>NC_091984.1:171414507-172014507 GCF_044704955.1 Pristiophorus japonicus
CTAGTTGACTTAGTCTTTTCTAGTTCTACTTTACTTGACTTAGTCTACTCTACTTGACTTAATCTACTCTAGTTGACGGTCTGCTCTAGTTGCTGTACTTTTTGAATAGTCCATTTTAACGACTGGTGTAATGTTGGGAATGTTTTTTTTCTGAATCTACTGGTGTAAATCTTATGTGTAAGCTCAACAGGATGGCAATCTAAAGGGTGTTCCTCACCCTTCCTGAGGGACATGCGATTTTGAACCAGAGAAGACTGTGATCCTCTAGTCGATCTAGTTTTCCTGTGTTCTGCACTTTTTCTTCTTAAGTTTCCAAGAGAATTCTAGCTCCTTTAAAAAAAATTGGTCCATAAAATCTGCTGGGGTGCAATCATGGCAGTTAAATTTACAGCAGGAGTCTGGAACAGCTGTGAGTTTATGGGGCCATACATAATATTTTGGTGTCGTTTTGTGCAACTTCAAAAGGTACACAAGTTTATCTTGGTGACATAATCTTCCCCAGAATGTACCGAACGAAGAAGTAATGATCTCCCTATAGTTGGGGAAACACATTGGTAAAAGCTAGATTTTTCTGTGTCAGTGTATATAGATTATTTTGTTTGTGCTCGTTGGTTTCACCATTTTTAATAGGGATTTATTTTTCATTTCTTGACAATTTTCTACTGTCTTCTCCTATGAGCATTGAAACCTTGCTAGGGTATGGTTCCATGTGCAACAGTTTTCATTCAGTACATCACCTAAACAGCTATTATCCATGTGTAAGACCTTGACAAAGTTATTTGAGCATGGATGCACTGATAAACTAGTCCATCAATGGTTGTTTAGATAACAATCAGGAGCAGGAAACCTCCCCTACCTAACTCAGAGATTCTGAGACCAATCTCTACTTCCTGTACGATCATACCCGCTGAGATCTACCAGCTCAGCACAAACCAGAAATCACTCCTGGCACTTTCTTGGTCTGTATGACTTTGCTGTGTACCATTGGATAAACTTGATGAACCATTGGACGAGCTTCAGTTCCCCCTCCAAAGGTAATATATGACACTATTCAAGAGAAAATTAAAATTTCCTTGGTGTAGAATAATTTTCATCAGTCTTTAATGGTACAATATATTTGTTTTTTGTGATTTTCTTACTGCAGTTTTAATTAAAATTCATGCCATGCCATCAATGGAATGAGAATTATTATATTGAAAAAATAACTTTTTTTTATAGCACAAAGCCTCAAACAACTTTGTTGACATCATTGACCTGAAGGTCTGCCACAAATGTGTCATTCAAGACTTTCTAATTAAACTTTGATGTTTAGGTTTTGTTTGCGACACACTGGCAAACCTGACAACTTGTCATTTTGACTTAATGTCAAGACGCCTTCGAGGTAAAAATAAAAATGTGGTAAACAACCTAATTTGTTAAATGGGGATAAAGAAAAATACATCTATGCTATTACTGTTCTTCACAATCCAACCAAGACTCACAGTGTGCAGATAATCCAGATGAAACATAATTTTGCTAAGGGAAAATAAAGCTCTTAAGTGGGAAATTATCCAATCAGAAGTATATTTGCATCAAAAAGTATATTTAGCTGACAGTGCTGTAAATGGGATTTCAGTGTTTTATCCACTATGCTTGTTTGTCCACATACTCATTCTGTCCTGTTTTAACTTTTTCCTTTCACATTTTTTTAACCATCAGTGTAAATGAGAGAGTTCACAGAAATGTACCAGCCATTTTGTTTTCTCCAAGCATTGATGCTAATCTTGCAGACTTATGAATGCACCCTGCACTGTCTGATAATTGTCTGACTGCTTTTCCAACATCCATTACTGGATGAGCCGAAATTTCCTCCAACTAAAATATTGGGAAGACCGAAGCCATTGTCTTTGATCCCCGCCATAAACTCCATTCTCTAGCCACCGACTCCATCCCTCTCCCTGGCAACTGTCTGAGGCTGAACCAGACTGTTCACAACCTTGGTGTTGTATTTGATCCCGAGATGAGTTCCATCACTAAGACTGCCTATTTCCAGCTCCCTAACATCTCTGTCATCTGTTGCTGAAACCCTCATCCATACCTTTGTTATGTCTCGACTTGACTATTCCAACACACTTCTGGCCGCCCTCCCATCTTCCACCCTCCAAAACTTAAGATTATTCCAAAACTCTGCTGCCCATGTCCTAACTTGCAGCAAGTCCCATTCACCCATCGCCCCTGTGCTCGCTGACCTACATTGGCTTCCGACTCAATTTTAAAATTCCCATTCTTGTTTTCAAATCCCTCCATGGCCTCACTCCGCCCTATCTCGAACCTCCTTAAGCCCTGCAACCCTCATAGATATCTGTGCTCCTCCAATGTTGACCTCTTGTGTATCCCCGGTTTTAATTGCTCCACCATTGGCGGCCATGCTTTTAAGTTGCTTTGGTTTAAAGCTCTGGAATTCCCTCTGTAAACCTCTCCGCCACTCTACCTCTTTTTCCTCTTTTAAGATGTTCCTTAAAACCTACCTCTTTCTGCCCTAATATCTGATTATGCAACTCGGTGTCAAATTTTGTTTGATAATGCCCCTGCAGTGCACCTTGGAATGTTTTACAACGTTAAAGGCGCTATATAAATGCAAGCTGTTGTGGTTGTTGTTGTAGCCCTCTTTACCCCAAAATTAAGCCATTGAGGTTTCCAATTAACATTGCAGGCTGTCTGAATGCATATTTTTTCTGTTAATGTTTCCTGCTCACATACTGCACTTTAAAAATTGCATGTTATCTAGCTCCAAACCCAATTTATAAGTTTCTGAGATTAAATTACATAGAATTAAATAGAATGTACAACACAGAAACAGTCCATTCGGCTCAACTGGTCCATTCTGGTGTTTATGCTCCACACGAGGCTCCTCCCACCCTTCTTCATCTAACACGATCGGCATAACCCTCTATTCCTTTCTCCCTCATGTGCTTATCTAGCTTCCCCTTAAATGCATCTCTGCTATTCGCTTCACCTACACCTGTGATAGCGAGTACCACATTCTAACCACTCTCTGGGTAAAAAGTGGGATTACATTATATGAAGGTCACTAAATTTTTTCAGCCACTTGGGCAGTGATGAGTTTCGCAGCTACCCAAACATTGACATGAGGAAACTAAATAGAATCTCTTGGGTTGGAGGAAGACCAGTGGTATTCTGGCACTACTAACTGTTTTCAGAACCACTCTGATCCAAACACCTGCCAAACTTGGAGTACACCGCATACCCATCATTTGAGTTACTGCCTAGAACTGCATGAAGACTGTCGCTACTCGATGTGAAGTGTTTGGAACAGCAAAAACAGTGCGCTACCACAGACTATGAAAAAGATTTGGGGGCGGGGGAATTGTTCCCTTCTTTAAGGCCCGTCGGTAACGGGGCAGTAAGGCTTCCGACTGGGAGCAGGCAGATGGTCAGACCCATGCGGAATTGCCCCCGGGCCGGGGGTGGCGGAAACAGGTTTCTGCTGCGCCCCGTGTTTTCGCCCCGCCTGGCATTCCGACCAGTTGTTGGGCATGCGGTGACCCCTTACTGCCCAGTGGCGACCCCTTTCCGCCCCATAGGAGCGCGGTCACCACCGGTTGGTGCCCCCGACAGCTTTGCGCGGAGGGAAACTGCCAGTGGCTGGGCGGCACATCTGCCCTTAAAGGGGAGAGCCACCGCCGCGGCTGCCATTTTATTTTCATTGTCGGCCAACTCTGAAGTCGGCCCAACAATGGCGGCCACGGGTTCAGCCGGGCTGCCAACAGGCAGCCTGGCACCCCTTCTTGGGTGCTGGGCCACTGGCCCTACCAAAGCCCTCCCTGGTGGCCTAGTGGGCACCAAGGAGGCCTCGCAGTGTCCCGCACCTTTAAGCGAAGGGGAGGGATGTTGCTATGGGTCAGCACGACGTAGCATGTCCGCGTCGCTCAGCGCAGCGCTGATGACACTGCCTGCCTTCCACCCCACTCCCGATTCGCTTCCGCCCCTCTGCCACCCCCAAAACTGCCCTGTTGATTTTTAAAGACAAAAGTGGCCAATTTCCCTCTATTCCCTGCCCCATCAGCACTGGTGGTAGTTTGCTAGTTAATTCGAATTATTGTCCCCAAACGTGGATGGGTGGAGGGCAATTTCGGCCCTTAAATTTTTCATTTTTCTCAAAAATTCATTTCCAAAAAATAGTTGAAATCTACTAAAACCACAGTGTGTTATTTACCAACAATCAACTCAGCTATTGACTAATGGTTGTATGGTACAGGTAATTTCAGTGAATGATTGTCCTCACCAAAATGAGAAATGTTCATGCTCGGGAATGGAACACTTTTCCAAATTTACACCAAGAATACAAATCAGACTCTCCCAGGTGATGTGCTAGAATAACATTTCCTGCTCTCTCTGCACGATGCGTCCCATTCTGCAAATTTGTGAATTGTTTGGTCATTTGCCGTGGCAGTAAGAATGGCAATTTAATACTAACCTTAGTTAAGTTATGTGTAGTTTGAGTTCAGACTGCCTAAACTTATTTTACTTGGGAATCTTATGGAGATGAAATAGATTTGTGTCCATGTATGAAGACATATTAGGGGAATTTTAACCAACAAAAACGGATGGGGAGGGGGCGTGGTGGGGGTAGTTAATGTGTTAAAATCGGAATCATAACCTAAACCCGCCTCTAATCCACCCACTTCCGGTTTTATTGGAGGTGGGATGGGAGGCAGGATGGGGGTGGGCAGGCAGCCTGCTGCCAGGAGGTGGGCTGTCTATTATAATATTTAAATAGACAGCCCGCCTCCTGGCAGCGGGCTTGCTGTCCACCCCCGTGCTGCCTCCTCTTTAACCTCCATTTCATGTTTAACTGTAGCTGCTCTGGGTTTTTCACAATTTGTAAAACTCGCCAGCGTGGCGAGGACTTCTGCATCCACCTCCTGGATTCAGGGTCCCTGGCTTACCCAACACCCCCCCCCACCCAGCTCTGTGATCGGAGACCCTCCCAAGACCTTTGATCGCCTTACTAGACTCTTCCCCCCCCCAACGCCCTCCCCCCCGCCTCACCCCGTGATCAGAGACCCCCCCCCACCCACAAGGCCTTCGATCACCTTACTGGACTCTTCCTCTGCCCCACTCCGTGATCGGGGACCCCCCCTCCACAAGGCCTTCGATCGCCTTACTGGGCTCTTTCCCCCCCGCCCGCCCCGTGATCGGAGAACCCCCCCCACCCACAATGCCTTCAATCACCTTAATGGACTCTTTCCCCTCCACCCCCCAAACGATGATCATCAGATTGGCCCTGATGCCTCACCCAATCCCCGACACTGCTCCAGCCCAGATCCTCTCTCTCTCCTGAACCTCCTCCGGTCCCTGACCGGCTCTCACCCGATCCCTCCCTCCCTCCTCTCTGCAGCCTAGTGCCTCTGTATCTGGCTGACTGTGGGTAGGAAACGGAGGCTTCCCATTCAAATCAGGCCCTGCCATTAAATTCAGCATGGCCTGTGGGAAAACCCATTTTCCCAGGTTTCCTGACCACCTCAGAGCGTCCCCAACCTGCCTTCCCCAATAAAATTCAGCCTATTTTGTTCCCCGGAGATTGATATTATCAAAGATCAAAAAGATCTCCAAAGCTGACGAGAGGAAAAGCTGAGTTTATGTGAACAGGGAACTGAAGTGTTTGTGTAAACCATGTAGTAATCTGGAGATCAGATCTTGAAATTGGCCTAAAAGGCAAACCATATATATAAGTTTTTAATTTATAGAATAGCTTGTTTCTGAATTGCAGATTGACTGATGTAGTTCTTAAAAGGGAAATGAACTGATTCAGCAGAACATTTGAGGGCTATGAGATTGTGATGGGCACAGTTCGAGAATGGAGATGAAAAATGATAACGGACCTAGTGGAATTGTATATCAGTGACCTGGTTAGGGAAATGCTTGTTTCTCGTTCCTACATTCTTCTGTTCTGAATAGACCATTTATATTGTGAAATTGTCTGTGTTTGCTCTTGCTATTTATACAGCTTTTAACAAATTAGAACAACTGTTCATGCACAGTTACTCAAAAGCCAAAATATGACTTTAAACTAATTGTGCGTTTGTGATCTTGCATATACACAGATACTGAAGGGTTTGATTTCTAACTTTAGCGATCTTCACTGATATCAGGTTAGCATACAGGCTATAAATCTTTAAAAAAGGAATTACCCGAATGGATGGATCAAAACTCAGGACACTTGTGGCCAAAACATCATGGTGGTCTCAACACCAAGAGTTAATTGCAACGTTTTGCGATGATGTTTTGCAATGAGATGCTGTTTTATGTCCCTGGAAACATGTCGACTGCCTCATCTATACTGTTGAGCTGCCACTAGAGCTATTACATAAATGAGGGAATGAATCAAGAATGTGTGAGGTAGTGTGACTTTTTTTGTTGTGGCTGTCACTGTTGAGTTACAGGGACTGGTTCTGCTGCTTTCCCTGGTGTTGCATAGTCAGGTATTTGTTTTTTGCTGTTCACTTTTCAATTTGCTGGTGTCTGCTTTATTTTATTTAATGAGTTTATTTATGAGGCATGTGTGAAAAATGATAGCCACGGAGGAGAGGGGTAACTACCAATCTACAAGAATATAGGGCCCAAGTTTCCACATGATTTGCGCCTGGTTTTTAGGAGCAACTGGTGGAGAACGGACTATCTTAGAAATCGCAATTCTCCACATTTTTTTTTCTGCAGTTCTAGTCAGGTAGAACAGTTCCACTTTGGAACAGAATTTTTTCTTCAAAAGGGGGCGTGTCCGGCCACTGACGCCTGATTTCAAAGTTTCCACAGTGAAAACATACTCCAAACTAACTTAGAATGGAGCAAGTGAAGATTTTTGTAGAACTGAAAAAACCTTGTCTACACATTAAAAAATCAGGCGCAGGTTACAAATTAGGCGTCCAGAACGAGGTGGGGGGGGAGGGGGGGGGAAGGGAAGTCATTAAATTTTATAATAAATCCTTATTTATACTTCTACAAATATTATACAAATAAATCCAACCTGAATAAACATTTATAAGCAAAGAAAAGATTAAATAAACCATCTTCCTACCTGTGTGAAAGTGCTTCAGCCACGGAGAATGCTGCAGGCGTTCGTTCCCGCGGAGGGGGGGGGGGGAGGAGGAGACAGCCGTTCATTCCCGCGGAGCGGGAGTGGGGGGGAGGAGGAGACAGCCGTTCGTTCCCGCGGGGGGGTGGGGAAGGAAACAGCTGTTCGTTCCCGCGGAGCGGGAGGGGGGGGAGGAGGAGACAGCCGTTCGTTCCAGCGGAGCGGGAGGGGTGGAGGAGACAGTGAGAAGGCTGCAAGAAGCCTCAGTGCTGATGTGCTGATTTTATTAAAAAATGTTCAAAAATTAAACAGCTACAAAGAACTACAAAAATGGCCGAGTGCCAATGTTTCCTTCACACTGCGCGTGCGCGAACGCTCCAATGCGCACGCGCAGCGTTGCCGGCAGGAAAAAAACTAATGTAAATGGTACCCACCCCCTTCCACTTACAAAATCGGCACGAGTGTAGGCTCCGCCTCCCTGGGCGCCGCGCCAAACAGTCAAGGAGCTGCAGGGCGCTCCAGAATCGCGTGTTTTTTTTCCGGCGCCGTTTTAGGCGCGAAAAACGGGCGCCCAGCTCGGAGGGGCGCCCGTTTTTTATCGTGTGGAAACTTGGGCCCATGGAAACTGCAATTAATTCTTCCTAACCATATCGGAAGAAATATCAATCCTAGTGCCTATGGATGACAGTGTATGGATCAGGATGGGATGATACACAGTAGGAAGCATCTACACAGGAATAAGGGGAGAAAACACATCACAACTGCTCAGTCCTAAATTCCAAAATCTACTTTTGTTTATTTTATAACTTGTTCCTATTGGTAAATGGTGTGGTGGGTTTTGTTTATTGGGAATCTTGTATAGTTAGATATTCTACTAGTAAAGGTATGAGGACTCTAT
Source organism: Pristiophorus japonicus (assembly GCF_044704955.1). Lineage (NCBI taxonomy): Eukaryota > Metazoa > Chordata > Chondrichthyes > Pristiophoridae > Pristiophorus > Pristiophorus japonicus. The sequence goes on from NC_091984.1 coordinate 171,422,481, forward strand.
CTGCAAATCCCTGTCTGGAGTAAAAATAAAATGGGGAAGGTGGCTCAACCATGGCTAACAAGGGAAATTAAGGATAGTGTTAAATCCAAGGAAGAGGCATATAAATTGGCCAGAAAAAGCAGCAAACCTGAGGACTGGAAGAAATTTAGAATTCAGCAGAGGAGGACAAAGGGTTTAATTAGGAGTGGGAAAATAGAGTATGAGAGGAAGCTTGCCGGGAACATAAAAACTGACTGCAAAAGCTTCTATAGATATGTGAAGAGAAAAAGATTAGTGAAGACAAACGTAGGTTCCTTGCAGTCGGATTCAGGTGAATTTATAATGGGGAACAAAGAAATGGCAGACCAATTGAACAAATACTTTGGTTCTGTCTTCACGAAGGAAGACACAAATAACCTTCTAGAGGTTACTATAGGACCTACTATAGGACCGAGGGTCTAGTGAGAAGGAGGAACTGAAGGATATCCTTATTAGCTGGGAAATTGTGTTGGGGAAATTGATGGGATTAAAGACTGATAAATCCCCGGGACCTGATAGTCTGCATCCCAGAGTACTTAAGGCAGTGGCCCTAGAAATAGTGGATGCATTGGTGATCATTTTCCAACAGTCTATCGAATATGGATCAGTTCCTATGGACTGGAGGATAGCTAATGTAACACCATTTTTTTAAAAAGGAGGGAGAGAGAAAACGGGTAATTATAGACTGGTTAGCCTGACATCAGTAGTGGGGAAAATCTTGAAATCAATCATTAAGGATGAAATAGCAGCGCATTTGGAAAGCAGTGACAGGATCTGTCCAAGTCAGCATAGATTTGTGAAAGAGAAATAATGCTTGATGAATCTTCTGGAGTTTTTTGAGGATGTAACTAGCAGAGTGGACAAGGGAGAACCAGTGGATGTGGTGTATTTGGACTTTCAAAAGGCTTTTGACAAGGTCCCACACAAGAGATTGGTGTGCAAAATCAAAGCACATGGTATTGGGAGTAATGTACTGATGTGGATAGAGAACTGGTTGGCAGATAGGAGGCAGAGAGTCAGGATAAACGGGTCCTTTTCAGAATGGCAGGCAGAATGACTAGTGGAGTGCCGCAGGGCTCAGTGCTGGGACCCGAGCTCTTTACAGTATAAATTAATGATTTAGATGAAGGAATTGAGTGTAATATCTCCAAGTTTGCAGATGACACTAAACTGGGTAGATGTGTGAGCTGTGAGGAGGACACTAAGAAGTTGCAGGGTAACTTGGACAGGTTAGGTGAGTGGGCAAATGCATGGCAGATGCAATATAATGTGGACAAATGTGAGGTTTGGGGGCAAAAACACAAAGGCAGAATATTATCTGAATGACGGCAGATTAGGAAAAGGGGAGGTGCAACGAGACCTGGGTGTCATGGTTCATCAGCCATTGAAAGATGGCATGCAGGTGCAGCAGGTGGTGAAGAAGGCAAATGGTATGTTGGCCTTCATAGCTAGGGGATTTGAGAATAGGAGCAGGGAGGTCTGACTGCAGTTGCACAGGGCCTTGATGAGACCTCACCTGGAATATTGTGTTCAGTTTTGGTCTCCTAATCTGAGGAAGAACGTTCTTGCTATTGAGGGAGTGCAGCGGAGGTTCACCAGACTGATTCCAGGGATGGCTGGACTGACATATGAGGAGAGACTGGATCAACTGGGCCTTTATACACTGGAGTTTAGAAGGATGAGAGGGGATCTCATAGAAACGTATAAGATTCTGATGGGACTGGACAAATTAGATGTAGGAAGAATGTTCCCGATGTTGGGAAAGTCCAGAACCAGGGGACACAGTCTTAGGATAAGGGGTAGGCCATTTAGGACTGAGATGAGGAGAAACTTCTTCACTCAGAGCGTTGTTAACCTGTGGAATTCCCTGCCACAGGGAGTTGTTGATGCCAGTTCATTGGATATATTCAAGAGGGAGTTAGATATGGCCCTTACGGCTAAAGGGATCAAGGGGTATGGAGAGAAAGCGGGAAAGGGGTACTGAGGGAATGATCAGCCATGATCTTATTGAATGGTGGTGCAGGCTCGAAGGGCCGAATGGCCTACTCCTGCGTCTATTTTCTATATTTATATGTTTCGAAATGAACATAGACATTTTTGGCCTTGAGTCAGAATAGAATGGTGCATAAGCATGAGATTTTTTCAACTTTTTTCTGTTTCTTGAACTATACCTAAAGGAGCCAAGCATAATGTAAATCTCCCCGACTGCTTGTAGGGCCCCAGTTCGTCCAGCTGTCTCTTTTTTTAGGTGCTCTTTGAGCAAAAAAACTCATTGGGACTGATTTTCACATTCAGCGCATATCATGCAGTCGGTGGGGTGCTATGATCACCTGTCTGCTGCAGTCAGAGATACTGAACCGTTTTAGTGGTCAGGCCTCATTACAATAATATTGGTGACCTGTCGTCACTGACAGGCAGCTTACCAATCGAGCGGTAGCAATCGGGCAGCTCCTCCATGGTGCCAAGCTGGGAGTGGGGCATTTATGGGGGAGACAATTCCTGTGACAAGGGACACACTAGGACTTGCAGTGGACAGGAAGATATTTGTGGGGACAGGAGGAGCATTCATGGCAAAGCTGGCTGTTGAGTTTTTCTGCAGTCTACTGTAAGGACCGCTGGTTGGACCACTCAACACTCAGTTCCACTGAGTGGAATCAATGGAAAAAATAAATTGCATTGGGGTCATAAAGGCAGTGCAGGACCTAAATTTAAATATTTGAACGAGGCTGCGGCCTGCTTTGCTGGCCATCTTTTTTGAGGTCCACTCAAAAGCTTTTGACCTGCTCTTGCCCCGTTTACAGTGTAACACTGAAAAAAGAAAGACTGGTAATTATATAGTGCCTTTCACGACATTTGGACCTTCCAAAGCGCTTTACAACCAATGAAGTACTTTTTGAACTGTAGTCACTGTTGTAATGTGGGAAACTCGGCAGCCAATTTGTGCACAGCATACTCCCATAAACAGCAATGTGATAATGACCAGATCGTCTGTGGGTTGTTATTAAGCGATGTTGATTGAGTGATAAAAATGTTCAGAAACAGTGCAGTGTGACCGTTATGCACAAGTGTGATACTGAAACTAGCCACTATCAGCATTGAACTATGGCTGAAGCTTACCAACATTAAAATGATAGAAACTTACAGCACAGAAGGGGCCCATTCGGCCCATCATGCCTGTGCTGACTCTTTGAAAGAGCAGTCGTGCTTAGTCCCACATCCCCGTTTTTTTGACAGTATCCATCTTAAGTTCCTCATCCTCAAATATCTATCCAACTCCCTTTTAAAATTATTTATGGACTCAGTTCTCACCACCTTTTCAGAGAGCATTCCAGTTCCTGGCCAACTCTGAGTGAAAATATTTTTCCTTACTCTCCTCTAGATCTTTTGCCAATGATTTTGAATCAATGACCTCTAGGTTATTGGCCCACTCACCAGAGGGAATAGTTTTTCTTTATCTTCTCTATCAAAACCTCTCATCACCTTGAAAACCTTTATTCGGTCACATCTTAACCTTCTCTGTTCCAAGGAGAACAGCCCTAACTTTTCCAACCTCTCCTCATCCCTGGTAATCTCCTGGTAAACCTCCTCTGTACCCATACTAAGGCAACACTTAGAACATTGCAACACTTTGGCCGGAATTTTCCAAGATGGCAGTTTCGGAGGCTGCCAAAATAGAAAAGCTTGACAGGGGGTCGACAACCCGCTGTCAACCCGCCTCCACGCTAGTCTGTCAAGTGTCAGGTACGTCTGTGCTTCACAGACCCAACAATAAGTGGCGGGGGAGGCAATGACATCATTAACAGCTTGTTAAAAGTTACTTAAACAGAATTTTACCATGTACTTACCATTTTTCCAACTTTTTGTTGAGGTTCACATGCTCGGGGTCACGTCAGGTAAGTAAGTGGGTTTTCAATGGGCATACATTCTTCCGAATTGTTGCCAGCCGCAAAATTGGTATAAAGGCTACCATTTCACAGCTCTTCACTTACAATCTTAAAAGCTGGAGCCTTCAGGATTTGGAAGACATTTTTGAGCTTATGCAGGTTGGAATTATTTGGAGTAAACTATCCACTGTCACCTCCTTAGAGCAACCTCTTTCACCATTGACGGATCGTTTCTGTCAACTCAACTTCAGCTGCCATCTATTCTATCAGCATCGGTGCCCTGGAAAAAAATCTCATCTTGGTCCTCAGAATCCCACCACGATCAGCCCCAACACCGTCATCACCAAGCACACCAGCAGCACCAGGCAAACCAGCAGCTCTAACAACAACCACCTTCTCCGCAATCACCTGATGCTGCACAGGACACAGGCATCAGTACCTGACACATTGCTGCCTGGGAGGCCAGGGATGGCCTTACCATGGCCAGATTTACTTCACTTGATGCTGGGCACCCTGGCTGCCACAAGATGCGCCAGGTTGGCACCATCTCACACCAGCACCATAAAGCATCTCTGCAATGTCCAAGCCATTCCTTTCACACTCATCATCATCGTGGGGGGTACCCTTATGTCTCGCCATTCACTAGAACTCATTAACCCAAAGGCGCACACTTCTGTTCAAGAAGGCAAAGTGTTGAAAACAAAGGTTTCAATGTTTGACAACACATTAATATAAACTTTGCATGAACATTTGCTAAAGGACCCAAGTGCCTACTCTTTCTGTTGTTAGTTGGTTTGATTGGACAAGGATGATGGTGAGCGTGAGGGTGGCTAGTGAGATGGGGACGTGATAATGTAGATCGAGAGAGAGGGATGGGTGGAGGTACAAGGTAGGTTGGTATGAGTAAGGATGTGCAGGAGTAGGGTAGGGAAGGCAGAGTAATAGGGATGTGATGGATGGCACAGCAGGATAAGGTTGAGTGTTGCTTTGCAGTAATGTTTCGTGATCTACTGAGATCTTTGAAAGGTTTGCACCACTGCAGACAGGTCCTCCTGATGACATCTCTGCTTGTGCTCTCCTGTGCAATGTGCAACCAGATGGCATTGGTCTCCGAAGGAGGTCTCTTCCGGCCGTTGGAAGGGAAGAGAACCTCCCTGTGTGCATATGGAGGGAGTCATGGGAGAGCCTGGGTGCAGCCATGCACCTTTGTGCATTGTTTGCAGCATCTCCATGCTGCAGAACACTGACAGAAGAACTGTCAAAATCAATGTGGACATGGTCCTTTAAGGAAACCAGCTGATGATGCATCATGAAATGACCTCATCAGAACCCCTTCCTTTTAATTGGCCGGGATCCTCGCTGGGCAGGCTTAACTAGCGCCATCAAGGTAAAATCACTTCAACAGAGCAGGATGGAACTGGCAAGGGGACCCTGCTATGGGTGTCGCCCGCCTCGCTCCTGACCCGGTAGGCAAAATCGCGGCCTTTGTTGCTGACATCAGTTGTTCTATTTTTCCACTTCCATACCTCCCCCCCGCCTCCATGTTGCAGCCCTGCCTGTACTGTCTCCATCCCAATTTTGAGATGTAGACCAGGTCACCAGAGCAATCCACTTCCCTGGAAGTGACAGCAGTGGGAGCTATGCCAAAACTGAGTGAAAGAAGAAACAATTAACATCCCACCACCATCTGACTTGTGTGAAGTCAATGTGTCCATTTCACAAATATATAACCTCAGTAAAGGCATTGGCAGTTTGACATCTTGTCACTAACACATGAACCATGCTTCACACAAGCTGTTAACAACCAAATTTTTCTCCCTTTTTCAGCTAAGCCCGATATTCACCTAGCTTGGAGCAATTCTGCTGGAAATGAATGGTCTCTACATATTATAATGTAATTTGCTTGACTGCTCACACATCTTGTTGTTATGGAAACAGCAAAGGACCATCCAGCTACAGTACTAGCTTAGCGACTAGTGCGAAAGTGTTCCCAGCTTCTCCTAGCACTGCATTAAGCAGTGCAATTTATTACATAGAATTCCCATTACATGGGGTTTGCTTAATCAGACTAGATTTGAACTAATAATAATAATAACCTTTATTTATATAGCGCCTTTAACGTAGTAAAATGTCCCAAGGCACGTCACAACAGTGTTACAGACAAACAGATAAATTTGACACCGAGCCACAGAAGAAATTAAGGCAGATGATCAAAAGCTTTTTTAAAGAGGTAGGTTTTAACGAGCGTCTTAAAGGAGGAAAGAGAAGTAGAGAGGTGTAGAGGTTTAAGGTGGAAGTTCCAGAGTTTAGGGCCCAGGCAGCTGAAGGCACGGCCATTGATGATTGAACAGTTATAATGAGGGAAGTTCAAGAGGCCAGAATTTGAGGAGCACAGACATCTTGTGGGATTGTGAGGCTGAAAAAGATTACAGAAATAGGGAGGGGCAAGTCCATGGAGTGATTTATAAATTAGGATGAGAATTTTGAAATCGAGGCGTTGTTTAACTGGGAGCCAATGTAGGTCAGAAAGCATGGGGTGATGGTGATCTTGACTTGCTGCGGGTTAGTACACGGGCTGCTGAGTTTTGGATGACTTCAAGTTTACGTAGTATGGAAGGCCGGCCAGGACTGTGTTGGAGTGGTCAAGTCTGGAGGTAACAAAGGCATGAATGAGGATTTCAGCAGCAGAAGAGCTGAGGCAGTGGCAGAGGCAGGCAATGTTACGGAGGTGGAAAAAAACGGTTTTAGTTATGGTGCGGATATGTGGCTGGAAACTAATTTCAGGGTCAAATATGACGCCTAGATTGCGAACAGTCTTGTTCATCCTCAGATTGATGCTAGGGAGAGGGATGGAGTCAGTGGTGAGCAGTTTGTGGCGGGGACCAAAGATAATGGCTTCGGTCTTCCCAATATTTAATTGGAGAAAATTTCTGCTCATCCAGTACTGGATGTCAGACAAGCAATCTGATAATTTAGATACCAAACAGGGGTCGACAGAAGTGATGGAGAGGTAGAGCTGGGTGTCGTCTGCGTACATGTGGAAACTGACTCCGTGTTTTTGGATGATAACGCCAAGAGGCAGCATATTGATGAGAAATAAGAGGGGACCAAGGACAGATCCTTGGGGGACACCAGAGGTAACGATGCGGGAGTGGGAAGAGAAGCCATTGCTGGAGATTTTCTGTCCACGATTAGATAGATAAAAATGGAACCAGGTGAGTGCAGTCCCACCTAGCTGGACATTGGTGTGGAGAGGCGTTGGAGGAGGATGGAGTGGTCAACTGCGCCAAAGGCTGCAGACAGGTCCAGAAGGACGAGGAGGGATAGTTTACCTTTGTCACAATCACAAAGGATGTCATTTGTGACTTTGATGAGACGTAAGGTGGGTTTACAAATGCTGTTGAATGCTGTCGGCCCCTTCACTGCCTCTGAGTTGTCAACCTGCTTGTCTGACATCTAGTCCAGTATGAGCCGCAATTTCCTCCAAATAAACATTGGGAAGACCAAAGCCATTGTCTACAGACCTCGCACAAAGTCTGTTCATTCACCCCCAATTGCATCCCTCTCTCTGCCCACTGTCTCAGGCTGAACCACACTGTTTGCAACCTTGGTGTCCTATTTGACTTTGAGCTGAGCTTCTGACTGCACAATCACAAAGACTGCTTACTTCCACCTCCGTAATATTGCCCGTCTCCGCCCTGCCTCAGCTCATCTGTTTCTGAAACCCTCATCAATGCGCTTTGCTACCTCCAGACTCAACTGTATTCCAATGCTCCCCTGGCCAGCCTCCCATCTTTCACCCTCCATAAACTTGAGCGTATCCAAAACTCTGCTGTCCATTTCCTAACTCGCACCAAGTCCTGTTCACCTGTCACCCCTGTACTCGCTGACCGACATTGGCTGCCAGTCCAACCCAGCAATGGCTGAAATTTAAAATTGATTCTCGTGTACAAATTCCTTCTTGGCCTCACCCCACCATTGATGGTTGTGACTTCAGCCATCTAGGCCCTAAGCTCTGTAATTCCTATCCTAAGTCTCTCTGCCTCTCAAACTTTTTCTCTTCCTTTAAAAGCCTCCTTAACACTTAGCTCTTTGACCAAACCTTTAGTCACCCTCCTAATATCTCATTTGGCTCAGTGTCAATTTTTGTCTGATTACGTTCCTGTGAAACGCCTTGCCACGTTTTCCTAAGTTAAAGGTGTCATGTATGTACTTTTGGGATCACCAGCCACTAGATGGTGTCACTGTTGGAGGCCATTGGGCTGCACGCATGTGTGTGCAGCCCAGGTATAAAAGGCCAGCCATTTTATATATGAGTCACTTTGGACCTTAATAAAGCAGAGCTAAGGTCATACCTCTTGGAGTTAAACAGTACTCAGTCTAACAGTTATTGCATACTTAACATTTGGCGACGAGGCAGCAAGAACCTTTGCATGCAAAAATGAGCACAATTGGATTGTTGGAGCGATTTGTGAAAGGAGAAGATTGGGCAGACATTGTGAGCCGTTTGAGCCAGTTCTTCGTGGCCAACAAAATGGAGGATGTCGGCGACACAGATCGGCGCCGGGCAGTGTTCCTCACAGTTTGCGGTCCAAAAATTTATGATATGATGAATCTACTCCTGCCTGTGAGTCCAATAGAGAAGACGTATGAAGAATTGTGTTCACTGGTACAGGACCACCTTAAGCCAGACGAAGGCATCATCATCTCGAGATACAGAGTTTACACACACGTTCTCTCAGAGGGCCAGAATGTGGCGGAATTCGTTGCCGACGTGAGATGTCTAGCGGGACCGTGTAAGTTCGGGGCTGTGTTGGCAGACATGCTGCAGGACTTCTTTGTAATCGGCATCAACCACGAGGTGATCTTGCGTAAACTAATGGCATTGGAGACGTTGGACTTCAACAGGCCATCACGGTCGCTCAGTCATGCATGACGACGGATAGAAGTCTAAAGCAGATATCAGTGAAAAATCAAAACTTGGCAAATACTGTAAATATGATTGATTCAGCGTTCAGCAGAGCACACATGGCAGGGCCTACCCGACTGCATACACGAAACCTGTGGCTGCCCAAAGTCCGCCAGCGGTAATGCATCCGATTTCTCCATGTTGGCATTGTGGGGGAAATCACTGGCACCAGCAGTGCCGATTTAAGCAATATAGTTACAGAGGCTGTCTGAGAGTGGGGCATCTCCAGCACAAGTGTCCACAGATGAGCAAGCGTGCTGCGACACACCACGTGGAGGATGATGGTCAGACTAGCACGGACCCGGATACGCAATCCAAGATACCAGAGGAGGAAGTGTATGGACTGTACTCGTTCCTGGGATGGGAATCTATGCAGGGAGACCGAGAGAACCTATGCAGGGGGCAGAAGCAAAAGATAGAAAGAAGAAAAGTAAAAGTGGAGGGCAGAGAAACCCAAGGCAAAAATCAAAAAGGGCCACATTACAGCAAAATTCTAAAGGGGGAAAGTGTGTTAAAAAGACAAGCCTGAAGGCTCTGTGCCTCAATGCGAGGAGTATTCGTAATAAGGTGGACGAATTAACTGCACAGGCGGCAATTAATGAACATGATATAATTGGCATCACGGACACATGGCTCCAGGGTGACCAAGGCTGGGAACACAACATCCAGGGGTATTCAACATTCAGGAAGGATAGACAGAAAGGAAAAGGAGGTGGGGTAATGTTGCTGGTTAAAGAGGAAATTAACGCAATAGTAAGGAAGGACATTAGCTTGGATGATGTGGAATCTGTATAGGTGGAGCTGCGGAACACTAAAGGGCAGAAAACGCAAATGGGAGTTGTGTACAGACCACCAAATAGCAGTAGTGAGGTTGGGGACAGCATCAAACAAGAAATTAGGGATGCATGCAATAAAGCAGTTATCATGGGCGACTTTAATCTACATATAGATTGGGCTAGCCAAACTGGCAGCAATACGGTGAAGGAGGATTTCCTGGAGTGTATTAGGGATGGTTTTCTAGACCAATACATCGAGAAACCAATTGAGGGCTGGCCATCTTAGACTGGGTGATGTGCAATGAGAAAGGACAAATTAGCAATCTTGTTGTGCAAAGCCCCTTGGGGGTAGAGTGACCATAATATGGTACAATTCTTTATTAAGATGGAGAGTGACACAGTTAATTCAGAGACTAGGGTCCTGAACTTAAGGAAAGGTAACTTCGATGGTATGAGACGTGAATTGATTACAATAGACTTAAAGGGTTGATGCTGGATAGGCAATGGCAAACATTTAAAGATCACATGGATGAACTTCAGCAATTGAACATCACTGACTGGAGAAAAATAAAACGGGAAAGGTGGCTCAACTGTGGCTAACAAGGGAAATTAAGAATAGTGTTAAATCCAAGGAGAAGGCATATAAATTGGCCAGAAAAAGCAACAAACCTGAGGACTGGGAGAAATTTAGAATTCATCAGAGGAGGACAAAGGGTTTAATTAAGGGGGGGGGGAATATAGTATGAGAAGAAGCTTGCCGGGAACATAAAAACTGACTGCAAAAGCTTCTATAGATATGTGAAGAGAAAAAGATTAGTGAAGACAAACGTAGGTCCCTTGCAGTCGGATTCAGGTGAAATTATAATGGGGAACAAAGAAATGGCAGACCAATTGAACAAATACTTTGATTCTGTCTTCACGAAGGAAGACACAAATAACCTTCTGGAAGTACTAGGGGACCGAGTGTCTAGTGAGAAGGAGGAACTGAAGGAAATCCTTATTTGGCGGGAAATTGATGGGATTGAAGGCTGATAAATCCCCGGGGCCTGATAGTCTTCATCCCAGAGTACTTAAGGAAATGGCCCTAGAAATAGTGGATGTATTGGTGATCATTTACCAACAGTCTATCGACTCTGGATCAGTTCCTATGGACTGGAGGGTGGCTAATGTAGCACCACTTTTTAAAAAAGGAGGGAGAGAGAAAACAAGTAATTATAGACCGGTTAGCCTGACATCAGTCGACGGAAAAATGTTGGAATCAATTATTAAAGATGAAATAGCAACACATTTGGAAAGCAGTGACAGGAGCGGTCCAAGTCAGCATGGATTTGTGAAAGGGAAATCATGCTTGACAAATCTTCTGGAATTTTTTGAGGATGTAACTAGTAGAGTGGACAAGGGAGAACCAGTGGATGTGGTGTATTTGGACTTTCAAAACACTTTTGACAAGGTCCCACGCAAGAGATTGGTGTGCAAAATTAAAACACATGGTATTGGGGGTAATGTACTGACGTGGATCGTGAACTGGAAGCAGAGAGTCGGGATAAACAGCTCCTTTTCAGAATGGCAGGCAGTGACTAGTGCGGTGCCGCAGGGCTCAGTGCTGGGACCCTAGCTATTTACAAGATGCATTAATGATTTAGATGAAGAAATTGAGTGTAATATCTCCAAGTTTGCAGATGACACTAAGCTGGGTGACTGTGTGAGCTGTGAGGAGCATGCTAAGAGGCTGCAGGGTGACTTGGACAGGTTAGGTGAGTAGGCAAATGCATGGCAGATGCAGTATAATGTAGATAAATGTGAGGTTATCCACTTTGGGGGCAAAAACACAAAGGCAGATTATTATCTGAATGACGGCAGATTAGGAAAAGGGGAGGTGCAACGAGACCTGGGTGTCATGGTACATCAGTCATTGAAAGTTGGCATGCAGGTACAGCAGGCAGTGAAGAAGGCAAATGGTATGTTGGCCTTCAGAGCTCGGCGATTTGAGTATAAGAGCAGGGAGGTCTTACTGCAGTTGTACAGGGCCTAGTTGAGGCCTCACCTGGAATATTGTGTTGCATTTTGGTCTCCTAATCTGAGGAAGGACATTCTTGCTATTGAGGGAGTGCAGTGAAGGTTCACCAGACTGATTCCCGGGATGGCAGAACTGACATATGAGGAGAGACTGGATCGACTGGGCCTGTATGGACTGGAGTTTAGAAGGATGAGAGGTGATCTTATAGAAACATATAAAATTCTGATGGGACAGGACAGGTTAGATGCAGGAAGAATGTTCCCGATGTTGGGGAAGTCCAAAACCAGGGGACACAGTCTAAGGATAAGAGATAAGCCATTTAGGACTTAGATGAGGAGAAACTTCTTCACTCAGAGAGTTGTTAACCTGTGGAATTCCCTACTGCAGAGAGTTGTTGATGCCAGTTCATTGGATATATTCAAGAGGGAGTTAGATATGGCCCTTACGGCTAAAGGGATCAAGGGGTATGGAGAGAAAGCAGGAAAGGGGTACTGAGGTGAATGATCAGCCATGATCTTATTGAATGGTGGTGCAGGCTCGAAGGGCCGAATGGCCTACTGCTGCACCTATTTTCTATGTTTCTAACTAAGAGAAAACTGATAATGATCAACGTGAAATTTAATGGGGTGCCGGCATTGATGGAACTGGACACGGCGGCGAGTCAATCGATAATGAGCCAGAGGACATTCGACAAGCTGTGAGATACTAAGGCTGTGAGGCCCAGGCTGAGTCCAGTCAATGCCAAGTTGCACACTTACACCAAAGAACTCATAACTCTGATTGGCAGTGCCACAATTAAAATGTCGTATGACGGTGTGGTTCACGAGTTACCGCTATGGATTGTCCCAGGCAATGGCCCAACGCTGTTCAGCAGGAACTGGCTTGAAAAAATCAGATGTGATTGGAACGACATCAAGGCGTTGTCGTCGGAGAAAGATACATGTGCCCAAGTACTGAACAAGTTCCCCTCGCTGTTCGAACCTGGCATCGGCAACTTCACGGGAGCCAAGGAGCAGATCCACGTGGACTCGGATGCAAGACCGGTCGATCATAAAGCTTGGGCAGTTCCCTATATGATGAGGGAGAAGGTCGAAATCAAACTGGACAGACTCCAGCTTGAAGGGATCATATCACCGGTTGAATTTAACGAATGGGCCAGCCCCATTGTTCCTGTGCTGAAAAGTGATGGCACAGTCAGAATCTGTGGAGACTACAAGGCTGCGATCAACAGGGTTTCGAAACATGATCAGTACCTGTTACCAAAGGCCGTTGACTTGTTTGCAACGCTAGCCGGGGGGAAGTCGTTCACCAAACTGGACTTGACGTCGGCCTACATGACACAGGAGCTGGTCGAGACGTCAAAGAGACTGACGTGCATTAACATGCATAAAAGACTGTTTATTTATCACAGGTGCCCTATTGTAATTCGCTCGGCTGCAGCAATATTTCAGAGGTACATGGAGAGTCTACTGAAGTCTGTACCGAGAACCATCGTGTTCCAAGATGCTATCCTGATCACAGGTCGTGACTCTGAGGGACATCTGAACAACCTGGAAGAGGTTCTACATCGTCTGGACAAAGTGGGACTCAGACTGAAACTGTCGAAGTGCGTCTTCATGGCACCAGAGGTCGAATTCCTGGGAGGAAAAGTGCTGCTGACGGCATCAGGCCCACGGACGCAAAAGCCAAGGCCATCAAGAATGCACCCAAACCGCAGAATGTGACGGAGCTGTGTTCGTTTATAGATCTACTCAACTACTTCGGTAACTTCCTACCTAAATTGAGCACATTATTAGAACCACTGCACATGCTGCTAATAAAAGGCGACAACTGGGTGTGGGGTGCGTCTCAAGACAGAGCTTTTGAGAAAGCCACTAATCTACTTTGCTCTAACAAGCTGCTGGTACATTATGACCCATGTAAAAGTTTAGTATTGGCCTATGATGCTTCTTCATATGGAATTGGTTGCATACTCCAACAAGCTAATGAGTCGGGTAAACTTCAACCTGTCGCATATGCTTCGAAATGTTTGTCTAAAGAGGCAAGAGCCTACCGCATGGCAGAGAAAGAAGCACTAGCCTGCGTGTATGGGGTTAAAAAGATATATCAGTACTGTTGTGCATCTGTAAAGCATGCACTCCATGTTCCGCCACCAGGGAGTGCATCCCCTGAAGTCCCAAGGGATCCCAGCATCCCTTGGGAGCACTGTATATAAGCCGGCCCCAAAGGCCTATTCCTCACTCTGGAGTGTCTTAATAAAGACTGAGGTCACTGTTACTTTAACCTCCCTGTGTGCAGTCTCATCTGTGTTAGGAACACAATAACTGGCGACGAGTATACGAATCCAACGCAAAGATGCAGCAAACTGTGGGCATCCTGGAGAAGTTCTCAGAGGGTGAGGACTGGGAAGCCTATATCGAATGGCTAGACCAGTACTTTGTAGCCAACGAGCTGGACGGATAAGGAAGCGCTGCAAAAAGGAGAGCGATCCTCCTCACGGTCTGCGGGGCACCGACCTACAGCCTCATGAAGAATCTTCTGGCTCCGGTGAAACCCACTGATAGGTCGTATGAGGAGCTGTGTACACTGGTTCGGGAGCATCTTAACCCGAGAGAGAGCGTGCTGATGGCGAGGTATCAGTTCTACACGTGCCAGCGATCTGAAGGTCAGGAAGTGGCGAGCTACGTCGCCGAGCTAAGGCGACTTGCAGGGCAATGTGAGTTTGATGGTTAGCTGGAGCAAATGCTCAGAGACTTTTCTGTACTGCGCATTGGCCACAAGACCATCCTCCGAAAACTTTTGACTGTAGAGACACTGATCCTCAGTAAGGCCATTGTGATAGCACAGGCGTTTATGTCCACCAATGATAATACCAAACAAATCTTTCAGCACATAAGTGCTAGCAATGTTCATAAATTAACTGGAACTGTGTTTGCGAGCAGAAATGTACAGGGCAGAAACCACAAGTCTGCAACTGCCAGCAGGCCTCAGGTGACCCAGATGACTCAGAGTCCACAACAAAGGATGAATGCAAGGCAATTCACACCTTGTTAGCGTTGTGGAGGCTTCCATTCAGCCTATTCATGCTGCTTCAAAGGGTATGTTTGCAAGAACTGTGGAACAATGGGGCACCTCCAATGAGCTTGCAGACGAGCTGCAAGCTCTGCAAAACCTGCGAACCACTACGTGGCAGAGGAAGATTGGTCCATGGTGGATCAAAGCAATTTCGAGCCTCAGAGAGAGAAGGCAGATGCTGAAGCACACATTTTCGACGAAATGTCCACCTATAATGCTAAATGTAAAATTGAATGGCTTACCCGTAGCCATGGAACTGGACACTGGCGCTAGCCAATCCATCATGAGTAAAAAGATGTTTGAGAGACTGTGGTGCAACAAGGCACTCAGACCAGCCCTGAGCTCCACCCACACAAAACTGAGAACGTACGCCAAAGATCTTATCACTGTCCTGGGCAGCACCATGGTCAAGATCACCTACGAGGCACGGTGCACGAACTGCCACTCTGGATTATCCTGGGCGATGGCCGCACACTGCTTGGAAGGAGCTGGCTGGGCAAAATCCAGTTGGAACTAGGATGACATCCGAGCGCTATCACATGTCGATGAGGCTTCATGTACCCAGGTTCTTAACAAATTTCCTTCCTTTTTTGAGCCAGGCATTGGAAACTTTTCCGGGGTGAAGGTGTGGATCCACTTGGTCCCAGAGGCACGACCCATTCACCTCAAGGCGCGAGCGGTTCCTCACATGATGAGGGAGAGAGTGGAAATCGAGCTGGACAGGCTGCAACACGAGGGCATGATCTCCCCAGTGGAATTCAGCGAGTGGGCCAGCCCGATTGTTCCAGTAATCAAAAGTGATGACACGGTCAGGATTTGCGGCAATTATAAAGTAACTATTAATCGTTTCTTGCGACAGGACCAATACCCGCTACCTAAGGCAGACGACCTATTTGTGACACTGGCAGGAGGCAAGATGTTCACCAAGCTCGACCTGACTTCGGCCTACATGACGCAGGAGCTGGAGGAGTCTTCGAAGGGCTTCACCTGCATCAACACGCACAAGGGACTGTTCGTCGACAACAGATGCCCGTTTGGAATTAGGTCGGCTGCAGGGATCTTCCAGAGAAACATGGAGAGCTACTCAAGTCGGTACCACGCACGGTGGTTTTTCAGGAAAACATATTGGTCACGGGTCGGGACACCGTTGAGCACCTAAAAAACCTGGAGGAGGTCCTCCAGCGACTGGATCGCGTAGGGCTGCGGCTGAAGAGGTCGAAATGCGTCTTCATGGCAACAGAAGTGGAGTTTTTGGGGAGAAAGATCACGGCGGACGGCATTCGACCCACAGACGCCAAGACAGAGGCTATCAGGAACGCGCCCAGGCCACAGAACGTCACGGAGCTGTGGTCGTTCCTGGGACTTCTCAACTATTTTGGTAACTTCCTACCGGGGTTAAGCACCCTCTTAGAGCCCCGACATGTGTTATTGCGCAAAGGTGAGAACTGGGTATGGAGAAAAAAAACAAGTAATTGCTTTTGAGAAAACCAGAAACATTTAATGTTCCAAAAAGCTGCTTGTATTGTATAACCCGTGTAAAAGACTTGTGCTAGCATGTGATGTGTCGTCGTACGGAGTCGGGTGTGTATTACAACAAGCTAACGTTGCAGGGAAGTTGCAACCTGTCGCCTTTGCCTCCAGCAGCTTGTCTAAGGCCGAGACAGCTTACAGCATGATTGAGAAAGAGGCATTAGCGTGTGTGTTCGGGGTAAAGAAAATGCATCAGTATCTGTTTGGCCTCAAATTTGACCTGAAACCGATCACAAGCCCCTCATATCCCTGTTTGCTGAAAACAAGGGGATAAATACTAGTGCCTCAGCACCGAATAGAAAGGTGGGCACTGGCGCTATCAGCGTATAACTATACCATCCGCCGCAAGCTAGGCACCGAGAACTGTGCGGATGCTCTCAGTCAGCTACCATTGCCCACCATGGGGGTGGAAATGGCGCAGCCTGCAAACTTGTTGATGGTGGCGCAGCCCGCAGACTTGTTGATGGTCATGGAAGCGTTTGAAAATGATAAATCACCTGTCACAGCCCGCCAGATTAGGACTTGGACCAGCCAAGATCCTCTCTTGTCCATAGTAAAAAACCGTGTACTGCATGGGAGCTGGGCCAGCATCCCCGTTGAAATACAAGAGCTAATCAAGCCGTTCCAGTGGCGAAAAGACAAGCTGTCCATTCATGCAGACTGCCTGTTTTGGGGTAACCGCATAGTGCTACCAAAAAAGGGCATTCATCTCGGATCTCCACAGCACACACCCGGGTATAGAAACATAGAAATATAGAAAATAGGTGCAGGAGTAGGCCATTCGGCCCTTCTAGCCTACACCGCCATTCAATGAGTTCATGGCTGAACATGCAACTTCAGTACCCCATTCCTGCTTTCTCGCCATACGCCTTGATCCCCCTAGTAGTAAGGACTTCATCTAACTCCTTTCTGAATATATTTAGTGAATTGGCCTCACCAACGTTCTGTGGTAGAGAATTCCACAGGTTCACCACTCTCTGGGTGAAGAAGTTCCTCCTCATCTCGGTCCTAAATGGCTTACCCCTTATCCTTAGACTGTGTCCCCTGGTTCTGGACGTCCCCAACATTGGGAACATTCTTCCTGCATCTAACCTGTCTAACCCCGTTAGAATTTTAAACGTTTCTATGAGGTCCCCTCTTATTCTTCTGAACTCCAGTGAATACAAGCCCAGTTGATCCAGTCTTTCTTGATAGGTCAGTCCCACCATCCCGGGAATCAGTCTGGTGAACCTTCGCTGCACTCCCTCAATAGCAAGAATGTCCTTCCTCAGGTTAGGAGACCAAAACTGTACACAATACTCCAGGTGTGGACTCACCAAGGCCCTGTACAACTGTAGCAACACCTCCCTGCCCCTGTACTCAAATCCCCTCGCTATGAAGGCCAACATGCCATTTGCTTTCTTAACCGCCTGCTGTACCTGCATGCCAACCTTCAATGACTGATGTACCATGACACCCAGGTCTCTTTGCACCTCCCCTTTTCCTAATCTGTTACCATTCAGATAATAGTCTGTCTCTCTGTTTTTACCACCAAAGTGGATAACCTCACATTTATCCACATTATACTTCATCTGCCATGCATTTGCCCACTCACCTAACCTATCCAAGTCGCTCTGCAGCCTCATAGCATCCTCCTCGCAGCTCACACTGCCACCCAACTTAGTGTCATCCGCAAATTTGGAGATACTACATTTAATTCCCTCGTCTAAATCATTAATGTACAGTGTAAACAGCTGGGGCCCCAGCACAGAACCTTGCGGTACCCCACTAGTCACTGCCTGCCATTCTGAAAAGTCCCCATTTACTCCTACTCTTTGCTTCCTGTCTTACAACCAGTTCTCAATCCATGTCAGCACACTATCCCCAATCCCATGTGCTTCAACTTTGCACATTAATCTCTTGTGTAGGACCTTGTCGAACGCCTTCTGAAAGTCCAAATATACCACATCAACTGGTTCTCCCTTGTCCACTCTACTGGAAACATCCTCAAAAAATTCCAGAAGATTTGTCAAGCATGATTTCCCTTTCACAAATCCCTGCTGACTTGGACCTATCATGTCACCTCTTTCCAAATGCGCTGCTATGACATCCTTAATAATTGATTCCATCATTTTACCCACTACCGATGTCAGGCTGACCGGTCGATAATTCCCTGTTTTCTCTCTCCCTCCTTTTTTAAAAAGTGGGGTTACATTGGCTACCCTCCACTCGATAGGAACTGATCCAGAGTCAATGGAATGTTGGAAAATGATTGTCAATGCATCCGCTATTTCCAAGGCCACCTTCTTAAGTACTCTGGGATGCAGTCCATCAGGCCTGGATTTATCGGCCTTCAATCCCATCAATTTCCCCAACACAATTTCCCGACTAATAAGGATTTCCCTCAGTTCCTCCCCCTTACTAGACCCTCTGACCCCTTTTATATCCGGAAGGTTGTTAGTGTCCTCCTTAGTGAATACCGAACCAAAGTACTTATTCAATTGGTCTGCCATTTCTTTGTTCCCCGTTATGACTTCCTCTGATTCTGACTGCAGGGGACCTACGTTTGTCTTTACTAACCTTTTTCTCTTTACATATCTGTAGAAACTTTTGCAATCCATCTTAATGTTCCCTGCAAGCTTCTTCTCGAACTCCATTTTCCCTGCCCTAATCAAACCCTTTGTCCTCCTCTGCTGAGTTCTAAATTTCTCCCAGTCCCCGGGTTCGCTGCTATTTCTGGCCAATTTGTATGCCACTTCCTTGGCTTTAATACTATCCCTGATTTCCCTTGATAGCCACGGTTGAGCCCCCTTCCCTTTTTTATTTTTACGCCAGACAGGAATGTACAATTGTTGTAGTTCATCCATGCGGTCTCTAAATGTCTGCCATTGCCCATCCACAGTCAATCCCTTAAGTATCATTCGCCAATCTATCCTAGCCAATTCACACCTCATACCTTCAAAGTTAGCCTTCTTTAAGTTCTGGACCATGGTCTCTAAATTAACTGTTTCATTCTCCATCCTAATGCAGAATTCCACCATATTATGGTCACTCTTCCCCAAGGGGTCTCGCACAACGAGATTGCTAATGAATCCTCTCTCATTACACAACACCCAGTCTAAGATGGCCTCCCCCCTAGTTGGTTCCTCGACATATTGGTCTAAAAAATCATCCCTTGTGCACTCCAGGAAATCCTCCTCCACCATATTGCTTCCAGTTTGGTTAGCCCAATCTATGTGCATATTAAAGTCACCCATTATAACTGCTGCACCTTTATTGCAATAGTAATGATGAAAGCGATAGCCAGATCCCACGTGTGGTGGCCTGGTATCGACTCTGACTTAGAGTCAGTCCTGTGTACGGCAATGCAGCATGTGTGCTCATTTGAGCAATGCGCCCAGAGAGGCACCACTAAGTTTATGGTCCTGGCCCTCCAGACCATGGTCAAGGATCCATGTGGACTATGCAGGCCCGTTTCTCGGTAAAATGTTCCTGGTGGTGGTGGATGCTTTTTCAAAATGGATTGAATGTGAAATAATGTCGGGAAGCACCGCCACCGCCACCGCCACCATTGAAAGCCTGAGGGCCATGTTTGCCACCCACAGCCTGCCTGACATACTGGTCAGTGACAACGGACCATGTTTCACCAGTTCCGAATTTAAAGAATTCATGACCCGCAATGGGATCAAAAATGTGACCTCGGCCCAGTTTAAACCAGCCTGCAATGGGCAGGCAGAGCGGGCAGTACAAACAATCAAACAGAGCCTTAAACAAGTCACAGAAAGTTCACTCCAAACCCGCCTGTCCCGAGCACTGCTCAGCTGCCGCACGAGACCCCACTCACTCACAGGGGTGCCCCCGGCTGAGCTACTCATGAAAAGGACACTTAAAACCAGACTCTCGCTGGTTCACCCCAACCTGCATGATCAGGTAGAGAGCAGATGGCAGCAACAAAATGTAAACGATGGTCACGCCACTGTGTCACGCGAAATTGATCTGAATGACTCTGTGTATGTGCTAAACTATGGACATGGTCCCAAGTGGATCGCGGGCACGGTGATAGCTAAAGAAGGGAATAGGGTGTTTGCAGTCAAACTAGACAATGGACAAATTTGCAGAAAGCACCTGGACCAAACGAGGCTGCGGTTCACAGACTGCCCTGAACAATCCACAGCAGACACCACCTTTTTCGAGCCCACAACACACATCCAAAGGATCAACGACACCATCCTGGACAAGAAAATCGAACCCAACAGCCCAGCAAGGCCAGACTCACCTCGCAGCCAGCGAGGGCACAGCCAACACACCAGAACAGACATTTGTACCGAGGCAGTCCACCAGGGAAAGAAATGCTCCCGACCGCCTCACCTTGTAAATAGTTTTCACTTTGACTTTGGCGGGGTAGTGATGTTGTGTATCTGTAAAGCATGCACTCCATGTTCCGCCACCAGGGAGTGCATCCCTTGAAGTCCCAAGGGATCCCAGCATCTCTTGGGAGCACTGTATATAAGCCAACCCCTAAGGCCTGTTCTTCAGTCTGGAGTGTCTTAATAAACACTAAGGTCACTGTTACTTTAACCTCCGTGTGTGCAGTCTCATCTGTGTTAGGAACACAATAAGTACCTGTTTGGTCTTCGGTTTAACTGGAGACAGATCACAAGCTGCTCATTTCACTGTTCTCTGAAAACAAAGGTATGAATACCAGTGCTTCATCCCGCATCCAGAGGAGGGCGCTGAATTTATCCGCTTATGATTATGTCATTCGCCATAGACCTGGCACCGAGAATTGTGCCGATGCTTTGAGCCGTCTGCCGTTGCCCACATGGGAGGTGGAAACGCCACAACCGTCGGACCTATTGTTAGTTATGGATGCTTTTGAGAGTGAAGGAACCTCTGTCGCAGCTCAACAAGTTAAGACCTGGACCGCCAGGACCCGATTTTATCGGTGGTGAAGAGTTGCATCCTCAAAGGTGATTGGTCTGCCATACCCAAGCAAATGTATGAGGAGACTAAACCTTACATTCGTCGCTAAAACGAACTGTCTCTTCAGTCGGATTGTATACTGTGGGGCAATCGTGTTGTTATGCCCAAGAAAGGGAGAGAGAAATTTGTACGTGAGCTACATAGCATACATCTCGGTATTGTAATGATGAAAGCCATCGCCAGGTGTCATATCTGGTGGCCGGGAATTGACTCTGAGCTGGAATCATGTGTGCATCAGTGCAACACTTGCACGCAGCTCAGCAAAGCACCAGCAGAATCGCCGCTGAGTCTGTGCTCGTGGCCGTCCAAACCATGGTCCAGGATCCACATAGACTTTGTAGGTCCCTTCATGGGGAAGATGTTTTTAGTTGTGGTGGATGCATATTCGAAGTGGATAGAATGTATAATCATGTCATCCAGCACATCCACAGCTACCATTGAGAATCTCAGTGTAATGTTCGTGGCACATGGTCTGCCTGACATCGTTGTTAGCGACAACAGATCGTGCTTCACCAGTCAGGAGTTTCAAGAAGTCATGAAACTCAATGGTATCAAACATGTAAGGTCAGCACCGTTCAAACCTGCATCCAATGGGCAAGCAGAACGTGCTGTCCAAATCATAAAGCAGAGTATGAAGCAAATAACCCAAGGGGTCACTGAAGACCCCTTAGTTGCAAGACAAGACCCGACAAGCTTACCAGGGTCTCGCCTGCTGAACTAATGATGAAGAGAGGTCTTAAGACCAAGCTATCTCTTGTACACCCTGGCTTGAATAATCATGTTGAATATAGAAGACAAAGTCAGCAAGGGTATCACAATCGCGCAGCTGTGTCACGCCATATTTCTGTAAATGATCCTGTATATGTTCTGAATTATGGTCAGTGTCCCAAGTGGATCGCGGGCATGGTGATAGCTAAAGAAGGGAATAGGGTGTTTGCAGTCAAACTAGACAATGAACAAATTTGCAGAAAGCACCTGGACCAAACGAGGCTGCGGTTCACAGATTGCCCTGAACAGTAGACACCATCTTTTTCGAGCCCACAACACACACACAAAGGATCAATGACACCACCCCGGACCAGGAAATCAAACCTATCACACCCAACAGCCCAGCAAGGCCAGGCTCACCTAGCAGCCCTGCAGGGCCAACAACACGCCAGCCCAGCGAGGGCACAGCCAACACACCAGAACAGACATTTGTACTGAGGCGGTCCACCAGGGAAAGAAAGGCTCCCGACCGCCTCACCTTGTAAATAGTTTTCACTTTGACTTTGGCGGGGTAGTGATGTTGTGTATCTGAAAAGCATGCACTTCATGTTCCGCCACCAGGGAGTGCATCCCCTGAAGTCCCAAAGGATCCCAGCATCCCTTGGGAGCACTGTATATAAGCCAACCCCTAAGGCCTGTTCTTCAGTCTGGAGTGTCTTAATAAACACTGAGGTCACTGTTACTTTAACCTCCCTGTGTGCAGTCTCATCTGTGTTAGGAACACAATAAGTACCTGTTTGGTCTTCGGTTTAACTAAAGACAGATCACAAGCTGCTCATTTCACTGTTCTCTGAAAACAAAGGTATGAATACCAGTGCTTCATCCCGCATCCAGAGGAGGGCGCTGAAATTATCCGCTTCTGATTATGTCATTCGTCATAGACCTGGCACCGAGAATTGTGCCGATGCTTTGAGCCGTCTGCCGTTGCCCACACGGGAGGTGGAAACACCACAACCGGCGGACCTATTGTTAGTTATGGATGCTTTTGAGAGTGAAGGTACCCCTGTCGCAGCTCAACAAGTTAAGACCTGGACCGCCAGGACCTGATTTTATCGGTGGTGTAGAGTTGCATCCTCAAAGGTGATTGGTCTGCCATACCCAAGCAAATGTGTGAGGAGACCAAACCTTACATTCGTCGCTAAAACGAACTGTCTATTCAGTCGGATTGTATACTGTGGGGCAATCGTGTTGTTATGCCCAAGAAAGGGAGAAATAAATTTGTACGTGAGCTACATAGCACATATCTCGGCATTGTAATGATGAAAGTCATCGCCAGGTGTCATATCTGGTGGCCGGGAATTGACTCTGAGCTGGAATCATGTGTGCATCAGTGCAACACTTGCACGCAGCTCAGCAAAGCACCAGCGGAATCGCCGCTGAGTCTGTGGTCGTTGCCGTCCAAACCATGGTCCAGGATCCACATAGACTTTGCAGGTCCCTTCATAGGGAAGATGTTTTTAGTTGTGGTGGATGCATATTCGAAGTGGATAGAGTATATAATCATGTCATCAAGCACATCCACAGCTACCATTGAGAATCTCAGTGTAATGTTCGCGGCACATGGTCTGCTTGACATCGTTGTTAGCGACAACGGATCGTGCTTCACCAGTCAGGAGTTTCAAGAAGTCATGAAACTCAATGGTATCAAACATGTAAGGTCAGCACCATTCAAACCTGCATCCAGTGGGCAAGCAGAACGTGCTGTCCAAATCATAAAGCAGAGTATGAAGTGAATAACCCAAGGGTCACTGAAGACCCGCCTGTCATGCATACTGCTTAGTTGCAAGACAAGACCACACACGCTTACCGGGGTCTCGCCTGCTGAACTAATGATGAAGAGAGGTCTTAAGACCAAGCTATCTCTTGTACACCCTGGCTTGAATAATCATGTTGAATATAGAAGACAAAGTCAGCAAGGGTATCACAATCGCGCAGCTGTGTCACGCCATATTTCTGTAAATGATCATGTCTATGTTCTGAATTATGGTCAGGGTCCCAAGTGGATCGCTGGTACTGTCATGGCCAAGGAGGGCGGCGGAGCATTTATTGTCAAGCTCAAAAATGGGCAAACATGCAGGAAACATATAGATCAGACAAAGCTGCAGCACACAGACGAACCGGAACAGTCGGAGGAAGAGACAATCGACGACCAATCAACCTATCCCCAGTCATCAGAGGACTCAGTGGTCATCAGTGAATCGGGACTTTCATGTTCAATGAAAATGGACTTTTAATCCCTGACATGGCCATTGCCACTCCCACCAGGTCAGCCAGCCAGCCACAGGTCACAACAGACTCTGAACACTTACTCAAGGCTGGAGTTGAACTGAGACGGTCAACCCGGGAGCATAAAACACCGCACCGTCTCAATTTGTAAAAGACTGTGTTAATATCTCAGAAGGGGGTATTGTCATGTATGTACTTTTGTGATCACTAGCCACTAGATGGCGTTACTGTTGGAGGTCATTGGGCTGCACGCACGTGTGTGCAGCCCAGGTATAAAAGGCCAGCCATTTTGTATATGAGTCCCTTTGGACCTTAATAAAGCAGAGCCAAGGTCATACCTCTTGGAGTTAAACAGTACTCAGTCTAACAGTTAGTGCATACAGAACAAAAGGTGTTCAATAAAAGTAAGTTGTTTTTGTTGAAAATAGAGCCAGTTTGCTCTCATTTACATGTAGCAAGAATATTACATTTATCATTTTGGTAGCTGCAACTGGACATATCATTTTAAACAATTCATCTCATGATTCTAAATTATATTGCAAACATTTTTTTGGCACTGGTCCTCAGCTTTCTTTAAGTGGCAGTTTGTAAGTACATTTTTATTGAATTTACTTTTTGAAACCATAATGGTTGTTCATTGAGTTATGCATCCACTCTTTTTGCTGGAATTTTTCCAATAATTTTTTTCTCTGCTCTCCTGAAGACTTTGATTTTTTTCTCCTGGGATATAGTTCTCTGGGTATCAGTCATTCTCTGGTACCTCACCGAATTTCCCATTCTCCATGTGTGAACCTAGACAGTGAGAGTTGGCATGCTATTTTACCATGGAACGGAAGATATCACAGGTGATTCCAAACCTGTCCTCAGCTATCATCAACACAACAGTCAGTCAGTAATGGCCAGGACTGCGGGACTGGCTGATTTCTGCTCCCTGGCACAGAGATCTTGAAACCAATTGGAATGTCCCCTACTGTCAACTCAGTTCCTCAGATCAGCCACTTTAGAGGAAACCATGGCCTAAAATTTGATGATGCTGCCATATTGGTATGGGCATCAAAAGAGGGGTCCAGGGCCCGCACTTGAAACAGACAACAGGCCCTTCGCATATGAAAATAGGGGGCATAACACCTGTTTGATGCAACCTTTACCAAATTGGTTTGCTCTGAACGCAGCTGGCACCGGGTCGGCTGCCTTCAGGAAAACCAGGTCCACATGCAGCCGAACGGGGGGTCCTTAAAGGGACCGCTGCATGCCACCACTAAAAAGGTAAGTTTTTCAAAAATATTAAACTGAATGTGGAGCTGGGAGGTGCAGGAGTAATCTTGCTGACTCCACATTAAAACCGCCGGCCACCACTCACATGAGAACTTTCGATCGTTGCCTCGATCCCCTCCCGCTCACTGCCTCGACCCCCTCCCGCTCGCTGCCTCGACCCCCTCCCGCTTGCTGCCTCAACCCCCACCCGATCGTTGCCTTGAGCCTCTCCCTCTCACTGCCTCGACCCCCTCCCGATCGCTGCCTTGACCCCCTCCCACTCGATGCCTCGACCCCCCCCACTCGATGCCTCAACCCCCTCCCATTCGATACCTCGACCCTCTCCCGATCGCTGCCTCAACCCCGTCTCACTCACTGCCTCGACCCTCTCCCACTCGCTGTCCCGACTCTCTCCTGATCGCTGCCTCAACCCCCTCCCGCCCGCTGCTTCGACCCTTCCCTCGAATTCTGCTTCGACCCTCTCCCGCTCGCTGCCTCGACCCTTCCCTCGAATACTGCCTCCACCCTCTCCCACTCGCTATCTTGACCCTTCCCTCGAATGTTGCCTCGACCGTTCCCTCGAATGCTGCCTTGACCCCCCTCCCGCTCACTGCCTCGACCCCATCCCGATCGCTGCCTCGACCCCCTCCCACTCGCTGTCTCGACCCTCCACCCACTCGCTGCCTCGACCGTCTCACGCTCACTGCCTCAATTCCCTCCCGCTCGCTGCCTCAACCCTTCCCTCGAATGCTGCCTCGATTCTCTCCCACTCGCTGCCTCGACCCCCTCCCATTCACTGCCTCAACCCATCCCTCGAATGCTGCCTCGATCCTCTCCCACTCGCTGCCTCGACCCCCTCCCATTCGCTGCCTCAACCCCCTCCCACTCGCTGCCTCGACTTTTCCCTCAAATGTTGCCTTGACCTTTACCTCGAAAGCTGCCTTGACCCCCTCCCACTCATTGCCTCGACCCTTCCCTCGAATGTTGCCTCGACCTTTCCCTCAAATGCTACCTCGACCCCCTCCCGCTCACTGCCTCAACCCCCTCCCGCTCACTGCCTCGACCCCCCTCCCGCTCGCTGCCTCGACCCTCTCTCGATCGCTGCCTCACCCCCTCCCGATCGCTGCCTCGACCCCCTCAATTTATGTTTAACCATCTTTTTACACTCTTATTCTAGAACTCTATTTATTGCAGAAGAGATAGGTAAAGGGGATAAGGGAATGGAGTTCCTACAATGTGAACATGACTCCTTTCTAACCCAGTATGTAAGAAGCCCAAAAAGGGAGGAGTCACTACTGGATTTAGTAATGGGAAATGAACCAGAGCAGATAAGGGAAATAAAAGTAGGGGAGCATCTCAGTAATAGCGACCATAATATAATACGCATTAAGATAATAACTGAGAAATACATAAACATGACCAGTGCAATAGATTGGAGAAAAGCCAATTTTGAGGGACTGAGAATTGAACTTGGAAAAATAAAATTGACAACAGCATTGGCAAACAATGATGTAGAACAGAAATGGGAAACACTTAAAATGGTGTTCAACAGAGTCCAGGAAAAATATATTTTGCTAAGAAACAACAACAAACTAAACACAAGTAAGACACCATAGATGAATAAAGACATGAAGAAAAGGAAATCATGCTTGACAAATCTTCTAGAGTTTTTTGAGGATGTAACTAGCAGAGTGGATAAGGGAGAACCAGTAGATGTGGTGTATTTGGACTTTCAAAAGGCTTTTGACAAGGTCCCACACAGGAGATTAGTGTGCAAAATTAAGGTGGACGAATTAACTGCACAGATAGCTGTTAACGGATATGATGTAAATGGCATCACGGAGACATGGCTCCAGGGTGACCAAGGCTGGGAACTCAACATCCAGGGGTATTCAACATTTAGGAAGGATAGACAGAAAGGAAAAGGAGGTGGGGTGGCATTGCTGGTTAAAGAGGAAATTAATGCAATAGTAAGGAAGGACATTAGCTTGGGACGATGTGGAATCGGAATGGGTGGAGTTACGTAATACCAAAGCGCAGAAAACGCTGGTGGGAGTTGAGTACAGACCACCAAACAGTAGTAATGAGGCTGGGGACAGCATCAAACAAGAAATTAGGGATGCGTGTAATAAAGGTACAGCTGTTACCATGGGCGACTTTAATCCACATATTGATTGGGCTAACCAAACTGGTAGCAATGCGGTGGAGGAGGATTTCCTGGAGTGTATTAGGGATGGTTTTCGAGACCAATATGTCAAGGAACTAACTAGAGGGCTGGCCATCCTGGATTGGGTGATGTGTAATGAGAAACGACTAATTGGCAATCTTGTTGTGCGAGGCCCCTTGGGGAAGAGTGACCATAATATGGTAGAATTCTTTATTAAGATGGAGAGTGACACAGTTAATTCAGAAACTAGGTTCCTGAACTTAAGGAAAGGTAACTTTCATGGTATGAGACATGAATTGGCTAGAATAGACTGGCGAGTGATACTTAAAGGGTTGACGGTGGATAGGCAATGGCAAACATTTAAAGATCATATGGATGAACTTCAACAATTGTACATCCCTGTCTGGAGTAAAAATAAAACAGGGAAGGTGGCTCAACCGTGGCTAACAAGGGAAATTAAGGATCGTGTTAAATCCAAGGAGAAGGCATATAAATTGGCCAGAAAAAGCAGCAAACCTGAGGACTGGGAGAAATTTAGAATTCATCAGAGGAGGACAAAGGGTTTAATTAGGAGGGGGAAAATCGAGTATGAGAGGAAGCTTGCCGGGAACATAAAAACTGACTGCAAAAGCTTCTATAGATATGTGAAGAGAAAAAGATTAGTGAAAACAAATGTAGGTCCCTTGCAGTCAGATTCAGGTGAATTTATAACGGGGAACAAAGAAATGGCGGACTAGTTAAACAAATACTTTGGTGCTGTCTTCACGAAGGAAGACACAAATAACCTTCCGGAAGTACTAGGAGACCGAGGGTCTACTGCGAAGGAGAAACTGAAGGATATCCTTATTAGGTGGGAAATTGTGTTAGAAACATAGAAAATAGGTGCAGGAGTAGGTCATTCGGCCCTTCTAGCCTGCACCGCCATTCAATGAGTTCATGGCTGAACATGCAACTTCAGTACCCCATTCCTGCTTTCTCACCATACCCCTTGATTCCCCTAGTAGTAAGGACTCCATCTAACTCCCTTTTGAATATATTTAGTGAATTGCCCTCAACAACTTTCTGTGGTAGAGAATTCCACAGGTTCACCACTCTCTGGGTGAAGAAATTCCTCCTCATCTCGGTCCTAAATGGCTTACCCCTTATCCTTAGACTGTGTCCCTTGGTTTTGGACTTCCCCAACATTGGGAACATTCTTCCTGCATCTAACCTGTCGTACCCCGTCAGAATTTTAAACGTTTCTATGAGGTCCCCTCTCATTCTTCTGAACTCTAGTGAATACAAGCCCAGTTGATCCAATCTTTCTTGATAGGTCAGTCCCGCCATCCCGGGAATCAGTCTGGTGAACCTTCGCTGCACTCCCTCAATAGCAAGAATGTCCTTCCTCAGGTTGGAGACCAAAACTGTACACAATACTCCAGGTGTGGCCTCACCAAGGCCCTGTACAACTGTAGCAACACCTCCCTGCCCCTGTACTCAAATCCCCTCGCTATGAAGGCCAACATGCCATTTGCTTCCTTAACCGCCTGCTGTACCTGCATGCCAACCTTCAATGACTGATGTACCATGACACCCAGGTCTCTTTGCACCTCCCCTTTTCCTAATCTGTCACCATTCAGATAATAGTCTGTCTCTCTGTTTTTACCACCAAAGTGGATAACCTCACATTTATCCACATTATACTTCATCTGCCATGCATTTGCCCATTCACCTAACCTATCCAAGTCGCTCTGCAGCCTCATAGCATCCTCCTCGCAGCTCACACTGTTACCCAACTTAGTGTCATCCGCAAATTTGGAGATACTACATTTAATCCCCTCGTCTAAATCATTAATATACAGTGTAAACAGCTGGGGCCCCAGCACAGAACCTTGCGGTACCCCACTAGTCACTGCCTGCCATTCTGAAAAGTCCCCATTTACTCCTACTATTTGCTTCCTGTCTGACAACCAGTTCTCAATCCATGTCAGCACACTACTCCCAATCCCATGTGCTTTAACTTTGCACATTAATCTCGTGTGTGGGACCTTGTCGAAAGCCTTCTGAAAGTCCAAATATACCACATCAACTGGTTCTCCCTTGTCCACTCTACTGGAAACATCCTCAAAAAATCCAGAAGATTTGTCAAGCATGATTTCTCTTTCACAAATCCATGCTGACTTGCACCTATCATATCACCTCTTTCCAAATGCACTGCTATGACATCCTTAATAATTGATTCCATCATTTTACCCACTACCGATGTCAGGCTGACCGGTCTATAATTCCCTGTTATCTCTCTCCCTCCTTTTTTAAAAAGTGGGGTTACATTGGCTACCCTCCACTCCATAGGAACTGATCCAGAGTCAATGGAATGTTGGAAAATGACTGTCAATGCATCCACTATTTCCAAGGCCACCTCCTTAAATACTCTGGGATGCAGTCCATCAGGCCCTGGGGATTTATCGGCCTTCAATCCCATCAATTTCCCCAACACAATTTCCCGGCTAATAAGGATTTCCCTCAGTTCCTCCTCCTTACTAGACCCTCCGACCCCTTTTATATCCGGAAGGTTGTTTGTGTCCTCCTCAGTGAATACCGAACCAAAGTACTTATTCAATTGGTCCGCCATTTCTTTGTTCCCCGTTATGACTTCCCCTGATTCTGACTGCAGGGGACCTACGTTTGTCTTTACTAACCTTTTTCTCTTTACATATCTATAGAAACTTTTGCAATCCGTCTTAATGTTCCCTGCAAGCTTCTTCTCGTACTCCATTTTTCCTGCCCTAATCAAACCCTTTGTCCTCCTCTGCTGAGTTCTAAATTTCTCCCAGTCCCCGGGTTCGCTGCTATTTCTGGCCAATTTGTATGCCACTTCCTTGGCTTTAATACTATCCCTGATTTCCCTTGATAGCCACGGTTGTGCCACCTTCACTTTTTTATTTTTACGCCAGACAGTAATGTACAATTATTGTAGTTCATCCATGCGGTCTCTAAATGTCTGCCATTGCCCATCCACAGTCAACCCCTTCAGTATCATTCGCCAATCTATCCTAGCCAATTCACGCCTCATACCTTCAAAGTTAGCCTTCTTTAAGTTCTGGACCATGGTCTCTGAAATAACTGTTTCATTCTCCATCCTAATGCAGAATTCCACCATAATATGGTCACTCTTCCCCAAGGGGTCTCGCACAACGAGATTGCTAATTAATCGTCTCTCATTACACAACACCCAGTCTAAGATGGCCTCCCCCCTAGTTGGTTCCTCGACATATTGGTCTAAAAAACCATCCCTTATGCATTCCAGGAAATCCTCCCCCACCGTATTGCTTCCAGTTTGGTTAACCCAATCTATGTGCATATTAAAGTCACCCATTATAACTGCTGCACCTTTATTGCACGCACCCCTAATTTCATGTTTGATGCCCTCCCCAACATCACTACTACTGTTTGAAGGTCTGTACACAACTCCCACTAACGTTTTTTGCCCTTTGGTATTCTGCAGCTCTACCCATATAGATTCCACATCATCCAACCTAATGTCCTTCCGAACTATTGCCTTAATTTCCTCCTTAACCAGCAATGCTACCCCACCTCCTTTTCCTTTTATTCTATCTTTCCTGAATGTTGAATACCCCTGGATGTTGAGTTCCCAGCCCTGATCATCCTGGAGCCATGTCTCCGTAATCCCAATCACATCATATTTGTTAACATCTATTTGCACAGTTAATTCATCCACCTTATTGCGGATACTCCTTGCATTAAGACACAAAGCCTTCAGGCTTGTTTTTTTTAACACCCTTTGTCCTTTTAGAATTTTGCTGTACAGTGGCCCTTTTTGTTCTTTACCTTGGGTTTCTCTGCCCTCCACTTTTCCTCATCTCCTTTCTGTCTTTTGTTTTTGCCTCCTTTTTGTTTCCCTCTGTCTCCCTGCATTGGTTCCCATCCCCCTGCCATATTAGTTTAAATCCTCCCCAACAGCACTAGCAAACACTCCCCCTCGGACATTGGTTCCGGTCCTGCCCAGGTGCAGACCATCCGGTTTGTACTGGTCCCACCTCCCCCAGAACCGGTCCCAATGCCCCAGGAATTTGAATCCCTCCCTGCTGCACCACTGCTCAAGCCACGTATTCATCTGCGCTATCCTGCGATTCCTACTCTTTGGGGAAATTGATGGGATTGAAGGCCGTTAATTCCCTGGGGCCTGATAGTCTGCATCCCAGAGTACTTAAGGAAGTGGCCCTAGAAATAGTGGATGCATTGGTGATCATTTTCCACCAGTGTATCGACTCTGGATCAGTTCCTATGGACTGGAGGGTAGCTAATGTAACACCACTTTTTAAAAAAGGAGGGAGAGAGAAAAAGGATAATTATAGACCAGTTAGCCTGACATCAAGGGTGGGGAAAATGTTGGAATCAATTATTAAAGATGAAATAGCAGTGCATTTTGAAAGCAGTGACAGGATCAGTCCAAGTCAGCATGGATTTATGAAAGGGAAATCATGCTTGACAAATCTTCTGGAATTTTGTGAGGATGTAACTAGTAGAGTGGACAAGAGAGAACCAGTGGATGTGGTGTATTTGGACTTTCAAAAGGCTTTTGACAAGGTCCCACACAAGAGATTGGTCTGCAAAATCAAAGCACATGGTATTGGGGGTAATGTACTGACGTGGATAGAGAACTGGTTGGCAGACAGGAAGCAGAGAGCCGTGATAAACAAGTCCTTTTCAAAATGGCAGGCAGTGACTAGTGGGGTGCTGCAGGGCTCAGTGCTGGGACCGCAGCTCTTTACAATATACATTAACAATTTAGATGAAGGAATTGAGTGTAATATCTCCAGGTTTGCAGATGACACTAAGCTGGGTGACGGTGTGAGCTGTGAGGAGGATGCTAAGAGGCTGCAGGGTGACTTGGACTGGTTAGGCGAGTGGGCTATTGCATGGCAGATGCAGTATAATGTGGATAAATGTGAGGTTATCCACTTTGTTGGCAAAAACACGAAGGCAGAATATTATCTGAATGGCGGCAGATTAGGAAAAGGGGAGGTGCAACAAGACCAGGGTGTCATGGTTCATCAGTCATTGAAAGTAGGCATGCTGGTACAGCAGGCAGTAAAGAAAGCAGATGGCATGCTGGCCTTCATAGATAGGGGATTTGAGTATAGGAGCAGGGAGGTCTTGCTGCTACTGCTTTTGGCGAGACCACACCTTGAGTACTGTGTGCAGTTTTGGTCTCCTAATCTGAGGAAGGACATCCTTGCTATTGAGGGAGTGCAGCGAAGGTTCACCAGACTGATTCCCGGGATGACAGGACTGACATATAAGGAAAGACTGGATCGGCTTGGCTTATACTCACTAGAATTTAGAAGCATGAGAGGGGATCTCATAGAAACGTATAAAATTCCGACGGGACTGGACAGGTTAGATGCTGGAAGAATGTTCCGATGTTGGGGAAGTCCAGAACCAGGAGACACAGTCTAAGGATAAGGGGTAAGCCATATAGGACCGAGATGAGGAGAAACGTTTTCACCCAGAGAATTGTGAACCTGTGGAATTCTCTACCACAGAAAGTTATTGAGTCCAGTTCGTTGGACATATTCAAAAGGGAGTTAGATGTGGCCCTTACGGCGAAAGGGATCAAGGGGTATGGAGAGAAGGCTGGGGGCGGGTACTGAGGTTGAATGATCAGCCATGATCATATTGAATGGCGGTGCAGGCTCGAAGGGCAGAATGGCCTGCTCCTGCAGCTATTTTCTATGTTTCTATGAGGGACAAATTGAGTGTAACGAAAAAAAATCATAGAATGGTTACAGCACAGAAGGAGGCCATTCGGTCTGTCAAGCCTGTGCCGACATACACTAAGTACATGGACAGCAGGTGAGAACATGACAAGGGAGAATACGAAGAGATTAGGAGCGAAGTCAGAAAACAATTAGGAAAGCAGAGGAGCCATGAAATTAAATTATGAAGGAACATAAAACAAAATAGTAAAATATTCTTCAGGCATATAAATAGAAAAAGGAAAGTCGGAATGGGAATAGGGCCACTAAGGGATGAACAGAATAAAACCACATGCAGAAATAGCGAAATGACAAAAAATATGAAATAATTACTTTGCTTCAGTACTTACCAGATGGACATGACATCGAAAGATGAGATTTAAAATTATATAACCGCACTTAAAATGAAGAGGAGAAATATTTAAACAACTGAATCGAATGCAAAGAGGATAACACCCCTGGTCTGGACAGATTGCATCCGTGCATTTTATGTTTATGTTTATCTCCGTCAGATTGACCAGTTAGAGTACACATCTAAGCTGCGCGCATGCACGGGCGCACAGCAATCTGGAATATACCGTGCAGGTCGCTCACAAGTCCTTGCGCAGTCACGCAGGAAGCTGAAAGGAAACCGTGCATTACAAAAACTGGCTGCATGCAACATCATTTTAGAGGGGTCGTTGCTCATGACCCAATTAACATGGAACTGATTCAGGATTCTATTATGGTAATCATGCCCCCTCTTTGGTTGGGTTACAGAAAAGCCTCTCAAGATTCATGAATGTATGGGTATGACTAAACAGATTTTGTATGAAAAATTGTATTTAAAGAAGCTGTACATCATAACCAATGTCCATGCATTTCCTGAAAAATCCACTTAAAAAAAACACAGCTGTGGAACTGCACACTGAGTCATTCTGCCTCTTAAAGAGGTAGAAAGATAGGTTAAGATTTTGAGTGGGACCCTTGATCAGCAGCTCTGAAGAATGATTTAACCTGAAATATTAATCTATTTATTTCAGTTGCTCACGGTATTCCTCTACATTTCCAGCATTTTACATTTTTCTTTCGGATTTCCATTAATTTATTTTTATCTCCACTGATTAAAAGCAATTCTTAGTGTCAGACCACTACATTTAATTTTTTTTTTAATCACCAGATCTTTATTTTACCATGCAGTTGGTATAGTACCACAGTAACTTCTGTTTCACCACAAAACATGTTTTATATAGTGTTTTAACATAGGAAACATAGGAATAGAAGTCGGCCATTCAGCCCCTCAAGCCTGTTCCGCCATTCAATGAGATCATGGCTGATCTGTGACCTAACTCCATATACCCGTCTTTCGCCTATATCCCAGGCCATATAGTACGCATGCCAGATACGAGACTCCCTAAACAAATGCTTTATGCAGAGCTCCTTCATGGTAAATGAGCCAAAGGAGGACAGCGGAAACGTTATAAGGACACTCTCAAAGCCTCCCTGGTAAAGTGCGACATCACCACTGACATCTGGGATACCCTGGCCGCAGACTGCCCAAGGTGGAGAAAGTCCATCCGACAGGGTGTTGAGCTCTTTGAGTCTCGACGCAAGGAGCATGAAGAGGCCAGGCGCAGGCAGCGGAAGGAGCGCACGGCAAACCAGCCCTACTGACCCCTTCCCCCGACGAATGTCTGTCCCACCTGTAACAGGGTCTGTGGCTCTCGTATCAGACTGTTTCGCCATCAAAGAACTCACTTTGGGAGTGGGAGCAAGTCCTCCTCGATTCCGAGGGACTGCCTATGATGATGATGATATCCCTTAATATCTTTGGTTAACAAAAATCTATCAATCTCAGATTTAAAATTAATAATTGACCTAGCATCAATTACCATTTGTGGAAGAGAGTTCAAAACTTCTGCCACCCTTTGCGTGTAGAAGTGCTTCCTAACTTCACTCCTGAAAGGCCTGGCTCTAATTCTTAGATTATGCACCCTGGACCTAGACTCCCCAACCAACGGAAATAGTTTCTCTCTATCCATCCTATCAGTTCCTCTTAATGTCTTGAAAAATGTGCTCAAATCACCCTTTACCCTTCTAAATTCCAGGGAATACAACACTAGTTTGTGTAATCTCTCCTTGTAATTTAACCCTTGGAATCCAGCATATCATTCTGGTAAACCTGCGCTGCACTCCCTCCATGGCCAATATATCCTTCCTGAGGTGTGGTGCCCAGAACTGCTCACAGTACTCCAGGTGTGGTCTAACCAGGACTTTGCATAGCTGTAGCATAACTTCTAACCCCTTGTATTCTCATCCTGTAGATATAAAGGCCAGCATTCCTTCGGTCTTTTTGATTATTTACTGCACCTGTCTATGACATTTTAATGATCTACGTACATAGATCCCTAAGTCTTTTTGGATCTCCACTGCTTCCAGCTTTTCATAATTTAGCAAATACTCTGTTCTATCCTTTTTAGGTCCAAAGTAGATGACCTCACCCTTGCCTACATTGAAATCCATTTGCCACAGTTTTGCCCATTCACTTAATCTATTGATATTTCTTAATTTTATGCTTCCATCGACACTGTTTACAAAAGGATTCCTGAAGCTAAACATTCCAGTCATTCCTTCTATTCAAAATACTCTCGGCTACATTTCTAGCACAGCAATCCTTTAAACATTTCTTCCTCCAAAAGAAGTTACAGAATATGGATCTTCATTTAGAGCCCTTCATGGTTAAGAAGGAAATGAAAAATAAGATTCATTTAATTTGTGTGTATTTTAGTTAAGCTATTATGTTAGTTTTCACATGGCTTTCTCACTCTGGTTTTCTAACAGATTACCAAAAACCCTGTTTAATTAAATGAGTGTGATTTCACACAATTACAGTAACACACATCAGCTGCATCATCAATTCCTACCCCCCCCCCACCCACAAATATGTCATAAAAGTGATGGCTCAGCATGCGAATGAGCCATACAGGAAAGAAAGACTTGCATTTATATAGCACTTTTCACGACCTCCGGACGTCCCAAAGCACTTTACAGCCAATGAAGTACTTTTGAAGTATGGTCACTGTTGTAATGTACGAATCACTGCCAGGTCGGCCCGACTGTACAGTCAGCCTGGCCACCCCTTTTGGGTGCCAGGCCGCTGGCCTGGCCGAAACCCTCCCTGATGGCTCAGTGGCCTGAAGTTTTAAAAGCGTGGAGGTTCTCCCCTTTAAGTGAAGGGGAGAGCCGTGGTGATGTAGCGCCGTGATGATGTCATCGATGTGGTGACTCCGCACCGCCCCCAACTTCCGCCCCTCAGTTGCTATCACCGCTGCATTTATGCCCCTCTTATGTAGTCACCGCCCCCATTATGACCGATTTCCGGATCAAAACAAAAAAAAAGCGCAATTTCGCGAAGGTGTCAACCTGAACTGCAGCTGCAATAAAAACCACCAAAATGGGGTGGGAGTGCCCTGTTTCCGGGGTGGGGGGGGGCAATTTGTACCCCCAGATGTTTTTGTGCCTGGAAGGCTGTTTCCAGTGGGGTTCCGCAGGGCTCAGTCCTAGGTCCCTTGCTTTTTGTGATATATATCAATGATTTCCACTTGAATGTAAGGGGCATGTTTGGAAATTATACAAAAATTGGTCGTATGTTTCATAGTAAGGAAGAAAGCTGCAGATGGCAAGAAGATATCAATGGACTGGTCAGGTGGGCAGAAAAGTGGCAAATGGAATTCAATCCAGAGAAGTGTGAGGTAATGCATTTGGGGAGGGCTAACAAAGCAAAGGAATACACATTAAATGGTAGGATACGGAGAAGTGTAGAGGAACAGAGGGACCTTGGAGTGCATGTCCACTGATCCCTAAGGTAGCAGGACAGATAAATATGGCGGTTAAGAAGGCATATTCTCCTTTATTAGCCGAGGCATAGAATATAATAGCAGGGACGTTATGCTTGAACTGTATAAAACACTAGTTAGGCCACACCTAGAGTACTGCATGCAGTTCTGGTCACCACATTACAGGAAGGGTGTGATCGAACTAAAGAGGGTACAGAGGAGATTTACAGGACTGGAGAATTTTAGCATGAGGAATGG
This sequence comes from Pristiophorus japonicus, assembly GCF_044704955.1. Taxonomy (NCBI): domain Eukaryota; kingdom Metazoa; phylum Chordata; class Chondrichthyes; family Pristiophoridae; genus Pristiophorus; species Pristiophorus japonicus. The sequence goes on from NC_091984.1 coordinate 171,459,959, forward strand.
TTGGATAGGCTGAGGTTGTTTTCTTTGGAACAGAGGAGGCTGAGGGGAGATTTAATTGAGGTGTATAAAATTATGAGGGACCTAGGTAGAGTAGATAGCAAGGAGTTAAAAAAAAATTCCTTAACAGAGAGGTCAATAACCAGGCGGCATAGATTTAAAGTAATTGGTAGTAGGATTAGAAGGGAGTGCAGGAGAACTATTTTCACCCAGAGAGTGGTGGGGCTCTAGAACTTACTGTCTGAAAGGGTGGTAGAGGCAGAAACCGTCTCTGCATTTAAAAAGTACTCGGATTTGAACTTGAGTTATCGTAACCTACAGGGCTACGGACCAATGCTGGAAAGTGGGATAGGCTGGATAGCTCTTTGTCGACTGGCATAGACACGATGGGCCGACTAGCCTTCTTATGTGCTGTAAATTTCTATGATTCTATAACATTAGTCCCATACCTTCTCATCCATCTGTTACTGACCATTACAGTGTCCTCTTGGCCACGATGCTGAAATAAAAACCACCATAAAGCTAACTTTCCAATCCAACTTTATACACCTATCCATCCAGTATGACATCAAGAAATCAAATCATCACCCTTGTACATTCCCTTTGTGAGTGCCTTGTACGTACCTTTGTCTATCCTACTGATGTCACACAGTGCTACCTCAGTGGCTGCAGCATGGCTGGTGGAAGGCTGCTGACTTTCAGCTGGTTGACCTTGAGGAGCTGGTGGCTGGAAGTTTAAAATTGAGTGACGGTGTTTCTTCTGCTTCACTCTTCTTATCATCCACTGACTGAGCAGGCTGCTTTTCTTGCGTGTATGAAATAAGTAAGGCACAAGGGTAGAGTTGTGAGGGGATGGCGAGAAAGCAAGAGGTACATGCCAGAAGGAGGATAACGTATGAGGATGCCAGCATCTTGTATCCTTTCTGCTCCACCGCTTCCCAAGGGCTCAGCCATGGCCCTGCCAAGAATGGCCTACAGTGTCTCTTCCAAGGGGTGAGGTGAGGCTAGGAATGGGAGATGTGGCTCGTGATTAGTACAGATTGTTGGTAGATGAGTGAAGGATGGGATGGTGGGAGTCGTGTATTGAGCAGTGTTTGAGGCTCGTGGTGCAGTTGTTAGGAGACAACCTTTGAAGATACATTTACTGATCTTGACTAGTGGTCTGAGATCATGAAGCTTCTTTGGGCATTGGAGCCAGTTGGTGAGGACGACGCTGCTGGAAGTGATAGCCTTGGTGATGTGGTCTCATTCTGGAGGGCCTCCCGGCCCCTGTGGGTAGAGGACCTCTCTTGCAGTGTTGACCCCCTGCTCAAAGCTGGAGTGCTGCGTGCGAGACCCTGAGTGCTCCTATCCTGGCTTGTTGAGCCACTTGTGTTAGTGCTGAAGCACTTTTCCTATATTTTAAGGTTCAGAACGGAATTCAGCTTTAAATGCTGAAGACTCGCATTTGGGACTTCTTTTTAATGGTAATTTTTATTTAAAGGCAATAAGGGCTGAAAAGTGCAATTTTCACTTCATTTTAATTTTTATTAGATCTGAAGGCATTGCCCTTTTAATTACCCATAATTCCTTGCAAACTCCATAGCCTCGCTCCCAGAGACTGTTAGAAGCGGGAACGCCACTTCAGGACGGGAACATCGACTCCCGTGCCTGCACTAATGCTACTGAGCGCATTACATAGCAAGTTAGCGCCGGGCTAAAAATCTTTAGCCCTCAGCTTGAATATTTCCCTGGTAGTGCTTCGTCTATTTTTAGCAGCCACAAAATTTTCCCCCTTTATGTCCACCTAAGAGGGCAGATGGGGCGTCGGTTTAAATGTCCTATCCAAAAGACGGCACCTCCAACATTGCAACACTCCCTCAGTACTGCACGGGAATACACAGACCAGAAGTTTCTAGATTTCATTCTCCTTCTGTGGTGAGCCAACTGTGGTCAGCTGGGGTGAGAGTAGAGCTTATAATTTGCCTTAATGCACTTGGGCTAAGAGGAAAACCAGCCAGGATTCCTGCTCCTGATTGCACTCAAGTAACCCCCTGCTTGTAGGTCCTCTGTGGGAATGTTGGGCAAGAACATAAGAATTAGGAACAGGAGTAGGCCATCTAGCCCCTCGAGCCTGCTCTGCCATTCAAAAAGATCATGGCTGATGTGGCTGTGGACTCAGCTCCACTTACCCGCCCGCTCCCCATAAACCTTAATTCCCTTATTGGTTAAAAATCTATCTATCTGTGATTTGAATACATTCAATGAGCTAGCCTCAACTGCTTCCTTGGGCAGAAAATTCCACAGATTCACAGCCCTCTGGGAGAAGAAATTCCTTCTCAACTCGGTTTTAAATTGTCTCGTCCGTATTTTGAGGCTGTGCCCCCTAGTTCTAGTCTCCCCGACCAGTGGAAACAACCTGTCTGCCTCTATCTTGTCTATCCCTTTCATGATTTTAAATGTTTCTATAAGATCACCCCTCATCCTTCTGAACTCCAACGAGTAAAGACCCAGTCTACTCAATCTATCATCATAAGGTGATGATAGATGGAATCAGCCTAGTGAATCATCTCTGTACCCCTTCCAAAGCTAGTATATCCTTCCTTAAGTAAAATGACCAAAACTGCATGCAGTACTCCAGGGGTGGTCTTACCAATACCTTATACGGTTGCAGCAAGACCTCCCTGCTTTTGTACTCCATCCCTCTCGCAATGAAGGCTAACATTCCATTTGCCTTCCTGATTACCTGCTGCACCTGCAAACTAACCTTTTGGGATTCATCCACAAGGAGAGCACGCGGTGTCCACCGGTACGCTCGCGGCCTTCCGCGAGAGGTGAGCACCGGAGGGACTGGAGTGCATCATCACGCCCGGCAACCAAATTTTAATTTGATTTTACGTTTTAAAGTTTAATTTGTTTTAATTGCCGGTGCTTTTAGTGTCCCCCTCCCCTTTTATAGGGGGCATTTGGAAAAATGTGATTTTAGCGCCCAAAAAAAAAGAAAAAAAAAGAAAAAGAAAAAAAAACACAAAAAAAGGAGGAAAAAAAAAGGGGCCTTGAAAATGTCTGCTGTGTCACCCAGGCGGGTGGCACGGTTTAATGTTTATGTTTTTTTTCAGGTAAACTCAAAAGAGTTTCATCCACAAGGACCCCCAGGTCCCTCTGCACCACAGCATGTTGTAATTTCTCCCCATTCAAATAATATTCCCTTTTACTGTTTTTTTTCCCAAGGTGGATGACCTCACATTTTCCGACATTGTATTCCATCTGCCAAACCTTAGCCCATTCGCTTAACCTATCTAAATCTCTTTGCAGTCTCTCTGTGTCCTCTACTCAACCCGCTTTCCCACTAATCTTTGTGTCATCTGCAAATTTTGTTACACTACACTCTATCCCCTCTTCCAGGTCATCTATATATATTGTAAACAGTTGTGGTCCCAGCACCGATCCCTGTGGCACAGCACTAACCACCGATTTCCAACCCGAAAAGGACCCATTTATCCCGACTCTCTGCTTTCTGTTAGCCAGCCAATTCTCGATCCATGCTAATACATTTCCTCTGACTCCGCGAACCTTTATCGTCTGCAGTAACCTTTTGTGTGGCACCTTATCGAATGCCTTTTGGAAATCTAAATACACCACATCCATCGGTATACCTCTATCCACCATGCTCGTTATATCCTCAAAGAATTCCAATAAATTAGTTACACATGATTTAGAAACATAGAAACATAGAAAATAGGTGCAGGAGTAGGCCATTCGGCCCTTCTAGCCTGCACCGCCATTCAATGAGTTCATGGCTGAACATTCAACTTCAGTACCCCATTCCTGCTTTCTCGCCATACCCCTTGATCCCCCTAGCAGTAAGGACCTCATCTAACTCCTTTTTGAATATATTTAGTGAATTGGCCTCAACAACTTTCTGTGGTAGAGAATTCCACAGGTTCACCACTCTCTGGGTGAAGAAGTTCCTCCGCATCTCGGTCCTAAATGGCTTACCCCTTATCCTTAGACTGTGACCCCTGGTTCTGGACTTCCCCAACATTGGGAACATTCTTCCTGCATCTAACCTGTCTAACCCCGTCAGAATTTTATATGTTTCTATGAGGTCCCCTCTCATTCTTCTGAACTCCAGTGAATACAAGCCCAGTTGATCCAGTCTTTCTTGATAGGTCAGTCCCGCCATCCCGGGAATCAGTCTGGTGAACCTTCGCTGCACTCCCTCAATAGCAAGAATGTCCTTCCTCAGGTTAGGAGACCAAAACTGTACACAATACTCCAGGTGTGGCCTCACCAATGCCCTGTACAACTGTAGCAACACCTCCCTGCCCCTGTACTCAAATCCCCTTGCTATGAAGGCCAACATGCCATTTGCTTTCTTAACCGCCTGCTGCACCTGCATGCCAACCTTCAATGACTGATGTACCATGACACCCAGGTCTCTTTGCACCTCCCCTTTTCCTAATCTGTCACCATTCAGATAATAGTCTGTCTCTCTGTTTTTACCACCAAAGTGGATAACCTCACATTTATCCACATTATACTTCATCTGCCATGCATTTGCCCACTCACCTAACCTATCCAAGTCGCTCTGCAGCCTCACAGCATCCTCCTCGCAGCTCACACTGCCACCCAACTTAGTGTCATCCGCAAATTTGGAGATACTACATTTAATCCCCTCATCTAAATCATTAATGTACAGTGTAAACAGCTGGGGCCCCAGCACAGAACCTTGCGGTACCCCACTAGTCACTGCCTGCCATTCTGAAAAGTACCCATTTACTCCTACTCTTTGCTTCCTGTCTGACAACCAGTTCTCAATCCATGTCAGTACACTACCCCCAATCCCATGTGCTCTAACTTTGCACATCAATCTCTTGTGTGGGACCTTCATGAATCCATGTTGCGTCTGCTTGATTGCACTATTCCTATCTAGATGTCCCGCTATTTCTTCCTTAATGATAGCTTCAAGCATTTTCCCCACTACAGATGTTAAACTAACCGGCCTATAGTTACCTGCCTTTTGTCTGCCCCTTTTTTAAACAGAGGCGTTACATTAGCTGCTTTCCAATCCGCTGGTACCTCCCCAGAGTCCAGAGAATTTTAGTAGATTATAACGAATGCATCTGCTATAACTTCCACCATCTCTTTTAATCCCCTGGGATGCATTTGATCAGGACCAGGGGACTTGTCTACCTTGAGTCCCATTAGCCTGGTTCAGCACTACCTCCCTAGTGATAGTGATTGTCTCAAGGTCCTCCCTTCCCACATTCCTGTGACCAGCAATTTTTGGCATGGTTTTTGTGTCTTCCACTGTGAAGATCGAAGCAAAATAATTGTTTAAGGTCTCAGCCATTTCCACATTTCCCATTATTAAATCCCCCTTCTCATCTTCTAAGGGACCAACATTTACTTTAGTCACTTTCTTCCGTTTTTTATATCGGTAAAAGCTTTTACTATCTGTTTTTATGTTTTGCGCAAGTTTACTTTCGTAATCTAATCTTTCCTTTCTTTATTGCTTTCTTCGTTATACTTTGCTGTCGTTTAAAATTTTCCCAATCTTCTACATTCCCACTAACCTTGGCCACCTTATATGCATTGGTTTTTAATTTGATACTCTCCTTTATTTCCTTGGTTATCCACGGCTGGTTATCCCTTCTCTTACCGCCCTTTTTCACTGGAATATATTTTTGTTGAGCACTATGAAAGAGTTCCTTAAAAGTGCTCCACTGTTCCTCAATTGTGCCACCGTTTAGTCTGTGATTCCAGTCTACTTTAGCCAACTCTGCCCTCATCACACTATAGACCCCTTTGTTTAAGCATAGTACGCTTGTTTGAGACACTACTTCCTCACCCTCAATCTGTATTACAAATTCAACCATACTGTGATCACTCATTCCGAGAGGATCTTTTACTTGGAGATCGTTTATTATTCCTGTCTCATTACACAGGACCAGATCTAAGATAGCTTGCTCCGTTGTAGGTTCTGCAACATACTGTTCTAAGAACAGGAACAGTCTCGGGGATGGTGTCCCTCTGAGTTATTCCCTTTCTGATCGTCATTATTCCCTTTCGGATCATCATCGTCATTGGCAGTACCTCGAAATCAAGGAAGACTTGCTTCCATTCTTAAAATGAGTCCTTAGATGGCTGAACAGTCCAATACGAGAATCACAGTCCCTGTCACAGGTGGGACAGATAGTCGATGGGGAACAGGTTTGCCGCACGCTCTTTCCGTTGCCTGCGCTTGATTTCTGCATGCTCTCGGCGATGAGACTCAAGGTGTTCAACGCCTTCCCGGATTAACTTCCTCCGCTTAGGGTGGTCTTTGGCCAGGGACCCCCAGGTGTCAGCGGGAATGTTGCACTTTATCAAAGAGGCTTTGAGGGTGTCCTTGTAACGTTTCCTCTGCCCACCTGTGGCTCATTTGCCATGAAGGAGTTCCGAGTAGAGCATTTGCTTTGGGAGTCTCGTGTCTGGCATGCGGACAATGTGGCCTGCCGAGCGGAGCTGATGAAGTGTGGTCAATGCTTCAATGCTGGGGATGTTGGCCTGGCCGTGGACGCTAATGTTGGTACATCTGTACTCCCAGACGATTTGTAGGATCTTGCGGTGACATCGTTGGTGGTATTTCTCCAGTGATTTGAGGTGTCTACTGTACATGGTCCATGTTTCTGAGCCATACTGGAGGGCGGGTATTACTACAGCCTTGTAGACCATGAGCTTAATGACAGATTTGAGGGCCTGGTCTTCGAACACTCTTTTCCTCAGGCGGCCGGGCTGCACTGGCGCACTAGAGGCTGTGTTGAATCTCGTCGTCAATGTCTGCTCTTGTTGATAAGAGGCTCCCGAAGTATGGGAAATGGTCCATGTTGTCCAGGGCCGCGCCGTGGATCTTGATGACTGGGGAACATTGCTGGGTGGCGAGGACAGGTTGGTGGAAGACCTTTGTCTTACGAATGTTTAGTGTAAGGCCCATGCTTTCGTACGCCTCAGTAAATACGTCGACTATGTCCTGGAGTTCAGCCTCTGTGCGCAGACGCAGGCGTTGTCCACATACTGTAGCTCTACAACAGAGGTTGGTGTTTTGTATGCAAACCTCACCAATGTGTACGACTTGCCACCAGGGGGCACACCTGTAGGGGACCTAAGGGTTATCTGTGCACCCTGGGTAAGCAGGTATAAAAGGCAATCCACCATGCTGCTTCCTCACTTTGGAGTTACATTAAAGAGACCAAGGTCACAATGGTTTGAGCTTACAACACAGTTGTGTGGAGTTATTCTGAACGTAACAATTTGGTGACGAGTTACAGATCACAAATTTTTACGCGGTTATGGCTGCCGTTGGTATTTTTGAGAGATTTGTTGAGGGTGATGATTGGGAAGCCTTCGTTAAGTGTCTCGACCAGTACTTCGTGGCCAACGAGCTGGACACGGCTGAGATGGCGGTCAAACGCAGGGCGATTCTCCTCACCGTATGTGAGTCTTCGATATATGGCCTTGTCTAAAATCTGCTGGCACTGGTCAAACCAACGGACAAGACTTACACAGAGCTAAGCACGATGGTTCGGGAACACCTCAAGCCGAAGGAGAGCATCCTAATGGCCAGGTATTGCTTTTACACGCACCATCGCTCCGAGGGCCAGAACGTGGCGAGCTTTATCGTCGACCTAAGACGAATTTGCCGGATCTTTGGGGGAAATGTTGCGGGACTTTTTCGTGCTTGGAATCGGCCATGAGTTCATTCTTCGCAAACTGCAGTCTGCCGAATCCCTAGATCTGAGCAAGGCCATCACGATAGCCCAGGCTTTCATATCTACGAGCGCCAACACGAAACAGGTATCTTCACAGCATCGAAGCTCACAGGCAAGTACTGTGCATAAAATAATGCCTTCAGCAGGCAGAACTGTACATGGCAGGGCCTACACGACCGCAGAGGCCAGGCCTAGCGTGACTCAGAGGCCGCTGTGGGGTGTGAAAGCATATCCAGTAACACCATGTTGGCGCTGCAGGGGCAGTCATAGAGCCCATCAATGTTGATTCAAGCACTATGTGTGCAAGGGCTGTGGAATAATGGGGCACCTTCAGCGAATGTGGAAATGATCTCTGACTCACCACGTGGCAGAGTCAGCAGAGGATGACCGATCCAGCGCAGATCACGCTGAATGATCAGTAGAGGCTACTCAACCTGAGGATGAAGAGGAAGTATATGGGGTACACACCTTCACCACCAAAAGCCCTCCGATAATGTTAAAAGTTAAACTTAATGGTATTCCAGTCTCCATGGAATTGATCACAGGATCGAGTCAATCAATCATGAGCCAGAAGGCTTTTGAGAAACTGGGATAACAAAGCACAGAGGCCAAAACTGAGCCCGTTCAAAGAACTCATACCTGTTATCAGCAGTGCGGCAGTGAATGTATCGTACGACGGAATGGTGCATGATTTACCACTATGGATTGTACCAGGCAATGGCCCAACCCTGTTCGGCAGAAGCTGACTAGGAAAGATCCGATGGAACTGGGATGACATCAAAGCACTGTTTCGGTGGATGACACCTCGTGCGCCCAGGTACAAAACAAATTCCCGGCGTTATTTGAGCCAGCCATCGGCAACTTCACAGGCGTCAAGGTGAGGATCCATCTTGTTTCTGGGGCACGGCCCGTTCATCATAAGGCCCGAGCGGTCCCATATGATGCGAGAGAAAGTCGAGATCATAGAAACATAGAAAATAGGTGCAGGAGCAGGCCATTCAGCCCTTCTAGCCTGCACCGCCATTCAATGAGTTCATGGCTGAACATGAAACTTCAGTACCCCCTTCCTGCTTTCTCGCCATAACCCTTGATCCCCCGAGTAGTAAGGACTTCATCTAACTCCCTTTTGAATATATTTAGTGAATTGGCCTCAACTACTTTCTGTGGTAGAGAATTCCACAGGTTCACCACTCTCTGGGTGAAGAAGTTTCTCCTCATCTCGGTCCTAAATAGCTTACCCCTTATCCTCAGACTGTGACCCCTGGTTCTGGACTTCCCCAACATTGGGAACATTCTTCCTGCATCTAACCTGTCTAAACCCGTCAGAATTTTAAACGTTTCTATGAGGTCCCCTCTCATTCTTCTGAACTCCAGTGAATACAAGCCCAGTTGATCCAGTCTTTCTTGATAGGTCAGTCCCGCCATCCCGGGAATCAGTCTGGTGAATCTTCGCTGCACTCCCTCAATAGCAAGAATGTCCTTCCTCAAGTTAGGAGACCAAAACTGTACACAATACTCCAGGTGTGGCCTCACCAAGGCCCTGTACAACTGTAGCAACACCTCCCTGCCCCTGTATTCAAATCCCCTCGCTATGAAGGCCAACATGCCATTTGCTTTCTTAACCGCCTGCTGCACCTGCATGCTAACCTTCAATGACTGATGTACCATGACACCCAGGTCTCGTTGCACCTTCCCTTTTCCTAATCTGTCACCATTCAGATAATAAATAGTCTGTCTCTCTGTTTTTACCACCAAAGTGGATAACCGAGCTGGACAGACTTCAATGAGAGGGAATCATATTGCCAGTCGAGTTCAATGAATGGGCCAGTCCAATCGTGCCAGTGCTAAAGAGCGATGGGACGGTCAGAATCTGCGGGGACTACAAGGTAACGATTAATCGAGTCTCATTACAGGACCAGTACCCACTACCTAAAGCGGAGGACCTATTCGCAACGCTAGCAGGGGGAAAGTCATTCACCAAGCTAGATCTAACCTCTGCTTACATGAAACAGGAGCTGGCTGAACCGTCAAAGAAATTGACATGCATTAACATGCACAAAGGACTGTTCGTGTACCACAAATGTCCCTTTGGGATTCGCTCGGCTGCGGCCATCTTCCAGAGGAACATGGTGTCATGTTTGTAACTACAATGTAACACCACTGTATTACTGTATACACTCAACAAGATGCACACCTTGACCACAGGGGGTGAACTTGTGGGAGACACTCCTTACCTGATCACTCAGGTATTTAAAGGGAGGTCCCACGCAGGGTCATCACTTCTGGAGTGCTAAATAAACTGTCAAGGTCACTGTGTGGCCTTGTCCCTGGAATGTGCCTCATGTGGTTTCATGCTGTAGAGTAAGGACCTTACATTGGCGACGAGAAATGGGAATGCACGACCTACAAGAATGGCCATCGGCAGCACAGATGAACGGTACTGTGTTGGGGAAGACTGGGACGATTTTGTTGAGAGGCTTCAGCAGAGCTTTGTCACGAAAGACTGGCTGGGGGATGCAGCGGCCGACAAGCGTCAGGCTCATCTTTTGACCAGCTGCGGGCCAAAGACTTATGCGCTCATGAAGGACTTACTGGCACCTGAAAAGCCGTTGGACAAAACCTTTGAAGAGCTTAGCAAGTTGATTAAGGAGCACCTCAAGCCGGCGAGCAGGATACACATGGCTCGACAGATTCTACACCCACCGACGTCATGAAGGACAGAGCATACCGGACTTTGTAGCGGACCTCAGGCGCTTGGCCAGCCTCTGTAAGTTCACAGACGCCTGCAGTGGGGAGATGCTAAGGGACTTCTTTATCGAGGGTATCAGTCATGTGGGGATTTTTTGCAAATTAATTGAGACCAAGGACTTGACCTTGGAAGCGGCGGCGTTGTTGGCTCAGACTTTCATGGCAGGGGAGGAAGAGACGAAAATGATTTATGCGCGCAATTCTGCCTCCAATGCGGCGATGGATCAGGGAGTTAACGTCCTCAATGCTACTCAGAGCCCCACGGGCAGGCAGGGGCAGTCCGACATTCATCAGGCAGTAATAGACCCCAGAGTCGGACCTCAACAGAGACAATGGCAGCCTGAACGGACGTTCACGCCATGCAGTGGACAATGCGGCCCGGGATGGGGCCACTGACACCTACTAATAGGGCACTTAAGAGCAGTCAGAGGGACAGTCAGAGCAGAATTCCTGGCCACAGCCCTTTTGTCCCCAACAATGGAAACTTTAACTCGTGCTGGAGGTGTGGGGGAAAACACTCAGCCAGATCTTGCAGATTCCAACAGTTTGTCTGCAGAAACTGCAACCTCAGTGGCCATTTAGCTCGTATGTGCAGAAAGCCTGCAACTAGACTGATATATGAGGCAGGTGGACCAGAAGAGGGTTCTGTGAGGCAGGATGATTTTTGGGGCAAATCGATGGACAGTATTCCAGGTGTGGCCTCATCAATACCCTGTATAACTGGAGCAAAACTTCTCTGCTTTTATACTCCATCCCCTTTGCAATAAAGGCCAAGATTCCATTGGCCTTCCTGATCACTTGCTGTACCTGCATACTAACCTTTTGTCTTTCATGCACCAGCCCCACCCCGCCCCCCCACCAAGTCCCGCTGTATTGCAGCACTTTGCAATTTTTCTCCATTTAAATAATAACTTGCTCTTTGATTTTTTTCTGCCAAAGTGCATAACCTCACACTTTTCAACACTGTACTCCAGCTGCCAAATTTTTGCCCACTCACTTAGCCTGTCTATGTCCTTTTGCAGGTTTTTTTGTGTCCTCCTCACATTGCTTTTCCTCCTATCTTTGTATTGTCAACAAACTTGGCTACGTTACACTCGGTTCCTTCATCTAAGTCGTTAATATAGATTGTAAATAGTTGGGGTCCCAGCACTTAACCCTGTAGCACCCCACTAGTTACTGATTGCCAACCCGAGAATGAACCATTCAAGCCGACTCTCTGTTTTCTGTTACTTAGCCAATCCTCTATCCATACTAATATATTACTCCCAACCCCGTGAGCTTTCATCTTGTGCAGTAACCTTTTATGTGACACCTTGTCACATGCCTTCTGGAAGTCCAAATACACCACATCCACTGGTTCTCCTTTATCTACCCTGTTCGTTACATCCTCAAAGAATTCCAGCAAATTTGTCAAACATGACTTCCCTTTCATAAATCCATGCTGACTCTGCCTGACTGAATTATGATTTTCCAAATGTCCTGCTACTGCTTCTTTAATAATGGTTGACAGTGTCAAAAGCCTTTGTAAGATCAAAGAAGGCCATGTACAAGGGTTGGTGCTGTTCCCTGCATTTTTCTTGCAGCTGTCGCACCATAAAAATCATGTCCGTTGTACCCTGTAGTGGACGAAATCTGCACTGTGACTCCGGGAGGAGCTCCTCAGCCACAGGGCAGACATCGACGAAGACGGTTGAGGAGGATTCTAGCGACGACTTTCCCACAGGCTGCTAACAAGGATATTCCTCTGTAGTTGCCGCAGTCAGACTTGTCCCCTTTTTTAATTTGATCACGATTACTGCATTTCTGAGATCTCCCGGCATGCTCTCCTCCTTCCAGATGAGAGAGATGAGGTCATGCATTCATGCCAATAGTGACTCTCCGCCATACTTTAGTGCCTCAGCGAGGATTCCATCCACTCCCATTGCCTTGTTGTTCTTGAGCTGGCGGATGACCATTGCGAGGGACTATGGAGCGTCCTCCTCCGTTTCGGCTTCCTCCAAATGTTTGACACCATCCTCCGCCTGCTCCACGACGACATACAAGCCATGATCCTGACCAACGGATCCATCACCGACCCAATCCACGTCCGAACCGGGGTCACGCAGGGCTGCGCCATCACCCCAACCCTCTTCTCAATCTTCCTCGCTGCAATGCTCCACCTCACACTCAACAAACTCCCCGCTGGAATGGAACTGAACTACAGAACCAGTAGGAACCCGTTCAACCTTCGTCGTCTCCAGGCCAGGTCCAAAACCGTCCCAAGCTCTGTCGTCAAACTACAGTACGTGGATGATGCTTGCGTCTGCGCACATTCAGAGACTGAACTCCAAGTCACAGTCAACACCTTCACTGAGGCGTACGAAAGCATGGGCCTTACACTAAACATCCGTGAGACAAAGGTCCTCCACCAACCTGACCGCGCACACAGCACTGCCCCCCCAAGTCATCAAGATCCACGGCACGGCCCCAGACAACGTGAACCACTTTCCATACCTATTATCAGCAAGGGCAGACATCGCCGACGAGGTTCAACACCGCCTCCAATGCACCAGTGCTGCCTTTGGCCATCTGAGGAACAGAGCGTTCAAATCTGCCATCAAGCTCATGGTCTATAGGGCTGTAGTGATAACCGCCCTCCTGTATGGCTCAGAGACGTGGACCATATATAGTAGACACCTCAAATCGCTGGAGAAATACCACCAACGATGTCTCCACAAGATTCTGCAAAGCCCCTGGGAGGACAGACGCACCAACGTTAGCGTCCTCGATCAGCCAACATTCCCAGCATTGAAGAACTCGGTTGGGTGGGCCACATTGTTTGCATGCCTGACATAAGACTCCCAAAGCAAGCGTTCTACTCGGAACTCCTACATGGCAAGCGGGCCCAAGGTGGGCAGAGGAAACGTTTCAAGGACACCCTCAAAGCCTCTTTGATAAAATGCAACATCCCTACCGACACCTGAGAGCCCCTGGTCAAAGACCGCCCTAAGTGGAAAAAGTGCATCCGGGAGAGCGCTGAGCACCACAAGTCTCATCGCCAAGAGCATGCAGAAAACAAGCGCAGGCAGCGGAAGGAGCGTGTGGCAAATCAGTCCCACCCACCCTTTGCTTCAACGACTGTCTGTCCCATCTGTGACAGAGACTGTAATTCCCATATTGGACTGTTCAGTCACCAAAGAACTCACTTTTAGAGTGGAAGCATGTCTGCCTCGATTTCGAGGGACTGCCTATGATGATGATGATGATGATGATGATGATGATGAATGGACTCTTAACATTTTCCCAACCACAGGCTAACTGGTCTATAGTTTCCTGCTTTCTATCTGCCTCTTTTTTTTAAATAGGGGCATTACATTTGCAGTTTTCCAATCTGCTGGGACCTCCCCAGAATCCAGGGAATTTTGGTAAATTACAATCAATGCATCCACTATCCCTGTCATTACTTCTCTTAAGACCCGAGGATGCAAGCCACCAGGTCCAGGGATTTATCTGCCTTTAGTCCCATTATCTTACTGAGTACCATCTCCTTAGTGATTGTGATTGTGTTAAGTTCCTCCCCCCCATAGCCCATTGACTATCCATTGTTGGGAAATTTTTAGTGTCCTCTACTGTAAAGACTGATACAAGATATTTGTTCAGAGTTTCTGCCATCTCTATGTTCCCCATCACTATCAATGAACTGATCAGGTGGGCAGAAAAGTGGCAAATGGAATTCAATCCAGAGAAGTGTGAGTTAATGCATTTAGGGAGGGCAAATAAGCAAAGGGCATACATATTAAATGGTAGGACACTGAGAAATGTAGAGGAACAAAGGGATCTTGGAATGTATGTCCACATATCCCTGAAGGTAGCAGGCCAGGTTGATAAGGTGGTTAAGAAGGCATACGGAATACGTGCCTTTATTAACCGAGGCATAGAATACAAGAGCAGAGATTATGCTTGAACTGTATAAAACACTGGTTAGGCCACAGCTGGAGTACTGCGTGCAGTTCTGGTCACCACATTACAGGAAAGATGTGATTGCATTCGAAAGGGTATAGAGAAGATTTAGGAGGATGTTGCCTGGACTGGAGAATTTTAGTTATGAGGAAAGATTGGATAGGCTGGGTTTGTATCCTCTGGAACAGAGGAGGCTGAGGAGAGACTTTATTGAGGTGTATAGAATTATGAGCAGCCTAGATAGAGTGGATAGGAAGGGCCTATTTGCCTTAGCAGATTGGTCAACAACCAGGGGGCATAGATTTAAAGTAATTGGTAGGAGGTTTAGAGGGGATCTGAGGGGCAATTTCTTCACCCAGAGGGTGGTGGGGTCTGGAAAACGCTGCCTGAAAGGGTGGTAGAGGAAGAAACCCTCACCACATTTAAAAAGTACTTGGATGTGCACGAAGTGCCGTAACTTGCACGAAGTGCCGTAACTTACAGGGCTATGGACCCAGAGCTGGAAAGTGGGATTAGACTGGATAGCTCTTGGTCGGCCAGCGCGTACATCCATGCTGTAAATTTCTATGATTCTATTCTATGAAATCCAATCCGGCCAATTACCACCCCATCAGTCTACTCTCAATCATCAGCAAAGTGATGGAAGGTGTCGTCCACAGTGCTATCAAGCGGCACTTATTCACCAATAACCTGCTCACCGATGCCCAGTTTGGGTACCACCAGGACCACTCAGCTCCAGATCTCATTGCAGCCTTGGTCCTAACATAGACAAAAAGCTGAATTCCAGAAGTGAGGTGAGATTGCTGCCCTAGACATCAAGGCAGCATGTGTTGCATCAAGAAGCCCTAGTAAAACTGATGTCAATGGGAATCAGGGGGAAAACTCTCCAGTGGCTGAAATCATACCGAGCACAAAGGAAGATGGTTGTGGTTGTTGGAGGTGAATCATCCCAGCCCCAGGACATCGCTGCATGAGTTCCTTAGGGCAGTGTCCTAGGCCCAACCATCTTCAGCTGCTTCATCAATGACCTTCCCTCCATCATAATGTCAGAAGTGGGGATGTTCGCTGATGACTGCACAGTGTTCAGTGCCATTCGCAACTCCTCAGATAATGAAGCAGTCCATGCCCGCATGCAGCAAGACCTGGACGACATTCAGGCTTGGGCTAATAAGTGGCAAGTAACATTCACGCCACACAAGTGCCAGGCAATGACTATCTCCAACAAGCGAGAGTCTAACCATTTCCCTTTGATATTCAACGGCATTACATCGCCGAATCCCTCACCATCAATAACCTGGGGGCCACCATTGTCCAGGAACTTAACTGGACCAGCCACATAAATACTGTAGCAACAAGAGCAGGTTAGAGGCTGGGTATTCTGTGGCGAGTGTCTCACCTCCTGACTCCCCAAAGCCTTTCCACCATCTACAAGGCACAAGGAACACAAGGAAAGTCTTGGCATCGCCATGCTCCACCCCACCTTCCACTGAAAGTCGTCCTCTGGGCCACCGAATTTTCACCTGCTGGCAGCCAGCTAGCTGCTTCTTTACGCCCGTATCAGACAAGCAGCTGACTGTCAGGATGTAAATGAGGTACAGGGGTTAAAATTGCCCAGGGTCTCAATTTGATGCCGAGGAGGAGTGGGGGGAAGGGATAGTTGATATTTGTCTCGCCCCGCATTCTGCTTGTCCAAAACCTGCACTCAGTTAAAATGCCCCCTCGTGTCTTTTTTAGCATCTTATAAGAAAGTTACCTTGAACGACTCTGCTGCCTTCAGTTACTATTTCAGGTGAATATCTTAAGTACTGCAGTGCTCAGAGCACCGTTTTGGGGATAAGAGTAACTCATGGTCTACAACATCACATCCATTACACTAATGGCTACTGCCTGGCATAAGCTTGATGTGCCTTTAATAATCGATGGGATTGATTCGCTGAGAGCAGAGTGTCATTGGAAAAGGCAAATTTCTGTAATATTGATTGATCACTCCAATTTCATGATGTCCTTTATCTCTGACCTCACTAATTCAACAACACAGCAAAGCCGATGGATTAATTTCTACGTAGTTTGAACCTAATTCTGGAGATTTTCGTGACATTTTTGCCCACTTCCACTACCGTAAGTACCACAGTCCATAACCTCAAATCAGTTACATTGATGTTTACCATGTGGACCTCAGTGCATAACATTCCAAGCATTTTATTATACCAGCACCATCTGTAACGCTCTTACTCTACAGCAGGAAACCTCACGAGGCACATTCTGGGAACAAGGTCACTCTGTGACCTTAACTCTTTATTCACAGGACTCCAAGTGATGACCCTCCGTGGGACCTCCCTTTTTATACCTGTATGATCAGGTAAGGAGTGTCTCCCATAAGTTCACCCCCTGTGTGTGCATCTACGTTGAGTGTATACAGTAATACAGTGGTGTTACATTGTGGTTACATACATGACATTCCCCCCAAAGTCTTATTGGGATCATAGATTTAGTCTTTCAGGTGGTCTGCACTCCCTCATGGAGCGCTGCAATTGGGGCTCTGGTTGTTGGACACTGACGTGAGTGTCTGTCACCTGTAGTGATTCTAGCCTGTCGGGGCTGACCACAGGGACTGTGCATTCTTCTGAATGCTCTTGTTGCTCGTTCGCTGGCGGTGTTGTGAGCTCCATCTCATGGTCTTCTTCAGGTTCCTCTGTGTCGATGCTGAACCTTTTTTTTACTTGGTCCAGATGCTTATGGCATATCTGACCATTGTTGAGTTTTACCACGATGACCCTATTCCCCTCTTTGTCAATTACAGTACCCTCAAGGCAATTGGGCCCCATGGCATGATTGAGGACGAATACAGGATCATTTATTTCTATACATCTCCCCGTCGCATTACGGTCATGGTACTCGTTTTGTGACTTGCGCTTGCCCTCAACTATGTCGGTCAGGACTGGGTGAATGAGGGACAACCGAGTTTTGAGTGTCCGTTTCATTCATAGCTCTGCGGGCGAGACCCCCATGAGCGACTGCGGGCAGGAGGTGCAATAGGTGGCATTGTAGGGAGGGTCCTTAAATCCTGAGCATACCTTGCTTAATGATTTGGACCGCACGTTCCGCCTGGCCATTGGAGGCCGGCTTGAACGGCGCAGTCCTGACGTGGTTGATGCCATTGCCCGACATAAATTCTCGTAATTCGTGGCTTGTGAAACATGGGCCATTATCACTAACCAGGATGTCCGGCAAGCCATGGGTTGCAAAGATCGCACGGAGGCTTTCCATGGTGGGAGATGACGTGCATGAATTCAGAATAATGCACTCGATCCATTTCGAGTACGCATCTACCACAATAAGGAACATCTTACCCATGAACAGGCCCGCATAGTCAACATGAATGCGTGACCATGGCCTGGTGGGCCAGGACCACGGGTTGAGCGGGGCCTCCCTGGGAGCATTACCCAGCTGGGTACACGTCGTGCACCTGCGAACACAGTGTTCCAGGTCTGAATCAATTCCAGGCCACCAAACGTGTGACCGGGCAATGGCCTTCATGAGCACAATGCCTGGGTGCTCGCTGTGGAGTTCCCGGATGAATGCCTCCCTGTCCTTCTGGGGCATAACTACCCGGATGCCCCATAGTAGGCAGTCGGCTTGGATGGAGAGCTCATCCATCCGTCTGTGGAACGGTCTGACCTCCTCAGGGCATGCTCCGTGTGCGGGCGCCCAATCTCCAGTCAGGACACATTTCTTAATCAGCGATAGGAGGGGATCTCTGTTTGTCCAGATTTTGATCTGGCAAGCTGTGATGGGGGAGCCTGCGCTGTCAAAGGCATCGACAGCCATGACCATCTCGGCGCTTTGCTCTACTGCCCCCTCAGTGGTGGCCAGCGAAAGCCTGCTGAGCGCGTCAGTGCAATTTTCAGTGCCGGGCCGGTGCCGGATGGAGCAGTCCTAAGCAGCCAACGTGAGGGCCCATCGCTGTATGCGAGCTGATGCTTTGGCATTGATAGCCTTGCTGTCAGATAACAGGGATGTTAATGGCTTGCGGTCCGTCTCTTACTCAAACTTCCTACCAAAGAGGTACTGATGAATTTTCTTTACACCATAGATATGCAAGCGCTTCGTTCTCGATCATGCCATATCCCCATTCTGTTTGAGAGAGCGACCTGGAGGCATAAGCCACAGGTTGTAATTGACCCTCAGCGTTCATGCACCCAACCCCATAGGACGATGCATCACATGTCAGAACCAATTTCTTACAGGCGTCGTACAGGGTCAACAACTTGTTTGAACAAAGTAGGTTTCGCGCCCGATCAAAAGCCCGTTCCTGACAGTTCCCCCAAAACCAATTGCAACCCTTACGCAGGAGCACGTGTAGCGGCTCCAACAAAGTGCTCAAGTTTGGCAGAAAGTTCCCGAAATAGTTCAACAATCCCAAGAATGAACGCAACTCCGATGTGTTGCAGGGCCTTGGTGTTCGTCAAATCGCCTCTGTTTTGGATTCGGTAGGCCAAGTCCCATCTGCAGCAACCCTCCTGCCCAGAAACTCAACCTCAGGAGCTAAAAACACATATTTAGACTTCTTGAGTCGCAGGCCTACCCGGTCCAGTCGGCGTAGCACCTCCTCCAGGTTGTGGAGGTGTTCCTCGGTGTCTCACCCATGATGAGGATGTTATCTGGAATACGATCGTTCCAGGAATGAATTTAAGCAGGCTTTCCATGTTTCGTTGAAAAATCGCGGCCGCTGATCGAATGCCAAATGGGCACCTGTTATAAACGAACAGTCCCTTGTGCGTGGTGATGGTGGTCAGTAGTTTAGATTCGTCGGCCAGTTCCTGGGTCATATAGGCTGAAGTGAGGTCCAACTTGGTGAACAGCTTGCCGTCTGCCAGCATGGCGAAAAGGTCCTCCGCTCTCGGGAGCGGGTATTGATCTTGTAGGGACACCCAATTGATGATGGCCTTGTAGTCGCCACAGATCCTGACAGAGCCATCCGCTTTTAGGACGGGAATGATGGGGCTCCCCCAGTCGCTGAATTCAACAGGCGAGATGATGCCCTTTCTCAACAGCCGGTCCAATTCGCTCGCGATCTTTTCCCGCATTACATACAGCACCACTCTGGCTTTGTGGTGCACTGGCCTGGGGTGATGTGGATCATTACCTTAATGCCTTTGAAAGTCCCGACGCCAGGTTGGAATAGTGAATCGAATTGTTGCAGAACTTGTGAGCACGATCTTCGCTCCACAGATGACATTGCGTGAACATCCCCCCCATTTCCAGTTCATCTCGGCTAACCAGCTCCTCCCCAACAGTGCGGGACCATTGCCCGGGACAATCCAGAGCGGCAGCCGATTCACTAACCCGTTGTGTGTGACAGCCAACATTGCACTGCCTAGCACCGGAATGATTTCTTTAGTGTAAGTCTGTAATTGTGTCTCAACACATGCTAATTTTGGTCTACTGGCTTTAAATGGCCATAGCTTCTAAAATTGCTGAACGCCCATGAGTGACTGGCTGGCCCCAGTGTCCAGCTCCATGCATACAGGGATACCATTTAACAAAACCTTCATCATCATGGGTGGCGTTTTGGTGTATGAACTGTGAATATTCGCCACATGGACCCGCTGAACCTCGGCGTCCATCGATTCGCCCAAAAAATCATCCTGCCTCAGAGGACCCTCATCTGGTCCATCCGCCTCATATATTAGTCTGCTTGCAGGCTTCCTGCACATTCGAGCGAAATGGCCACTGAGATTACAGTTCCTGCAGACAAACTGTTGAAATCTGCAGGATCTGGCTGGGTATTTTCCCCCACACCTCCAGCATGAGTTAAAGCTTCCATTGTTGGGAACAAAGGGACTTATGCTAGGCATTCCGCGCTGACTGTCCCTTGGACTGCTCTTAAGTATCCTATTAGTGGGTGTCAATGGCTCCATCCCGGGCCGCATTGTCCACTGTGATGGCGTCAATGTCCGTTCAGCCTGACATTGTGTCTGTTGAGGTCCTACGCTGGGGTCTATTGCTGCCTGGGGGGGTGTCGAACTGCCCCTGCCTGCCTGCGGGGCTCTGAGCCGCATTGATGATGTTGACTCCCTGATTCCTCGCCGCGTTAGAGGCAGAATTGTGCGCGTATATTATTTTCGTCTCTTTCTCTCCCGCCATGAAAGTTTGAGCTAGCAACGCTGCCACTTCCAAGGTCAAATCCTTGGTCTCAATTAACTTGCGGAAAATCCCCGCATGACCAATGCCCTCGATAAAGAAGTCCCTTAGCATCTCCTCGCTGCAGGCGTCCATGAACTTACAGAGGCTGGGCCAAACGCCGGAGTTCCGCTATGTAGTCCGTTATGCTCTGTCCTTCCTGACGTCGGTGGGCGTAGAATCTGTATCGGGCCATATGTATGCGACTCGCCGGTTTGAGGTGCTCACCGATCAATTTGCTAAGTTCTTCAAAGGTTTTGTCCGCCAGCTTTTCGGATGCCAGTAAGTCCTTCATGAGCGCGTAAGTCTTTGGTCCGCAGCTGGTCAAAAGATGAGCCCTTCGCTTGTCGGCCGCTGCATCCCCCAGCCATTCTTTCATCGCGTAGCTTTACTGAAGCCTCTCGACAAAATCGTCTCAGTCTTCCCCAACACAGTACCGTTCCTCTGTGCTACCGGTGGCCATTCTCGTGGGTCGTGAATTCCCGTTTCTCGTCGCCAATATAACGTCCTTACTCTACAGCATGAAACCACACGAGGCACATTCTGGGAACAAGGTCACTCTGTGACCTTAACTCTTTATTCACAGGGCTCCAAGTGATGACCCTGCGTGGGACCTCCCTTTTTATACCTGTGTGATCAGGTAAGGAGTGTCTCCCACAAGTTCGCCCCCTGTGGTCAAGGTGTGCATCTAGGTTGAATGTATGCAATAATACAGTGGTGTTACATTGTGGTTACATACATGACACCATCCTTCTATATTTGCATAGAGAAAGTTCCGAAACTGTGGCAGCACTTTCATTGTATTAGAGCATTTTTTTTTCAATCAGCATGTTGCATTTTTTAATTTATATCTTAAAGATGAGTTTTTACACAGGCACAGCAGTACCTAATACAGCTTTACAGAAAAGCCAGAAGTCCAAATTATTGTAGTGCAATCCTAGAATAATTAGTAGCCTCATTAAGACCTAGCATGAGTGTGAGGCACTCGCTGCAGGCAGGAGAGGGTCTCAATAAAGTGAAACATCAGCGTCTGATGTTGTCCATCGATGATATTTTAACTTTGTGCCACAAAGTCAGCACATGGCACCAGCCTCACCAGGGAAACCCAGCGCAAAAGGGAGCAGGCTCAGAAAGAGGCCAAAAAGGTTTCTTAAAAAGGTTTTGTTGTTAGACCAGGAGGAGCAGGAGTCCCACAAGAAAACTATTGTGTTCCTAACACAGATGAGGCTGCACACAGGGAGGTTAAAGTAACAGTGACCTCAGTCTTTAATAAGACACTCCAGAGTGAGGAACAGGCCTTAGGGGCCGGCTTATATACAGTGCTCCCAAGGGATGTTGGGATCCCTTGGGACTTCAGGGGATGCACTCCCTGGTAGCGGAACATGGGAGTGCATGCTTTACAGATACACAACATCACTCCCCCCGAAAGTCAAAGTGAAAACTATTTACAAGGTGAGGCGGTCGGGAGCCTTTCTTTCCCTGGTGGACCGCCTCGGTATAAATGCTCCTTCTGGTGTTTTGGCTGTGCCCTCGCTGGGCTGACATGTTGTTGGCCCTGCAGGGCTGCTAGATGAGCCTGGCCTTGCTGGGCTGTTGGGTGTGATGGGTTCGATTTCCTGCTCCGGCGTGGTGTCGTTGATCCTTTGGGTGTGTATTGTGGGCTCGAAAAAGGTGGTGTCTGCTGTGGGTTGTTCAGGGCAGTCTGTGAACCGCAGCCTCGTTTGGTCCGGGTGCTTTCTGCAAATTTGTCCATTGTCTAGTTTGACTACAAATATCCTATTCCCTTCTTTAGCTATCACCGTGCCCGCGATCCACTTGGGACCATGTCCATAGTTTAGCACATACACAGGGTCATTCAGGTCAATTTCCCATGACACAGTGGCGCGACCATCGTTTACATTTTGTTGCTGCCGCCTGCTCTCTACCTGATCATGCAGGTTAGAGTGAACCAGCGAGAGTCTGGTTTTAAATGTCCTTTTCATGAGTAGCTCAGCCGGGGGCACCCCTGTGAGCAAGTGGGGTCTCGTGCGGTAGCTGAGCAGTACTCGGGACAGGCGAGTTTGGAGTAAGCCTTCTGTGACTCGTTTAAGGCTCTGTTTGATGGTTTGTACTGCCCGCTCTGCCTGCCCATTGGAGGCTGGTTTAAACGGGGCTGAGGTGACATGTTTGATCCCATTGCGGGTCATGAATTCTTTAAATTCGGCACTGGTGACACCCAGCTCATCGTCACTGACCAGTATGTCAGGCAGGCCGTGGGTGGCAAACATGGCCCTCAGGCTTTCAATGGTGGCGGTGCTTCCTGACATTTCACATTCAATCCATTTTGAAAAAGCATCCACCACCACCAGGAACATTTTACCGAGAAATGGGCCTGCATAGTCGACATGGATCCTCGACCATGGTCTGGAGGGCCAGGATCACAAATTTAGTGATGCCTCTCTGGGCGCGTTGCTGAACTGAGCACATACGCTGCATTGCCGTACACAGGACTCTAAGTCAGAGTCGATACCGGGCCACCACACATGAGCTCTGGCTATCGCTTTCATCATTACTATACCCGGGTGTGTGCTGTGGAGATCCGACATGAACGTCTCCCTGCCCCTTTTTGATAGCACTACGCAGTTACCCCACAACAGGCCTGAATGGATAGCTCGTCCTTTCGCCGCTGGAACGGCTTGATTAGCTCTTGCATTTCAATGGGGATGCTGGCCCAGCTCCCATGCAGTACACAGTTTTTTAGTAGGGACAGCAGAGGCTCTTGGCTGGTCCAAGTCCTAATCTGGTGGGCCGTGACAGGTGATTTATCATTTTCAAACGCTTCCATGATCATCAACAAGTCTGCGGGCTGCGCCACCATCAAAAAGTTTGCAGGTTGCGTCATTTCCACCCCCGTGGTGGGCAATGGTAGCCGACTGAGAGCATCCATACAGTTCTCAGTGCCTGGCCTGTGGTGGATGGTATAGTTATATGCTGATAGCGCGAGTGCTGACCTTTGTATGCGGGCTAAGGCATTAGTATTTATCCCCTTGTTTTCAGCGAACAGGGATGTGAGGGGCTTGTGATCGGTTTCCAGCTCAAATTTGAGGCCAAACAGATACTAATGCATTTTCTTTACCTTGAACACACACGCTAATGCCTCTTTCTCAATCGTGCTGTAAGCCCTCTCGGCCTTAGACAAGCTCCTGGAAGCATAGGCGACAGGTTGCAACTTCCCCGCAGCGTTAGCTTGTTGTAATACACACCCGACTCCGTATGACGACATGTCACATGCTAGCACAAGTCTTTTACACGGGTTATACAATACAAGCAGCTTGTTGGAGCATAAATTGTTTCTGGCTTTCTCAAAAGCAATTACCGTATATACTCGCGTATCCTACGATCTCACGTATCATGCGACCCCTAAATTTTCGTCCCCAAAACATGATTTTATCATATATTTCATGTATCATGCGAGTCACTTTTTTGAGATACCAGATGACACTAGGCTAGGCTTTCAAACAAGTTTAACAAGTACCCAACACGTAACAAGTACCCTAACACATAACAACGATCGAATACAGACCTTAACAACCGAATCATGAAACGAAAAAGGATGGATGAACGATAATGGCTGCAAGATTTGGCTGAAGAGAGTTTGGGAATCAAGAGCAGGTGGTTTACGACGCCAAAAAAGTTTACTTGTGTGGGATCTGTTTAGGTCACATCGAGTGGATTCTGTTGTGAAAGCTGTTCGCGAATCGAACACCGATATAGCAATCATTCCAGCTGGCTTGACTAGCGTCGTTCAGCCACTTGACGTATCCATTAATAAGCCATTTAAAGACAATATAAGAAAGAAATGGAATGACTGGATGATGGAAGGAGAGAAATCATTTACGAAGGGAGGGAATATGAAGGCTCCGGATTTGCCTCTACTGTGTTTGCGGGTAAAAGAAGCATGGGCTGAGATAGATGGAGATTTGATTGTTAAAGCCTCTAATAATGCAGCAAACTTCAGAGGGAGTTGTGGGTGGCGATCTCTAGACCACAGCAAAGATACAGTACAAGTGACAATAGAGGCTGCAATCCAGCCCAGGAGATACCTGCCGAGATTCAGCGTGGATACGGTCTGCTTAACAGCCTAACAGCCTAATCTCGGCCAGCACTTCACACCCGCAAATTTTGTATCTCGCGTATCATGCTACCCCCCAAATTTAGGTTACAATTTAGGTCTTCAAAAGTCGCATGACACGCGAGTATATACGGTACTTGTATTTTTTCCCATACCCAGTTCTCACCTTTGCGCAATAACACATGTAGGAAGTTACCAAAATAGTTGAGGAGTCCCAGGAACGACCGCAGCTCCGTGATGTTTTGTGGCCTGGGTGCATGCCTCTGTCTTGGCATCTGTGGGCTGAATGCCGTCCGCCGTGATCTTTCTCCCCAAAAACTCCACTTCTGTTGCCATGAAGACGCATTTCGTCCTCTTCAGCTGCAGCCCTACGCGATCCAGTCGCTGGGGGACCTCCTCCAGGTTTTGTAGGCGCTCGGCGGTGTCCCAACCCGTGACCAATATGTCGTCCTGAAAGACCACCATGTGTGGTACCGACTTGAGTAGGCTCTCCATGTTTCTCTGAAAGATCGCTGCAGCCGACTGAATTCCAAACGGGCATCTGTTGTCGATGAACAGTCCCTCATGCGTGTTGATGCAGGTGAGGCCCTTCGAAGACTCCTCCAGCTCCTGCGTCATGTAGGCCGAAGTCAGGTCGAGCTTGGTGAACGTCTTGCCTCCTGCCAGCGTCGCAAATAGGTCGTCTGTCTTAGGTAGCGGGTATTGGTCCTGTAGCGAGAAACGATTAATAGTTACTTTTTCATCACTGCAAATCCTGACCGTGCCATCACTTTTGATTCCTGGAACAATCGGGCTGGCCCACTCGCTGCATTACACTGGGGAGATGATGCCCTTGCGTTACAGCCTGTCCAGCTCGATTTCCATTCTCTCCCTCATCATGCGAGGAACCACTCGCGCCTTGTGGTGAATGGGTCGTGCCTCTGGGAGCAAGTGGATCCGCACCTTCGCCCCAGAAAAGTTTCCAATGCCTGGCTCAAAAAGGTAAGGAAATTTGTTCAGAACCTGGGTACATGATGATATGTCCTTACTATACAGTATAAATGCAGACGAGGCCCAGACTTGAGAGAGGTCACTCTGTGACCAGTAACCTTTATTCACCAGCACTGAAGTGATGAAGGTGGGTGGAGCTTCCCCGTTTATACCTGAAAGTCCAGGTTAGGCGTGTCTCCCACAAGTTCACCACTTAGTGGTCAATGTTCTCACGGTGTACAACTTAGGTCAGCTTATACATGGGTTACAATGACAGTTGGATACATGACATCACCTCCCCGCCAAAGTCTTATTGGGATCACAGGTTAAGTTTCTCTGGTGGCTTACGCTCCCTTGCAGAGCGCCTGATTTGGGTCTCCGGTTGTTGGACGCTGGCCTGAGTGTCTGCTGTTTGCGGTGCCTCAGGCCTGTCCGGACTGCCCACAGTGACTGGGCTCTCCTCCGCTTGGTTCCAGTGGTCGGTCACCTGTGGAGGAGTGAACTCTGCATCGTGTTCTTCCTCTGCTTCTTGTATGGGGTTGCTGAACCTCCTTTTTGTTTGATCCACGTGTTTGCAGCAGATTTGTCTATTGGTAACTACCAGAATCCTATTCCCCTCTTTGGCAATCACAGTGCCTGTGAGCCATTTAGGCCCTGCAGCGTAGTTGAGGACAAAGACAGGGCCATTGATATCAATACATCGCGCCCTCGCATTCCCGTCATGGTAGTCACATTGTGACTGGCACCTGCTCTCAGCAATTTCTTTCATGATGGGGTGTATAAGGGATAACCTGGTTTTGAGCGTCCTTTTCATTAGCAGCTCCACGGGTGGGACCCCTGTCAGCGAGTGTGGTCAGGATCTATTGGCCAACAGGAGATGTGAAAAGCGGCTTTGTCGGGAACCCCCTTGGATTCTGAGCATCCCCTGTTTGATTATCTGCACTGCTCGTTCCGCCTGGCCGTTTGAGGCTGGCTTGAACGGTGCCGTTCTGACATGGTTGATTCCATTTCCAGCCATAAAGTCCTGGAATTCAATGCTTGCAAAGCACGGGCCATTGTCGCTGACGAAGACATCCGGTAGACCATGGGCGGCGAACATTGCCCGTAGACTTTCTACAGTGGCAGAGGATGTGCTTGAATTGAGAATGTCACACTCGATCCATTTGTCTACTACAACCAAAAACATTTTTCCCATGAAAGGACCTGCGTAGTCCACATGGACGCGTGACCATGGCTTGGCGGGCCAAGACCAGGGGCTAAGGGGGGCTTCCCTGGGCGCATTGCCCAGCTGGGCACACGTGTTGCACCTACGAACACAAAGTTCCAGGTCTGCATCTATCCCTGGCCACCAAACATGTGACCTGGCAATTACCTTCATCATGACAATGCCCGGGTGCTCATTGTGGAGTTCTCTGGTGAACATCTCTCTGCCCATCTGGGGCATGACTACTCGGTTTCCCCACAGTAGGCAATCGGCCTGAATCGAGAGTTCATCCTTGCACCTGTGAAATGGTTTAAATGCCTCAGGGCATGCCCCGTAAGTGGCTGCCCAGTCCCCATTCAGGACACATTTTTTGACTAAAGACAGTAGCGGGTCTCTATTAATCCAGACTTTGATCTGACGTGCTGTCACAGGTGAGCCTTCGCTTTCGAAAGCTTCAACAGCCATGACCATCTCAGCAGCATGCTCGGTTGTCCCCTCGGTGGTGGCTAGTGGGAGCCTGCTGAGTGCATCGGCGCAGTTTTCAGTGCCCGGTCTGTGCCGAATTGTATAGTCAAAGGCGGCTAACGTGAGTGCCCACCTCTGTATGCGGGCTGATACATTCGCATTTATGGCCTTGTTGTCGGCCAAAAGGGACGTTAGGGGTTTGTGATCTGTTTCCAGCTCAAACTTCCTGCCAAACAGGTACTGGTGCATTTTCTTTACTGCATATACACATGCAAGCGCTTCCTTTTCTACCATCCCATAGCCCCTTTCTGCCTGGGACAGACTTCTGGAGGCATAAGCTACCGGCTGTAACTGACCCTTGGCATTAACATGTTGCAACACCCACCCGACCCCATAGGTTTTTACATGGGTCATATAGCGATAACAGATTGTTGGAGCATAACAAATTGCGTGCTCTATCAAAAGCCCTTTCCTGGCTGTCCCCCCAGACCCATTCGCGACCTTTGCGTAGGAGCACGTGTAGCGGCTCCAACAGCATGCTCAATTTGGGAAGAAAGTTGCCAAAATAGTTCAGGAGCCCCAGGAACGAACGCAGCTCCGTCGTGTTACGGGATCTGGGTGCTCTCTGGATCGTTTCCGTTTTGGACGCCGTAGGTCTGATCCTGTCTGCTGCTATCCTCATCCCCAGGAATTCTACCTCTGGTGCTAGGAAGACGCACTTCGCCTTTTTCAGTCGCAGCCCTACCCGGTCCAGTCTGCGTAGCACCTCCTCCAGGTTGTGGAGGTGTTCTTCAGTATCACAACCCGTGATGAGGATGTCGTCTTTAAAAACCACCATCCTTGGAATCGACTTGAGGAGGCTTTCCATATTTCATTGAAAGATCGCGACGGCCGAGCGAATCCCGAACGGACATCTGTTGTACTCAAACAATCCCTTGTGTGTCGTGTTGGTGGTCAGCTTCTTCAGCTCACTCGGCAGCTCCTGGGTCAGGTAAGCTGAGGTCAGGTCCAATTTTGAAAAATGTTTGCCACCGGATAGCGTCGCAAAGAGGTCCTCCGCTCTCGGTAACGGGCACTGGTCTTGGAGTGACACTCGATTGATGGTGGCCTTGTAATCACCACATATCCTGACCGACCCGTCCACCTTGAGCACCAGCACAATCGGGCTCGCTCAGTCACTGAATTCGACTGACGAGATGATGCCTTCCCTCATTAGGCGGTCCAATTCGTCTTCTATCTTTTCCCACATCACGTACGGCACCGCTCTGGCCTTGTGGTGTACTGGCCTGGCGTCTGGGTTTATGTGAATCACTACCTTGGTCCCCATGAAAGTGCCAATTCCAGGTTGAAATAATGAGTCAAATTTGTCCAGGACCTGTGAGCATGATATTCGCTCTGCAGAAGAAATTGCATTGACATCGCCCCATTTCCAGTTCATGACAGCAAGTCAACTCCTCCCCAGTAGTGCGGGACCATCCCCCGGGACAACCCAGAGTGGCAATCTGTTCTCCGAATCTTTGTGGGTCACGACTACCGTGGCACTGCCTAGCACTAGGATGATCTCCTTTGCATATGTCCGTAGCTGTGCGTCAATCGGCAATAATTTTGGCCTCCTGGCGTTGGATGCCCACAACTTGTCGAACTGTTTGACACTCATCAGGGACTGGCTGGCCCCTGTGTCTAGCTCCATTGATACTGGGATGCCATTGAGGAGCACTTTCATCATTATCGGTGGCGTCCTGGTGTATGAACTGTATGTGTGCTCCATATGAACTCGCTGAACTTCAGCTTCCAGCGATTTCCGCCAGTGTTCATTTGGCCTCGTAGGGCTTACATCGGGCCCGTTCTCCTCGTACATCAACCTGGCTGCAGGCTTGCTGCACATACGCGCCAAGTAACCGCTGATGTTGCAATTTCTGCAGGTATATTGCTGATACCTGCAAGCTCTGGCTGGGTGTTTGCCTCCACACCTCCAACATGAGCCGTTGTTGGAATCAAAAGGTCCATTACCATTCGATCGTCTCTGACTGTCTCTGTAACTGTCCTTAAGTGCACCATTGACAGGTGTTGATGGCCCCATTACTGGCCGCATTGTCCATTGCGATGGCATGATTCGCTGTTCAGCTAACCATTGTCTCTGTTGAATTCCCCCTTTGGGTTCGACTACTTGTTCGGGCATGTCCGATTGCTCCTGTCTGCCTGGAGAACTGTGTGCCGCATTAACAATGTTGACTCCCTGTCCATTTGCTGCATTTAAGCCAAGATTTTTGTCAAACATCATTCTGGTCTCTTTCTCTCCTGAGATAAATGTCTGGGCCATCAAAACCGCCTTTTCCAGGGTCAAGTCTTTGGTCTCGATCAGTTTCCTGAAAACCCCAGCATGCCCGATGCCCTCAATAAAGAAGTCTCACAGCATATCTGCTCTGCATGCATCTGGGAACTTACATAGGCTCGCCAGTCGCCGGAGGTCTGTCACGAAGTCTGGAACGCTTTGCCCTTCTTGCCGCCGGTGCGTGCAAAACTGGTGTCTCGCCATGTGCATGCTGCTCGCCGGTTTAATGTGTTCCCCGATCAACATACTGAGCTCTTCAAAAGTCTTGTCCGCCGGCTTCTCTGGCGCTAGTAGGTCCTTCATCAGGGAGTACATACTGGATCCACAAACCATCAGATGAGCCCTGCGTTTGTCGGCCGAATCCTATCCCAACCATTCCTTAGTGATGAAACTTTGCTGTAGTCGCTAAATAAAATCGTCCCAATCATCACCAACACAGTATCTCTCGTCTGTGCTGTGAGTGGCCAAGCTCACGTGGTTTAAATCCCAGTTTCTCATTGCCAATTATATGTCCTTACTATACAATATAAAAGCACACGAGGCCCATACTTGAGAGGTCACTCTGTGACCAGTAACCTTTATTCACCAGCACTGAAGTGATGAAGGTGGGTGGAGCTTCCCCTTTTATACCTGAAAGTCCAGGTTAGGAGTGTCTCCCACAAGTTCACCACCTAGTGGTCAATGTTCTCATGGTGTACAACTTAGGTCAGCTTATGCATGGGTTACAATGACAGTTGAATACATGACACATGAGGCCTCATCGACATGTGATAGCGCTCGGATGTCATCGCAGTTCCAGTGGATTTTGCCCAGCCAGTTCCTTCCAAGCAGTGTGGGGCCATCGTCCAAGACAATCCAGAGTGGCAGTTCGTGCACCGTAGGTGATCTTGACCATGGCGCTGCCCAGGACAGTGATAAGATCTTTGGTGTACGTTCTCAGTTTTGTGTGGATGGGGCTCAGGGCTGGTCTGAATGCCTTGTTGCACCACAGTCTCTCAAACATCTTTTTACTCATGATGGATTGGCTAGCGCCAGTGTCCAGTTCCATGGCTACGGGTAAGCCATTCAATTTTACGTTTAGCATTATAGATGGACATTTCGTCAAAAATGTGTGCACCCCATGTACTTCAGCATCTGCCTCCTCTCTCTGAGGCTCAAAATTGCTTTGATCCACCATGGACCGATCTTCCTCTGCCAGGTTAGCAGGTTTTGCAGAGCTTGCAGCTCGTTTGCAAGCTCGTTGGAGGTCACCCATTGTTTCACAGCTCTTGCAAACATACCCTTTGAAGCAGCATGAATAGGCTGAATGGAAGCCTCCACAACGCCAACAAGGTGTGAATTGCCTTGCATTCATCCTTTGTTGGGGACTCTGAGTCATCTGAGTCACCTGAGGCCTGCTGGCAGTTGCAAACTCGTGGGCTCTGCCCTGTACATTTCTGCTCGCAAACACAGTTCCAGTTAATCTATGAACATTGCTAGCACTTGTGTGCTGTGAGATTTGTTTGGTGTTTGGCCGTACTGAGGGTTGGTGTCTCTACAGTCAAAAGTTTTCGTAGGATGGTCTTGTGGCCAATGCCCAGTGCAAAAAAGTCTCTGAGCATTTGCTCCAGGTAGCCATCAAACTCACATTGTCCTGCATGTCGCCTTAGCTCGGTGACGTAGCTCACCACTTCCTGACCTTCGGATCGCTGGCACGTGTTGAACCGATACCTCACCATCAGCACGCTCTCCCTCAGGTTAAGATGCTCCCGAACCAGTGTACACAGCTTCTCATACGACTTATCTGTGGATTTCACCAGAGCCAGAAGATTCTTCATGAGACTATAGGTCGGTGCCCCGCTGACTGTGAGGAGGACCGCTCTCCTTTTTGTAGCGCTTCCTTCTCCGTCCAGCTCGTTGGCTACAATGTACTGATCTAGCCGTTCGACATAGGCTTCTCAGTCCTCACCCTCCGAGAACTTCTCCAGGATGCCCACAGTTTGCTGCATCTTTGCGTTGGATTCGTATTCTCGTCGCCAGTTATTGTGTTCCTAACACAGATGAGGCTGCACACAGGGAGGTTAAAGTAACAGTGACCTCAGTCTTTAATAAGACACTCCAGAGTGAGGAATAGGCCTTCGGTGCCGGCTTATATATAGTGCTCCCAAGGGATGTTGGGATCCCTTGGGACTTCAGGGGATGCACTCCCTGTTGGCGGAACATGGGAGTGCATGCTTTACAGACGCACAACAGAAACCTTGGGCCCAGGCTTCCCTCCGAGGGTTGCCAATCCTCCAGGATTGCCCTGGAGTCTCCAGGAATGAAAGATGAACCTCCAGGACACTGCTGCGAGCAACCCAGGAGAAAAATCATAGGAGCATTAAAAAAAATGTGTTGTTTCATTTTCTTTATATACTTTCATCTATTCGTTATAAAAATATTGGAGATGGGAACTGGCTTTTTTACTGGGTGGGCTGGTTGGAGGCGAGCGATCATGTGATGAACTCCCCAGGACTACGTCCAACCAGATTTGACATTCTTATTCCCTCCCTTGACCATGAGCGCCAAGCTCCCTCCCCCAACCACATACCTGACTGTCCAGAGACCATTCCCATGGATACCCGACTGCGGCCTTCTGCCATGCTCACCTGACTCTCGCCCGCTGACCTCATATCATTGACGCCGGATTTGGACGGGAGACAGGCCTAGTATAATTAAATGAGGCCTGGGAGTTAAAATGATCTGGGCCTCACGTTGGTGAGCCAGGCAAACCTGATGCTCCCCCTGCTGGCCACACATTCACCCTTCGCTCCCAATTAAAATCTGGCCTAAAGCTTCTATTTTGCTTGTGCACAATGCCATTTTAGAACGACACTAATAATATGTGTGTTTCCATTGTTTATGAGCTCTCGTATCAATGGCTGTCATTTTTTTTAAATTGTCTTAAATCAGTTTTACCTTCTGTTGATCTGTCAATCAAAATGTAGCTGCTTCCCCACGCAGTAAAGTCATTTCTTTTATGTAAAGTTGCAGCACTGTAAGCCACTCTGGAGAGTGTGACAGCTCCAGCATAATCTGTAGTGAACAACACCACCACAGCAACCCTAAAGATAGTCTGTGCTTCTGATGTGGATGCTCAGATTACTACCATAGAGGTTGTGGGTACAAGTGTGGAAAGGGTTGGTTCATTCAGCTTTGACAGGTTTGGTGACTGGTTACGAACAGTCGTGTCTCAGGACTTCACTATGATGGAGGTGGGCTGCAGGTCAGATTGCAACAAGTGGTTTACCCTGTGAAGCGTTACCTACGTAAGCACTGCTTCTGGGTCAGCAGGAGGTAAGAGCTCCTTGGTTTGTACATTCAGGAGTGATTGTAGTGTCAAGTGCATGCTAAATGTCTCCTGTGGTGCCTGACCAGATGCATAAAGCAGGCTTCCGGCATTGCCGTCAAAGCCTGGTATATGTAGAAACCAATCTTGTGCTTATAGATAATGTTGTTGAGAGCAAAATATAGATGAGGAGTAGAAATGAGCTGAGTTAGTGGTGTGTGCTCTTCCCTGCCACATTTTCCTGTATTCGCTGTGCCCAGGCAATGCAATTATCTAAGACACTGGAACAGCAAAATCTGCTTCACCATCTGCTCATAAAACAAGTCGGTTATTCCAAATTTATGACTGGTTGATCATCATGGGTTGATGTCAGAGGAGGATTAAGACCTTGGGAATGAGTTTACTGCTAAGACACTCTCTGGATGTCTCTCGGTGAGCTTTCCGCAAGGGAATTTAAAATCTTTTTTTTAATACTGCTGTGGGCTTATGAATTCTTAGGCCTATAATGCAGGACTTTAAATATCTTCTATCAGTAGTGACCAGTGTTCATCAATGTAGGTAGAGATTTGTGTGAAGCAAAGACCTTTGTAATGATGCAACAATGTCTAACTGTTCATGCTCATGCTTTCATGTAAACTCAAAGGGCCTGTCTGCATGTGCAAGCTCCTGGAATCAAACTAATTTTACATGTTAATTTGCATATGCTGCTAAGTTGAGGATCATTTTAAGATGTTATGCTATTCTTAATTAATTGAAACTATGTATGCTGTGAAAAAAGTGTATTCTGCAAAGATGTTACCTTAAATTGTCTTCAGTCATGTGATCTGCTTACATTAAATCATGGCTTTTCCTCTGCAAAACTTGGCAGCCGCAACTCATCAATGATTAGTCAAGAGCACTAAATGGTCTGTCACTCATAGTCTTAGGGTCACTTTCACATAGCCCTGTGAGCAAGGAGTTTGTGCTAAGTG
This sequence comes from Pristiophorus japonicus, assembly GCF_044704955.1. Taxonomy (NCBI): domain Eukaryota; kingdom Metazoa; phylum Chordata; class Chondrichthyes; family Pristiophoridae; genus Pristiophorus; species Pristiophorus japonicus. The sequence continues at coordinate 171,493,918 of NC_091984.1, forward strand.
TAAACAGTGTAGCCTCTTACCCTGCCCTGCATCACACTGCCACAGTTGGCCATGCATGTTGCAGGGAAAGTCGCTGCAGCCCTCAATTGCATTTTTCCTCGCGCACTTTGCAGGCTGCAGCAGGTGACATCTGTAATATTAATCAATCTGGAGTCCTTGCCAACCAGCATATTACGTTCTCATGGACAGCATATGCTTCCACTCAGTCAATGTTTAGCTGGTGACTAATGATGCCCACATACTGCGATCGTCTTCCATGTGCCCCAACTCTTTGGTCCAGCACGGTAAGTCAGAGGCTGGCTGCTTGGGGACCAGGACTATCCTCTTTACAACAGTAACTACACTTCAAACATTCTTCATTGGCTGTAAAGCGCTTTGGGACATCCTGAGGTCGTGAAAGGTGCAATATAAATGCAAGTACTTTCTTTCATAATAGCTCTCTGAAACCACTGGCGGAACATAGATATAACCTGAGCCATGGGACCACTGATGTCATTATCGAGCAGACCATTGGACTGCTAAAAACAAAGTTCCATTGCTTGAGATAGGTCTGGGTACTTTCTGCAGTTTAACCCAGAGCACATCATCTGCTGCATTCTTCATAACTTTGCAGTGTGATGGACAGGAAACAGAGCGTGAAGACTTTCTACCATCTGATGAGAAAGGCCCTGCTGACAGCGAGAATGGAGCAAAAGTGGGCCTGCAAAACCACCAGCCCACAGTCAGAGCTCTTCAACAACAGTTAATCAACCATCGGTTCTGTTATGTATGTCAACATTACCAATGTTTAAGACTTGCCACCAGGGGCGCACCTCTGGGAGACCCAAGGGTCACCTGCACACCCTGGGCAAGCAGGTATAAAAGGCAGTTTACCATGCTGCTTCCTCATTCTGGAGTTACATTAAAGAGACCAAGGTCACAACAGTTTGAGCTTACAGCACACAGTCTTGTGCAGTTATTCTGAACATAATTCTAAAAGGACAAAGAGTGTTAAAAGAACAAGCCTGAAGGCTCTGTGTCTCAATGCGAGGAGCATTCGTAATAAGGTTGATGAATTAACTGCGCGGACAGCTGTTAATGGATATGATGTAATTGGGACTACGGAGACATGACTCCAGAGTGACCAAGGCTGGGAACTCTACATCCAGGGGTATTCAATATTCAGGAAGGATAGACAGAAAGGAAAAGGAGGTGGGGTAGTGTTGCAGGTTAAAGAGGAGATTAACGCAACAGTAAGGAAGGACATTAGCTTGGATGATGTGGAATCTGTATGGGTAGAGCTGCGGATCACCAAAGGCCAGAAAACGCTAGTGGGAGTTGTGTACAGACCACCAAACAGTAGTAGTGAGGTTGGGGATGGCATCAAACAGGAAATTAGGAACGCGTGCAATAAAGGTACAGCAGTTATCATGGGTGACTTTAATCTACATATAGATTGGGCTAACCAAACTGGTAGCAATACGGTGGACGAGGATATCCTGGAGTGTATAAGGGATGGTTTTCTAGACCAATATGTCAAGGAACCAACTAGAGAGCTGGCCATCCTAGACGGGTGTTGTGTAATGAGAAAGGCTTAATTAGCAATCTTGTTGTGCGAGGCCCCTTGGGGAAAAGTGACCATAATATGGTAGAATTCTTCATTAAATGGAGAGTGACACAGTTAAGTCAGAGACGAGGGTTCTGAACTTAAAGAAAGGTGACTTCGATGGTATGAGACGTGAATTGGCTAGGATAGACTGGCGAATGATACTTAAAGGGATGACAGTGGATAGGCAATGGCAGACATTTAAAGATCACATGGATGAACTTCAACAATTGTACATCCCTGTCTGGCGTAAAAATAAAACGGGGAAGGTGGCTCAACCGTGGCTAACAGGGGAAATTAGGGATAGTGTTAAATCCAAGGAAGAGGCATATAAATTGGCCAGAAAAAGCAGCAAACCTGAGGACTGGAAGAAATTTAGAATTCAGCACAGGAGGACAAAGGGTTTAATTAGGAGGGGGAAAATAGAGTATGAGAGTAAGCTTGCAGGGAGCATAAAAACTGACTGCAAAAGCTACTATAGATATGTGAAGAGAAAAAGATTAGTGAAGACCAAAATAGGTCCCTTACAGTCAGAATCAGGTGAATTTATAATGGGGAACAAAGAAATGGCAGACCAATTGAACAAATACTTTGGTTCTGTCTTCACTAAGGAAGACACAAATAACCTTCTGGACCGAGGGTCGAGCGAGAAGGAGGAACTGAAGGAAATCCATATTAGTCAGGAAATTGTGTTAGGGAAATTGATGGGATTGTAGGCCGATAAATCCCCAGGGCCTGATAGTCTGCTTCCCAGAGTACTTAAGGAAGTGGCCCTAGAAATAGTGGATGCATTGGTGGTCATTTTCCAACATTGTATAGACTCTGGATCAGTTTCTGTGGATTGAAGGGTAGCTAATGTAACCCCACTTTTTAAAAAAGGAGGGAGAGAGCAAATAGGGAACTATATACCGGTTAGCCTGACATCGGAAGTGAGGGAAATGTTGGAATCAATTATTAAAGATGTAATAGCAGCGTATTTGGAAAGCAGTGACAGGATCGGTCCAAGTCAGCATGGATTTATGAAAACGAAATCATGCTTGACAAATCTTCTAGAATTTTTTGAGGATGTAACTAATAGTGTGGACAAGGGAGAACCAGTGGATGTAGTGTATTTGGACTTTCAAAAGACTTTTGACAAGGTCCCGTACATGAGATTGGTGTGCAAAATCAAAGCACATGGTATTGAGGGTAATGAACTGACGTGGATAAAGAACTGGTTGCAGACAGGAAGCAGAGAGTCAGGATAAATGGGTCCTTTTCAGAATGGCAGGCAGTGACTAGTGGGGTGCCGCAAGGTTCAGTGCTGGGACCCCAGCTATTTACAATATACATTAATGATTTAGATGAAGGAATTGAATGTAATATCTCCAAGTTTGCAGATAACACTAAGCTGGGTGGCAGTGTGAGCTGTGAGGAAGATGCTAAGAGGCTACAGGGTGATTTGGACATGTTAGGTGAGTGGGCAAATGCATGGCAGATGCAGTATAATGTGGATAAATGTGAGGTTATCCACTTTGGTAGCAAAAACAGGAAGGCAGAATATTTTCTGAATGGTGACAGATTAGGAAAAGGGGAGGTGCAATGAGACCTGGGTGTCATGGTATATTAGTCACTGAAAGTTGGCATGCAGGTACAGCAGGCGGTGAAGAAGGCAAATGGCATGTTGGCCTTCATAGCGAGAGGAATTGAGTATCGGAGCGGGGAGGTCTTACTGCAGTTGTACAGGGCCTTGGTGAGGCCACACCTTGAATATTGTGTACAGTTTTGGTCTCGTAATCTGAGGAAGGACATTCTTGCTATTGAGGGAGTGCAGAAAGTTGTTGAGGCCAGTTTGTTGAGGGACTGATTCCCGGGATGGCAGGACTGACATATGAAGAAAGACTGGATCGATTGGGCTTATATTCACTGGCATTTAGAAGAATGCGAGGGGATTTCATAGAAATATATAAAATTCTGACGGGATTGAACAGGTTAGATGCAGGAAAAATGTTCCCGATGTTCGGGAAGTCCAGAATCGGGGTCACAGTCTAAGGATAAGGGGTAAGCCATTTAGGACCGAGATGAGGAAAATCTTCTTCACTCAGAGAATTGTGAACCTGTGGAATTCTCTACCACAGAAAGTTGTTGAGCCCAGTTCGTTAGATATATTCAAAAGGAAGTTAGATGTGGCCCTTACGGCTAAAGGGATCAAGAGATATGGAGATAAAGCAGGAATGGGGTACTGAAGTTGCATGATCAGCCATGATCATATTGAATGGTGGTGCAGGCTCGAATGGCCTACTCCTGCACCTATTTTCTATATTTCTGTAACAATTGGCGACGAGTAACAGATCACAAACTTTCATGCGGTTATGGCTGCCGTTGGTATTCTTGAGAGATTTGTTGAGGGTGATGATTGGGAAGCCTTTGTTGAGCATCTTGATCAGTATTTCATGGTCAACGAGCGGGATACGGAAGAAACCGCGGTCAAGCGCAGGGCGATTCTCCTCACTGTTTGCGGGTCCACGATATATGGCCTCCTCAAAAATCTGCTAGCACCAACGAAATCAACGGAGAAGACATATGAAGAGTTGTGCATGCTGGTTCGGGAGCACCTCAAACCGAAGGAGAGCATCATCGTGGCCAGGTATCGCTTTTATACGCACCACCGCTCCGAGGGCCAGGACGTGGCGAGCTATGTCACCAACCTAAGACACCTTGCGGGACCGTGCGCATTTGCTGGATTTTTGGACGAAGGGTTGCGGGACTTTTCCGTGCTTGGAATCGGCCACGAGGTCATTCTTCGCAAATTGCTGTCTGCCAGAATCCCTCGATCTGAGCAAGGCCATCACAATAGCCCAGGCTTTCATGTCCATGAACGATAACACTAAACAGATATTCTTGCAGCATCGAAGCTCACTGGCAAGTACTGTGCATAAAATAATGCCTTCAGCAGGCAGAACTGTACATGGCAGGGCCTACATGCCTGCCCAGGCCAGACCTAGGATGACTCAGAGTCTGCCGTGGGGCATGAATGCGAATCCATTAACACCCTGTTGGCGCTGTGGGGGTAATCATCGAGCCCATCAATGTCGATTCAAGCACGTGTGCAAGGGCTGTGGAACAATGGGGCACCTCCACAAATATGCAGACGTGCTGCGACTCACCCTGTGGCAGAGTCGGCAGAAGATGACCGATCCGGCACGGATCTTGCTGAATGAGTAAGAGAGGCAACTCAACCCGAGGCTGAAGAGGAAGTGTATGGGGTAACACCTTCACCACCAAAAGCCCTCCGATAATGTTAAAAGTCAAATTAAACGGCATTTCTGTTTCCATGGAATTGGACACGGGGGAAAGTCAGTCAATTATGAGCCAGAAGACTTTTGAGAAACTGTGGGGCAACAAGGCACAAAGGCCAAAACTAAACCCGATCCACACCAAGCTGCGCACTTACACCAAAGAGCTCATACCAGTCATTGGCAGTGCGGCAGTGAAGGTATTGTACAATGAAACTGTGCATGATTTACCACTATGGATTGTACCAGGTGATGGCCCAACGCTGTTTGGCAGAAGCTGGCTGGGAAAGATCCGAAGGAACTGGGACGACATCAAAGCACTGTCTTCGGTGGATGATACCTCGTACGCCCAAGTGCTAAACAAATTACCATCGTTATTCGAGCCAGGCATCGGCAACTTCACAGGCATCAACGTGCAGCTCCATCTAGTCTCTGATGCATGTCCCGTTTATCACAAGGCCCGAGCGGTTCCATACATGATGCGAGAGAAAGTCGAGATTGAGCTGGGCAAACTTCAACAAGAGGGGATCATATCTCCAGTCGAGTTCAACGAGTGGGCCAGTCCAATTGTTCCGGTGTTGAAAAGCGATGGGACGGTCAGAATCTGTGGGGACTACAAGGTAACGATCAACCGAGTCTCGATACATGACCAGTCCCCACTACCCAAAGCGGATGACCTTTTCGCAATGCTAGCAGCGGGGGAAGTCGTTCACCAAGCTGGATCTAACGTCTGCTTACATGACACAGGAGCTGACTGAATCTTCGAAAAGATTGACGTGCATCAATGCTCACGAAGGACTGTTCATATACCACAGATGCCCCTTTGGGATTCACTCGGCTGCGGCCATCTTCCAGAGGAACATGGAGAGTCTGCTGAAATCGCAGCTGCGCACCGTGGTGTTTCAAGACGACATCTTGATCACTGGCCGCAACACCACCAAACACTTGCACAATCTGGAAGAGGTTCTAAAGTGACTGGACAGAGTGAGACTCAGGCTGAAACGCTCCAAGTGTGTTTTCCTGGCACCAGAGGTCGAATTTCTGGGGAGAAAGATTGCGGCGGACGGCATCAGACCCATGGAATCCAAGACGGAGGTCATCAAGAATGTACCTAGACTACAGAATGTGACGGAGATGCGTTTGTTCCTGGGAATCCTCAACTATTTTGGTAACTTTCTACCGGGGTTGAGCACTTTGCTGGAACTTTTGCATTTATTGCTACGCAACGGTGACGACTAGATTTGGGGTAAATCTCAAGAGACAGCCTTTAACAAGGCCAGAAACCTGCTATGTTCTAACAAGTTACTTGTACTGTATGACCGATGTAAACGTTTAGGACTAGCATGTGATGCATCTTTGTACGAGTCGATTGTGTGTTACAGCAAGCCAATGTGTCAGGCAAACTGCAACCGGTTGCATAAGCGTCCAGAAGCTTATCTAAGGCTGAAAGAGCCTACAGTATGGTTGAGAAAGAAGCATTAGCATGCGTATACGGGGTTAAGAAAATGCACCAATACCTATTTGGACTCCGAAACCGACCACAAGCCGCTCATTTCACTGTTCTCAGAAAGCAAAGGTATTAACACCAATACTTCGTCCCGCATCCAAAGATGGGCACTAACGTTATCTGCATATGACTATGTAATCCGCCACAGACCAGGCACGGAGAACTGTGCTGATGCCCTCAGTCGGCTACCATTGCCCACCACCGGGGCGGAAATGGCGCAACCTGCAGACTTGCTTCTTGTGATGGATGCTTTTGAGAGCGAGGGGTCACCCGTCACTGCTCGCCAGATCAGGACCTGGACTAGCCAGGACCCTGTGCTATCACTAGTAAAAAGCTGCGTCCTCAATGGGAGCTGGTCAGCGGTTCCCGGGGAAATGCAAGACGAAATTAAGCCGTTCCACCAATGCAAGGATGAAATGTCCATCCATTTGGACTGTCTCCTATGGGGGAATCGTGTAGTTTTGCCAAAAGAAGGCAGGGAAATGTTTATATGCGACCTTCACAGTACCCACCCAGGCATAGTCATGATGAAGGCTATCGCCAGGTTGCACGTTTGGTGGCCCGGCATTGACTCGGAATTGGAGTCATGCGTACACCAATGCAACACTTGCTGATAGTTGAGCAATGCACCAAGGGAGGCCCCACTGAGTCTGTGGTCATGGCCCTCCAAACCGTGGTCAAGGGTCCCCATGTAGATTTTGCTGGCCCCTTTTTTGGGAAAGATGTTCCTAGTAGCAGTGAACGCTTACTCTAAACGGATTGAATGTATAATAATGTCATCATGTACGTCCACTGCCACCATTGAAAGCCTCCGGGCCATGTTCGCTACCCATGGTTTGCCCGATGTCCTTGTTAGTGACAATGGACTAGGTTTCACCAGCTCGGAATTCAACGAGTTCATGACCCACAATGGCATTAAACATGTCAGGTCTGCGCCGTTTAAGCCCGCATCCAATGGCCAAGTGGAACGAGCAGTCCAAACTATCAAGCAGAGCTTGAAACGCGTGACGGACGGTTCCCTACAGACCCGGTTATCTCGGATTCTGCTCAGCTACTGCATGCGACCCCACTCGCTTACCGGGGTTCCCGCTGCAGAATTGCTAATGAAAAGAGCACTCAAAACCAGGCTCTCCTTAGTCCACCCAGATCTCAATGATCATGTAGAAATCCAGCGTCACCGGCATAACGTGTACCACGATCGCATGGCTGTATCGCGTGACATTGAGGTTAATGGCCCTGTGTTTGTTCTTAATTACAGTCATGGTCCTAAATGGGTTGCTGGCACTGTATTAGCCAAGGAGGGGAATAGTGTGTTGGTTGTCAAACTTTTGAATGGGCAAACGTGTAGAAAGCACTTGGATCAGACCAAACTGTGATTCACTGACAACCAAGAACAATTTGAAGAGGACATTATCATCAATGGTCCACCCACACACACCCAACCAGCAATCAACCTCGCGGTCAACCATGAGGATGAATCCACCATGCCCGACAGTCCGATCAGACCAGCCACACCGCAGTGCAGCAATGATCCGACCGACTCACCTATGCTAGGACTTCAACTCAGGCAATCAACCCGGGAACGCAGAGCCCCGGGTCGTCTCAACTTGTAAATAACTTGCATCTAAGACTTTGGGGAGAAATGATGTTATGTATGTTAAACATTATCAACGTGTAAGACTTGCCACCAGTGGGTGCACCTGTGGGCAAGCAGGTATAAAAGGCAGTTTACCATGCTGCTTCAGCACTGTGGAGTTACATTAAAGAGACTAAGGTCACAACAGTTTGCGCTTACAGCACACAGTCTTGTGGAGTTATTCTGAACATAACAGGTTCATCGGCACTATTCTTTCCTTCCACCCCACCCCCATCCTGGCATTAACAGTCCTTGGTATTGAGAAAATGCAGAGTTAAAGAAACTGTGACTTGCAAGGATACTTCTTATCAGCCATGTATAACATTGTTATCAGACTTGCAGGACAGATTCCATTTAAACACCTCTCCTTCAAGACTAGCAAAACCCACTGTGGCAGGCAACATGAGTTCTCACAGTGGGTCTGAGTTAACATGGTGTATTATTGTTTCCAGAAGTTCCTGTCACCCTGGTAATGAGAGCGAGACAGACTGAGAGTTAACACGATGAGGCCGAAATTCAGCCTCCCAATAGGCCTGTTACCGCCGGAAAGTGGCGGCCATGCGGTGTGTTGAATTGCTGCCGATTTGCAGTCGAATAGCCGCTGCTCGCAAAATTTTCCCCGCTGGTTTTTCCAGTGGGCCCCACTTCTGCCCCGCTGCTGCCAAACCTTCCTAAGTGCATCATCAAAGCTGATGTCCTGCCCTGCAAACAAAATTCACCGTAACTAATCTTCCAGCCGCCGCTCAGTGTCCCCGACAGTTTTTTCTGTCAGTGCACTGTGTTTGCAGTGTGTGTAAAATGGCAGTGCAACCTCCATTAAAAGGAATGCCGCACTGCTGCGGCCGCCATTTTTTTTTGTCAGTCGGCTGTCAGGTCGGCCCAACAATTATGTTCCCGGGTTTGGACGGGCCGCCAACAGGCAGCCTGGTACCCCCTCTAGGGTGCCAGGCTGCTGGCCCGGTCGAAACGCTCCCTGGTGGCCCAGTGGACCTAACTTAAAAAGCTGTAGAGCTCGCAGTGGATCTCCCCATTAACTGAAGGGGAGAGACGGGTTGACGCGCCAGCGTGATGACATCACCAGCCCGCGCTGATAACTGACAGCGGCGGAGAGTACGTCCCACCTCCACTTCCACCCCATTATGACAGACACTCCGCTCTCGACCCCAAATCCGCACCCATTATGACCAACTTCCTCCCCGTTCGAAAAAAAACGACAAAGAGCTGAATTTTGCAAGATGTGGCGGCCAAAACACAAGAAAAACGGTAGGTGCGATCCCTTTCCGGCGGGGCTGAATTTCAGCCATGAGTCATACCTCTATCATTCCTACACGATGTGCATGGGGAACACTGCCTTCACTTAGCTTGGCCAACATTGGCCATTCTTATGAATTCATTAAACCTCTTCCTGCACTGTTAGGCAGTTCAGATTGCACGCATTGCCTCTGCTATCTCCCTCTATAAAACCTAGCTCGTCTTTGTTGGACCTTGCTCCCTCAATCCCCAGGAGATCTCTTCTGGACCTTATTTTTGCAAAAAAACGTTCACTGAAGCATCAGTAAATGTGGGTGCTCTTCCTGCTGCTCACCCCTCCTGATGTTGTTCCTTCCTCATTCATTGCTGCACTGTTCTGCTGCTCCCTGCCAAAAAATGCTCTGCATTTTAATCGGTAGCAGCATTTTAAACACAGCAGCACCACTGAACTTCCCAGCCTCAAAATGGCGGTAAACCAATAGGCAGCGATTTTACCACATAAATAACATGGGCCAATCCAGGAAACCTGAACGTGTTTGTCATGGGGTCAAATGTTATTCAGAGGAAATCCAACCTGCAGTGTTTGAAAAAGAAATTCGAGGTTTGTAATTACAAATCTGGTTAGAAGTGCGTGAAATTTAGTTCAAACAAAAATCTTTAAATTCAGCCTTTTGGATAGAACCATCGCATTTTCAGTTCATGCAATCAGCTTACAATTGGACTGCAGTCAAAGCACAAATAGTTCATTATGTTCGAAATAAATGAAACAGGCATGCAAGTATTTCCTACCAATTAGTTAGAATGGTACTCTGATTAAATAACTAAAAAGATTGTTTTACAGTGTTACAGCCCAACTGGCTCATCTGGCTGAGTGCTTGAATCCCACCTGCCAAGCTGTGAGTTTTGAGTGTTGGAACTGTGTTTCATTCAAATTAGCTTGCTTCAGTCGGGTGCATTTGTTATTAGGAAGTTGGATCGAGCGTTCATATAGAAGTAAAGGGTTCTTTACTTCTCCAGAGCATTGCAGCACTGGAGCTGTGGGTGGATTTACTCTGGAGCATCCACAATGCTGAGAATGACGTGAATAGCACGCTTAGTGAGCTGGTCTTACTGCAGGTAAAGGGTACACAGCCAGATAGGGAATGGGTGACCAACAGGAAAAGCAGTGCAAGGAAGGTAGTGCAGGGTCCCCTGTGGTCATCCCCCTGTAAAACAGATACACTGCTTTGGGTACTGTTGAGGGAGATGACTCATCAGGGGAGGGCAGCAGCAGCCAAGTCCATAACACCATGGGTGGCTTTACTGCACAGGAGGGCAGGAAAAAGAATGGGAGAGCTATAGTGATAGGGGATTCAATTGTAAGGGGAATAGATAGACGTTTCTGCGAATTCAACCGAGACTCCAGGATGGTATGTTGCCTCCCTGGTGCAAGGGTCAAGGATGTCTCGGAGTGGATGCAGGGCATTCTGAAAAGGGAAGGTGAACAGCCAGTTGTCGTGGTGCATATAGGTACCGATGATATAGGTAAAAAACGGGATGAGGTCCTACAAGACGAATTTAGGGAGCTAGGAGCTAAATTAAAAAGTAGGACCTCAAAAGTAGTAATCTCAGGATTGCTACCAGTGCCACGTGCAAGTCAGAGTAGGAATCGCAGGATAGCTCAGATGAATACGTGGCTTGAGGAGTGATGCAGTAGGGAGGGATTCAAATTCCTGGGACATTGGAACCACTTCTGGGGGAGGTGGGACCAGTACAAACCGGATGGTCTACACCTGGGCAGGACCGGAGCCAATGTCCTAGGGGGAGTGTTTGCTAGTGCTGTTGGGGAGGAGTTAAACTAATATGGCAGGGGGATGGGAACCTATGCAGGGAGACAGAGGGAAGTAGAATGGGGGCAGAAGCAAAAGATAGAAAGAAGAAAAGTAAAAGTGGAGGGCAGAGAAACCTAAGGCAAAAAGCAAAAAGAACCAGATTACAGCAAAATTCTAAAGGGGCAAAGTGTGTAAGAAAGACAAGCCTGAAGGCTCTGTGCTTCAATGCGAGGAGTATTCAGAATGAGGTGGACGAATTAACTGCGCAGATAGCTGTTAACGGGTATGATGTAATTGGCATCACGGAGACATGGCTCCAGGGTGACCAAGGCTGGGAACTCAACATCCAGGGGTATTCAACATTTAGGAAGGATAGACAGAAAGGAAAAGGCGGCGGGGTGGCATTGCTGGTTAAAGAGGAAATTAATGCAATAGTAAGAAAGGACATTAGCTTGGATGATGTGGAATCGGTATGGGTGGAGCTACGGAATACCAAGGGGCAGAAAACGCTAGTGGGAGTTGTGTACAGACCACCAAACAGTAGTAGTGAGGTTGGGGACAGCATCAAACAAGAAATTAGGATACATGCAATAAAGGTTATCATGGGTGACTTTAATCCACATATTGATTGGACTAACCAAACTGGTAGCAATATGGTGGAGGAGGATCTCCTGGAGTGTATTAGGGATGGTTTTCTAGACCAATATGTCGAGGAACCAACTAGGGAGCTGGTCATCCTAGACTGGGTGATGTGTAATGAGAAAGGACTAATTAGCAATCTTGTTGTACGAGGCCCCTTGGGGAAGAGTGACCATAACATGGTAGAATTCTTTAATAAGATGGAGAGTGACACAGTTAATTCAGAAACTAGGGTCCTGAACTTAAGGAAAGATAACTTCGATAGTTTGAGGCGTGAATTGGCTAGAATACACTGGCAAATGATACTTAAAGGATTGATGGTGGATAGGCAATGGCAAACATTTAAAGATCACATGGATGAACTTCAGCAATTGTACATCCCTGTCTGGAGCAAAAATAAAACGGGGAAGGTGGCTCAACCGTGGCTAACAAGGGAAATTAACGATAATGTTAAATCCAAGAAAGGCAAAAAAATTGGCCAAATAAAAGCAGCAAACCTGAGGACTGGGAGAAATTTAGAATTCAGCAGAGGAGGACAAAGGATTTAATTAAGAGGGGGAAAATAGAGTACGAGAAGAAGCTTGTGAAGAGAAAAAGATTAGTGAAGACAAACGTAGGTCCCTTGCTGTCGGATTCAGGTGAATTTATAATGGGAAACAAAGAAATGGCAGACCAATTGAACAAATACTTTGGTTCTGCCTTCACGAAGGAATACACAAATAACCTTCCGGAAGTACTAGGGGACCGAGGATCTAGTGAGAAGGAGGAACTGAAGGATATCCTTATTAGGCGGGAAATTGTGTTCGGGAAATTGATGGGATTAAAGGCCGATAAATCCCTGGGGCCTGATAGTCTGCATGCCAGAGTACTTAAGGAAGTGGCCCTAGAAATAGTGGACGCATTGGTGATCATTTTCCAACAGTCTATCAACTCTGGATCAGTTCCTATGGACTGGAGGGTAGCTAATGTAACACCACTTTTTAAAAAAGGAGGGAGAGAGAACGCTGGTAAGTATAGATCAGTTAGCCCGACATCAGTAGTGGGGAAAATGTTGGAATCAATTATTAAGGACGAAATAGCAGCGCATTTGGAAAGCAGTGACAGGATCGGTCAAATCAGCATGGATTTATGAAGGGGAAATCATGCTTGACAAATCTTCTGGAATTTTTTGAGGATGTAACTAGTAGTGTGGACAAGGGAGAACCAGTGGATGTGGTGTATTTGGACTTTCAAAATGTTTTTGACAAGGTCCCACACAAGAGATTGGTCTGCAAAATCAAAGCACATGGTATTGGGGGTAATATACTGACGTGGATAGAGAACTGATTGGCAGACAGGAAGCAGAGAGTCGGGATAAACGGGTCCTTTTCAGAATGGCAGGCAGTGACTAGTGGAGTGCCGCAGGGCTCAGTGCTGGGACCCCAGCTCTTTACAACATACATCAATGATTTAGATGAAGGAATTGAGTGTAATATCTCCAAGTTTGCAGATGACACTAAACTGGGTGGCGACGTGAGCTGTGAAGAGGACGCTAAGAGGCTGCAGGGTGACTTGGGCAGTTTAGGTGAGTGGGCAAATGCATGGCAGATGCAGTATAATGTGGATAAATATGAGGTTATCCACTTTGGGGGCAAAAACGCAAAGACAGAATATTATCTGAATGGCGGCAGATTAGGAAAAGGGGAGGTGCAACGAGACCTGGGTATCATGGTTCATGAGTCATTGAAAGTTGGCATACAGGTACAGCAGGTGGTGAAGAAGGGAAATGGTATGTTGGCCTGTTAGCTGGGGGATTTGAGTATAGGAGCAGGGAAGTCTTACTGCAGTTGTACAGGGCCTTGGTGAGGCCTCACCTGGAATATTGTGTTCAGTTTTTGTCTAATCTGAGGAAGGACGTTCTTGCTATTGAGGGAGTGCAGTGAAGGTTCACCAGACTGATTCCTGGGATGGCTGGACTGACATATGAGGAGAGACTGTATCAACTGGGCCTTTATACATTGGTGTTTAGAAGGATGAGAGGCGATCTCATAGTAACATATAAAATTCGGATAGGACAGGCCAGGTTAGATGCGGGAAAAATGTTCCCGATGTTGGGGAAGTCCAGAACTAGGGGACACAACCTTAGGATAAGGGGTAGGCCATTTAGAACTGAGATGAGGAGTAACTTCTTCACTCAGAGAGTTGTTAACCTGTAGAATTCCCTGCCGCAGAGAGTTGTTGATGCCAGTTCATTAGATATATTCAAGAGGGAATTACATATGGCCCTTAGGGCTAAGGGGATCAAGGGGTATGGAAAGAAAGCAAGAAAGGGGGACTGAGGGAATGATCAGCCATGATCTTATTGAATGGTGATGCAGGCTCGAAGGGCCGAATGGCCTACTCCTGCACCTATTTTCTTTGTTTCTATGTTTCTTTCTTAGATGGATGGAAAACAGTGGAGTCAGACCACTGTCAACCCACTCTAGTCACACAGTGACACGGATGATATTTTATGATATTTGAAACGATACAATGTAATTGCATATGTATTCAGCAGAGGAAACCTAGTCTTGAAACAATACTATAATTCATTTTGATTATCTAACTATCAGCCAGGAGATTATCAAAAGCTAGAATATAGTTGCGCTGCTGAATAAAAGCATAGGGGAGGATTTTACCTCAAAGCGAGATTCTGGTGGGAAACTGCTGCGGCAAAAGCAGCAGGAAACCATGGCAATTTTAACAGCGAGGCTTTATTTAATGCCCATTTCCTGCCTGAAACAGGCTTGAAGAGGGTGAAGAGTGGCCGTCATCAGGCCATGATCAGGCAGCCCTTGTCTTCCAGGTAAAAGGCTGGGGGGGGGGAGGCGGGAGGTTTCAGGAGGGTCTCGCAAAGGGAAGGGGGGGATGTGGAGGTTAGAGCAGGGGAGGCCACACTGCACTTTGTGGGGTTCAGAGAAGCACTCCTGTTCCTCGTGGCCGCACAAAGGAAAGTTTAAAGCTTACCTGAAGGGCCACTTCATCGATCAGACCCTGGTTAAAATTGCATTGGGGTAATGGAATAAAATCGCAATTTGCATAAATATATGAGGCTTCTGTGGCTTCACAAAGACACAAAACCTGCAGATTAATATTGGAAGTGGTAGGGATCTGAGTGGGTAAGTAACCAGTGTGGTTTTAACCACCCACCCACCCAGTTTCTTCTGGGCAAGTAGGGTTAAAATCAACACCATAGATACAGTGATCTTGTCGAAGAAGTGAGTCCTCTTCAATTCTATTCAAATCTAGTTCTACACATACAACAGTTACAAAGATGTCTGACTGACAAATTCAGAATGCAAATTGCCAACCTCTGTTAACCAGGATTGAAACAAGGGGCAGGTAGGGAGAACCTGTTGGCAAAGCTCGAATGGGGCAATCGGGTGAGATTCTTGATGGAATTTTGTCTGTGTTTGCAGCCAGTGAAAACCGTAGATTCAAGTTTCTGGTATTCCAGGGAGTCCTGACTGCTGGAGTGTGCACACTGGAGCACAGCAAAATGATAATCTGCTGATACATCAAGCTCAGGCAACACCTCCACCCTGAGCAAGACAAACAAAATTATCTCAGGCTCAACTGGTTGCTCTTGTGTGCCCCCGTCGTCGCCCCCTGCCCCCCCCAAGCCCCCAAGTCAGCACCTATGCCTCCTGGGGTCAGAGAATGTAGGTGAACTGTAGGTAAGATATTGCCTCTGCCCATGGGTGGACCAGAGCACACTTTTCTTAATGAGGGAAGCAGAGGCTTAGCTGGAATTTGTTTGGAGTGTTTCTACTACATATTGTGATGCTGAGTTTCTCCTGTTTGGCTGGAAACCAGCCTTGTAGTGTTCAATCTTTAAAAAAAACTATTCATAAAAAACTTTCTTGTACTTATATTTATACAGTTAAACATACTCGGCATTGTCTTTATTTTTAACAATCTGAGAAGTTAATGTAATATCTGGTAAAATGAAGATGAACGTGGCTGTGCCGGTTATGCCACAAGTATTTTTAACAATCAGCTGTCTGCTGCAATATATCCTTTTAATACCATGAACAACTGTTTGACTTTAGGGGGGAAACGATTGTTTTGGTACTCCCGAAAAGTAGTAGGCCCCTGGAATACATTTCCAGCTGGTGCGATGGGTGTTGACTCTCTGCATGCCTTCAAGAGTTCTTGACTGGGGCAGAGATCGCATCATCTCAAAGGTAAATGGTTTTACAGATAACACTTGGTCATGGGATCTCCTGAATTAGTTTCAATTGCCTGAGGGGGTCAGAGAAGAATTTCCAAGAGCAGTTTTTTCCTTACTGGCCTTGGGTTTTTTTCCTGTTTTTTTTTGCTTGTACAGGAGATTACACGACTCCGGGGTGGGGGTATGTTTGGTCCTGATGCTCCAGCCATCATGGCATTGACATACTGTTATGTATGTAAACATTGTAACTGCGTAAGGCTTGCCACCAGAGGACGCAACTGTTGGAGGCCCAAGGGTCACCTGCACACCTCGTGCAAGGGAGAATGAAAGGTTGTCTGCCATGCTGCTTCAGTACTCTGGAGTTGTATTAAAGAGACTAAGGTCACATCAGTTTTAGCTCACAGTACTCAGTCTTGTGGAGTTCCACACTTAACAATTGGCGATGAGTAACAAATTATGAACTTTCACGCGGTCATGGCTGCCGTTGGTATTTTAGAGAGATTTGTAGAGGGTAAGGATTGGGAAGCCTTCATTGAGCGTCTCGACCAGTGCTTTGTGACCAACGAGCTGGATGGGGACGATAAAACGATCAAGCGCAGGGCGATTCTCCTCACCGTGTGTGGGTCCACAATATACGGCCTCATCAAGAATCTGCTGGCACCGGAGAAACCAGCGGAGAAGACATATACAGTGTTGTGCACGCTGGTTCGGAACCACCTCAAGCCAAAGGAGAGCGTTTTAATGGCCAGGTATCACTTTGACATGCACCACTGCTCCGAGGGCCAGGATGTGGCGAGTTATGTCGCCGACCTGAGACGCCTTGCGGGAACTTGTGAATTTGCTGGATTTTTGGGGAAATGCTGCGGCACTTTTTTGTGCTTGGCATTGGCCATGGGGTCATTCTTCGCAAGCTGCTGTCCGCCGAATCCCTAGACCTGAACAAGGCCATCACGATAGCCCAGGCATTCATATCCATGAGTGATAATACCAGACAGATATCTTCCCAGCATCGAAGCTCACCGGCAAGTACTGTACATAAAATAACGTCACTAGCAGGCAGAACTGCATATGGCAGGGTCTAAACGTCTGCAGCTGCAAGACCTAGGATGACTCAGAGTCTGCCATCGAGCGTGAATGCAAATCCATTAGCACCATGTTGGCGCTGCGGGGGTAATCATCAAGCCCATCAATGTCGATTCAAGCACTAGATGTGCAAAGGCTGCAAAACAATGAGACATCTCCAGCGAATGTGCAAGAGCGCTGCAACTCACCACGTGGCAAAGTCGGCAGAGGATGATAGATCCGACGTGCATCACGCGGAACAAACGAGAGGCAACTCAACCCGAAGAGGAAGTGTATGGGGTACACACCTTCACCACCAAGAGCCCTCCTATCATGCTGAAAGTCAAATTCCGGTATTCCGGTATCAGTGGAGTTGGACATGGGGCGAGTCAGTTAATTATGAGCCAGAAGGCTTTTGAGAAACTGTGGAGCAACAAGGCACAAATACCCAAACTGAGCCTGATTCAGACAAAGCTGCGCATCTACACCAAAGAGCTCATACCAGTCATTGGCAGTGCGGCAGTTAAGGTATCGTACGATGGAGCTGTGCATTATTTATCACTGTGGATTGTACTAGGCGATGGCCCAACGCTATTCAGCAGAAGCTGGCTGGGAAAGATTCGATGGAATTGGGACGACATCGAAGCACTATCTTCAGTGGATGATGCCTCGTGCGCCCAAGTGCTGAGCAAGTTTCCATCGCTATTTGAACCAGGCATCGGCAACTTCACAGGCGCCAAGGTACAGATCCATCCAGTCCACGGTGCATGACCCATTCATCACAAGGCTCGAGCGGTTCTATATATGATGAGGGAGAAAGTCGAGATCGAACTGGACAGACTTCAACGAGAGGGAATCATAACGGCAGTCGAGTTCAATGAGTGGGCCAGTCCGATTGTTCCAGTGTTGAAAAGCAAAGGCACGGTCAGAATCTGCGGAGACTACAAGATAACGATCAACCGAGTGTCGTTACAAGACCAGTACCCGCTACCCAAGGCGGATGACATGTTCACAACGTTAGCGGGGAGGAAGTCGTTCACCAAGTTGGACCTAACCTTCGCCTACATAACACTGAATCTTCGAAAAGATTGACGTTCATCAACATGCACAAAGGGCTGTTTATATACCACAGGTGCCCTTTTGGGATTCACTCAGCTGCTGCCATCTTCCAGAGGAATATGGAGAGTCTGCTGAAATCGGTTCCGCGCACCATTGTGTTTCAAGACGACATCCTGATCACCGGTCGTGTCACCACCGAACACCTACACAATCTGGAAAAGGTTCTAAGTCAACCAGACAGAGTGGGACTCAGGCTGAAACACTCCAAGTGTGTTTTCCTGGCGCCAGAGGTCGAATTTTTGGGAAGAAAGATTGCGGCAGACGGCATCAGACCCACAGACTCAAAGACAGAGGCCATCAAGAATGCACCCAGACCACAGAATGTGACAGAGCTGCGTTCGTTCCTGGGACTCCTCAACTATTTTGGTAACTTTCTACCGGGGTTAAGCACTTGGCTGGACCGGTTCCCCATGTTGCTACGTAAGGGTGACGACTGGGTTTGGGATAAATCTCAAGAGACAGCCTTTTAGCAGGCCAGAAACCTACTTTGTTCTAATAAATTACTTGTACTGTATGACCCGTGTAAACGATTAGTGCTAGCTTGTGATGCATCTTCGTATGGGGTCGGCTGTTTGTTACAGCAAACCAATGTGTCGGGCAAACTTCAACCGGTTGCATATGCATCTAGAAGTCTGTCTAAGGCTGAAAGAGCCTACAGTATGGTTGAGAATGAGGCGTTAGCATGTGTATATGGGGTTAAGAAAATGCACCAATACCTATTTCGATTTCGGTTTGAGCTTGAAACCGACCACAAACCGCTCATTTTGCTATAATTCAGAAAGCAAAGGGATAAACACCAATGCTTCGTCCCGCATCCAAAGATGGGCACTATCATTGTCTGCCTATGATGATGTTATCCACCACAGACCAGGCACGGAGAACTGTGCTGATGTCCTCAGTCGCCTACCATTGCCCACTACTGGGATGGAAATGGCGCAGCCCGCAGACTTGCTTCTGGTCATTGATGCTTTTGAGAGCGAGGGGTCACCCGTCACTACTCGCCAGATTTCCCCGGGAACGGATGACCAGTTCTCATTGAGGATGCAACTTTTTACAAGTGATAGCATAGGACCAGCCAGGATCCTATGCTATCACTTGTAAAAAGTTGCATCCTCAATGAGAACTGGTCATCCGTTCCCGGGGAAATGCAAGATGAATTTAAGCCATTTCACCGACGCAAATATGAAATGCCCATCCAGTCGGAAATATCTCATAGAGACAAAGAACATAGAAAATAGGTGCAGGAGAAGGCCATTCGGCCCTTCGAGCCTGCACCACCATTCAATGAGTTCATGGCTGATCATGCAACTTCAGTACCCCATTCCTGCTTTTTCGCCATACCCCTTGATCCCCCTAGTAGTAAGGACTACATCTAACTCCTTTTTGAATATATTTAGTGAATTGGCCTCAACTACTTTCTGTGGTAGAGAATTCCACAGGTTCACCACTCTCTGGGTGAAGAAGTTTCTCCTCATCTCGGTCCTAAATGGCTTACCCCTTATCCTTAGACTGTGACCCCTGGTTCTGGACTTCCCCAACATTGGAAACATTCTTCCTGCTTCTAACCTGTCTAAACCCGTCAGAATTTTAAACGTTTCTATGAGATACCCTCTCATTCTTCTGAACTCCAGTGAATACAAGCCCAGTTGATCCAGTCTTTCTTGATATGTCAGTCCCGCCATCCCGGGAATCAGTCTGGTGAACCTTCGCTGCACTTAAGGAGGGTGTTAAAACAGGAGAGGGAGGTGGAGAGCTTTAGCAAGGGAATTCAACAGTGTTTAATAAAAATTAGCCTTGCTGAAACAGAATGCTTTCTTTCCCTGCCCCTAACTCCTTCTCCGTGTTAAATTTAGACCAGCTGCTACCTTGGAAAAGTTCCAAAAATTCTCACAGGCGATATTTGAATTCTCACAGTAGAGCAATATGACTCACTTATGAGGTAATCGCATGGTTTTGCCAAAAAAAGACAGGGAAATGTTTATAGGCGACCTACACAATACCCACCCAGGCATAGTCATGATGAAGGCTATAGCCAAGTCACATGTTTGGTGGCCCGGAATTGACTCGGACTTAGAGTCATGCGTACACCAGTGCAACACATGCTCACAATTGAACAATGCACTAAGGGAGGCTCCATTGAGTCTGTGGTCATGGTCCTCCAACCCGTGGTCCAGGATTCACGTAGATTTTGCTGGCCCCTTTCTCGGAAAGCTGTTTTTAGTTGTAGTGGATGCTTACTCTAAATGGATTGAATGCGTAATCATGACATCCAGCACATCCACTGCCACCATTGAAAGTTTCCGGGTTATGTTCGCCACCTATGGCTTACCCGACACCCGACAATGGACCGTGTTTCACCAGCTTGGAATTCAGCGAGTTTATGACCCGCAATGGCATCAAACATGTCAGGTCTGCCCCGTTTAAGCCCGCATCCAATGGTCAAGCAGAACGGGCAGACCAAACTATCAAGCAGAGCTTGAAACGCGTGAAGGAAGGCTTCTGCTCAGCTACCAGACGCGACCCCACTCGCTCACTGGGTTCCCACTGCAGAATTGTTAATGAAGAGAGCACTCAAAACCAGGCTCTCCCTAGTCCACCCGGATCTTAATGATCATGTGGAAACCCGGCGTCACCGGCAAAACATGTACCACGATTGCACGGCTGTATTGCATGACATTGATGTTAACGACCCTGCGTTTGTCCTTAATTACGGTCATGATCCTAAATGGGTTGCTGGCACTGTCTTGGCCAAGGAGGGGAATAGAGTGTTTATAGTCAAACTATTGAATGGACAAACGTGCAGAAAGCATTTGGATCAGACCAAACTGCGGTTCACCGACAACAAGGAACAGCCCGAAGAGGACATTACCATCATCGACATTACCATCATCGATCCAACAACACACACCCAACCAGCAATCGACCTCGCTGTCAAGCAAGAGGATGAACCTGCCATTCCCAACAATCCTGTCAGACCAGCCGTGCCGCAGTGTAGCAATGGTTCGACCAACGCACCCATGCCAGAATTTGAACTCAGATGATCAACCAGGGAGCGGAGAGCCCGGGATCGTCTCAACTTGTAAATAATTTGTATCAAAGACTTTGTGGGGGAGTGATGTTATGTATGTAAACATTGTAACTGTGTAAGACTTGCTACCAGAGGGCGCAACTGTTAGAGGCCCAAGGGTCACCTGCACATCTCGTGCAAGGGAGTATAAAAGGTTGTCTGCCATGCTGCTTAGGCATTCTGGAGTTGTATTAAAGAGACTAAGGTCACATTAGTTTTAGCTCACAGTTCTCATTCTTGTGGAGTTCTTCCACACTTAACACATACCAGCTGGTCTTTTCCTGCCCATTATTCTGTATCTTCATATGTTCTAATGTGGTGAATTGGTACCCAATGACATCAGTCTATTACATTGACAATCTTTAAGCAGTCTTTGCCCTTGTCCTTTTCAATTGTTATTCTGCAGGTCCCAGGATAAGCTTTGTGTTTTTAAAATGTAATTGTTCCAGCAAATATTCCATGAAAAGCTAATGTATCATCAGTATTGCAGTTTTCAACGTCAAAATCAATTGGCTTCAAGTGATGGCAGCATTGACAAGATGCCAAAAATGTCATCAGGTACTACAGGGCATGTCGCAGAATGAAGGGACATGATTCACAGCTTAATTTGGAGTCGCTGTATAAATATAGAATGCTGCACAGGGTGTGGAAGATCAATGAGCCATGAGCGGTCTAGGTGGAGCTTCTCGAGCCCCTTCAAGTAAAATGATTTTCCATTTATTCTGTCAAAGACATAAGCCTCGAACCTCTACCGTTACTTGGGGGGTGAAAATCCTGTGTCCCAACAATGGAGCAGCCGGAACGTGGGCCAGAACCAGACTCTGCCAGGTTTTCATCCCTTACCCACGTCACGGCCATCATAACTTCTGACAAAAAATCTGTCAGAGAGAGCTGTGGTTCAGGTGCTCTCTGGCAGTAGGTTCTGGCAATGTAGTATGGGTGTACAAGCACTCTGGGGATGAGGGAGGGAGTGGATTGATGCTTTGGATTAGGATCCCCATCGGCACGCTGCCAGTGGTGTGGTCTGCACCTCTAGCCTCCTGGGTCACTGGAGCCTGCTCCACTTTGCCAGGTTTTCATGCTTCCCTTTGCAACATAGCTAACCTGCTTTAGTTAGCCACACATTCTGATGAATTCGTCAGGGTTCTGACGAAGGGTCGTCAACCCGAAACCTTAACTTTATTTTTCTCTCCACAGATACTACCTGACCTGCTGAGATTTCCTCTGTTTTTATTTCAGATTCCAGCATCCGCAGTATTTTGCTTTTATATTAATCTTTCACATTCCCTGGTCTTATATATTTATTTATTTGTCTCATTATGGCTCCTTTCATCTTATGCTATTATATATCTATCTCCTGTTCTCCACCTAATCACTTTACAGTTCACTCATTGTGTTTTCTTGAGTATCTGGTCTTTTTTGCTGTCTTTCCTTCGCTCTGTCCATCTGTAATATCTTCAAGTTTTAATGAAGGGTTATGCCTGAAGTGTTAACATTCTTCGATTTTTGTACAGATATGCCCTGACTGGCTGAGCATTTCCAGCAGTTTCTGTTTTTGTTGCCGATTTCCTGTACCAACCGTATTATTTTTGTGACTGATTACCATACGTGACCGTGAGGGGGTGTGAGGGGCAGGGAGAGAGAGAGAGAGAGCTGAGAGTGTACTAAGAAAAACGCTACAGAAACGCAGCACAAAGCAAAATGTTGAATCATTGTGGGTGGAGATTAGAGATAGTAAGGGGAAAAAGTCACTGGTGGGCGTAGTTTATAGGCCCCCAAATAATAACTTCACGGTGGGGCGGGCAATAATCAAGGGAATAATGGAGGCATGTGAAAAAGGAACGGCAGTAATCATGGGCGATTTTAACCTACATATCGATTTTACAAACCAAATCGCACGGGGTAGCCTTGAGGAGGAATTCATAGAATGCATACGGGATTGTTTCTTAGAACAGTATGTTACAGAACCTACAAGGGAGCAAGCTATCTTAGATCTGGTCTTGTGTAATGAGACAGGAATAATAAATGATCTCCCAGTAAAAGATCCTCTAGGAATGAGTGATCACAGTATGGTTGAATTTGTAATACAGATTGAGGGTGAGGAAGTAGTGTCTCAAACGAGCGTACTATGCTTAAACAAAGGGGACTACAGTGGGATGAGGGCAGAGTTGGCTAAAGTAGATTGGAAACACAGATTAAACGGTGGCTCAATTGAGGAACAGTGGAGGACTTTTAAGGAGGTCTTTCATAGTGCTCAACAAAAATATATTCCAGTGAAAAAGAAGGGCGGTAAGAGAAGGGATAACCAGTCGTGGATAACCAAGGAAATAAAGGAGAGTATCAAATTAAAAACCAATGCGTATAAGGTGGCCAATGTTCGTGGGAAACTAGAAGATTGGGAAAATTTTAAACAACAGCAAAGAATGATTAAGAAAGCAATAAAGAAAGGAAAGATAGATTACGAAAGTAAACTTGCGCAAAACATAAAAACAGATAGTAAAAGCTTTTACCGATATATAAAACGGAAAAGAGTGACTAAAGTAAATGTTGGTCCCTTAGAAGAAGAGAAGGGGGATTTAATAATGGGAAATGTGGAAATGGCTGAGACCTTAAACAATTATTTTGCTTCGGTCTTCACAGTGGAAGACACAAAAACCATGCCAAAAATTGCAGGTCACGGGAATGTGGGAAGGGAGGACCTTGAGATAATCACTACCACTAGGGGGCTAATGCTGGACAGGCTAATGGGACTCA
Source organism: Pristiophorus japonicus (assembly GCF_044704955.1). Lineage (NCBI taxonomy): Eukaryota > Metazoa > Chordata > Chondrichthyes > Pristiophoridae > Pristiophorus > Pristiophorus japonicus. Next base: position 171,517,816 of record NC_091984.1, read on the forward strand.
AATTAAAAACCAATGCGTATAAGGTGGCCAATGTTCGTGGGAAACTAGAAGATTCCCCTGGTCCTGATGAAATGCATCCTCGGGTATTAAAAGAGATGGCGGAAGTTATAGCAGATGCATTCGTTAAAATCTACCAAAATTCTCTGGACTCTGGGGAGATACCAGCGGATTGGAAAGCAGCTAATGTAATGCCTCTGTTTAAAAAAGGGGGCAGACAAAAGGCAGGTAACTATAGGCTGGTTAGTTTAACATCTGTAGTGGGGAAAATGCTTGAAACTATCATTGAGGAAGAAATAGCGGGACATCTGGATAGGAACAGTGCAATCAAGCAGACGCAACATAGATTAATGAAGGGGAAATCATGTTTAACTAATTTACTGGAATTCTTTGAGGATATAACAAGCATGGTGGATAGAGGTGTACCGATGGATGTGGTGTTTTTAGATTTCCAAAAGGCATTCGATAAGGTGCCACACAAAGTGTTACTGCAGAAGATAAAGGTACGCAGAGTCAGAGGAAATGTATTAGCATGGATAGAGAATTGGCTTGCTAATAAAAAGCAGAGAGTCAGGATAAATGGGTCCTTTTCGGGTTGGAAATCGGTGGTTCGTGGTATGCCTCAGGGATCGGTGCTGCGACCACAACTGTTTACAATACACATAGATGACCTGGAAGAGGGGACAGAGTGTAGTGTAACAAAATTTGCAGATGACACAAAGATTAGTGGGAAAGTGGGTTGTGTAGAGGACACAGAGAGGCTGCAAAGAGATTTAGATAGGTTAAGCGAATGGGCTAAGGTTTGGCAGATGGAATACAATGTCGGAAAATGTGAGGTCATCCACCTTGGGAAAAAAAAACAGTAAAAGGGAATATTATTTGAATGGGGAGAAATTACAACATGCTGCGGTGCAGAGGGACCTGGGGGTCCTTGTGCATGAATCCCAAAAAGTTAGTTTGCAGGTGCAGCAGGTAATCAGGAAGGCGAATGAAATGTTGGCCTTCATTGCGAGAGGGATGGAGTACAAAAGCAGGGAGGTCCTGCTGCAACTGTATAGGGTATTGGTGAGGCCGCACCTGGAGTACTGTGTGCAGTTTTGGTCACCTTTCTTAAGGAAGGATATACTAGCTTTGGAGGGGTACAGAGACGATTCACTAGGCTGATTCCGGAGATGAGGGGGTTACCTTATGATGATAGATTGAGTAGACTGGGTCTTTACTCGTTGGAGTTCAGAAGGATGAGGGGTGATCTTATAAAAACATTTAAAATAATGAAAGGGATCGACAAGATCGAGGCAGAGAGGTTGTTTCCACTGGTCGGGGAGACTAGAACTAGGGGGCACAGCCTCAAAATACAGGGGAGCCAATTTAAAACCGAGTTGAGAAGGAATTTCTTCTCCCAGAGGGTTGTGAATCTGGAATTCTCTGCCCAAGGAAGCAGTTGAGGCTAGCTCATTGAATGTATTCAAATCACAGATATATAGATTTTTAACCAATAAGGGAATTAAGGGTTACAGGGAGCGGGCGGGTAAGTGGAGCTGAGTCCACGGCCAGATCAGCCATGATCTTGTTGAATAGCGGAGCAGGCTCGAGGGGCTAGATGGCCTACTCCTGTTCCTAATTCTTATGTTCTTATGTTCTTATGTTCAACCATTTGTAAGATCAAAAACCCAGTTTTCAAATGACACCTAGTAGTCCCTTCTCTTCCCGTGACTCAAACTGAAGATTTATTATTGATTTGTGCAATGTAGCATGTTAGGAAAACAAATGTATTTATTTATCTACCGGCAATGGTTACGGTAAATGCTATTTATTCATTTTCCAGGAACCAGTCAAAAAACACCTAATTGTCTTGTAAGCACATCTCATACAAACTTCTTTCCAAACACCTTTAAGAGCCCCTCCTCCATTCCTACATTCTAACAGCGTTCTTGCAAAAGCAGAGTAAGCTAATGGAAGATCTGCTAGTACATTGTCAATTTCAAGGTTCATGCTGCCACTTATTCAAATAAAAAACATGTATTTATTAAGTGCCTTTCATGTCCTTAGAACATCCCAAACCACTTTGCAATACAACAACAACTTTTATTTATATAGCGCCTTTAATGTAGGAAAACATCACAAGGTGCTTCACAGCAGTGTTATAAGACAAGTGACGCCCCGACCTGCAAGGAAACACCAGCCGCAGATTGGGGGTATAAGAGGAGGAGCGTGCCACTTCAAGACACAGCGCGAGCCGTTCTAGGAAGGCGATGGCTTCGAGGAAGGCGACTGGGTGACTTTACCAAAAGCCAGGTTGCCTATTGGAGTTTGGGCAGGAACTTCAGCAGGGCCTAGGTACAGCAGACGTGCGGCGAGAGATCGTGGCGGAGGTGCAGCAAATGACCGGGGCAGAGGAACGGAGAGAGATTGGGGCACATGAGCGATGTGATTGGGGCCTAGGAGAGGTGAGAGTTCAGGGCCCAGAAGAGGCGTGGGCCCAGGGGCAGCACGGGCCAGCCCACACTGCGATATGTGTGCGCACTAGGTCCATGCAACAGAGCTGGTCTCCAGTTATCTTGGTTAATCCTTGCTACTGGACCAATACCTAGCTCTGTCAAGCCCGAGCGGTGGCTGGTGTGCAACGGCCACCACACGTTAAAAAACTCCACGCACAGGCATCTTCCACCTTTCAATATGCAGTTCGGAACCTGGAATATCAGGTCCTCATTGAAACACCTGTGAACTCATCCCTTTTTGATGTGAAAGCAAGTCATCCTCGATACAAGGGACCAACTAAGAAGAAGGAGATAAGACAAAACAGACAAATTTGACAACGACCCACATAAGAAGAAATTACAACAGATGACCAAAAGCTTGGTCAAAGAGGTAGGTTTTAAGGAGCGTTTTAAAGGAGGAAAGAGAGATAGAGAGGCAGAGAGGTTTAGGGAGGGAGTTACAGAGCTTAGGGCCCAAGCAGCTGAAGGCACGTCCACTGATGGTTGAGCAGTTATAATCAGTGATGCTCAAGAGGGCAGAATTTGAGGAGCGCAGATATCTCATGGGGTTTTGAGCCTTAAAGAGATTACAGAGATAGGGAGGTGCGAGGCCATGGAAGGATTTGTAAACAAGGATTAAAATGTTTTAATTGAGGCGTTGTTTAACCGGGAGCCAATGTAGGTCAGCGAGCACAGGGGCAATGGGTGATCGGGACTTGGTGCGGGTTAGGACATGGGCTGCCGAGTTTTGGATGACCTTAAGTTTACGTAGTGTAGAATGTGGGAGGCCAGCCAGGAGTGTGTTGGAATAGTCAAGTCTAAAGGTAACAGAAGCATGGATGAGGGTTTCAGCAGCAGATGAACTGAGGCAGGGGCAGAGGCAGTCAATGTTACAACTTAATTTATGTTTTCCTGATGTGTGCAGAAATGGGCTAATTATATTCACGGTGGCAAGAAATGCTAACACAATTCATTTCGAAACATTTTGGGCTAAATTTCCTTCAACTCACTGGAAAATGAGATTGCCATAAACATTCTGCTTTTTCAATGTTGGGGGACCTAATTGATTAGCAGGTTTGGTGCGATATCCTCACTCCTAATAGGCTTACCGCCACTGGCACAGAGTAAAATGATGCATCACTGCAGCATTTAAAATGCCACAGTTGCTGAAATGACCACACGCTTTTTGTGAGTGGAGACACAAGCAGAAAAATATCAGAATAAGGAGTAGCCTTGGAACACGGACAGCAGTAGGAAGAACTCCCAGATTTTCAGACGTATTGGCTCACGTACTTCTTTACAAAATAAGGTCAAGGAGGGACCGTGTACTGGAGACTGCCAAAAGGAGGATCCAATAAGACACATGTGCAGGCACTGTGGAGAGAGGTGACAGAGCTAGTCAATTCAACCTCCACCACCCCACATAATGCCACAAAGTCTTGGAGGAGGTTTAATGACTTCATGAGGATGGCTAAGCTAAATGAAGACGCAAATCCCCTTGCACATTTTGAAACACTGTTAGATGTACAGGTATGACTAATCTCCATGCATGCCATGCCTTCACCAGTGTGCAAATTACTGGACGAACTGAAAAAACATCTGGAACCACGAATGCTCATTTTACCCATGATATCTCAGTCTCATTCCCTCCCATTTAGCCCCTTCCATATCCTACTCCTCCTCCCCTGTAACAAAAAGAGAATGATTCCCACTGCTCTACTTCCCTTCACTTACTCCCACTAAGTCCCTAAAAGTGAACAGTTTGTGCAAGGGAAATCCAGGCCCTTAAGTGCTACTGGAGTCTTTGCATTAGGGTGAATAGAAAGAGATTTGGGTCAACAATGACATTTTAAATATGGCGTAAAGTAAATTAAATACGCATTAGGGCAGATTTGAATGCAGAATTAAGTTCTTCAGAGAGGGATTTATGGAAAATATTGCTTCTGAGCCAAGAGCTGTTGGCTTTCAGACTCCTCATAAGAACATAAGAAATAGGAACAGGAGTAGGCCATACGGCCCCTCGAATCTGCTCCGGCATTCAATAAGATCATGGCTGATCTTATCATGGACTCAGCTCCACTTCCCCGCCCGCTCCCCATAAGCCCTTATCCCCTTATCGTTTAAGAAACTGTCTATTTCTGTATTAAATTTATTCAATGTCCCAGCTTCCACAGCTCTCTGAGGCAGCGAATTCCACAGATTTACAACCCACTGAGAGAAGAAATTTCTCCTCATCTCAGTTTTAAATGGGCGGCCCCTTATTCTAAGATCATGCCCTCTAGTTCTAGTCTCCTCCATCAGTGAAAACATCCTCTCCTCATCCACCTTGTCGAGCCCCGTCATAATCTTATACGTTTCGATAAGATCACCTCATTATTCCAATGAGTAGAGGCCCAACCTACTCAACCTTTCCTCATAAGTCAACTCCCTCATCCTCAGAATCAACCTAGTGAACCAGCATTTAGGAAGGATAGATGAAGAGGAAAAGGAGGCGGGGTGGCGTTGCTGTCAAAGAAGAAATTAATGCAATAGTAAGGAAGGACATTGGCTTGGATGATGTGGAATCAGTATGGGTGGAGCTGTGGAATACCAAAGGGCAGAAAACGCTGGTAGGAGTTGCGTTCGGCCACCAAACAGTAGTAGTGAGGTTGGGGAAAGCATAAAACAAGAAATAAGGGATGTGTGCAATAAAGGTACAGCAGTTATCATGGGCAACTTTAATTTACATATAGATTGGGTGAACCAAACTGGTAGCAATGCGGTAGAGGAGGATTTCCTGGAGTGTATTAGGGATGGTTTTATGGAGGAACCAACTAGAGAGCTGGCCATCCTAGACTGGGTGATGTGTAATGAGAAGGGACGAATTAGCAATCTTGTTGTGCGAGGCCCCTTGGGGAAGAGTGACCATAATATGGTAGAATTCTTTATTAAGATGGAGAGTGACACAGTTAATTCAGAAACTAGGGTCCTGAACTTAAGGAAAGCTAACTTCGATGGCATGAGGCGTGAATTGGCTAGAATAGACTGGCAAATATACTTAAAGGGTTGACAGTGGATAGGCAATGGCAAACATTTATAGATCACATGGATGAACTTCAACAGTTGTACATCCCTGTCTGGAGTAAAAATAAAACAGGGAAGGTGGCTCAACCGTGGCTGACAAGGGAAATTAAGGATAGTGTTAGATCCAAGGAAGAGGCATATAAATTGGCCAGAAACAGCAGCAAAGCTGAGGACTGGGAGAAATTTAGAATTCAGCACAGGAGGAGAAAGGGTTTAATTAGGAGGGGGAAAATAGAGTATGAGAGGAAGCTTGCCGAGAACATAAAAACTGACTGCAAAATCTTTATAGATATGTGAAGAGAAAAAGATTGGTGAAAACAAACGTAGGTCCCTTACAGTCGGACTCAGGTGAATTAATAATAGGGAACAAAGAAATGGCAGACCAATTGAACAAATACTTTTGTTCTGTCTTCACGAAGGAAGACACAAATGACCTTCCGGAAGTACTAGGGGACCGAAGGTCGAGTGAGAAGGAGGATCTGAAGGATATCCTTATTTGGCAGGAAATTTTGTTGGGGAAATTGATGGGATTGAAGGCCGATAAATCCCCAGGGCCTGATTGTCTGCATCCCAGAGTACTTAAGGAGGTGGCCCTAGAAATAGTGGATGCATTGGTAATCATTTTCCAACAGTCTATCGACGCTAGATCAGTTCCTATGGACTGGAGGGTAGCTAATGTATCACCACTTTTTAAAAAAGGAGGGAGAGAGAAAATGGGTAATTATAGACCGGTTAGCTTGATATCAGTAGTGGGGAAAATGTTGGAATCTATTATTAAGGATGAAATAGCAGCGCATTTGGAAAGTGGTGACAGGATCGGTCCAAGTCAGCATGGATTTATGAAAGGGAAATCAGGCTTGACCAATCTTCTGGAATTTTTTGAGGATGTAACTAGTAGAGTGGACAAGGGAGAACCAGTGGACGTGCTGTATTTGGACTTTCAAAAGGCCTTTGACAAGGTCCCACATAAGAGATTGGTGTACAAGATCAAGGCATATGCTATTGGGGGTAATGTACTGGCATGGATAGAGAATTGGTTGGCAGGCAGGACGCAGAGAGTCGGGATAAACGGGTCCTTTTCGGACTGGGAGGCAGTAACTAGTGGAGTACCGCAGGGCTCAGTGCTGGGTCCACAGCTCTTCACAATATACATTAATGATTTGGATGAAGGAATTGAGGGTAATATCTCCAAGTTTGCAGATGACACTAAACTGGGTGGTGGTGTGAGCTGTGAGGAGGATGCTAAGAGGCTAAGAGGGTGATTTGGACAGGTTAGGAGAGTGGGCAAATGCATGGCAGATGCAGTATAATGTGGATAAATGTGAGGTTATCCACTTTGGTGGCAAAAACACGAAGGCAGAATATTATCTGAATGGCGGCAGATTAGAAAAAGGGGAAGTGCAACGAGACCTGGGTGTCATGGTTCATCAGTCATTGAAAGTTGGCATGCAGGTACAGTAGGCGGTGAAGAAGGCAAATAGTATGTTGGCCTTCATAGCTAGGGGATTTGAGTATAGGTGCAGGGAGGTATTACTGCAATTGTACAGGGCCTTGGTGAGGCATCAACTGGAATATTGTGTTCAGTTTTGGTTTCCTAATCTGAGGAAGGATGTTCTTGCTATTGAGGGAGTGCAGAAAAGGTTCAGACTGATTCCAGGGATGGCTGGACTGACATATGAGGAGAGACTGGATCAACTGGGCCTTTATACACTCGAGTTTAGAAGGATGAGAGGGGATCTCATAGAAATGTATAAGATTCTGACGGGACGGGACAGGTTAGATGTAGGAAGAATGTTCCCGATGTTGGGGAAGTCCAGAACCAGGGGACACAGTCTTAGGATAAGGGGTAGGCCATTTAGGACTGAGATGAGGAGAAACTTCTTCACTCAGAGAGTTGTTAACCTGTGAAATTCCCTGCCGCAGAGAGTCGTTGATGCCAGTTCATTGGATATATTCAAGAGGGAGTTAAATGTGGCCCTTACGGCTAAAGGGATCAAGGGGTATGGAGAGAAAGCAGGAAAGGGGTAATGAGGTGAATGATCAGCCATGATCGTATTGAATGGTGGTGCGGGCTCGAGGGGCCGAATGGCCTACTCTTGCACCTATTTTCTATGTTTCTCTGTTTCTCTGAACTGCCTCCAAAGCAAGTATAGGTATATCCTTTTGTAAATATGGAAACCAAAACTGCACGCAGTATTCCAGATGTGGCCTCACCAATACCTTATATAGCTGTAGCAAGACTTCCCTGCTTTTATACTCCATCCCTTTTGCAATAAAGGCCAAGATACCATTGGCCTTCATGATCACTTGCTGTACCTGCATACTATTCTTTTGTGTTCATGCACAAGTACCCCCAAGTCCCGCTGTACTGCGGCACTTTGCAATCTTTCTCCATTTAAATAATAATTTGCTCTTTGATTTTTTTTCTGCCAAAGTGCGTGACCTCACACTTTCCAACACCATCTGCCAAATTTTTGTCCACTCACTTAGCCTGTCTATGTCCTTTTGCAGATTTTTTGTGTCCTCCTCACACCTTGTTTATCCTCCCATCTTTGTATCATCAGCAAACTTGGCTACGTTACACTCAGTCCCTTCTTCCAAGTCGTTAATAACGATTGTAAATAGTTGGGGCCCAGCACTGATCCCTGCGGCACCCCATTAGTTACTGGTTGCCAACCAGAGAATGAACCATTTATCCCGACTCTCTGTTCTCTGTTAGTTAGCCAATCCTCTATCCATGCTAATATATTACCCTTAACCGTGTGAACTTTTATCTTGTGCAGTAACCTTTTATGTGGCACCTTGTCAAATGCCTTCTGGAAGTCCAAATACACCACATCCACTGTTTCTCCTTTATCCACCCTGTTCGCTACATCCTCAGAGAACTCCAGCAAATTTGTCAAACATGACTTCCCCTTCATAAATCTATGTTTGATCTCTGATTTAATAACATGTATATACAACACACACAAATAACTTTACTTACAAGAATAATAGTGGTGCGCTAATAAGCTGAGGTTGTATTTTCAGTTTTGATATTTAGTACTGTACTGTACTTAAAACTAATGATAAAAAAGACTGACCACCCAATCTTTGATTCATCTTTTGGCCCTACAGTGATAGCTAATCAAATGTATTACTAACTGTGGGTGTCCTAGGTACAGTTGTCATTATACACATTTCTGCAACCGTATGTTCACACCTCTCTTCAGTGTAAGGTAGGAAAATACTGAGCGCCCTGTTAACAGACCTTTAAGAGCTGCTAGCTTGCCTCTCTGCACAGTTTACCTCTCTGCACAGGCAGTATATTGGTAACGAGGGGAGAAGCTTGGCTCGCAACGTTTGAGGCCATCCTTCCCCAATGCCGTCCCAGGCCCGAGTGAGGCCCAATTACAAAACTAAAGGCTTGCAAGTCCACCTGAGGGCAGAGATGGACGGGCAGGGCTCCGATTATTTTTATCATTCCCAGTTGAAATTTGATCACAAATCCTATACATGATGCACAAAATGGTGGGGGCATAAACAATCCATGGATGCAATCAATGGGAAACACAAGAACATTCAAATTAATATTTCCCCTTACACAGCACATCTTCACGTATTTCTTTTAAATTGTTGCCAAAATATAATAGGCTTCATTTTCCTCAGTGATGGATTTACCTCCAAAATAACACCAAAACTAAACTGCTGACTATCAGTGAAACCCTGGCGAGAAGCAGCCCAATTCTTCTCAGAGCGGCTTCGTTAAAGATTCATGGTAGGCTCCCAGTACTATTAGTACCTTCTATAGGCAGTCCACTCAGGGGGAAGGGGAGGAAAATCCAATGGGGTAGAAATTCACCTCGTGCGGAAACCTGCCGCACCGACTATTTTCCAAGTGTTTTTGCTGTCGCGGCAGACGAGGTGGACTCTTGATCCATTTTCAGCTCTTTGCCAATTTTTTTTGGAGCGGACCAGAAGTCGGTCCTAATGGGGGCAGAAGTGTGTCGGTAAGTACCGGTGAGGGGTGGAAGTGAGGGCGCGATGAAGTCTCCACCACTGTCAGTCAGCGACGGAGCGGTGCTGATGTCAGTGCGCGTGTGCGTCACAACGTCTCTCCCCTCATTTAAAGGGGAGAGAATCAGCGATTGTTTAGGTTCAGCCCACTGGGCCACCAGGGAGGGTTTTGGCTGGGCCAGTGGCTTGGCACCCAAGAGGGGGTGCCAGGCTGCCTGTTGGCGGCCCGGCCAAACCCGGGGCCATAATTGTTCGGCCGATCGGGAAGTCGGCCGGCAAAAAAACAAACATGGCGGCCGCGGCTGTGCGCCCTCCCCTTGAAGGACCGGTGCGCTGCTGTGGCTCACACACAGAATACAAGGTGCACCGACAGAAAAAGCTATCGCGGGCACCGCACAGCGGATCGTGGCTTTTTTCACCGAAATTTTGCGGGGGTGCCATGGAGGTGCTGGAGAGCAGTAGTGCGCGCTTTGATGACATGCTTTGGATGGTCGGCAGCAGCGCGGTGGAAGTGTTGACCGCCAGAAAATTCCCCAAGGTGAATTTCGATCGTGGCAGCCAGTGGACCAGAAGTCGGCTGCTACTCGACTCCACCGCCTGGCCGCTGCTTTCCGGCGGTAAGTGGCCTTTTTGGGAAGCTGAATTTCGGCTGCAATGTTTCTGCACCAGCTTGGAGATCTTGCTACAGGAGATGCAACAAAGGACGGTAACAAAGCATGGGTGCAAGCTGCATGGATGGAGGTAACTGAGAAAGTTAATGCAGTCTCCTATGTCCATTGTACCAGAAAACAAGATGGTTAATTGCATCAGTGTGGCCACCTTTGTACACACGTTTACTCTTTGCCCTTAGAAGGTATAGGCCCATGTAAATGCTCATCTCCTGCATGCAGAGAAAAATTACCCCTTTTCACAATAACAGAGTAGTGCCAACAAAAGTACCATGGAAATTCATTTGAAAACTCCTGGCATGAAGAGGAAGGTGGGCTGGGTGCAGCAATGCTCGAACAGTTGGTAACAATGTTTTTTTTGTGCTGGGATTTGCGCAACATGTTTTTTCTTGGAATGTGGACAGCCCAAGTTGACCTGACAACTGAATAGTTCACTGCACCATTTCAAAGGGCATTAAGAGTTAACCACATAGTGTGGGACTGAAGTCGCATTTGGGCCAGACCAGGCTGTGTGAAATGTTCCCTTCCTTCGAGGATATGAATGAACCAGTTGGATTTTATGATCGGGATTCCCCTCACCTTGTGCTGAGAACTGTACGCCGAGGTCTCCAGGTGGTGGCCCCTTGCCACCTGATTCTAACAGCAGCTGATTCCCACCAACTTACAGGCCATTTTGGTTGGGAAATCGGCAAGCCGCATGATAATTAGGCCCAGCTGTTAAAATTGACCAATCTGCCTGCTGCCGTTCCAGACAGGCACGCCACTCACTTTGCCATGAATCCGCCCTGGAGTTAGAATCGAGCGCATGGGGAATCTTCCACGATCCTAGATATGTTAGAATACCTTCATAAGAATATTAAAAAAAAGAGCAGGAGTAGGCCATTCAGCCCATCGTGCCTGCTCCACCATTCAATAAGATCATGGCTGATGTTCGACCTCAACTCCACTTTCCTGCATTATCCCTATATCCCTTGATTCCCTTAATATGAAAAATCTATCGCTCTCTGTCTTAAATAAACTCAACCACTGAGCATGCACAGCTCTCTGGGATAGAGAATTCCAAAGATTCACCACCTTCAAGAGTGAAGAAATTTCTCCTCATCTCAATCCTAAATGGCCGACCCCTTATTCTGAGACTGTGACCCCTGGTTCTAGACTCCCCCGTCCCCCGCCCCCACCCCTAGCCATGGGAAACATCCTCCCTGCATTTACCCTGACAAGCCCCTGTAAGAAATTTGTATGTTTCAATGAGATCACTTCTCATTCTTCTAAACTCTAGAGAATATAGACCTAGTCTACATTCTTGATATTGAGGGAGTGCAGCGAAGGTTCACCAGACTGATTTCCGGGATGGTAGGACTGACATATGAAGAAAGACTGAATCGACTAGGCTTACATTCACTAGAATTTAGAAGAATGAGAGGGTATCTCATTGAAACATGTAAAATTCTGACGGGATTGGACAGGTTAGATGCAGGAAGAACGTTCCCGATGTTGGGGAAGTCCAGAACCAGGGGTCACACTCGAAGGATAAGGGGTAAGCCATTTAGGACTGAGATGAGGAGAAACTTCTTCACTCTGAGAATTGTGAAACTGTGGAATTCTCTACCACAGAAAATTGTTGAGGCCAGTCTGTTAGATACATTCAAAAGGGAGTTAGATGTGGCCCTTACGGCTAAAGGGATCAAGGGGTATGGAGAGAAAGCAGGAATGGGGTACTGAAGCTGCATGATCAGCCATCAGCGTCGAGGAGGTGCATGGAGAGGCAGTCGGGACTTCGGTGAGAGGCCTATAAAAGGCACAGCAGGGAGTCTGGAGCCCAGCGTCGAGGAGGTGCGTGGAGAGGCAGTCGGGACTTCGGCGAGAGGCCTATAAAAGGCACAGCAGGGAGTCCGGAGCCCAGCGTCGAGGAGGTGCGTGGAGAGGCAGTCGGGACTTCGGCGAGAGGCCTATAAAAGGCACAGCAGGTAGTCCGGGGCCCAGCGTCAAGAAGATGCATGGAGAAGCAGTCGGGACTTGGACGAGAGGCCTATAAAAGGCCCAGCAGGGAGTTCGGGGCCCAGCGTCGAGGAGATTCGTGGAGAGGCAGTCGGGACTTCGGCGAGAGGCCTATAAAAGGCCCAGCAGGGAGTCTGGGGCCCAGCGTCGAGGAGGTGCGTGGAGAGGCAGTTGGGACTTTGGCGAGACGCCTATAAAAGGCCCTGCAGCGAGTCCGGGGCCCAGCGTCGAGGAGGTGTGTGGAGAGGCTTGTGCAGCTACAGGGAGAAGGCAAAAAAGAAGTAGAAAGAAATAGGAAGGTGACGTCACAGCCAAGGGGGTAAGTGATTGGCTGGTGATTGGTGAGTAGTTTTTCTTTTTTCTCTTCTATAACAGTGAGTAAACTTTAGCATTGTTGTTGCCAATTTAAGTGTATCTAAGGGTTAAGTCATGGCAGGAGAGCTCGGTCACGTGATATGCTCCTCCTGTACCATGTGGAAACTCAGGGACACTTCCGGTGTCCCTGACGACTACGTATGCGGGAAGTGTATCCAACTCCAGCTCCTGACGGTCCGCGTTGTGGAATTGGAGCTGAGGGTGGATTTACTCTGGAGCATCCACGATGCTGAGAATGACTTGAGTAGCACGTGTAGCAAGTTGGTCTTACAGCAGGTGAAGGGTTCACAGCCAGATAGGGAATGGAAGACCAGCAGGAAGAGCAGTGCAAGGAAGGTAGTGCAGGGGTCCCCTGTGGTCATCCCCCTGCAAAACAGATACACCGCTTTGAGTACTGTTGAGGGGAATGACTCATCAGGGGAGGGCAGCAGCAGCCAAGTTCATGGCACCGTGGCTGGCTCTGTTGCACAGGAGGGCAGGAAAAAGAGTGGGAGAGCAATAGTGATCGGGGATCCAATTGTAAGGGGAATAGATAGGCATTTCTGCGGCTGCAACCAAGACTCCAGGATGGTATGTTGCCTCCCTGGTACAAGGATCAAGGATGTCTCGGAGCGGGTGCAGGACATTCTGAAAAGGGAGGGTGAACAGCCAGTTGTCGTGGTGCACATTGGTACCAACGACATAGGTAAAAAAAGGGATGAGGTCCTACGAGACGAATTTAAGGAGCGAGGAGCTAAATTAAAACGTAGGACCTCAAAAGTAGTAATCTCAGGATTGGTATCAGTGCCACGTGCTAGTCAGAGTAGGAATCGCAGGATAGCTCAGATGAAGACGTGGCTTGAGCAGTGGTGCAGCAGGGAGGGATTCAAATTCCTGGGGCATTGGAACCGGTTCTGGGGGAGGTGGGACCAGTACAAACCGGACGGTCTGCACCTGGGCAGGACCGGAACCAATGTCCTAGGGGGAGTGTTTGCGAATGCTGTTGGGGAGGAGTTAAATTAATATGGCAGGGGGATGGGAACCAATGCAGGGAGACAGAGGGAAACAAAATGGAGACAAAAGCAAAAGCTAAAAAGGAGATGAGTAAAAGTGGAGGGCAGAGAAACCCAAGGCAAAAAACAAAAAGGGCCACTGTACAGCAAAATTCTAAAGGGTCAAAGTGCAATAAAAAGGCAAGCATGAAAGCTCGGTGCCTCAATGCAAGGCGTATTCGGAACCCAGGAGAGGGCTCTGAGATAGTTAGAGTGGGTGAGAGCTCAGATGAACAGGACCCCAAGAAAGAATGCAAAAGGCAGGAGGAACAGAGCAAAGTAGCACTGGGGTGAGTGTAAACCACAAGGTGAGAGGAAGGGACAATATGTATGAATATAAAGGGGCTGCAGGAGGGGTCAAAACTAAAAATCATGGTTTAAAAACTAGTATTAAAACACTCTCCCTAAATGCACACAGCATTCGAAATAAAGTAAATGAGTTGACGGCGCAAATCATTACAAATGGGTATGATTTGGTGGTCATTACAGAAACGTGGTTGCAGGTTGGCAAAGACTGGGAATTAAACATACAGGGGTATCTGACAATTCGGAAAGATAGACAAGAAGGGAAAGGAGGTGGGGTAGCTCTGTTAATAAAGGGTGATATCAGGGCAGTTGTGAGAGACAATATTGGCTCTAATGAACAAAATGTTGAATCATTGTGGGTAGAGATTAGAGAGAGTAAGGGTAAAAAGTCACTGGTGGGCGCAGTTTATAGGCCCCCAAATAATAACATCACGGTGGGGCGGGCAATAATCAAGGGAATAATGGTGGCATGTGAAAAAGGAATGGCAGTAATCATGGGGGATTTTAACCTACATATCGATTGGTCAAATCAAATCGCACAGAGTAGCCTTAAGGAGGAATTCATAGAATTCATACGGGATTGTTTCTTCGAACAGTATGATACAGAACCTACAAGGGAGCAAGCTATCTTAGATCTGGTCCTGTGTAATGAGTCAGGAATAATAAACGATCGCCGAGTAAAAGATCCTCTCGGAATGAGTGATCATAGTATGGTTGAATTTGTAATACAGATTGAGGGTGAGGAAATAATGTCTCAAACGAACGTGCTATACCTAAACAAAGGGGACTACAGTGGGATGAGGGCAGAGTTGGCTAAAGTAGACTGGGAACACAGACTAAACGGTGGCATAATTGAGGAACAGTGGAGGACATTTAAGGAGCTCTTTCATAGTGCTCAACAAAAATATATTCCATGAAAAAGAAGGGCGGTAAGAGAAGGGATAACCAGCCGTGGATAACCAAGGAAATAAAGGAGAGTATCAAATTAAAAACCAATGCGTATAAGGTGGCCAAGGTTAGTGGGAAACTAGAAGATTGAGAAAATTTTAAACGACAGCAAACAATGACTAAGAAAGCAATAAAGAAAGGAAAAATAGATTACGAAAGTAAACTTGCGCAAAACATAAAAACAGATAGTAAAAGCTTTTACCGATATATAAAACGGAAACGAGTGACTAAAGTAAATGTTGGTCCCTTAGAAGATGAGAAGGGGGATTTAATAATGGGAAATGTGGAAATGGCTGAGACCTTAAACAATTATTTTGCTTCGATCTTCACAGTGGAAGGCACAAAAACCATGCCAAAAGTTGCTGGTCACGGGAATGTGGGAAGGGAGGACCTTGAGATAATCACTATCACTAGGGGGGTAGTGCTGGACAGGCTAATGGGACTCAAGGTAGACAAGTGCCCTGGTCCTGCTGAAATGCATCCCAGGGTATTAAAAGAGATGGCAGAAGTTATAGCAGATGCATTCGTTACAATCTACCAAAATTCTCTGGACTCTGGGGAGGTACCAGCGGATTGGAAAGCAGCTAATGTAACGCCTCTGTTTAAAAAAGGGGGCAGACAAAAGGCAGGTAACTATAGGCCGGTTAGTTTGACATCTGTAGTTTGGAAAATATTTGAAGCTATCATTAATGGAAGAAATAGCGAGACATCTAGATAGGAATAGTGCAATCAAGCAGACGCAACATGGATTCATGAAGGGGAAATCATGTTTAACTAATTTATTGGAATTCTTTGAGGATATCACGAGCATGGTGAATAGAGGTGTATCGATGGATGTGGTGTATTTAGATTTCCAAAAGACATTCGATAAGGTGCCACACAAAAGGTTACTGCAGAAGATAAAGGTACGCAGAGTCAGAGGAAATGTATTAGCATTGATAGAGAATTGGCTGGCTAACAGAAAGCAGAGAGTCGGGATGAATGGGTCCTTTTCGGGTTGGAAATCGGTGGTTAGTGGTGTGCCACAGGGATCGGTGCTGGGACCACAACTGTTTACAATATACATAGATGACCTGGAAGAGGGACAGAGTGTAGTGTAACAAAATTTACAGATGACACAAAGATTAGTGGGAAAGCAGGTTGTGTAGAGAACACAGAGAGGCTGCAAAGAGATTTAGATAGGTTAAGCGAATGGGCTAAGGTTTGGCAGATGGAATACAATGTCGGAAAATGTGAGGTCATCCACCTTGGAAAAAAAAACAGTAAAAGGGAATATTATTTGAATGGGGAGAAATTACAACATGCTGCGGTGCAGAGGGACCTGGGGGTCCTTGTGCATGAATCCCAAAAAGTTAGTTTGCAGGTGCAGCAGGTAATCAGGAAGGCAAATGGAACGTTGGCCTTCATTGCGAGAGGGATGGAGTACAAAAGCAGGGAGGTCCTGCTGCAACTGTATAGGGTATTGGTGAGGCCGCACCTGGAGTACTGCGTGCAGTTTTGGTCACCTTACTTAAGGAAGGATATACTAGCTTTGGAGGGGTACAGAGACGATTCACTAGGCTGATTCCGGAGATGAGGGGGTTACCTTATGATGATAGATTGAATAGACTGGGTCTTTACTCGTTGGAGTTCAGAAGGATGAGGGGTGATCTTATAGAAACATTTAAAATAATGAAAGGGATAGACAAGATAGAGGCAAAGAGGTTGTTTCCACTGGTAGGGGAGACTAGAACTAGGGGGCACAGCCTCAAATACGGGGGAGCCAATTTAAAACCAAGTTGAGAAGGAATTTCTTCTCCCAGAGGGTTGTGAATCTGTGGAATTCTCTGCCCAAGGAAGCAGTTGAGGCTAGCTCATTGAATGTATTCAAGTCACAGATAGATAGATTTTTAACCAATAAGGGAATTAAGGGTTACGGGGAGTGAGCGGGCAAGTGGAGCTGAGTCCACGGCCAGATCAGCCATGATCTTGTTGAATGGCGGAGCAGGCTCGAGGGGCTAGATGGCCTACTCCTGTTCCTAATTCTTATGTTCTTATGTTCTTATGATCATATTGAATGGTGGTGCAGGCTTGAAGGGCCGGATGGTCTACTCCTGCACCTATTTCCTATGTTTCTATTCAATCTCTCCTCATCGGAAAATCCCCCCATCCCAGCAATCAGTCTGGCGAACCCTTCACTGCACTCCCTCTAAGGCAAGTATAAATCCTTCCTTAGCGGAGTGCGGCCCAGTTTGCGACCTGCGAGGCTGGCATTGACATCGCCCGCGGCAGCCTCAATTTCTGTCGCAGGCCGTAAAGGGGTCACTGTGCATGGTGATGACGTCATCGCTGGAGCGCAGTGGCCCGGGGTGCTACCAGTGGGGGCGTGGCTGTACTGGTTTCGCACCTCCATTAACTCCCGTGCAATTTAGCGGGAGTCGATAGCCGCCCCCCTCCCCGGGCGAAAACACCTTTTAGCCCTGCTAGCACCCCCGGAGGCACTAATGGGAGGCACACAACAGGTGTATTTCACCCCCCCTTTACTCTTATACTCAAATCCTCTTGTAATAAAGGCCAACATACCATTTGCTTTCTTAATTGCTTGCTGCATGTTAACTTTCAGTGATTCAAGCACAAGGACACCCAGGTCGCTCTGAACACCAACATTTCCCAATCTCTCGCTATTTAAAAAATACTCTGTTTTTCTATTTTTCCTACCAAAGTGGATAACTTCACATTTCTCCACTTTATATTCCATTTGCCATGTTCTCGCTCGCTCACTTAGCCTGTCTAATTCCCTTGAAGCCTCTTTGCATCCTCCTCACAACTTACATTCCCAGCTTACATTCAACAAGATAGAAGACTAAAAAGAACATGGCGTAGATACTTAACTGCTGCCTGGGCGTAAAACGGCCTTTGTGGATTGGCTGCCCATTACAGAAATCACCCGATTTTCAGTCCTATTGATTTCAATGGAAATGAGAATTCGGTGGTTTCCACAATGAATGGTCTATCGCTTTCTTAGAAAAATTTACCTGAAACAATAAGATTTACCTTCCTGAAGAAAAATTATATCCATCACCTCTTCCATGGAAGTATTAGTATCTAATTTAACTCTATTTGTTCTTGTTGGAGCCAAGCATTATGTAACAATATATCTACATATGTGAATACATGAAAAAAAATCCGACCCTAGTCAGTAACCTCACAATAGAGAACATTAGAAATGATGAAACATTAGAACATTAGAAATGATGAAACTTCTAACCCAGAAGGCTGTGTGCATTGGATACAATCCAAGAGGGAATATTGCAATTTTTAGTAAACCTTTTGAAAAGTTCACTCTTTTTAAATAATGCATTCAAACCCTCTTCTGAAGAGATTGCACATTTTCATGCTGTTTACACCTTTAATTGAGATGTTCACAGTGTTCTATACTTATTCTTCCTAACCTCTCAGACAGTGTGCTCTTTTGCTCCATTTCGTGCAGTTTACAGCTTGTCATGTTAAATCTGTGATTTCAGCATCAACAACTGGCACTGTGCTTTACTTCACTTTCCAATACAGATTGTTATAAACTTTTTATTTTTGGAAGTATCTTGAAATATTCCAAAGTGTTGCAGGATAACTAAATACATTATTGCAAATGCCTCTTCATCGTAAACTAGAGGTGATCCAAAACTCGGCTGCCCATGTCCTAACTTGCACCAAGTCCCGCTCACCAATCACCCCGTCCTCACTGACATACATTGGCTTTCGGTTAAGCAATGCAATGATTTCAAAATTCTCACCCTTATTTTCAAATCCCTCCATGGCCTCGCCTTTCCCTATCTCTGTCATCTCCTCCAGCCCCACAACCCCCCGAGATGTCTGCACTCCTCTAATTCTGCTCTCCAGAGCATCCCTGATTATAACTGCTCAACCATTGGTGGCCGTGCCTTCTGTTGCCAAGACCCAAGCTCTGGAACTCTCTACCTAAACTTCTCCACCGCTCTACCACTCTTTCTTCCTTCAAGACGCTCCTTAAAAGCTACCTCTTTGACCAAGCTTTTGGTCACCTGTGCTAATTTCTACTTATGTGGCTCAGTGTCAAATTTTTATCGCATCATCATCATAGGCGTCCCTTGGAATCGAGGAAGATTTGCTTTCACTCTTAACATGAGTTCTTAGGTGGCTGTACAGTCCACTACGAGAACCGCAGTCTCTGCCACAGGGGGACAGGTAGTCGTTCAGGGAAGGCGTGGGTGGGACTGGTTTGCCGCACACTCTTTCCGCTGTCTGCACTTGATTTCTGCATGGTCTCATCGACGAGACTCGAGGTGCTCAGTGCCCTCCTGGATGCACTTCCTCCGGATGCACTTCCTCCACTTAGGGCGGTCTTTGGCCAGGGACTTCCAGGTGTCAGTGGGGATGTTGCACTTTATCAGGGAGGCTTTGAGGGTGTCCTTGTAACATTTCCTCTGCCCACCTCTTGCTCGTTTGCCGTGAAGGAGTTCCGAATAGAGCGCTTGCTTTGGGAGTCTCGTGTCTGGCATGCTGACTATGTGGCCTGCCCAGCGGAGCTGATCAAGTGTGGTCAGTGCTTCAATGCTGGGGATGTTGGCCTGGTTGAGGACGCTAATGTTGGTGCGTCTGTCCTCCAAGGGGATTTGTAGGATCTTACGGGGACATCGTTGGTGGTACTGTACATGGTCCATGTTTCTGAGTCATACAGGAGGGCGGGTATTACTACAGCCCTGTAGACCATGAGCTTGGTGGCTTTTTTGAGGTCCTGATCTTCAAACACTCTTTTCCTCAGGTTGTCGAAGGTTGCACTGGCGCACGGGAGGCGGTATTGGATCTCGTCGTCAATGCCTGCTCTTGTTGATAGGAGGCTCCCGAGATATGGGAAGTGGTCCACATTGTCCAGGGCCATGCCGTGGATCTTGATGACTGGGGGACAGCACTGTGCGGCAGGACAGCTGGTGGAGGACCTTTGTCTTACTGATGTTTAGCGTAAGGCCCATGCTTTCGTACGCCTAAGTAAATACGTCGATTATGTCTTGGAGTTCAGCCTCTGTATGTGTGCAGACGCAGGCGTCGTCCGCGTACTGTAGCTTGACGACAGAGGTTGAGGTGGTCTTGGACCTGGCCTGGAGATGGCGAAAGTTGAACAGGTGTCTGGGCACCTGAGTGTCTGGGCCTCTTCGATGACGTCTGGACCTCTCCTTCCCTACAGGTGACCCCCTCCTCAACGGTGACAAGGTCTCCTCTCCTACGACGGCGCTTGGCCTCCCCTCCTCCCTCAGCAATGACTGGAGTTCTCCTTCCCCACTGGAGACCTGGCCTCTTCTCTTCCTCCAGCACGTGGTGAGCATCATGGCTGCGACCCCCCCCTGACCTCCCACTCTTATCGCATAATACTCCTGTGAAGCGCCGATATAAATACAAGTTGTTTCCATTTCATTTTTATTGTTAATATGTTCTGTTGCATCTTTAAAAAGAATGTGTTAAAATTATGAAGGGAAGTAACAGAATTGATTTGTGACGGGTTCAAATAGTTGGAGTAAGAAGGAACATAAGACAGAGCTTTTTCAGACAAAGGTTAATAGAATTGTGGGACAAGTTGCAACGAAAGGCATTTGAGGCAGACAGTGTAAATGTGTTCAAGAGACAATGAAATGCGGGAGGGAGGTGCGATTAATCTATGAAAATAGTTCAACCTTCTTGAGCCTGATTGCTTTTCCCTATTCTTAAAAAATCATATATTCTCAACTGTAAAAATGTTTCAACTTATTTGGCTTTGATTAAAACTGAGTTAACTAAATATCAAATTGAAGGTCTCAGTAAAAACTCCTATCGAGCCCATTCTAATTGTTGGAAAAATCCCACCAAATATTTGTGCTTTGAGGACCTCTTGTATAGATGAAGATGGATTTATGTAGTGCAAGCAATCATCGTTTTTGCTTCAGAAAATTGTAGTTTTTGAAAAGTGGCATGCTTTTTCAGTTGTAACTAGAGGACTCTGCAGAAATGCAAAAAGAAGCAAGTGGTGCAACATGATCAGTTCAATATTTCTAGTTACACTGGCAGCCACCTTTTGTAATTCAATATTTCCTACACAGATTTCGTGTGAATTGAACACATCCATTATAAATTTAATCTGATAACTGTCCCGTTTTCTCAACCTTGATGATTGATTTTTTTTCAAATCGATGAAGTGCCAATGTTTTTAAACATAGCTCTGCTGGTAGATTCAGCTCAGCCATTTCCTCTGGTTACCTGATTGATGTTACAGCTCTTTCCCAAACTCAAATAATTTTATTTTCCTGTCACAATGTTGTATCCATATTGCAACTGTCCCTTATATTCCATGGACTTCAACTTTGCTGGCAATCCTATTATGTGGCACTTTGTCAAACGCCTTTTGGAAGTCCATGTACGTTACATCAACTGCATTGCCCTCATCAACTCTCTCTGTTACCTCATTAAAAAACTCAATCAAGTTACTTAAACACAATTTGCCTTTAACAAATCTGTGCTGGCTTTCCTTAATTAATCCACACATGCCCAAGTGACTGTAGTTGCTGTGTTTATAATTACACCTTTTTTTGAACAATTCTCCAGTCCTCTGTTTTGGAGCAGTGCCCAGGACCTCTCTGCTCGTTTTCCCGCCATGGTGGCATGTGCCGACCCCTTACCGACTGGCAGGGAACCCCTCGCGAAATTGCCCCTCAGGAAATTGCCCCTTTCCTGGTACTACCCCGTGGGAGCGGCTCCGCTGCCGATTGGTGCCCCCGACAGCTTTTGCTGTCGGCACACTCTCTGTGGCATGGCGGCCCGGTCGCTCTTAAAGGGGAGAGTGCACTGCCACGGCCGCCATGTTATTTCTTTTTGTCGGCCGATTGCCTCTCTTGGGTGCCAAGCCGCTGGCCCAGCCGAAACCCTCCCTGGTGGCTCAGTGTTTGCCACAAAAGTGGCTGCAGAGTTTGTAGCGGCCCTCCCCTTTAACAGAAGGTGAGAGACATTGCGATGCACTAGCGCGATGACATCAGCATGGCACTGATGACGGACAGCCTCGGTTACTCTGCCCCGTCCCCACTTCCGCCCTCTCTGTAATTTCCCTGCAAATTTGTGGCCAATAGAATACAGTTAGTAGTGTAATGGCACCTCTATTGTTTTTCAATTCTAACCAAATAGACTCTGTCCACCCCTCCAGGGCATCCTCTCTCTCCAACACTGTGATATTCTCCTTAATCATTACTGCCACCCTGCCTCCTTTTTTTCCTACCCTATTTCTCCTGAACACCTTGTATCTAGGAATATTTAGTACCCAATCCTGCCCTTTTTTGAGCTATAGCCACAACATCATATTTCCATGTGTCTATTTGCACCTGCAGCTCATCCAACCTTATTTAACACACTTCAGGCATTCAGACACATGCACATACACTGTAAGTCTATCTTAGACCTTGTATTCTCTTTTGGATTTAGGCACGAGGGTCAAGGGCTAGGGAATTTAAAGTTAAATGCGTCAATAGAAAATAGGCTTTTTTTTATAGTAAGAGGGCGATAAGATTGTGTAACAGATTATCACCATGTTGGTGGAACAGAAAGTAGATTGAAAAGAATGGACTGGTTTAATATCTTTTAGGAAAGAGGCTGCATGACAAGGAAACTGATGGGTCGTTTGGAACCATTAACTAGATGAATCAATCAGGTCTTCTCCTGGCAAAAACATTACTCTGTTAACTATGTAGTGCCTCCTGACTTATCTTGCTTTCTCTTCCACTTCTTTCAACGTCTTTTAGTAAGGGCCTTTTGTCCTTCAACTAGGTTTCTCAGTTAAAAGAAGTAAATTTCCTATAATACCAAACCATTAAAAATTGTAGAACTGTAATACTAACAATAACATTAGGAAGACGTTATTACATTAAATAAATTTAAGCCATTTGACTTTTATGACAAATAAGGGCCTAGAAATTCGGGTCATTTGCGTATCCCATTAGCGCCTCCGGGATGCGCAAATGACCCAAATTTCTAGGCCCTTATTTTTCATTAAATTCGGCAGGAGTTTTGCAGCGGCGGTAATCCATAATGCCTCGCTCTGCTGCGCCGATGATGGTCATGTTATCACTGTGCACAGCGCCCCGGACTCTAAATTAGGTATGCCCCCTGAAACTGCGCCGGGGTGATGACAGTGACAGCTTCAAGGACGGCTTGCCGCTCGCAGGGCGAAACCTAAAGGAGAGGTGTGTTGCTGTAAAAAAATAATCATCCGATTTTCTTCTGCACCCCATTGGCACTATGAACACGGGGTCTGTGCCACGATTGGTCAGTCGGCACTGTCCTTGGGTGCCAGGCTGTTGTCACGGCACCCCTGCTCCCCGGTGATCCAGGCAGGACCCTTTTTATAATGCAGAGTTTGCAGCTTGGGCCCTTTCCTTTAATGAAAGGAAGAGCCCTCCAACGTGGCCCAGTGCGTAGCACTGTGCCCAGCGCTTTATCTTGCGCTCCACTTACCTTCGGGGGTGGTAACCCCAATCTCTCTCGAGACTTCTGCGCCAAACGGGGCGGTACCCAATTTTTCCCTGAAGATGTTTCTATTCTAAAGGTAATTGTTCATTGTATAATAATCTTCTCAACTTTGAGTTCAATTGGTAACATCTCTCCCACCACCCACTAATGACATGTGCTTCAAAGAGCAAAGATACAGAATCAGACACACTGGAAATGCATCCAGGTTTTTGTGGTTGGTGAAGCTCGAAACTAATGCATTCCATGCAAAAGATCTTGCTGCAGTGTTGCTGAATTAAGACTGCAACTTCTCTGTACGGGCTGAGCTCCACAGGAGACTTCCTCTGTTGGACGCGGGATTACTCAGACACCTGGCCTCAGAGAGTTGCTAGTAATTACTGCTGCTGGTGATAAATGATGCTGTGATATATACCAATTGCTCTACATATTTGAAAGGAAGAGGATCACTGACTCAGCACAGTCACTGACACAGAAAGCCATTTGAATATGTCTGCATTTGTAAAGATTGTTTCACAAATAGCACAGAAGGAGGCCATTTGTCCCAACACACCTGTGCCGGCACTCCAAAAACATCATCCACCCAGTCCAATTCCACTGCCCCATTCCCAAGCTCTCATGGAATAAATTTTCTGCATATCGCAAAATTGCACACTGTCAACCTGTGATTTTTCAAACATTCCTTTTACTGGAGGGGAAGTCGTTCCCAATTTTGTATTTTTTACTCTTGCTGTGTGCCGGGAGTGCAGAAGCAGAATCAACCAACATCTAAAACAGATGATTAGCTCATTTATTTCAACGCTGTTTGAGGGAGCTTGCTATGCACTAATTAGCTGCCGCGTTTCCTACATTACAACAGTGACGGCACTTCCAAAAATACTTCATTGGCTGTAAAGTGCTTTGGGACATCCTGAGATTATGAAAGGTGCTTTAGAATTGCAAGTCTTTTTTCTTTCACTCTTCTCTTTCCATGCAAAGCTTGGCGAGTCCAAGGAAGGCTGAGTCCGGATCATTTGTTCCCCCACAGAAGTGTTGGGGAGAAAACATAATCCAGTGTTTGCTATGTGATGATGTTAATCCAAGGTAAAATACTGATACAATGTGAGAGAATGATTAGACCTTTTCAAACATCCAACAATGGATTTATCATAAAAACAACAACATATTTACTTTTCTAGTGCTTTGAAAGTACTAAATCCTGATTTGTAAATAAAACATAAAGAAGCTATTCCTGACACAGCGGCTGTGGGCAGAGAGGTTTTCATTAAGGGAAATTAAAATCAGGCATCCGAACCATAAGGCTAGTTTGAACCCGGGCAGCATGGTGAAAATCTGCCCCAGCTTGGCTCAATTGGTAGCAGTCTCATTTCTGAGTCAGAGGTTGTGTTTTCAAGTCCCCTTCCAGGACCTGAGCACACAACCTATACAGATACAGTGCCGTACAGAGCTATTGGAGGTACTGTCCTACGGGTGAAACATTAAACCTAGATCCCATCTAGCTATTCAAAAAATAAGAGCAAAGTTCTCTCAGTTTGTTTGCCTTCCTCAACCGGCATCAGCAAAAACAGATTAACTAGTCATTCACCTTATTGCTATTTGTGAGATCTTGCCATGTGCAAAGTTACTTTCACATTTATCCACATTACATTCACAGAACGCAGTTCATTCTACGTGAAGTGCTTGTGAGATATTTTTGAGACACAATAAGATATATCATTTACAATTTTTTTCTTTCCATTAAATGGCTTGCATCTACTAAATAATTATGGGTTATATTTTCTACTTATTTGCAATTTTTAGTGAAAATTAGCCGCAAGAATACATCTGGAATATTGTCCACTCTTATTACTTTGAAATCGTTTTGCACACCAAATATTCAAATGATCCAATCATTTAAATGAGCAAATTAATTAAAACAATGTTTATCTTTCTTGTGCTCAAAAAATTGAATTCACATGTAATTTGAATGAAGTACATCAAATTAAAAATTAAGTTTAGTTACTATGTCCAGGCAGTGCAGGGAGACCAAAAAGACAGTGATGATGAAGACACACCGTCACTTGATTTCACACTCGCAGCCACCAGCTCAGATACTGAAACTGCGTGTATATTAGAGGATAGCTTAGAGGCGGGATCTGCATATGGTGAGACACTGGGCACAAGTGCTCTGCAGCCAGAGCAGGGGATAAGGATAGTACAGATGCCAGCTTACCGGAGGGCGAGGTCACACATGGTGTTCTGCTGCAGAGGACTCAGATGAGGACATTGATGGGCCAGGCCACAGAAAAAGGCTGGTGGGTATACACAACAAAATACTTGGTGCATTGGGAAGCCTGCCAGAATCATGGGGCTCAAAATTGGCCCCTGTCGATTTTTGGCGTGTTCACCCAGGGTGCGCTGCTTTTCCACGACTCCAAGCACATCGAAAATCTTCTTCCCGACTTTGGCCGCTGTCCGGCCTCTCCTCGGTGGTGGCGCAATGTGGCGAGTGGATTGGGGGTGGAGCTAGCGTCCCGGCGCTGAAAACAGTGCCGGGACGTCTGCACATGTGCGTTCGAGTGTGCAATCATGCGCAGTAACTCCTCGCTCCCAGCGCGTCCTGGAGCTTGTGTGAAAGGGACCCAATGCTCGCAGTTGCCGCCCCTATTCCTGGCTGTGTGGTCTCCCGCATCGGCCCACTGTGTAAGTAGATGTTTGTGTTCGTGGTTTATGTTTGCTGAGTTCCTTTATTTTCTTTTAATCTTTCCTTAAAACTTTGTAAGTGTTTGTGCTTTAGGTGCAGGTCCTCTCCACTTCCTTCTATTTTTTATTTGTTATTGAATGCTTATTATTTTTTGTACTTTGTTCAGTGCTTTGTAAGTCTTGGTGCTTTAGAATGTACTAACCTGCACCGATTTCTTAATTCTCTGCAAGGGCTTTCTGAAGTGGCCACATATGCTGGCCTAAGCAGATTTGGAATAACTATTAGCTAGCCAAAGTTGCATAAATGGCCAAAACTGGCATAGATGACTGGGAACGCCCCTTTTGAGGAAAAAAAACTAAACTAAAAAAATCGTAACTAACTCAGTTACTCTGGAGCAAGTTTTATTGGGGAAAGTGGGGATTTTTAACTTACGCCAGAAAAACCAAGTTACTCCAAAAAAAACGGAGCAATTCCTGGCCAATTTTGAGCCCATAGAATGGTTACAGCACCGAAGGAGGCCATGCCGGCTCTCTGCAAGAGCACTTCAGCTAGTCCATCTCCCCCCGACCTTTCCCTGTATCACAGCATTTTTTTTCCTTCAGATACTTATCCAATTCCCTATAAAAAGCCACAATTGAATCTGCTTCCACCACCCTTTCAGGCAGTGTATTCCAGATCCTAACCGCTTGCTGCGTAAAAAAGTTTTTCCTCATGTCGCCTTTGGCTCTTCTGCCTATCATAAATCTGTTCTCGACCCTTCTGCCAATGGGAACAGTTTCTCTCTTATCTACTCTGTCTAGACCCCTCATGATTTTGAACACCTCTATCAAATCTCCTCTCAACCTTCCCTGCTCCAAGGAGAACAATCCCAGCTTCTCCAATCTATCCATGTAACTGAAGTCCCTCATCCTTGCAACCATTTTCTGCACCCTTTCTAAGACCTTCACATGTTTCCTAAAGTGCGGTGCCCAGAATTGGACTCCAGTTGAGGTCGAACCTGTGCTTTATAAAGGATCATCATAACTTCCTTGCTTTTGTACTCTATGCCTCTATTTATCCCGTATGCCTTTTTTAACCACTTTCTCAACCTGCCACTTTCAACGATTTGTGCACATATACCCCCAGGTGTCTCTGTTCATGCACCCCATTTAGAATTGTACATTTTAGTTTATATTGCCTCACCTCGTTCTTTCTACCAAAATGTATCACTTTTCTGTGTTAAATTTCATCTGCCATGTGTCCGACCATTCCACCAGCCTGTCTGTGGCCTCTTGAAGTCTATCACTATCCTCCTCACTGTTCACTATACTTCCAAGTTTTGTGTCATCTGCAAGTTTTGAAATTGTGTCCCGTGAACCCAAGTCTAAGTCATTAATATATATCAAGAAAAGCAGTGATCCTAGTACCGATTCCTGGGGGATCCCGCTGTGTACCTTCCACCAGTCCGATAAACAACCATTCACCACTACTCTCTGTTTCCTGCCACTTAACCAATTTTGTATCCATGCTGCCACTATCCCTTTTATTCCATGGGCTTCAACTTTGCTGGCAATCCTATTTTGTGGCACTTTATCAAACACCTTTTGGAAGTCCATGTACACCACGTCAACCGCATTGCTCTCATCAACCCTCTCTGTCACCTCATCAAAAATCTCAATCAAGTTAGTTAAACACCATTTGCCTTTAACAAATCTGCACTGGCTTTCCTTAATTAATCCACACTTGTCCAAGTGACTGTTAATTTTGTCTGTGATTATCATTTCTAAAAGCTTCCCCACTACCGATGTTAAACTGACTCGTCTGTAGTTGCTGAGTCTAACCTTACAACCTCTTTTGATCAAGGGTGTAACATTTGTAATTCTCCAGTCTCTGGCAACAGCCCCGTATCTGAGGCAGATTGAAAGATTATGGCAAGTACCTCTGCAATTTCCATCTTTACTTCCCTCAGCATCCTAGGATGCATCCCATTCAGTCCTCGTGACATATCTACTTTAAGTGTCGCCAGACTTTTTAGTACCTCCTCCTAATCAGAGCCTCTCTACCTCTGTTTCCTCCTGAAGACACTCTTTGAAACCTACCTCTTTGACCAAGCTTTCGGTCACCTGCCCTAATTTCTCCTTGTGTGGCCCGGTGTCAAATTTTTGGTCTCATAATACTCCTGTGAAGCGCCTTGGGACGTTTTTGGGACTCTCTTTGCTCTTATTTTCTGTATTCAGCCTGGTTCTCACTTGTATTCTCAACCTGACATCTTTCATACGCCCCCCTTTTCTGCTTCATCTTACTCTCTAACTCTTTTGTTATCCAGGAAGCTCTGACTTTGGTGCCCTATCTTTCCCCCTCATGAGAATGTACCTCGACTGTACCGAACCATCTCCTCTTTAAAGGCAGCCCATTGTTCGATTACAGTTTTGCGTGACAATCTTTGATTCCAATTTACCTGGGCCACATCCATTCTCAACCCACTGAAATTAACCTTCCTGCAATTATGTATTTTTACTCTAAATTTATCTCTGTCCTTTTCCATAGCTAATCTAAACCTTATGATACTATGATCACTGTTCCCTAAATGTTCCTCTACTGACACTGGCTCTACTTGACTCACCTCATTCCCCAGAACCAGATCCAGGATTGTCTCCTTCCTCATTGGGCTGGAAAAGTACTGATCAAGAAAGTTCTCCTGAACACACTTCAGAAGTTTTTCTCCTCTCTGCCCTTTACACTATCACTATCTCAGTCTCTATTAGGATAGTTGAAGTCCCTCCTTATCACTACTATAGTTCTTGCACCTCTCTGTAATTTCCCTGTAACTTTGCTCTATATCCATCCCACTTGTTGGTGGCCTAGAGAATACACCTAGTAGTGTAAGGTCACCTCAGTTGTTTCGAACTCTAACTGTCATGTTTGTAACCTCACATAACTGTAACCTTTATGTAACAACATTGTACACTGTATACACCTGAGAAATGCACACCTTGACCACAGGGGGTGAACTTGTGGGAGACACTTCTCACCTGGTCATCCAGGTATATAAAGGGAGGTCCCACGCAGGGTCAGCACTTCTTGATCCTGTGAATAAAGGTACAGGTCACAGAGTGACCTTATCTCCAGTCTGTGTCTCGTGTTGATTTGCTGTAATGTGTAAGGACACAACATTTGTCGACGAGAAACGGGAATCAACGACTTAAGAGAATGGCCACGGGTAGCACAGAGGAACGGTACTGTGTTGGTGAGGACTGGGACGATTTCGTTGAGAGGCTCCAGCAGAGCTTTGTCACAAAGGACTGGCTGGGAGCGGCAGCGGCTGACAAGCAAAGGGCGCATCTACTGACCAGCTGTGGACCTAAGACGTACGCGCTGATGAAAGACCTGCTTGCACCCGAGAAGCCGGCGGACAAGACCTTCGAGGAGCTCAGCAAACTGATCGGTGAGCACCTCAAACCGGCGAGCAGTATACACATGGCCTGGCACCGATTCTATACACACCAACGTCGGGAAGGGCAGAGCATACCGGACTTCCGTTGCGGACCTTCGGCGCTTGGCCAGCCTCTGTAAGTTCACAGATACCTGCAGGGGGGAGATGTTACGGGATTTCTTCATCAAGGGCATTGGTCATGCCGGGATTTTTAGGAAGCTAATTAAGACTAAGGACTTGACCTTGGAAGCAGCGGCGTTGATGGCTCAAACCTTCATGGCGGGGGAGATCATATATGCGCGCAACTTTGCTCCCAACGTGGCGATGGAGCAGAGAGTTAACATGGTAAACACGACTCAGAACCCCGCAGGCAGGCAAGGGACTAACAGACTCTAGGATGGGTCCGCAACAGAGACAATGGCAGGTTGAACGGACATTTACACCATCACAAGAGACAATACGTCCCGAGATGGAACCATTGACACCCACAAACAGAGTGCTCGAGTAATCACTCAGAGAGGAATGCCTGGTAACAGCTCTTTTGTTCACAACAATCTCAGCTCATGCAGGAGGTGCGGGGGCAAACATGCTGCGAAGACCTGCCGGTTTCAACAATTCATATGCAGAAATTGTAACTTGAGTGGACATTTAGCCAGGATGTGCAGGAAGCCCGCAGCGAGGCTGGTTTAAAAAGTGGATGAACCACAAGAGGGGTCTGCAAGGCAGGGGTATGCCTGGGACACAGCAATGGACGCTGAAGTTCAGCGGGTCCAGGTGGCAAACATCCACAGCTCATACACAAAAACGCCATCTATGATGATGAGAGTACTGTTACACATGGAGCTGGACACAGGAGCCAGCCAGTCACTTATGAGTGTCCAACAATTCAAGATACTGTGGCCACTCAGAGCTAGCTGACCCAAACTAGAATGCATTGACAC
Organism: Pristiophorus japonicus; assembly: GCF_044704955.1. NCBI lineage: Eukaryota > Metazoa > Chordata > Chondrichthyes > Pristiophoridae > Pristiophorus > Pristiophorus japonicus. The sequence continues at coordinate 171,548,204 of NC_091984.1, forward strand.
GCGATTACGGACGTACACCAAAGAGATCATCCCAGTGCTAGGCAGTGCAATGTTGGTGGTCACACATAATGGATCGCAGAACCGGCTGCCACTCTGGATTGTCCCGGAAAATGGTCCTGCGCTTTTGGGGAGGAGCTGGCTAGCCGAGATGAACTGGAAATGGGGGGATGTGCACGCCATTTCATCTGTGGAGCGAAGTTCATGCTCACAGGTCCTACAAAAGTTCGAGTCATTATTTCAACCTGGCGTCGGGACTTTCAAAGGCACCAAAGTAAGGATACGCATCACCCCAGACGCCACACCAGTGCACCACAAAGCCAGAGCTGTGCCGTATGTGATGCGGAAGAAAATTGAGAGTGAGTTGGACAGGTTGCTAAGAGATGGCATAATTTCGCCCATTGAATTCAGCGACTGGGCAAGCCCCATCGTCCCTGTTCTAAAAGCGGATGGCTCAGTCAGGATCTGTGGCGACTAGAAGGCCACCATCAACCGAGTGTCCCTTCAGGACCAATACCCGCTTCCGAGAGCGGAGAATCTTTTTGCCACGCTGGCAGGCGGCAAGCTGTTCACCAAGTTGGACCTCACTTCGACCTACATGACCCAGGAACTGGACGAAGAATCCAAGCTACTGACCACCATCACCACGCACAAGGGGCTGTTTGTCTACAACAGGTGTCCATTTGGCATTCATTCAGCAACTGCTATCTTTCAGAGGAACATGGAAAACCTGCTCAAATCCATCCCCGGAACAATCGTATTTCAGGACGACATCCTTATCACGGGTCGAGACACCGAGGAACATCTCCACAACCTGGAGGAGGTGCTACGCCAACTGGACCGGGTAGGCCTGCGACTAAAGAAGTCCAAGTGTTTTTGGCCCCAGAGGTCGAGTTTTTGGGCAGGAGGGCTGCCGCAGACGGGATCCGGCCCACCGAATCCAAAACGGAGACGATCCGTCGCGCGCCCAGGCCCGGCAACACATCGGTGTTGCATTCATTTCTGGGACTATTGAACTATTTCGGGAACTTTCTACCGAACTTAAGTACATTGCTGGAGCCGCTACACGTGCTCCTGCATAAGGGTTGCAATTGGTTTTGGGGGGACTGTCAGGAACGGGCTTTCAATCGGGCGCGGAACCTGCTTTGTTCTAATAAGTTATTGACCCTGTATGACCCCTGTAAGAAATTGGTTTTGACATGCGATGCATCATCCTATGGGGTTGGGTGCGTGTTGCAGCAGAGTAATAATGAGGGCCAATTCCAACCTGTGGCTTATGCCTCCAGGTCGCTCTCCCAACAGACAGGGGGTATGGGATGGTTGAAAAGGAAGCACTCGCATGTGTCTACGGGGTGAAAAAGATGCACCAGTACCTTTTTGGCAGAAGGTTCGAGTTAGAAACGGACCACAAGTCGTTAACATCCCTGTTGTCCGACAGCAAAGCTGTCAATGCCAATGCGTCAGCTCGCATACAGCGATGGGCTCTCACGCTGGCTGCGTATGACTACACCATATGGCACCGGCCAGGCACCGAAAATTGCGCTGACGTGCTCAGCAGACTTCCACTGGCCACCACTGAGGGGGCAGCGGAGCAAAACGCGGAGATGGTCATGGCTGTTGATGCCTTTGACAGTGCAGGCTCCTCCATCACAGCCCACCAGATCAAAACCTGGACAAACAGAGATCTCCTCCTATCTCTGATTAAGAAATGTGTCCTGACTGGGGATTGGGCGCCCGCACACAGAGCATGCCCTGAAGAGGTCAGACCGTTTCACAGACGGATGGATGAACTCTCCATCCAAGCCGACTGCCTACTATGGGGCAGCCGGGTCGTCATGCCCCAGAGGGGTAGGGAAGCATTCATCAGGGAATTCCACAGCGAGCACCCAGGCTTCGTGCTTATGAAGATCGTTGCCCGATCACATGTATGGTGGCCGGGAATTGATGCAGACCTGGAATACTGTGTTCGCAGGTGCACGACGTGTGCCCAGCTGGGCAATGCCCCCATGGAGGCCCCACTCAGCCCGTGGCCCTGGCCCACCAAGCCATGGTCACGTATTCACATAGACTATGTGGGCCCATTCATGGAAAAAATTTTCCTCATTGTTGTTGATGCGCACTCGAAATGGGTCGAGTGCATCATATTGAATTCGTGCACGACATCCACCACAGTGGAGAGTCTTCGTGTGGTCTTTGCGACCCACGGCTTGCCGGACATCCTAGTTCGCGACAACGGCCCGTGTTTCACTAGCTATCAATTCCGGGAGTTCATGTCGGGTAATGGCATCAAACATGTCAGGACAGCGCCGTTCAAGCCGGCTTCCAATGGCCAGGCGGAATGTGCGGTCCAAATCATAAAGCAAGGCATGCTCCGGATTCAAGGACCCTCCCTTCAATACCGTCTATCGCGGCTCCTGCTGGCCTACAGGTCCCGACCACACTCATTCACGGGAGTCCCGCCAGCGGAACTACTCATGAAATGTACACTAAAAACTCGGCTGTCCCTCATTCATCCAGTCTTGTCAGACATTGTTGAGGGCAAGCGCCAGTCCCAAAATGAGTGCCACGACCGTAACTCAAAGGGGAGATGGATAGAAATCAATGACTCTGTATTTGTTCTTAATCACGCTGTGGGGCCCAAGTGGCTCGAGGGTACTGTAATTGGTAAAGAGGGGAATAGGGTCATAGTGGTCAGTCTCAACAATGGGCAGATATGCCGCAAGCATTTGGACCAAGTAAAAAAAAAGGTTCAGCATGGACACTGAGGAACCTGAAGAAAATCATGAGATGCTGCCCACACCACTGCCAGTGAACAAGCAACAAGAACATTCAGCAGCATGCACAGTCCCTGCGGTCAGCCCGGACGAGCCGGAATCACCACAGGTGACAAAGACACATGCCAAGGCTCAACAACCAGAGCCCCAACTGCGGCACTCCACAAGAGAGCGTCGACCGCCTGAAAGACTCAATCTTTGACCCAAAGACGTTGGGGGGAGGTGATGTTGTGAATGTGTGAAAATGTATAAGCAATAGAGACAGTGAAGTGAACAAAGGAATAATAGAAAATAACTAAAAGAATGTCAGACTGCAAATATTACAACATCAGCACAATTAACAGACTTTCTCACGGTCTTAGTTACTAGTCACGCCAGTAAAATTGAAAATTGTAACATTTACAAGCAATGTGTGAGAAAGCTCCTTGTGAAAAACAGTTGCTGTAACCACTTGCCCGTATTTAATTGGGCAAGGAAGGCCAGGTATCGGCTAATGAGTGGACAAAGGGAAGGAGGGATCACAAAGGATAGGGTGAACTGAATGTCTTTCAATTGTATCTTGTATTGAAAATGTATAACCGTTGCGCCTTTACAATGTAACGGCACTTGTCCGTAGGGAGTGGGTGCACTCTAGAGGGAGAGCATTCCTTCCTTCTGATAAGTCCCGGCCGGTGAAACAAACAATAAAGTCTGCTTTGTTATAAGCGGCAACGGTGTTCGACTCAGTGAATTCGCTGAACCAGATTGAGGGAAAAGAATCCACATTTACAATGTCATGTTTGTAACCTCACATAACTGTAACCTTTATGTAACAACACTGTACATTGTATACACCTGAGAAATGCACACCTTGACCACAGGAGATGAACTTGTGGGAGACACTCCTCACCTGGTCATCCAGGTATATAAAGGGAGGTCCCTCGCAGGGTCATCACTTCTTGATGAATAAAGGTACAGGTCACAGAGTGACCTTGTCTCCAGTATGTGCCTCGTGTTGATTTGCTGTCGTGGGTAAGGACACAACACTAACCAAATAGATTCTATCCTTGACCACTCCAGGACATCCACTCTCTGCAGCACTGTAATATTCTCCTTAATCAATAGTGCCACCCCACCTCCTTTTGTTCCTTCTCTATCTTTCCTGAACACCTTATATTCAGAAATATTTAGTACCCAATCCTCCCCTTTTTTTAAGCCAGGTCTCCTTTATCTCCACGACATCATATTCCGATGTGGCTATTTGCGCCTGCAGCTCACCAACCTTATTTACCACGTTTTATGCATTTACATGTATGCACTGTAAACCTATCTTAGACTTTCTTGTATTTGCTGTCAGTCTGACCCCAACTAATACCGTACTATTTATAACTCTAGTGCTATCGGTTTCTCCCACTCTTTTGTGCACTTTGTTTCTCCTTTCTAATGCTACATCCTGATGCTCATTCCACCTGCCAAATTAATTTAAACCCTCCCCAACAGCACAAGCAAGCCCCACTGCAAGGGCATTGGTTCCAGCTCTGTTGAGGTACAACCTGTCTGAACTGGACAGACCAGAACCAGTCTCAATGTCGCAGGAATTTAAAGCACTCCTTCCTGCACCATCTCTCCAGCCATGCATTCATCTGCTCTATCCTCCTATTTCTATACTCACTTGCTCGTGGCACTGGGAGTAACCCGGAGATTACTCTCTTTGAGTCGTGCTTTTTAATCTTGTTCCTAGCTCACCAAAATCTGCTTGCAGGGCCTGATCCCTCTTTCTACCTATGTCATTGATACCGATACGGACCACGCCCTCCGGCTGTTCTCTATCCTCCTTCACAATGTTCAGCAGCCGCTCAGTGACATCCTTGACCCTGGCACCAGGGCGCAACATACCATCCTGGAATCATGTTTGCGGCTGCAGAAACGTCTGCGTTCAATGTCAAGGAGAATGGAGGAGTGCGGTACTAACTTGGCACAGGGCCTTACACAAAACTTTGAGCCCAACCTTTCCAGCAGTAACTGGTGGCCAACTCTTATCAATACACTTGTGTAACCAACCATGATGCAGCATCTGATGGCCGATATCTCAGCTTCCATTGCAGCACATGCAGCAACCACCCAACTGTAGTGGAAGCTCAGACTGCTGCCAGCATGTCTATGGATGCCAGTGTTCAAAGGGTATCGCAGCAGTCCAGTAATCTGTCCTCCAACAGGGGCACGAAGCTGCTGTCCTCTCTCAGGATGACGGCATTTGTGATCCCAGCCCTGCCACTTCACCAGTGCCCTTGTTGATGCCTGTCACCCAGCTAGCCCAGGCTGCTGGCACCCATGGCAAGATGGTGCCGTCTGAAGTGAGGTCTTCTAGGTGCAGTCTGAAGCCAGGCCTTCTCAGCCCAGAGCTGCTCGAGGTCATCCTCGAAGGCCATCCGCAGTCTCCCCCACTGAAAGTCTGCAGCCTTCCAACAGTCATGCTGCAGCCACTGGGGTAGCACTTCGTAGGAGCACTTGGACAGGTAAAGGAACACAGAAGACAGGCACAAAGGGAATGCACAAGGGTGATTAGTTTAATTTTGTATGTAATGTGACATGATTTAATTTAAACATTTGGTTTGGAATGTTGATGGTGTGTTGGCTTTGATTTTTGCATAGTGGCCAAGAGGGCGATGTAATGGTCAGTGACAGAGGGAAGGAAAGGAGTGTGGAACTGTTGGTGAATGGGGAATTGGGGTTCAGGTTACTGATATCGCACATGAATTAGTTCTTCACGTACAGCCCGGGCAGAAAGGGGCTGTCTAGTTTGCAGCCTCCCTTCCTCCTCCTCCTCATGCTCTTGCTCTTCAGCTTCTCACTTGATAGGTGGTGGCAAGGGCTGTTCCCTTATCATGGCAAGGCTGCGCAGCATGCAGCATACTTTCACGAATCTTGAGACCTGCTCAGCTGAGTACTTTCAGAGCGGTTCAGGCAGCAGAATCGTTGCTTCAGAATGCCATTGATCTGCTCTATCACATTTCATGTGGCAGCATGGCTCTCATTGTATGCATGCTGTGCACGTTTACGTGGATTACGAATCTTGTCGCCTAGTAGCCACCATGGTTTATATACAGATGGAACAGTGGACTGCCACACAATGACAGCATCATGACTGCTGCCAGTATACCAGGCATTGACTGCATGATGCATTGCCTATGGCCATATACCAGCTGCACTTTGAGGGAGTGCAATTTCTTTCGGTTCAGATACATGGCAGAGTTGACATGATGCACACACATAGCAATATGCATGCAGTCAATGGCACCCTGCATTGTAGGGAAGCCTGCAAATCTTGCAAACCCTTGTGCTCGCTCCACCTGCTTCTCTCCTACAAGAGAGAAATGAAGAATGAAATGAAGTTATCTCTTTGAATAGAGAGTCACAGTGACCTCCCTTTCCTCTCCAAAGGCCTTGAACGTGTTGTCACCTCCCAAATCATTGCACATCTTTCCCACAACTCCATGTTTTAATCCCTCCGATCTGGTTTCCGCGCCTGCCACAGTACCGAAACGGCTCTCATCAAATGACATCCTTTGTGACTATGACAAAGGCAAATTATCCCTCTTCGTCCTTCTTGATTTGTCTGCAGCCGTTGACACAGTTGACCACTCTATCCTTCTCCAACACCTCTCTACCATCGTTCAGCTTTGTGGGACTGCACTCGCCTGGTTCCATTCTTATCTATCTAATTGTAGCCAGAGAATCATCTGCAACGGCTTGGCTTCTCTTCCCGGTCCCGCATCGTTACTTCTGGTGTGCCCCAAGGATCTATCCTTGGTCCCCTCTTATTTTTCATCTATATTCTGCCTCTTGCTGACATCATCCGGAAACACAGCATCAGTTTCCACATATACGCTGATGACACCCAGCTCTACCTCACGACTACTTCTCTTGACCCCTCCACGGTCTCAAAATTGTCAGGCTGCTTGTCTGACATCCAGTTCTGGATGAGCAGAAATTTTCTCCAATTAAATATTGGGAAGACCGAAGCCATTGTTTTCGGTCCCCGCCACAAACTCCGTTCCCTAGCCACTGATTCCATCCCTCTCCCCACCTTCTGTCTGAGGCTGAACCACACTGTTCGCAACCTTGGTGTCATATTAGAAATGTATAAAAGGTACAAAAATGTAGGCAAAGGGGTAGTAATGATGATGGTGAAAGTATGTGGCACTGTGTGACATGTATTACATGTATTACAGTAATACCACAAGGCAATAACTAACTTCTCATTTTGTCTCCAGTTTCTCTTTCATCCACAAATGGATGAATGAGAGATGCTGATTGATGTTTATTTTATAAATTGGCATTGTAAACTTCTTTGGAGCAAAGAAGACATCAAGATTGAGACTAGAATCGAGATGGGCGTCAGCTCTTTCCGAGCTTCTCGCCAACCCAACTTTCTCAGAAAAAATTTAAAAACAGACCTGCCAGGTGCTCTTGGAAATGGGAGCAGAAAAGTCCTCTGGAATGATGATGGGAGCAATAAAGCCTTTTATAACCTCAGGATATCCCAAAGAATTGAACTGTAGTCACTGTTGTAATCTAGGGAAATCTCCTAACCAAGTCTTCACCTAAACCAAACCAGTACCAATATCCTTGCAAAGATTGTAAGCAGAGCTGTGGCACTGGATTTAAGCAAGGGAAAGAGCAAATCTCAGAGTAGATGGGGAGAGATAAAAAATATGGATAGTGAAGGGGCAAAGCAGTTTAAAATACTGGAATGGAGAGATCTACCTTAGGGCAGATAGGAAAGAGATAGGAGGATAGTGAAGAAAATAATAAGAAAAAAAAGAAGGGCAAAGTTTCCTAAGGAGTATAACATGGTCACTGTTGCGATATTTACATGTAAATGTGCAAAGCACTGGTAGGTTCAGGAACTCGAGACATTATTTAGAATCGAGAGTCTTGAAAAAAACTTGGTTTCAGTTGGGATGAGACTGGAACTAAATGAAACAATTTTGTATTATGTTATTGGATTCTTTCTTTCTCTTGTGACACATACAGGATTAAAAATCAGGTTCGCTTACAGAAAATGAGCCAGCTTGTTTTGATACACAGAGAAAGCAAGTGCAGACAAAGGGGGTGAAATTCATTATCATCCCCTTTGGGGGCGGTAACAGTTGGGAGGCCCAAAACTTATTCGCACCAGGCACAGAAGTTTTGTCCCTCTCAAAAACATTCGGGTTGCTGCCCCCGGAAGGAAGTTGAGCACTAAATCAAGCGCTCCACTTCCTTCATGGGGCGCTAACAGGACAGATGCCTCGGCCTTAAAGGGAAAGGCCCATGCTGCAGACTCAGCAACAGGAAAAGGCACCTACCTGGACCACCATGGTCAGCTGCCGCCACTAAGTTTGTGTTTCTCTCTCTCCCTTCACAGTTTATGTTGCTTGCTCTCTCCCTCCCTCAGTTGTTCTCTGAGGACCAATGGCGTTTCAGGCAATTTTCGTTGACCCCAAGTCATCCTCACAATCAGTAAGGAAGTGGTGCTTCCGAATAGCAGGGTTAGCGGGTTTGACCGGCAGGGATCAGATAATGCAGTTATGTTGCAAGCCATGAAGCCAGGGTACTGTGCATGTGCAAACCGTGAATACAAGGACCATTTCTCCTGAGTCGCCCATTCCGGGAGACTTCAGCCCAAAGCGGGAGGGTTGGCAAACTTAGCAGGTTGGGGCCCGAGGAACAGGAGAGAGGGTCACCACTGGGTCCTCTCCCTCATAAAGGGGCACAGAGAGCCTTCTGTTGCTGCCACAGAGGTTACTGCCATATGTCCCCGGCAGTCCCAAGAGTCAGCGGAAGAAACCAGGGAAATGAGATGGCTTGCAATGCCCTGTCTCCGTATCATTATTTACATGTGAGGGGCGGGAAAGGGGTAGTCGGCGACATTCCTACCTGGGGCGAGAGGAGGAAACTTGAGGTTAAGGTGAGATGGTAGGTCTTACCATCCAATTTACCTGCCTTTTCCAGCAATCCGCTCCCCCACTCCCAGGACTACTGAAAGGATGGCAGTAAACTCAGGGAAGCAGAGAAGGCCCACTGGACAATCTGTTGGAGCCAGAAGGCCCAGTGGTGGGCACCTGTCCCTCTCTTTTGGCCCCCAAACTTATTTATTATAGGCCTCCATCCTGTTCAAGGCCTAAAAAAAAATTCCCATATCCAGTGCTTCGACCACTTTAAATGTCGCTCCACTCCTTCTGGTGCTGTACTTTCTTTCCCCAGTAGTGGTGGGCTCTCACTTGCTGGCAGAGATCCTGCCAGGAGCCTATCCTGCAGGCTTAAACCACACCAATGTGGAAAAATGAGTCAGAGTCATGGCGGGGATTGGGCAGCAGATGAAAGTCTCAACTTCAACTCTTTCCAGTGGCTAACCAGCTCTGTTGGAAACATCAAGCCCTGAGGGATTGGGAGGCCATGGGTCCAACTGCATTGGGGAGGTTGCCAAGTCAAGCACCAGTGCTTTGTAATTTTCTGCAGACTCTAAAAGATCTTTGAAAATACTGAATGTATATGTGTGTTGTTGGACTGCTTTCTTGTTTCTTTTCGTTTTGTTACTTTAAATGCCAGATTACACACACATTCAGTTGTAGCAATGCAGCATCAGTCTTTATTGAAACCTCATACTTCACAAAACCAGTGTGAGAGCTGAGATATCATACTCCACAAAGCGAAATTCAACCCGCCGGAAACGGGTCGCACCTACCGTTTTTCTTGTGTTTTGGCTGCTGCAAAGGATGCCGCAGCCCATCTTGCAAAATTCAGCTCTTTGTCATTTTTTTCGAGTGGGGCAGAAGTCAGTCATAATGGGTGCGTAAGTGGGGGCGAGAGCCAAGTGGCCGTCACAATGGGGATGGAAGTGGAGGCGGGACGGACTCTCCGCCGCTGTCAGTCATCAGTGTGAGGTTGCAAAATTCGTGGGAAACCCAACTGCTCAGTGTTTGGACTCATTGGAAAGGAAATTTAATTTGGAACTATCAGCCAGAAAGTTTGAGATCCTAAAGTGCACATGGCAGAAACTACGAGTTTGAATCGAATTTGGGATTTTACAAAGCAGATTGGGTCCGTGTGGAAAGGACTGAAAACTAAAGGATAACTATCTTTCAAAGGAAACCAGTTTTGAGCATTGAAATTGTCTGGGGTATTGAAGCTAAAACAAATTGTCTGGGGAATTGTGTAAACTTAAAAACCCTTCTCCCCGGGAGACATTAACAGAGCAACAATCAACCCAGAGATAGGCCATCCATCACCCTGAGCAAGAAACCAATCCAGCATATACATAATGACAATGGCACATCCAGCCCGCATGGAAAACCCAGGCCTAGGCAGACTTTGCAACTACCAAAGCTAATCTTTCCCCATCAAGAAACAAATTTAAAAGATCGACACATCCGAGACAGGTTAACATCAATGAGCACGCCAAAATATGACAAAGAGATATCAAGCTCGCCAAAAATTAAACAAAGAATCACGGCTGATTTGGCATGAAACAGAGAAACATAGAAAATAGGTGCAGGAGCAGGCCATTCAGCCCTTCTAGCCTGCACCGCCATTCAATGAGTTCATGGCTGAACATGAAACTTCAGTACCCCCTTCCTGCTTTCTCGCCATATCCCTTGATCCCCGAGTAGTAAGGACTTCATCTAACTCCCTTTTGAATATATTTAGTGAATTGGCCTCAACTACTTTCTGTGGTAGAGAATTCCACAGGTTCACCACTCTCTGGGTGAAGAAGTTTCTCCTCATCTCGGTCCTAAATGGCTTACCCCTTATCCTTAGACTGTGACCCCTGGTTCTGGACTTCCCCAACATTGGGAACATTCTTCCTGCATCTAACCTGTCTAAACCCGTCAGAATTTTAAACGTTTCTATGAGGTCCCCTCTCATTCTTCTGAACTCCAGTGAATACAAGCCCAGTTGATCCAGTCTTTCTTGATAGGTCAGTCCCACCATCCCAGGAATCAGTCTGGTGAATCTTCGCTGCACTCCCTCAATAGCAAGAATGTCCTTCCTCGGGTTAGGAGACCAAAACTGTACACAATACTCCAGGTGTGTCCTCACCAAGGCCCTGTACAACTGTAGCAACACCTCCCTGCCCCTGTACTCAAATCCCCTCGCTATGAAGTCCAACATGCCATTTGCTTTCTTAACCGCCTGCTGTAGCTGCATGCCAACCTTCAATGACTGATGTTACCATGACACCCAGGTCTCATTGCACCTTCCCTTTTCCAAATCTGTCACCATTCAGATAATAGTCTGTCTCTCTGTTTTTACCACCAAAGTGGATAACCTCACATTTATCCACATTATACTTCATCTGCCATGCATTTGCCCACTCACCTAACCTATCCAAGTCACTCTGCAGCCTCATAGCATCCTCCTCGCAGCTCACACTGCCACCCAACTTTGTGTCATCCGCAAATTTGGAGATACTACATTTAATCCCCTCGTCTAAATCATTAATGTACAATGTAAACAGCTGGGGCCCCAGCACAGAACCTTGCGGTACCCCACTAGTCACTGCCTGCCATTCTGAAAAGTACCCATTTACTCCTACTCTTTGCTTCCTGTCTGACAACCAGTTCTAAATCCACGTCAGCACACTACCCCCAATCCCATGTGCTTTAACTTTGCACATTAATCTCTTGTGTGGGACCTTGTCGAAAGCCTTCTGAAAGTCCAAATATACCACATCAACTGGTTCTCCTTTGTCCACTTTACTGGAAACATCCTCAAAAAATTCCAGAAGATTTGTCAAGCATGATTTCCCTTTCACAAATCCCTGCTGACTTGGACCTATCATGTCACCATTTTCCAAATGCGCTGCTATGACATCCTTAATAATTGATTCCATCATTTTACCCACTACTGAGGTCAGGCTGACCGGTCGATAATTCCCTGTTTTCTCTCTCCCTCCTTTTTTAAAAAGTGGGGTTACATTGGCTACCCTCCACTCGATAGGAACTGATCCAGAGTCAATGGAATGTTGGAAAATGACTGTCAATGCATCCACTATTTCCAAGGCCACCTCCTTAAGTACTCTGGGATGCAGTCCATCAGGCCCTGGGGATTTATCGGCCTTCAATCCCATCAATTTCCCCAACACAATTTCCCGACTAATAAAGATTTCCCTCAGTTCCTCCTCCTTACTAGACCCTCTGACCCCTTTTATATCTGGAAGGTTGTTTGTGTCCTCCTCAGTGAATACCGAACCAAAGTATTTGTTCAATTGGTCTGCCATTTCTTTGTTCCCCGTTATGACTTCCCCTGATTCTGACTGCAGGGGACCTACGTTTGTCTTTACTAACCTTTTTCTCTTTACATACCGATAGAAACTTTTGCAATCCGCCTTAATGTTCCCTGCAAGCTTCTTCTCGTACTCCATTTTCCCTGCCCCAATCAAACCCTTTGTCCTCCACTGCTGAGTTCTAAATTTCTCCCAGTCCCCGGGTTCGCTGCTATTTCTGGCCAATTTATATGCCACTTCCTTGGCTTTAATACTATCCCTGATTTCCCTAGATAGCCACGGTTGAGCCACCTTCCCTTTTTTATTTTTACGCCAGACAGGAATGTACAATTGTTGTAGTTCATCCATGCGGTCTCTAAATGTCTGCCATTGCCCATCCACAGTCAACCCCTTAAGTATCATTCGCCAATCTATCCTAGCCAATTCACGCCTCATGCCTTCAAAGTTACCCTTCTTTAAGTTCTGGACCATGGTCTCTGAATTAACTGTTTCATTCTCCATCCTAATGCAGAATTCCACCATATTATGGTCACTCTTCCCCAAGGGGTCTCGCACAATGAGATTGCTAATTAATCCTCTCTCATTACACAACACCCAGTCTAAGATGGCCTCCCCCCTAGTTGGTTCCTCGACATATTGGTCTAGAAAACCATCCCTTATGCACTCCAGGAAATCCTCCTCCACCGTATTGCTTCCAGTTTGGTTAGCCCAATCTATGTGCATATTAAAGTCACCCATTATAACTGCTGCACCTTTATTGCATGCACCTCTAATTTCCTGTTTGATGCCCTCCCCAACATCACTACGACTGTTTGGAGGTCTGTACACAACTCCCACTAACGTTTTTTGCCCTTTGGTGTTCTGCAGCTCTACCCATATAGATTCCACATCATCCAAGCTAATGTCTTTCCTAACTATTGCATTAATCTCCTCTTTAACCAGCAATGCTACCCCACCTCCTTTTCCTTTTATTCTATCCTTCCTGAATACCCCTGGATGTTGAGTTCCCAGCCCTGATCATCCTGGAGCCACATCTCCGTAATCCCAATCACATCATATTTGTTAACATCTATTTGCACAGTTAATTCATCCACCTTATTGCGGATACTCCTTGCATTAAGACACAAAGCCTTCAGGCTTGTTTTTTTAACACCTTTTGTCCTTTTAGAATTTTGCTGTACAGTGGCCCTTTTTGTTCTTTGCCTTGGGTTTCTCTGCCCTCCACTTTTCCTCATCTCCTTTCTGTCTTTTGCTTTTGCTTCCTTTTTGTCTCCCTCTGTCTCCCTGCATTGGTTCCCATCCCCCTGCCATATTAGTTTAACTCCTCCCCAACAGCACTAGCAAACAGTCCCCCTAGGACATTGGTTCTGGTCCTGCCCAGGTGCAGACGATCTGGTTTGTACTGGTCCCACCTCCCCCAGAACCGGTTCCAATGCCCCAGGAATTTGAATCCCTCCCTGCTGCACCACTGCTCAAGCCACGTATTCATCTGCGCTATCCTGCGATTCCTACTCTGACTAGCACGTGGCACTGGTAGCAATCCCGAGATTACTACTTTTGAGGTCCTACTTTTTAATTTAGCTCCTAGCTCCTTAAATTTGTTTCGTAGGACCTCATCCCTTTTTTTACCTATGTTGTTGGTACCAATGTGCACCACGACAACTGGCTGTTCTCCCTCCCATTTCAGAATGTCCTGCACCCGCTCCGAGACATCCTTGACCCTTGCACCAGGGAGGCAACATACCATCCTGGAGTCTCGGTTGCGGCCGCAGAAACGCCTATCTATTCCCCTCACCATTGAATCCGCTATCACTATCGCGCTCCCACTCTTTTTCCTGCCCTCCTGTGCAGCAGAGCCAGCCACGGTGCCATGAACTTGGCTGCTGCTGCCCTCCCCTGATGAGTCATTCCCCCCAACAGTACTCAAAGCGCTGTATCTGTTTTGCAGGGGGATGACCACAGGGGACCCCTGCACTACCTTCCTTGCACTACTCTTCCTGCTGGTCTTCCATTCGCTATCTGGCTGAGGACCCTTCTCCTGCGGTAAGACCAACTCACTACACGTGATACTCACGTCATTCTCAGCATCGTGGATGCTCCAGAGTGAATCCACCCTCAGCACCAATTCCGCAACGCGGACCATCAGGAGCTCGAGGCGGATACACTTCCCGCACACATAGTCGTCAGGGACACCGGAAGTGTCCCTGAGTTCCCACATGGTACAGGAGGAGCATAACACCCGACCGAGCTCTCCTGCCATGACTTAACCCTTAGATACACTTAAATGAAACATATAAACATAGAATCATAGAAACATAGAAAATAGGTGCAGGAGTAGGCCATTCGGCCCTTCTAGCCTGCACCGCCATTCAATGAGTTCATGGCTGAACATGCAACTTCAGTACCCCATTCCTGCTTTCTCACCATACCCCTTGATTCCCCTAGTAGTAAGGACTTCATCTAACTCCTTTTTGAATATATTTAGTGAATTGGCCTCAACAACTTTCTGTGGTAGAGAATTCCACAGGTTCACCACTCTCTGGGTGAAGAAATTCCTCCTCATCTCGTTCCTTAATGGCTTCCCCCTTATCCTTAGACTGTGTCCCCTGGTTCTGGACTTCCCCAACATTGGGAACATTCTTCTTGCATCTAACCTGTCTAACCCCGTCAGAATTTTAAACGTTTCTATGAGGTCCCCTCTCATTCTTCTGAACTCTAGTGAATACAAGCCCAGTTGATCCAGTCTTTCTTGATAGGTCAGTCCCGCCATCCCGGGAATCAGTCTGGTGAACCTTCGCTGCACTCCCTCAATAGCAAGAATGTCCTTCCTCAGGTTAGGAAACCAAAACTGTACACAATGCTCCAGGTGTGGCCTCACCAAGGCCCTGTACAATTGTAGCAACACCTCCTTGCCCTTGTACTCAAATCCCCTCGCTATGAAGGCCAACATGCCATTTGCTTTCTTAACCGTCTGCTGTACCTGCATGCCAACCTTCAATGACTGATGTACCATGACACCCAGGTCTCTTTGCACCTCCCCTTTTCCTAATCTGTCACCATTCAGATAATAGTCTGTCTCTCTGTTTTTACCACCAAAGTGGATAACCTCACATTTCTCTACATTATACTTCATCTGCCATGCATTTGCCCACTCACCTAACCTATCCAAGTCGCTCTGCAGCCTCATAGAATCCTCCTTGCAGCTCACACTGCCACCCAACTTAGTGTCATCCGCAAATTTGGAGATACTACATTTAATCCCCTCGTCTAAATCATTAATGTACAGTGTAAACAGCTGGGGCCCCAGCACAGAACCTTGCGGTACCCCACTAGTCACTGCCTGCCATTCTGAAAAGTACCCATTTACTCCTACTCTTTGCTTCCTGTCTGACAACCAGTTCTCAATCCATGTCAGCACACTACCCCCAATCCCATGTGCTTTAACTTTGCACATTAATCTCTCGTGTGGGACCTTGTCGAAAGCCTTCTGAAAGTCCAAATATACCACATCAACTGGTTCTCCCTTGTCCACTCTACTGGAAACATCCTCAAAAAATTTCAGAAGATTTGTCAAGCATGATTTCCCTTTCACAAATCCATGCTGACTTGGACCTATCATATTACCTCTTTCCAAATGCACTGCTATGACATCCTTAATAATTGATTCCATCATTTTACCCACTACCGATGTCAGGCTGACCGGTCTGTAATTCCCTGTTTTCTCTCTCCCTCCTTTTTTAAAAAGTGGGGTTACATTGGCTACCCTCCACTCCATAGGAACTGATCCAGAGTCAATGGAATGTTGGAAAATGACTGTCAATGCATCCACTATTTCCAAGGCCACCTCCTTAAGTACTCTGGGATGCAGTCCATCAGGCCCTGGGGATTTATCGGCCTTCAATCCCATCAATTTCCCCAACACAATTTCCCGACTAATAAGGATTTCCCTCAGTTCCTCCTCCTTACTAGACCCTCCGACCCCTTTTATATCCGGAAGGTTGTTTGTGTCCTCCTCAGTGAATACCGAACCAAAGTACTTGTTCAATTGGTCCGCCATTTCTTTGTTCCCCGTTATGACTTCCCCTGATTCTGACTGCAGGGGACCTACGTTTGTCTTTACTAACCTTTTTCTCTTTACATATCTATAGAAACTTTTGCAATGAAGATTAGAACAGCTCCAAAAGTATAACTAGGGCCCTGTTTTTAACAAAGTTTATGCATAGCATCATAGAGCATCAAGAAGGGAGGAGAAAGAGACCACCGCAGCAGTTCTAACAAGCCTCTCCAGCCTCGGCGACACTACCGGGGCCTCACTGCCCTGCTATCGAGAAGGAAAGAAAACCATCGCCATGGCAGAAAAAGCAGCCCCAGAACCTCGGACATCACTATCGCGGCAGCAACCGACCACAGCCAATGTGGTCCCATCGAAAACACCGTGATCGACCTACTCCGAAACAAAACTCCTCAAAGAAGAAACTGAAGATTCAAAAGTTTCCACTCTACAATCTACTCCTGACTACCAACAGGTGAAGCATTGACTAAAAAGACTTTTAAAACCTATTTCTAACGAAAGAAAGTGGGTACTCACCACTTAAGTCCAATACGTGCCCTAGCGCATCAGCAGACACCACCCAACTGAAAACTACGCAGTGAGACGTCCTCTACGACATTCAGGGTACGGCAAGCAAAACCTACAGAGTCCAGCGAACCCCGAAATCGCGACCCACTGCCAACTGACAATAAAGGATTGGTGAGCATGGTCTCTGTTTGCCCTGAAGTTTAACCTAGTCAGAGTAAGGCATTGGGAGGTGAGAGGTGTATTATTTCTGTAACCCCTTTGAATGTGTGATATAGTGTTCTTTATTTGAATGATTACAAGTTTGACATTGTATTTCCTTGACCTAAATAAAATCGAAGTTTTTTGCACCAAACCAGTTGTCTCTTGCACTTTGTCACATCCCCCAAATAAATCCAAAGTCTAGAACCCAGGGAGTGGGAGCGATTCGAACCGCTCAGAAGGTCAGAGTTGAACCTGACCCCACATACCACCCCCTACAGAATGGCAACCACGGCAGGACTTTGGTATAAGGGATGTGATACAGAAAGTGCTATTTTGGAAGAAAGAACCAAGATGGAAGAGATGATTTCCTCCTATGTGTACAAGAAAGTGAATGTCACTAAGTGCTTGGTCTATTGCGCGCTGAGCGTCCGGGAGACACTGCGGCCCACTGGACAGCAAGCAAGGACCATAAAGAATTGGTAGAAAAGGCAATTTGGTTGGTCTGTCGACAGCGACAGGTCCAACTCCTAGATAAAACCGTCGAGTCACTACAGGCAGAACTGTGGGTATGTGCAGAGACATCACATGAAAGGGCTATGGCAGGAGAAAGGTTATGGGGAGAACTCCGTAAGCTGAAGCATGGAAAGGCGCAACTAATGGAGAGCTTCAAGAACAGCCAGGACTAATTCCAGTGTCAGGTTACCGAGGTTAGAAATAATGAAAAGATACTGCAGGAGGAAAATACTCGCCTTACCCTTCAAATAAAAGAGCTGGAGGAGAAGTTAAGAGACATACAGGCAGCTTATAAAGTAGTCAGCATTAATGGGTTTGAGTCAGGAGGCCATGGTCCCTGCCAGCAACAAATCAAGAGTTTAACCCTTGATCTGTCCAAGGCCAAAGGCATGGTATGCCTGATAAACCCGGGTACGGCCCGGGTAAACCTGGAAGAGAAGGAGGAAACTGTTCGACCACCACCTGTGGCGCCGGTGATCATACTGGTTCGGCAGCAGGAGGGATGGATGGGTTGTGGGGCGGACAGGGATAACGGACCACCACCACCTGTGACGCAGAGGTTCCGCTCGGTTTGGCAGCAGGGAGAGGTGGGCGAGCCAGAGCAGGAAGAGCCAAGGCCGGGGCCGATGTGCCCGGTCCGGCAACAGAAGTTTGACCCGCCCAACGGCACTGGGGATCTGGGGCACCTGGAAAGTCAATTTGTGGTTCCCCACACTACCCAACAGCTTAGGGCTATGATAAGCCACCTGGGAAAGCTCACTCCCAAGGGAGCCCTTCGGTCCACTTTATGGAAGTGGAACAGGTAGGGGATATCAACGGGTGCGATGATGTCGAGATAGCAAAAATGCTCCTCCTCTCACTGGACGGCAAGCTGTACCAGTCCCTCTCTGCCGAGAGCAAAGGGGGGCAAAGCACATGTGCCACCGTCCAGGAAGACATTCTAGAAGCCATGGGCTATAATAACGGGAGTCCCTTCTCCAGAGTGGAGAAGACAGTGCAGCTCACAGGGAAAACCCCACAGGCTTTCGCAGACAGATTGTGGCCTGTGTACCAGAGCACCTGCGGTGGGGACCTCAACCGGGGTCACCTAAACCGGGACGAGAGAGCCCACTGGCTCCAAAGCCTGGTGTCAAACAGTTCGCCACGAATAAGAGCAAAGGCTGAGGCCTGGATTGACCAGAGAGATCCCCAGGCCACCGAGCAAGAAGTGGTCAGGCAACTGACCCTAGCCTACCGGAATGGCAGGGGGACGGAAGAGCACCCACCCAAGGGAAGGGTCCACGAAATCAGACCTAGTCAGGATAAGAGGGAATGGTGCCAGGAGTGGGGCGACCCCTCCGATACAAAACGTACCTGTTTTGGGTGCAGAAAGAGTGGGCACTGGAGAAAGGATTGTAGAAACCCATGGAAGAGTAGTGCAGGGAAGAATTCTCCAGCCCCTGCCCAAAGGACTGAGACCGAGAAACCAGTCGCTCCCCCACACGTTTGACACATTCATGACTGCGCTCCGAACAATGCTAGATGGCCCTGGGAGGGTAGCCGCCGCCACCGGTACCGAAATCCCGTCTGCCCCATCCCATCCAAAACAGTGACTAGGACAGGCACAGCCTGTTCACCTGTGTTCCCTCGAGTACGATGCATGGGGGAGACCAACCATTCAGATGGAAGTGGAAAAGGTGAAAGGGACTTATTTGCTGGATACCGGTGCATCAAGCACCCTCATCTATGCATCTAACCCCGCCGCCTCACCTCTGTCTAGCGGGGTCCCCTACAGCTTGGTGGGTTTCACAGGCACCGAGCAGGCTGGCTCATTCTCCATTCCGCTCTCTATTCATTTGGGAACACTCCACTCCAAGTGGACTTGTGTCCTGATGAAGTGGGAACAGGAAGGGAGGGAGATCCTGGGGGCTGACTTCATTCTTGGCCACGGGATCCTAGTGGATTTAAGAAAACATTGTCTTTGGGGGGCAGTACGTGCAGGACAGGAGAGTGAGGTGGTGGTTATCCCAGAAAAATGGGGAAAAGGGACGGTGTGCACCATGAAGCCAAAGGAGGGTTACGACCATGAATCACTGGTCAATAACACTCTGATAGAGTACCGAGAGTATGTGAGGGCAAACCTTGCACCTTTTGCCACTCACAAACACGACTGAGGAAGGATAAATGGGGTCGAGGTTAGCATAAATGGGGACCCCATGACCCGACCACAGAAACAGTATAACTTTCCCAGGGAGGCGGAGGCAGACATGGAAACAGCCTTGGGTTCTTTGGTTAAACAGTGGGTATTGAGACCAATAGCTACCCATTTAACTCTCCATTGTGGCTGGTTAAGAAACCGGACAACTCCTGGAGGGCCACGGTGGACTATCAAGGAATCAACCGTAACATCCCCGTCTGTGCACCCACGGTTGCTGCCGTCGCCGACCTCATTGGAAGTATTCCAGCCTCCGCGACCACCTTCACAGTGCTGGATATTTCCAACGGGTTTTGGTCCATCCCTTTGCGAAGAGAAGACCAGTACAAGTTTGCTTTTACCTTAAAACGACAGCAATACACTTGGAACTGTCTCCCTCAGGACTTCCAGAACAGCCCTAGCATTTTCCACCAATGTATGGCCAACTGTTTAAAGAGCTTCAGCAGACCCCAGCAGCTGGTGCAGTATGTGGACGACCTGCTCCTATTCACCAATGAGGTGGAGGAGCATGGCCCACTGCTGACTGAACTGCTGGAGCTACTGAAAGAAGAAGGGTTTAAAGTGAATCCCAAGAAGGCACAGATCAGCCAGAAGGAAGTAAAATTCCTGGGACTGGCTGTGCGCGCTGGGGAAAGAGCCATTGACAAAGCTAGAAGGGAAGCAGTGCAGAAGTTACCAGTCCCCAACACAGTAACAGGAGTAAGATCTTTTCTAGGGCTAACCGGGTACTGCAGAGATTTCATTGAGGATTATGCAGCCACAGCAGCCCCTCTGCTCCGACTCCTACACAAGGCAGTGGAGTGGGATTGGGACAAAGGTTGCAAGGCAGCATTTATCCAGCTCAAGAAAGACCTGCAGACCGTGCCAGCTCTAGGGGCTATTGATGGGGGTAAAAAGTTTTTCCTGGAAGTAGCAGCCAATGGGGACAGTCTGGGCGCAGTACTGCTCCAGGAACGGCACGGCCGGCTGAGGCCAGTGGTCTACTCCTCCAGGATACTCACGGACGTGGAGAAGGGATACTCCAACTGTGAGCGGCACCTCCTAGCCACTCTCTGGGCTGTGAAAAGATCACTGATCTTCACAGTGGGGTCCCCTATCACACTCCTTACCCACCATATGCCTATCCAAATGCTCCTGGACGGGAGAATCAAGGACGGGACGGTGAGCAGCGCCTGCATTGCTCGCTGGACCCTACTCCTCTCTCAGGGTAAAGTGTCTCTGCGAGCCAAGGCTCGCAGCCAACATGATCTATCCAGGGACAGCCCACCGGTGTCCTGTAGAAGGGGTATGGGAAATTAACACAGGCTTTCGGGCCAGGTTACACCCCACATGCCGAGAGATCTATGTGGACGGTTCAAGCACGGTATCTGCGGGCGAACGACTCACAGGCTGCGGAGTGTATGACCCAAAGGCAGCCATTGCCCTGGTGATTAAACTCCCCAGTACTATGAGTGCCCAGCATGCTGAACTGTCAGAGATGGTGTACGTGGTCATACACCCCGAAGAATTCCCTACCCCATACACAATTTGCTCGGACAGTATGTTCACATGCAATTCGTGTACAGTGTACGTGGCTATCTGGTCCCGTTGCGGATACACATCTGCAGACAGGAGACCCCTGGCAATTAAGCCTTTACTGGAAAAGATCATGACGGTCGTGAGGGAGGAAGAGACGGTCTATATACATAAAGAGAAGGCACATTCCACCACTGAACCCCCTGTAGCGAGGGAAACTAGCAGGCTGACATGTTAGCCAAGCAAGGTGCCTGCGCACGGGCAAGCTCTGGGATCCGTACAACCCAGGCCCCATCGCAGCAGTCAGAGGCAGGATTGGGACGATGATGATAGGAAGGGCAGGGGTAACATTGCCCCCGGACCTGAAAACGGTTCAGACCCAGGACCCCATCCTCAAAACTGTCCTGAACATGCTAGCTAAAGGGGAGAAGGTAGACGGCCCGTAAGGCACCGCAGCTATTGCCATTAAACAAGGCATGCTGTTCAGGGGGAAGCAATGGGTGGTTCCGCAACAACACCGGAGAGAATTCCTCCAGCTGGCCCACGAAGGTCCAGGAGCAGGACACCCCGGACCTGAGACCACCTGGCAACGGGTGGAACAGGCAGGGTGGTGGCTGGGACTCAGAGAAGATGTCCGCGAGTTCTGCGCCAGCTGTCTGGTGTGTGCTGCCAACAACCCCGACCTCCAGAAAAGGAAGGTGCCTATGGGACATATCAAGAGGGTAGAGGGACCCTGGCAGTCGATCCAGGTCGATTATTAGGGCCCCTACCCACCGCCCAGGGAGGCTACAAGTACTGCCTAGTGTCGGTGGATGTATTCACCAAATGGGTGGAAACCTTCCCATGCTGAACAGCCACTGCTCTGGGGATAGCTAGGATCCTGGTAAGGGAGGTGTTCTCCCGATGGGGACTACCCCAGTACGTGGAGTCCGACCAAGGGAATCACTTCACTGGGCAGGTGATGCAGGAAACCCTTAAGGTGCTTGGCATTGAGGGAAAATGGCATGACGCCCACAACCCGCAGTCATCCGGGCCTGAGGAGCGATTAAACCGCACTATAAAGGAAAAGTTACGTAAGGAGATGGGGGACTCACCCAAGAAGTGGGTAGAGGTCCTACCACTGGTCCTCATGGGGATCTGGGCCAGCCAGTCAAAGAGCACGGAGTACTCCCCGTACGAGCTCATGACCGGCAGGGCCATGCGAACCCCTACCCATGTATTAGCCCCGGTACTCACGGAAGGTCAGCTCAGGGAAGCGAGCCGGGACAGCTTTGTCAGGAACCTGTTTGAACACCTTAAACAGATTCACTGGCAGGCTGCTAACAACATGGGGAAACAGCATCGGAGCAACCGAATGCTGCAAGAACCCCGCAAACACCACGAATGGGAGGTAGGGGACCAGGTCATGGTAAGGAACTATGCTCGAGTAGGGGTTTTTGAAGCACTGTACATGGGACCGTATCACATTGTCGACAAGGCAAGCCCCATGGATCTTTGCCGTGAAAATGCCCCGCCGTACAAAGTGGTTCCACATAAACCAGTGCAAACTTTTCAACCCCGGGATAGCAGCTAAGCGTAAGGGACAGCCAGAAACAGTGAACCGTACCAAAGGCAGGGACCCTCAGCCAGCAGCCCCCAACTGTGGAACTCCCACAGGGGACATGGCAGACCCAGAGGGACGGTGGACTGTGTTATTGAAGGGGCTATCCCCCTAATCATTTGGAACTCGGACGCACCCCCAGTAGTCAGAACCCTGAGAAGGACTCTCCGCACATCACGGCCTGAGACACGTGGTCACCAGCGCCCCTATTTAAGTGGTTCAGCCCCGGGAGAGGGACCAGCCGCAAAGGGGTACCTAGGATTAGGGATCAGCATGCGAGCAGGGACCCCCGGGTGACGAGGGACCCCTGGAAGAGATAGTGGTGGACCAGACACCAATTGGGAGTTCCCAGCCCGCAGCCCTCGACCAGGTAGAACCCTCAGGTAACGAAATGAACCCTGCCACGGCCCCCAAAGGGGCGGTGTGCTGCAGCACCGGAGGAGACGTTCCCCCAATAGTGTGGGACTCAGACCCACCTCCGGTCAGGACACTCCAGGTCCTGCGGTACAGGCCGACCTGCTACCAGCCCCGCTGGAAACCCAGAGGCCAGAGAAGAAAGGAAAAGAACAGGAGTTAACCTGGCCACCCGGAGACGGGTGGCAGATGTACATAATTAGGATGATAAGAATCGAGCATAGCGTAGGATTATGAGTGTAAGGTTTTTTTTAGGTTCACCACGACCGAAAGAGACCACGCGTATGGAAGTAGTGAAACGAGTAAAACAGGATAAAAGCATTTGTATAAATATGTAATGGAAGAGCTCCGGACGCCAGCCGGTGCCAAATTAGTGACATAGGCCTAGTAGTATTTGAAAGAAGCACTGGTAACAGTTCTTGGGGAAAGGAAAAGACCCCTCTTGTAGGCAGTAAAAGAGGCACTACAAGAACGATAACTGTAAGGTGAGACAAAAGTTGATAATAGACATCAGTTCCTATGGGAACTGGAAAAGACAGCCAGTTGAGTAAAGACTTAATTGTCTTCTCCGAGAAGAAATGAGCCCAAATTGGAACTCGATCACCTTTTGTTAAGCCAGAGAGCTTTGCTCAGGGCTGGACAATCTGTTTTATGTGCCCCTACAGAAAGGAGAACAACATGAAAAGGGTCCTGTTCCTCCTCGCCTTGATAAGGATGAGCAGCGACAGCTGAGGAGACGTGGAAGAACCCCTCATTTATGGGTGCTCGGCAGAGAGAGCACCGCTCGTGACTGCAGAGGCCAGCACACCGGGTATGGAAGAGCTCGCCATTTATACCCACGAAGGGAGATGGCCAGGGTGGCTGGAGTCTAATTCCACTTGCTACTCCAGCCAGCAAGGGTTTACCTATGGGGAGGCGTCCGTTCCATGCCCCAGGATACGGGTCATTGCTGCGCGGGTCGGTGTGACAGAGGGAAAACGTGTGTCTTTAACTTGTAAAGAGCAGATTCCCCTTTGGTGGTGGCTCAGGAGCTGAGCAAGGACACAGGAGACCAGGAATCTGACTGGGAAAGACTCGGTAATGACACGTACCGTACCATCACGGGACACTGGGAGGAGTGAAGGTGTGTTGGAACAAGTGGTGGGAGTCTGAACAGGGAATTTACGCCTTCATGTGGGGGTCAGAGGAGATCTGTCCTGCAGGCATATCCATCGCCTTCGCCAGGCAATGGCAAGATGACGGGGAAGGAATGGGGTGGGATTCCAGCCTACATGGGTGTGCGGTCCCGCACTCCCCATTCCCAATTAACGCCACCGACCTTAGAGCACACATTAAGAAACCCATGCCCACGACCCTGCCAGTGCAAACAATAATAGAAAGGTGTCCTCCACCACCAAGGGACCAGGGAATGGATTAGTATTGGTACCGACCGAAAAGGTGTAATACTAGGGGGTACACTATTCAGTAGCTTCCGTTATCTTAAACCTTATCGAGGTGCACTTAACTGCATGGTGCCCGAAGGAAACAGAACAGCTATACCAGACCCGACTCAGAGAAATGTTCAAGAAATTTTACGAGTTAGACTTTGGCAATGTAGACAAAGCAGATCTATACACCCTATACGCTAGGGACACCACGGGCACGGGGAGACCTAGAAGGGGAACCTTGAACGACATTTTTACTGCATATAATACAGGATCATCTGTTATAAATAGCCTAGATGATATAGAACTGCAAACGCAGATAAATGGTCTAAAGAACCAACTGAGAAAGATCCTAAAAGAGGAAAACACAGTAGTAGGCTCAGAGCTACACGAGGACCAGGCTATGATGGTCCATTTAAAAGAAACTGTGGCTGAGCTGGAAAAACATGCACAGACAGTGAATGCACTCATACGGGAGGATAGGAATGCTTCGGACCAGGCTGCACAGAACGAGGTGTGCGTGCTGTATGGGGCATGGTTGTTGAGCGAGGGCCGCAACAACCTGG
Organism: Pristiophorus japonicus; assembly: GCF_044704955.1. NCBI lineage: Eukaryota > Metazoa > Chordata > Chondrichthyes > Pristiophoridae > Pristiophorus > Pristiophorus japonicus. Next base: position 171,573,231 of record NC_091984.1, read on the forward strand.
AGGATTTAAAACAAGGTTTAGTCCTCCCCTGGATCAGTAACAAGCACCTCGCAGTATAGCAATTTACTCAGCCCGTGCCAGCTCCGCCTAGCTTCTGAAGCCTACCCTGTACCAGTAGATTGCGGGCGTTCTAATCACACCATCATGGGGATAGTACTAAGGATGCCAGTTATGAGTGGGACAGCCCGACCCACACCGGCATACAGGATGGAGAACGTTGGAGTCATTCAAGGAGGTGCACATGTACGTTTCACAGCGGTTCCACTGTATGTCATAAAGTGGGAGCACGCTATGACGGGTACTGACCTCTCCGGGTGCCGGAGCCGGGGTGCACACATAATACGTCTATTCTAAACCACAGTGCGGGTTTAAAACTGCTCGCGCACAGCCTATCAACTGTACCATGGAGGTAACGGCACAAGACCATGTTCCACCACAGATAGCATACATAGGGGGTGGGACATATTGTGTCGTCACCAGTGCGCCCCACTACCAGCATGGGCAATACTTCTGGTGTCCGGTGAGTGACAGCAACTTTTGCTTTAAACCCGAGGCAGAAGTTCAAGTGGCCCAGGAACGGATTGTCTCCATTTCCAAACCCTCCACTGTTCACCTCACTGTGAGAGAAAACATCACAAACCTACATGATTATGTTGTACATTTTGGCTATGAAATTCCCTCTCTACCCGGACATTTTACCGCTCTGCTAGAAGCTGTAGTAATCTCACAAAAACATTTCCACACTCTGGAACAGAAAACAATTGAGATAGAAAGAAAAATTTTAGAGATCACAATTCCACCTTAGTGGGACATTTTCAGGAATATAGAAGTTCCTGCCGGGATCAGAATAGCTTCCCACGTTTTGGTTGTCTGTCAACTCGCGATTTTTCTTTACTTATGATGTCTCACTTGTCGAATGAAGTTCAGAGGCCATCAGGTCAGGCACCAAAGGGCGCTGTACACTCCCTGGCCAAACTTGGGGATCATGCAGGGCGGGGTAACACCATGTTACCATGTTTGATTTGTTTTAATTTTCACCTGCTGTAAAAACGCAGAGATCGAGTGTTGTAAGAATGTTACTTAAAATATGTTTGACTATGTACCTTTATTTTCTGTAAAACGGGTAATGGAGGGCTTTGGACCCCCTCTATGTTGTAACATAATTGAAATGACTGTATCTACCTGTAAACAGCATTGCATTTCAAAGGGGGATGCACGTTTAAGTTTTAGCTAGGTAAATCCAGGGGAAGGTTGACTCTCAGGAGATCAGGAATTTTGCTCACCTAGCATGACACTCTAGCATGTAGAGTGTCACAAAGGGGACTGTAAGGTTGCAAAATTCATGGCAACCCCCACCGTCCAGTGTTTGGACTCATTGGAAAGGAAATTTAATTTGGAACAATCAGCCAAAAAGTTTGAGATCCAGAAAGTGCACATGGAAAAAACTACGAGTTTTAATCGAATTTGGGATTTTACAAAGCAGATTGGGTCCGTGTGGGAAGGGCTGAAAACTAAAGAATAACTATCTTTCAAAAGAAACCAGTTTTGAGTATTGAAACTGTCTGGGGTATTGAAGCTAAAACAAATTGTCTGGGGAATTGTGTAAACTTGAAAACCCTTCTCCCCGGGAGACATTAACAGAGCAACAATCAACCCAGAGATAGGCCATCCATCACCCTGAGCAAGAAACCAATCCAGCATATACATAATGACAATGGCACATCCAGCCTGCATGGAAAACCCAGACCGAGGCAGACTTTGCAAATACCAAAGCTAATTTTTCCCCATCAAGAAACAAATTTAAAAGATCGACACATCCGAGACAGGTTAACAGTAATGAACCCGCAAAAATATGACAAAGAGATATCAAGCCCGCTAAAAATTAAACAGAGAATCAGGGCTGATTTGGCGCGAAGATTAGAACAGCTCCAAAAGTATAACTGGGGCCCTGTTTTTAACAAAGTTTATGCATAGCATCATAGAGCATCAACAAGGGAGGAGAGAGAGACCACCGCAGCAGTTCTAGCAAGCCTATCTAGCCTCGGCAACACTACCAGGGCCACACTGCCCTGCTATCGAGAAGGAAGGAAAAACATCGCCACGGCAGAGAAAGTAGCCCCAGAACCTCGGACATCACCATCGCGGCAGCAACCGACCACAGCCAACGTGGTACCATCGAAAACACCATGATCGACCTACTCCGAAACAAAACTCCTCAAAGAAGAAACTGAAGATTCGAAAGTTTCCACTCTACAATCTACTTCTGACTGCCAACAGGTGAAGCATTAACTAAAAAGACTTTTAAAACCTATTTCTAACGAAAGAAAGTCCAATACGCGCCCTAGCGCATCAGCGGACACCGCCCAACTGAAGACTACGCAGTGAGAAGTCCTCTACGACATTTGGGGTATGGCAAGCAGAACCTACAGAGTCCAGTGAACTCCGAAACCGCGACCCACCGCCAACTGACAATAAAGGATTGGTGAGCATGGTCCCTGTTTGCCCTGGAGTTTAACCTAGTCAGAGTTAGGCATTGGGAGGTGGGAGGTGTATTATTTCTATAACCCCTTTGAATGTGTGATATAGTGTTCTTTATTTGAATGATTACAAGTTTGAAATATATTTCCTTGACCTAAATAAAATCGAAGTTCTTTGCACCAAACCAGCTGTCTCTTGCACTTTGTCACATCCCCCAAATAAATCCAAAGTCTCGAACCGAGGGAGTGGGAGCGATTCGAATCGCTCAGAAGGTCAGAGGTGAATCTGACCCTACACACCACCCCTTACATCAGTGACGGGCTGGTGATTTCATCGCACTGGTGCGCCAACACGTCTCTCCCCTTCAGTTAAAGGGGAGAGCCGCTGTGAGCACTGCAGCTTTTTAAGTTAGGTCCACTGGGCCACCAGTGAGGGTTTCGACCGGGCCAGCTGCCTGGCACCCAAGAGGCATTGCCAGGCTGCCTGTTGGTGGCCTAGCCAAACCCGGGAGCATAATTGTTGGGCCGACCTGGCAGTCAGCCGTCAGAAAAATATAAGATGGCCGAGGCAGTGCGCTCTCCCCTTTAATGGAGGCCGAACCGCCATTTTACACACACTGCAAGAATAGTGAACTGACAGAAAAAAACTGTTGGGGACACTGAGCGACGGCCGGGAGATTATCTAGGGTGAATTTTGCTTGCAGGGCGTGACATTGTCAGTGCACACTTTGATGAAGCACTTAGAAGGGTTTGGCAGCAGCAGGGCGGAAGTGGGGACCTCCAGAAAAACCATCGGGGAGAATTTTGCAAGCGGCGGCTATTCGACTACAAATCGACGGCCATTCAACACCACTGCGTGGCCGCCGCTTTCCGTCGGTAACAGGCCTTATCGGGTGGCTGAATTTCAGCCCCCACAATTCCAAATTGCAAATGTTACACCCTTGTTCAAAAAGGGGTGCGAGGATAAACCCAGCAACTACTACAGGCCAATCACTTTAACCTCAGTCGTGGGGAAGCCTTTAGAAACGATAATCCCGGACAAAATTAACAGTCATTTGGACAAGTGTGTATTAATTAAAGAAAGCCAGCACAGATTTATTGATGGCAAATCATGTTTAACTAAGTTGATTGAGTTTTTTGATGAGATAACAGAGAGGGTTGATGAGGGCAACACATGGTGTACATGGACTTCCAAAAGGTGTTTGATAAAGTGCCACATAATAGGCTTACCAGCAAAGTTAAAGCCCATGCAATAAAAGGGACAGTGGCAGCATGGGTACAAAATTGGCTATGTGACAGGAAACAGAGTGTACTGGGGAATGGTTGTTTTTCGGACTGGAGGAAGATGTTCCTCACGGTTCGATACCAGGACCACCGCTTTTCTTGATATATATTAAGGACTTGGACTTGGGTGTACAGGGAACAATTTCAAAATTTGCAGCTGACACAAAACGTGGAAATATAGTGAACAGTGAGGCAGATAGTGATAGACTTCAAGAGGCCACAGGTGGAATGGGCGGACATATGGCTGATAAAATTTAACTCAGAAAACTGCAAAGTGATACATTTTGGTAGGAAGAATGAGGAGCGGCAATATAAACTAAAGGTTACAATTCTAAAGGGGATACATCAACAGAGAGACCTGGGAGTGCACAAATCATTGAAAGTGGCAGGGCAGGTTGAGAAAGCGGTTAAAAAAGCAGAAGAATCCTGGGTTTCATAAATAGAGGCATAGAATATAAAAGCAAGGAAGTTATAATGAACCTTTATAAAATACTGGTTCGGCCGCAATTGTAGTAGCATGTCCAATTCTGGGCACCGCACTTTAGGAAGGATGTGAAGGCCTTAGAAAGGGTGCAGAAAAGATTTACAAGAATGGTTCCAGGGATGAGGGACTTCAGTTACGTGAATAGACATGTGAAACTGGAGTTGCTCTCCTTCGTGCATAGAAGGTTGAGAGGAGATTTGATAGAGGTGTTCAAAATCATGAGGAGTCTAGATAGAGTAGAGAGAGAAACTATTCCCATTGGTGGATGGGTCGAGAACCAGAGGACACAGATTTAAGATGATTGGCAGAAATGCCAAAGGCGACACGAGGAAAAACTATTTTATGCAGAGAGTGGTTAAGACCTGGAATGCATTGCACTCTTAGTGGAGTGCCGCAGGGTTCAGTGCTGGGACCCCAGCTATTTACAATGATTTAGACGAAGGAATTGAATGTAATATCTCCAAGTTTGCAGATGACACTAAGCTGGGTGGCAGTGCGATCTGCAAGGAGGATGCTAAGAGGCTGCAGGGTGACTTGGACAGGTTAGGTGAATGGGCAAATGCATGACAGATGCAGTATAATGTGGATAAATGTGAGGTTATCCACTTTGGAGCCAAAAACAGGAAGGCAGATTATTATCCAAATGGTGACAGATTAGTAAAAGGGGAGGTGCAACGAGACCTGGGTATCATGGTACATCAGTCATTGAAGGTAGGCCTGCAGGTACAGCAGGCAGTAAAGAAAGCAAATGTCATGCTGGCCTTCATAGCGAGGGGATTTGAGTATAGTAGCAGGGAGGTCTTACTGCAGTTGTACAGGGCCTTGGTGAGGCCTCACCTTGAGTATTGTGTGCAGTTTTGGTCTCCTAATCTGAGGAAGGACGTGCTTGCTATTGAGGGAGTGCAGCGAAGGTTCACCAGACTGATTCCCGGGATGGCAGGACTGACATATGAGGAAAGACTGGATCGGCTAGGCTTATACTCACTGGAATTTAGAAGAATGAGAAGGGATCTCATAGAAACTTATAAAATTCAGATGGAACTGGACAGGTCAGGTGCAGGAAGAATGTTCCCGATGTTGAGGAAGCCCAGAACCAGGGGACACAGTCTAAGGATAAGGGGTAAGCCATATAGGACCGAGATGAGGAGAAGCTTTTTCACCCAGAGAGTTGTGAACCTGTGGAATTCTCTGCCACAGAAAGTTGTTGAGTCCAGTTTGTTGGACATATTCAAAAGGGAGTTAGATGTGGCCCTTACAGCTAAAGGGATCAAGGGATATGGAGAGAAGGCTGGGATGGGATACTGAGGTTGAATGATCAGCCATGATCATATTGAATGGTGGTGCAGGCTCGAAGGGCCAAATGGCCTGCTCCTGCACCTATTTTCTATGTTTCTATGCGCAAGAGTGCCACTGGTGTAATTACTCAGGAGCTGTGCGTGTGACTTTAAGTGACTGTACATGCACCAATTTCACAACATAAGGATTAAGGGAAGAATCCGCATCAAAGGCAGAGTGCTTATTTCTACCAAAATACAGTATAGAGAGAAAAAATATCAAAGCAAAGTTGTCTCTCATCTCTATCGTCTTAACTGTTAATAATTGCAGCCAGTCGTTCTTATCTGCTTTAGCTGGATAAATACAAAGCAGCTTTCGCTTTCTAGAGCAGGCATGGTAATGCTTCTGGTAAGCTGTGTGCATCTGGAATCAAACTATTTTTATGAATGATCTATTAGATGTAGGTGTTGGGGGCACGGACTGCAAATTTGCAGATGATATTAAGATCTGTATAACTGTAGACAACTGTGCTACTGCTTCAGGAACATCTTGGGGATTGGGCTCATGACTGGCAAATATTGTTTAACTTGGAAAAGTGCAGTGTTATGCATGTGGCCAGGGTGAATGATCAACATACATACACCCTTCAGGGAAACGCATTAAAGAAGGTGGAGAAAGAAGGATCTCGGCATTGTAGTGCATAGATCTCTAAAGGTTCTTGAGCAATGCCATGAAGCAATAGTTAGAGCGAATAGGGTGTTGTGTGCACTCATAGGACAATTGATTATAAGACTAGGCTATAATAAGTAAAGTAGACAAGAGCATAAAATTACAAAGAAATATTGATAGATTAAGTGAGTGGGAAAAGCTATAGCAGATGGAGTTCAATGCAGGTAAGTTTGAGGTCATCCATTTTGGACCAAAAAAAGATAGGTCCGATTATTATTTAAATGGTGAAAAGCTAAGGACATTGGAGCTCCAAAGAGATTTAGGGGTCCCTGTTCGCAGATCACGAAAATGTAGTAGTCAGGTACAAAAAAAATCAAAAAGGCCAATAGAATGTTCGCCTTTATAACTCGAGGGCTAGAATATAAAGAAGAGAAAGTTATTAAGATAGGCTAAAAGGGCTGGGGCAGAACTCTTTAGAAAAGCGTAGACTTAGAGATGATCTGATCGAGGCTTATATGATGAGGAGAATAGATTGTGTTCCAGTTGACAGTTTATTCTGACTAAATAGGTTAGGGAGGACCAGGAGGCCATGATTTTAAGTTATATAAGTTATATGTTAAGTTATTATGTTACATGAGGCCAGATCTTGGTTAGATGTCAGGAGGTAGTTCTTTTCCCAGAGAATAGTGGACCTCTGGAACAGGCTCCCATCTTGTATTGTGGACGCTAATTTGCTGAATTCCTTCAAGCAAGAGCTGGACCTGATTCTGGCTGGGGCGGCGATCACCTCTTAAGTGCTGCAGGGAATTCAGGGCCAGAGTGATCTCCTGGACTAGTTTCAATAGTCTAGACGGGTCAGAGAGAAATTTCCCAGATTTTTGCTCCCAAATTGGCCTGGGTTTTTATTTGGTTTCTCGCCTCTCCCAGGAGGTTACCTGTTTTTTTGGGTGAGGTGGAGAATGTATACATTGTGATACACAAGTATCAGAGTTGTGAGGGACAGACTGGATGGACCAGAGGGTCGTTTCCTGTCCATCATCGTTCATATGTATCTGGCGAACTGCTACTAGCAGACTTTCAACTTCTATTTAACGACAGTCAGCCAGCCTACAGTCAGCATGCCTTTACCTCCAATGTGAGCCTTGCAGCTTCAATTGGAATAATCAATAATTCACAAGAAATGAAATTCAGAATTTTCTTTTGCTGTTAATTAGAAGTACTGTATGCCAAAATGAAAAGCTGTCATGTGCTCCTGTGCTTTTGTGATGCATGATTTATACCATTATTAAAAATGTATTTCAGAACAATCTTGCTTTTCATTGCTAGTACAGCATGTGCCCAAATTTACCATTTCACTGATGTTTGTATGCATTCAGGCAGAAGACTGGAGAATTTAGATTGATCTCGCTGACATGAGAGTGTTGCCACTTATTGTTTTGATTACCATCCGCTATGAGTCACAAAAACTATCTTCTCACAGTGTGCACCTTTGCCGTATCAGGTTTATTTAGTATTACTACAAACAAGACTAAGTGAATGAGGAAAAATATTAACCTGACGCAGACATCTCATCTCTGCTGATAATTAGCTTTCAACTCGGGTCTGGCCTGGCTGCAGGTATTCATGATTAGCAAACATTCTCTCTCGAGGAGCCCATATCCACATCCTATCAAGCAGATTAGTACTGAAAATTCAGGCATCATTCACTTTTCCAGTGATGAGCATGTGCTGAAACTGCAGAAACAGTGGAGCTAGGGCTAGGATTTGCCAAAGGGGCTATCAAAATCTGTTTGTCACTATGTTCTCTCCAAACTATACTGAATAGTGATAAGATCAGGCTGTCGCTGAAATACTAATTGAAACTCCTTTAGTAAAGAAAATTTAGCTGACAGTCAGTCATAATATGAATAAATATACTCGTCTGATTGATGAATAGGGGTGACAACATATTTGACATTATTGTAGCGGGTGACCTAATTGTATTGATAATATGTTACATATGGTGACAACACGAGAATGACATCCTGATGTAATTTCCACCAAAACACTCTGCTGTATCTGTGCCTGGCATGATCACTTTTGCACCTTTTAAAAGCTCTTATCTAATTAGATTTTCAATAAAAGGAAAATGAGGGAATACATTATTTAACAGTATATTAATCTGAAATGCTATGAAGCAAAATCAAGTTTGTGTGGTGTTATTGTAGTGTATATTTTACTTGCCACACTTGTATGGGACTAGTATCTCGAGAAATAAAAGTCAAATTTAAACATTTGGCATGTTGGTTTGACTCCTCTGAGATTCTTGTTCAGTAACTGAAGAAGTGAGTGACTGATTTTCAGTCTGTAGTCAGACAGGCACTTTACATTAATAGTATGCTTATCCTCCTGTATGGCTCAGAAACATGGACCATGTACAGTAGACACCTCACGTGGCTGGAGAAATACCACCAATGATGTCTCCGCAAGATCCTACAAATCCCCTGGGAGGACAGACGCACCAACATTAGCCTCCTCGACCAGGCCAACATTCCCAGCCTTGAAGCACTGACCACACTTGATCAGCTCCGCTGGGTAGGCCACATAGTTCACATGCCAGACACAAGACTCCCAAAGCAAGTGCTCTACTCGGAACTCCTTCACGGAAAACGAGCCAAAGGTGGGCAGCGGAAATGTTACAAGGCCTCCCTGATAAAGTGCAACATCCCCACTGACACCTGGGAGTCCCTGGCCAAAGACCGCCCTAAGTGGAGGAAGTGCATCCGAGAGGGCGCTGAGCACCTCGAGTCTCGTCGCCCAGAGCATGCAGAAATCAAGCGCAGGCAGCGGAAAGAGTGTGTGGCAAACCTGTCCCACCCACCCCTTCCCTCAACGACTATCTGTTCCACCTGTGACAGAGTCTGTGGTTCTCGTATTGGATTGTTCAGCCACCTAAGAACTCATGTTAAGAGTGGAAGCAAGTCTTCCTTGATTCCGAGGGACTGCCTATGATGATGATGATGATGATGTACCCAAAGTCCAAATAACAACAATGATAATTATTGCGGGGGAAGGGATTTGTGTGTGTTTGACACATAATCAGCAACTGAAAATTCACACGGTGTATTGGACAAACAGAAATTCGACATGCATAGATTTCTCAGTAGTCTGGTTTGGAAACTCTTAGATATGATGAATTTCTATGATACCTGGTTGACCAAAAATATAAACAAATTAATTGCAGAGATACATATAAATTTTATACCAAGAGCAGAATCTGTACATATCTACCTATATTAAATAAAACATCTTGTACATGGCATACACTTCTTGTTCGCACAAACCTTACTCGCTGTGTCACAATATTTGAGTCTTTCTTTACTGTCAGTGCATAAAACCTTATGCCAACATTTTATAACGGTAAGTCCTATTGGCCTAGCATGCTGTAATTGCATTGGATGGTAATGCTGCGCCCTTCCCCCATCACTGCTGCCCACACAACTAAAGTTGAAAATCAGCTGTCAATGAAGTACTTTTGATGTGCAGTCACTTATAATGTAGGAAATGGGCCAGCCAATTTGTGAACAGCAAGGTCCCACAAACAGCACTATGGTAATGACCAGATCATCTGTTTTAGTGATGTTGGTTGATAAATATTGGCCAGAACACCGGGGAGAACTTTCCTGCTTTTCTTCAAAATAGAATTACATAGAATGTATAGCATAGAAACAGGCCATTCAGTCCATGCCAGTGTTTATGCTCCACTCGAGCCTCCTCCCGCCTTTCCTTATTTAATGCTATCAGCATAACCTACTCCCTTCTCCCTCATATGCTTATTTAGTCACGCCTTAAATGGATCTATACTATACGCCTCAATCACGCCCTGTGGTAGCGAGTGCCACATTCTCACCACTCTCTGGGTAAAGAAGTTTCTTCTGAACTCCCCATTAGATTTCTTGGTGGCTATCTTATATTGATGACTTCTTCTTTTCTTCTACCCCACAAGTGGAAACATTCGCGCTCTGTCTATTCTATCAAAATCTTTCATAATTTTAAAGACCTCTATTAGTGCCATGGGATGTTTTATATCCACCTGAGAGGGCAGATAGGGCCTCAGTTTAATGAAAGATGCCAACTCCGACAGTGCAGCACTCCCTCAATACCACACTGGAGTGTCAGCCTAGATTTTGTGCTCAAGTCTCTAGAGTGGGAGTTAAATCCACGACTTTCTGACTCGGAGGTGAGACTGCTACTACTGAGCCATGGCTGACACCAACGTTTTTCAAATGTGTAGAAAATTTACTGCCATTAGTAGTGTCCTTATATTTATAAAGGATTAATCAACCTGCCTCTGTCCTATCAATTTCACTAGTAAAAATAGCCGTGCTATCATCTCTGCCAATCACTGAACTCAGCCCCTGCTTCAACCCTTGTGACCTTCTCCCCTAGCTGCTCTGACCTATTTCTGGCAACTTTATTTAAAATGTTTAATATAAACTGAAATAGTTCAGTTGCCGAACTTTACAGCTAAAGGGATCAGGGGGTATGGAGAGAAGGCAGGAGTAGGGTACTGAAGTTGCATGATCAGCCATGATCATATTGAATGGTGGTGCAGGCTCGAAGGGCCGAATGGCTTACTCCTGCACCTATTTTCTATGTTTCCCCATTCCTGGTTCTCCCCCTATCCTGGCACTGCTCATCTCTCTCAGTCCACCACTCCTGCTTCCAGTCGGAGCCTCCACCTCAGCCTCTGTGGCATTCTCCTCTCTCCTGCTCATCGGGAGACTGCCAAGATTGGATGCAATGCTGATATTACACCTTGCCCGATATAGGGCAAGGTGTAAAACTGGCGTTATACACAAACTTGTGGGTTTCATGCCCTCCCAGTTGGTTAAAATCGGCGGCCATTCTACAGTCTCAGCATGCACAGTGTGCATAATTTCACAGGATGCATCAGTAGCCAGCTAAACTGCTGGACTGTTTTTCTTCTGCTTCCAGCAGCTTCTGTTCAGTGATTTATCAAAATTATTGAAGAAAAAATTAGATGCTGCCCCATCCCCGCCATTTATAAAAGTTTGCTCATGTGAAGTTTATCTTGAATGTTTTTTAAAGAGAAAGGTTGCATGTGTGAGAAAAAAACTCAAGAGAGACTGTACTAAACTATAAATTACAGAAAGTGCATTACACTGAGATACAGAGATGAGAAAGTGTGTGGTTCTTTCCTCATCCTCAGTTTTAAACAAAACAGGACCAGAATTTTGAAAGCAAACACTGCATCCAATAATCATCTTACTATTACCTGTATTTTGTTGATATTTAAAAATGTAAACATTCTAATTCGTAACAGTTGTGAGACACAGAGAGATACAATGATGGAAAGAAAGAGACAAAAAGACAGGAAGATAGAGAGAAACAAAATCAGAGAGAGAGAGATAGGCAGACAAATGTGGGAACGTGGGTTCACATGACCTGGGTACCTCGATGTCCTTTCTGGGCAATCTGTGGGATTAGTTTACGATGAGTTAAAACAGCTTTCTGCTGAGCATGAGATAAATTGTGTCAAGCGGCCTAAAAGCAAGGATATTTTCACAGAAAAATAGGATAGTGGAAGAAGATTCAATCAGCCATATCTGTAATGGTCTGGATTATATCAGCTTGGTAGCTTGTGTTTATGGGAATGGGTAAAGTTTATTGGGGTAATCTGGTCACTTCTGGTCATGGTCATGCAATCATAGAATGAATACAGAACAGAAGGAGGCCATTCGGCCCATTAAGTGCATGCAGGCTCTCTGCAAGAGCACCTCAGCTAGGCCCACTCCCCTGCTCTTTTCTCGTAGCCCGACATTTTTTTCCCTTCAGGTACTTATTCAATTCCCTTTTGAAAGCCATGATTGAATCTGCCTCCACCATCGAACTTTCCTTAAGTTCAGAACCCTAGTCTCTGAATTAACTGTGTCACTCTCCATCTTAATAAAGAATTCTACCATACGAGACGTGAATTGACTAGGATAGACTGGCGAATGATACTTAAAGGGTTGACGGTGGATAGGCAATGGCAGACATTTAAAGATCACATGGATGAACTTCAACAATTGTACATCCCTGTCTGGACTAAAAATAAAACAGGGTAGGTGGCTCAACCGTGGCTAACAAGGGATATTAGGGATAGTGTTAAATCCAAGGAAGAGGCATATAAATTGGCCAGAAAAAGCAGCAAACCTGAGGACTGGGAGAAATTTAGAAATCAGCAGAGGAGGACAAAGGGTTTAATTAGGCGGGGGGAAATAAAGTATGAGAGGAAGCTTGTCGAGAACATAAAAACTGACTGCAAAAGCTTCGATAGATATGTGAAGAGAAAAAGATTAGTGAAGTCAAACGGAGGTCCCTTGCAGTCAGAATCAGGTGAATTTATAATGGGGAACAAAGAAATGGCAGACCAATTGAACAAATATTTTGGTTCTGTCTTCACGAAGGAAGACACAAATAACCTTCCGGAAATACTAGGGGACTAAGGGTCTAGCGAGAAGGAGAAACTGAAGGAAATCCTTATTAGTCAGGAAGTTGTGTTATGGAAGTTGATGGGATTGAAGGCCGATAAATACCCAGGGCCTGATAGTCTATATCCCAGAATACTTAAGGAAGTGACCCTAGAAATAGTGAATTCATTGGTGAACATTTTCCAACATTCCATGGATTCTGGATCAGTTCCTATATAGCTAATGTAACCCCATTTTTAAAAAAGGAGGGAGAGAGAAAACAGGAAATTATAAGAATTAGGAACAGGAGTAGGCCATCTAACCCCTCGAGCCTGTTAGTCTGACATCGGTGATGGGGAAAATGCTGGAGTCAATAATTAAAGATGTAATAGCAGCGCATTTGGAAAGCAGTGACTTGATTGGTCCAAGTCAGCATGGATTTATGAAAAGGAAATCATGCTTGGCAAATCTTCTAGCATTTTTGGAGGATGTAACGAGTAGAGTGGACGAGGGAGAACCAGTGGATATGGCGTATTTGGACTTTCAAAAGGCTTTTGACAAGGTCCCACACAAGAGATTGGTGTGCAAAATTAAAGCACATGGTATTGGGGGTAATATATTGATGTGGATAGAGAACTGGTTGGCAGACAGGAAACAGAGAGTCGGGATAAACGGGTCCTTTTCAGAATGGCAGGCAGTGACTAGTGGAGTGCCGCAGGGCTCAGTGCTGGGGCCCCAGCTATTTACAATATACATCAATGATTTAGATGAAGAAATTCAGAGCAATATCTCCAAGTTTGCAGATGACACTAAGCTGGGTGGCAGTGTGAGCTGTGAGGAGGATACTAAGAGGCTGCAGGGGGACTTGGACAGATTAGATGAGTGGGCAAATGCATGGCAGATGCAGTATAATGTGGATAAATGTGAGGTTATCCACTTTGGTGGTAAAAACATGCAGGCAGAATATTATCTGAATGGCGGCAGATTAGGAAAAGTGGAGGTGCAACGAGACCTGTATGTCATGGTACATCAGTCATTGAAAGTTGGCATGCAGGTACAGCAGGCGGTTAAGAAAGCAAATGGCACGTTGGCCTTCATAGCTAGGGGATTTGAGTATAGGAGCAGTGAGGTCTTACTGCAGTTGTACAGGGCCTTGGTGAGGCCTCACCTGGAATATTGTGTTCAGTTTTGGTCTCCTATGCTGAGGAAGGAGGTTCTTTCTATTGAGTGAGTGCAGCAAAGGTTCACCAGACTGATTCCCGGGATGGCAGGACTGACATATGAGGAGAGACTGGATCGACTGGGCCTGTATTCACTGGAGTTTAGAAGAATGAGAGGGGATCTCATAGAAACATGTAAAATTCTGACAGGACAGGTTAGATGCAGGAAGAATGTTCCCGATGTTGGGGAGTCCAGAACCAAGGGTCACAGTCTAAGGATAAGGGGTAAGCCACTTAGGACTGAGATGAGGAGAAACTTCTTCATTCAGAGAGTTGTTAACCGGTGGAATTCTCTACCGCAGAGTTGTTGATGCCAGTTCGTTAGATATATTCAAGAGGGAGTGAGATATGGCCCTTACGGCTAAAGGGATCAAGGGGTATGGAGAGAAAGCAGGAAAGGGGTACTGAGGTGAATGATCAGCCTCGATCTTATTGAATGGTGGTGCAGGCTCGAAGGACCAAATGGCCTACTCCTGCACCTATTTTCTATGTTTCTCTGTTTCATACCGTCGAAGTTTCCTTTCTTTAAGTTCAGGACTCTAGTCTCTGAATTAACTGTGTCACTCTCCATCTTAATGAAGAATTTTACCATATTATGGTCACTCTTCCCCAAGGAGTCTCGCACGACCAGATTGCTAATTAATCCTCTCTCATTACACAAGACCCAGTCTAGGATGGCCTGCTCTTTAGTTGGTTCCTTGACGTATTGGTCTAGAAAACCATCCCTTATACACTCCAGGAACTCCTCCTCCACAGTATTGCTACCAGTTTGATTAGCCCAATCAATATGTAGATTAAAGTCACCCATGATAACTGCTGTACCCTTATGACACGCGTCCCTAATTTCCTGTTTGAGCCTTTCCCAACCTCCCTACTAATGTTTGGTGGTTTGTACACAACTCCCACGAATGTTTTCTGCCCTTTGGTGTTTCGCAGCTCTACCCATATAGATTCCACATCATCCACGCTAATGTCCTTCCTTACTATTGCGTTAATCTCCTCTTTAACCAGCAACGCTACCCCACCTCCTTTTCCTTCCTGTCTATCCTTCCTGAATATTGAATACCACTGGATGTTGAGTTCCTAGCTTTGGTTAACCTGGAGCCATGTCTCCGTAATCCCAATTACATCATATCCGTTAACAGTTATCTGCGCAGTTAATTCATCCACCTTATTACGAATGCTCCTCGCATTGAGACTCAGAGCCTTCAGGCTTGTTTTTTTTACACTTTTGTCCTTTTAGAATTATGTTGTAATGTGGCCTTTTTGATTTTTGCCCTTGATTTCTCTGCTCTCCACTCTTATTTTTCCCCTTTCTATCTTTTGCTTCTGCCCCCTTTTTACTTCCCTCTGCCTCCTTGCATTGATTCCCATCCCCCTGCCATATTAGTCTAAACCCTCCCCAACAGCAGTAGCAAACACTCCACCTAGGACATCGGTTCCGGTCCTACCCAGGTGCAGACCGTCTGGTTTGTACTGGTCCCATCTCCCCCAGAACCGGTTCCCCAGGAATTTGAATCCCTCCCCCTTGCACCATTCCTCAAGCCACGTATTCATCTGAGCTATGCTGCGATTCCTGCTCTGACTAGCACGTGGTACTGGTAGCAATCCTGTGATTACTACCTTTGAGGTCCTACTTTTTAATTTAACGAGCATGTAGCGTTATCCATTGTTGCCGAATCGAACCCACAGTAAAAACGGGTCAGATTCGGCAGCAAGGAAATCGGTCATATCATAGAACCACTGCCAATGGTAACGATTCTATACTATAAATAGGGCATTGTAGGATTTGGCCGGTGCCAACATCAGTGTGTGTATGGGCCGGAAGAACTTTTGGACCTTTAAAATGGATCTATACCCTTTTAAAATGGAGACGCACATGGGCTGCGTTTCAAAATGAAGTTTGTACTTTTGGACTTTAAAAGGACTGATTTTTAGTTCCTGTGAAGTGTAGCAGAAGCTGTCTGTCTTTTGGGTTGCCATGGGACCAGTCTCAATGCTGACATCATGAAAGGCAGAAGCCTTTTCATTTGGAACTTTGAGTGATTTGTGAAAAAACACCTTTTGTCCATGGAGCCGGTATATCTGGATGGACAATGAAGTTTACAGGCCAAATGTAACACCTCTGGACTCTTTCAATGAAGGAGCAGTCAAGAACTCAACAAATAATTAGCACTTCGAGAACTGCTCATCTACAGAAATGGCCTACCATTGTTTACATCAAGATAACCAATCCAGGACAGAGACGTCACCAGAAAGTCCAACTAGCATCTCTGCGACCATGGTAACCAGGAATCGCCCAGCCAGTTTTGTGTATTATACGGGGTATAAAGATGCTGAACTTTGGGGGATTCAGTGCTTACTTTTCTTTACCATCTGGAACAGGGTTCCCCATGTGGCTACGCGTCTGTCAACTCTCCAGGAACGCCCGAGGTGAGTGTCTCGCCGTACCGCCTGAACGTAACTCTGTTAGGCACAGGGTTTTTTTTTAAGAGTTGAACGGACCCGGGACCGCGTGAATCAATGACAAGGGCTGGTAATTATATCCAGCATACACCTCTGGAAATCCCCAAGATCGCCAGCGTGTTTGGTTGCTGAGGAACTACAAGTGTCCAAGACGCAGGCTAACAGGTGTGAGTGTGTGTGAGGAGGCTTCCAAGTGTGGGTTCTGACTAAATCGGGAGAGGGGTTTAGTTCGAAGGGTTTCCATTATCTAGGCTTAGATTCTGGGAAGGGGGTTGGTTCGGCCTAACCGACAGGATGGGTAATTAGTCTAAGGTTTTAAGCTGGTGTCCACAGTCACCTACTCTTTAAGCCATAAGCGAGAGGAGTCGATGTCATTTTGTGAGTGTAATAAAAGGAATCGATCTTTGACCAACCTGAACTGTTTTGTTTGTCTGAGTCAATTATAATCTATTCATAGTAACTCCTTGGATCCGAACTTGGGGGTTCTGGGACTTGAGGTTCGCGGTATAATTCTGAAGACCAACCAGGTGGCATCTGCTCACGGCCGGGTTACACAGTAATTCCGCAGGGGACGCTGTGCATCGGGCATAGTAGAAGACCTATCTGATCTTGGTCGCTTTCTGTGTGGGATTACCCGCTAATCGACGGGCTAGGCAGGAACTATTGGCAAAAACTCCTGCCATACAAAGGGAAACAACCCGAACTGGGGAGTTTTAAAGCACGGGTCGACTCAAGGGAGCGTCATAGTGACACGGGGCACACAAAACACCCTGTGGCATCAGTTTGTGATCCAAGAAATTAGTCATACTTCCATCGTGTTGACTACCATGGTAAATTTGGGTTGTAGAGGTCTGAATTTCGGTAGTGTGGTTTTCATATTATTGTTTTACAGATTGCTGTTTTGTAAATTAAAATATTTATGTTTGATATGAGTCACTGCCCTCTTCTCTTTTTACGAATCTGGTGACAATTTCCACTTTACCAAAAAAAAGCCAATATTTTATCCACACATAGAATTCTCTGCCGTGTGTACCAGAAAAATATATGTAACAACTTGTATGCCTTAAGCTGCAAATTTAACAATGGACTCACTGAGGTAGTTGATCAGAAAGAATTTCTAAGCAGCACTCA
Organism: Pristiophorus japonicus; assembly: GCF_044704955.1. Lineage (NCBI taxonomy): Eukaryota > Metazoa > Chordata > Chondrichthyes > Pristiophoridae > Pristiophorus > Pristiophorus japonicus. The sequence continues at coordinate 171,590,692 of NC_091984.1, forward strand.
GAAATATACAGGGCCAGCTGAAGAGGAGAGGAAGAGAGGGCAACAGAGCAAGAACAGCCAGAGCTACAACCAGAGCTTCAGCCATACAGAAAGCAGTCGCAAGAAATACATCAGAAGGAGAGGATCTGGCTGAGAAAGTCAGACAGTTTTTGTAAAATCCTGACCCTGCAGTACAGACTGAAACGAGGCACATGCTGAAGTCAAGGTCACTCTGGACCTGCACCTTTATTTCACAGCTCTCGAGTACCACACTTGTCTGAGACCTGCCTTTATATACCTGTGTGGAACAGGTATGCAGTGTCTCCTGCAAGTGCATCCCTGGTGGTAAAGTAGGCTTGTGGTTACAGGTCATATCTAGTTACAGTCATGTATAGCATGGTAAGATACAGTTATATACAGTAGTGTGAGATACATGACAGTTTTAAGCAGAAAAAACCTGTGGAAAATACCAATTATTTTATATTTTGTTGGAACTTTATTGGCTCAAACTTGGTGGCCTTACCGCCCACTGCTGCCGGCTGCCACCGGGTTTTCTGGGCGGCCTCCCTCGGTGCCATTTTTGTGGAGGCCTCCCGCCGGCGGGAGGGAAGTACCGCTGGGAACCGCCCACTGACAGCCACTAGCGAGCAAGTTGCGTTGTGGCCTCCTGTCTGCCGAGCTGCCAGTTTGGTGTGGGTGGGAGTCGGCGGCAGCAGGGGGAAGGACTGTTGTGTGAAGACAGGTCTAACCCCAATGGTAAGTAAGAAGACCTGCAAAAAGGTTAGTAAACTTCTTTTATTTTTTTTTTCAGCGAATCAGGGGGATGGGGTCCCCTGAAGGTGTTCAAGTATTTTATTTTGTGGTCATTTCTATTTTTATGCGTTCCCCCTTCCCTGGGCCCGACTCAATCCTCGGCGGCACTTTGGCGAGGATCGCATTTGCTGCCGAGATTGGGAGCTCCTGCCCGTTGCTGCCCAGGTTTAGGGTGTAAGTCGGTATTTTGCCGCCAGGCGGTACTGGGTTATCTTTTAGATGGATCTTCCTGCCAAAGTACCGCCAGGTCTCTCGCTGGTCCTTTGGGCGGCACTTGGGCGGGCCTTGGCTTTCACCAAGTTCAGACCCGATAATTCTTAACAATTCATTGTAAGTGGATTTTGTAATATAAAGGACTGTGTAAGAATACTCTGTACTTCTGGGCTATTAATTTATTTATTATGCAGATTGGGCAGGAAAGTGGAGTTGAGGCCAAGATCAGATCAACCATGATCTTATTGAATGGCGGAGCAGGCACGAGAAGCCAAATGGCCTACTCTTGTTCCTATTTCTTTTGTTCTTATGCTAAAAATGCACGTGGAAAGTAAAAAAAAATGTGCACAAGCTAAAATGGGAAAATGGGGCCATCAACTTAGCTTTGTAACTAAGGATTATACAGGGAGAGTCCCACAGCATCTACAGTCATCATCATAGGCAATCCCTCGAAACGAGGATGAGTTCACAGGTGTTTCAATGAAGAACCTAATATTCCAGATCCTGAACAACATCCTGAAGGGTGGAAGATACCTGTGCGTGGATTTTTTTCATGTGTGGTGGCCGTTGCACACCAACCACCACATGGGCTTGACAGAGCGAGGTCTTGGTCGAGTGGCAAGGGTTATCCAAGACAACTGGAGACCTGCTTTGCTGCACGGACCTAGTGCACACACATATCGCAGTGTGGGCTGGCCCGTGATGCCCCTGGGCCCCTGGCCCCGAACTCACGCCTCTCCTGGGCCCCGATCACATCCCTCCACAGTCTTTCGCAGCTCCTGCTATACCTGCCATCGCTCCAATCACCGACCTGGACCTTGATGATGTCACCCTTCGTTGCCGTCGCACTCCTGCTCGCGCTGCTCCCTAAAGTGGCATGCCTCCATGTTGCTCCCGGGCCGCTGCAGCTCCGCTCCTTTTATGGCCCTAATCTGCCACTGGTGTTCTCACGCAGGTCGGGGCCTCCACGCAGGGCAGATGCCTGAGCATCTACAGAAACCATCAGGGGTATAGCCAGGCATGCACACTGTAGGTAAATCTGTACAAATTGTATCCTCTGCAGTGGCAAATTAGGCACATTGATGATCCAACAGCTGACCTGCTGCCCCAAGGTATCTGGTCAAGAGATGCTGCCGCAGTCCCTGCTGATCTCATTGCTGGACCCAACTCCAGCTCCTACCTGACGCTGCTGTTTCCTGTAATGTTCTCTGTGGCGTATGGATCATGTCTGTTTTGTTACAACAACAACTACTTGTATTTATATAGTGTCTTTAACATAGTGAAACGTCGCAAGGCACTTCACAGGAGTATGATGCGCTAAAAGTTTGACACTGAGCTGCATAAGTAGAAATTAGCACAGGTGACCAAAAGCTTGGTCAAAGAGGTATGTTTTAAGGAGCGTCTTGAAGGAGGAAAGAGAGGTAGAGGGAGGAGAGGTTTAGACAAGGAGTTCCAGAGCTTGGGGCCTGTAACATAAATAACCATGTAAGGACTGAATACAAGGAAGTAGTGTACATGGACAACGCTTTTTTTAAATTCCCATTTGTTAATATTCAGGCAAAATTATAAAACGTCCCAAGGCACTTCACAGGATTATTATGAGCTAAAAAATTTGACACTGAGCCGCCTAAGTAGAAATTAGCGCAGGTGGCCAAAAGCTTGGACAAAGAGGTATGTTTTAAGGAGCGTCTTGAAGGAGGAAAGAGAGCGAGAGGCGGAGAGGTTTACGCAGGGAGTTCCAGAGCTTGGGGTCTAGGCAACAGAAGGCATGGCCACCAAAGGTTGAGCGATTATAATCAGGGATGCTCAAGGGGTAGAATTAGAGGAGCGCAGACATTACGGGGGGGTGTGGGGCTGGAGGAGATTACACAGGTAGGGAGAGGGAAGGCCATGGAGGGATTTGAAAATAAGGATGAGAATTTTGAAATCGTGGCGTTGCTTAACCGGAAGTCAATGTAGGTCAGCGGGCACAGGGGTGATGGGTGAGTGGGACTTGGTGCAAGTTAGGACACGGGCAGCCGCGATTTGGATCGGTGTTTGAACGCCGATATATTTCCAAGTCTGGATGGTGTGTAACTTGAAGGAGAATTTGCAGGTGATGGTGCCCCATGATCCTACTGCCCTTGTCTTCCTTGGTGATAAAGGTCGTGCGTTTGCGAGATGCTGCCGAAGAAGCCATGGCGAGTTGCTGCAGTGCATCTTGTAGATGATACACACTGCAGTCATGGTGCGCCGGTGGTGGAGGAAGTGAATGTTTAAGGTGATGGATGGGGTGCCGATCAAACAGGCTGCTTTGTCCTGGATGGTGTCGAACTTCTTGAATGTTGTTGGAGCTGCACTCATCCAGGCAAGTGGAGAGTATTGCATCACATTCCTGACTTGTGCCTTGTAGATGGTGGAAAGGCTTTGGGGAGCCAGGAGGTGAGACACTCACCACAGAATACCCAGCCTCTGACCTACTCTTGTTGCCACAGTATTTATGTGGCTGGTCCAGTTAAGTTTCTGGTCAATGGTGACCCCCAGGATGTTGATGGTGGGGGATTTGCCGATGTTAATGCCATTGAATATCACGGGGAGGTGGTTAGACTCTCGCTTGTTGGAGATGGTCATTGCCTGGCCTTTGTTATGGAGCAAATATTACATGCCACTTATCAGCCCAAGCCTGAATGTCTTTCTGCATGCTGGCAAGAACTGCTTTATTTTCTGAGGAGTTTCGAATGACACTGAACACTGCAATCATCAGCGCACATCCCCACTTCTGACCTTATGATAGAGGGAAGGTCATTGATGAGGCAGCTGACGTTGGTTGGGCCGAGGACACTGTCCTGAGGAACTCCTGCAGCGATATCCTGGGGCTGGGATGATTCACCTCCAACAACCACAACCATCTTGCTTTGTGCTAGGAAGGACTCCAGCCAATGGAGAGTTTTCCTCTTGATTCCCATTGACTTCAATTTTACTAGGGCTCTTTGATGCCAAACTTGGTCAAATATTGCCTTGATGTCACCTCACCCTCACCTCCCCTCACCTCTGGAATTCAACTCTTTTGTCCATGTTTGGACCAAGGCTGTAATGAGGACAGTTTTCCACATTGTCGGGTAGATGCCAGTGTTGGAGCTGTACTGGAACAGCTTGGCTAGAGGTGCAGCTAGTTTTGGAGTGCAAGTCTTCAGCATGAACGCCAGCATTTTGTCGGGCCCATAGCCTTTGCTGCATCCAGTGCACTTAGCCGCTTCTTGATATTGTGTGGATTGAATGGAATCGGCTTAAGATTGGCTTCTGTGATGGTGGGGACCTCAGGAGGAAGCCGATATGGATCAACCACTTGGCACTTCTGGCTGAAGATGGTTGCAAATGCTTCAGTCTGGTCTTTTGCTCTTACACGCTGGGCTCCGCCATCAGTGAGCATGGAGCCTCCTCCCGTTAGTTGTTTAATTGTCCACCATCATTCATGACTGGATGTGACAGGACTGCAGAGCTTTGATCTGATCCATTGACTAAACATAGCAGCTGAGTTACAATATTGCTGCCCAGAGACACACTCTTTCAGATTTCAACTAATGAAAGTCAGAAAAAAAAAATGTGTGTTTGTTTGAAGAATGCATTTGTCAATTTAATAAAGCCATCAAAAGCAATTCTCAATTCTTATAACATTGAAGTATGCATAAGATACAGATCTTTATAATGTGTATGTACTACCGGGTGCACCCAATCGTGATATCTCTTGGGCGTGTGTTTCGTGTTTTGTGTTTCACCCTAAGATAAGGTCATCTCAAAATTTGTAAATTTAAACTGTTTTTATAAATGATTCAAACCTAAAAGTTGTATGAAAGCCAATGCTTTTGAATATTTATGTATTGTTTGACAAATAAGCAATATATAACATTTACCGATAGGGCAATGTTCTGAGAAGTAATTCCAGTTGTTTAGAATGGTGCCCATGGAATTATAGTTTAAACTGCTTATACATGAATTTAAAAATCTCATGGGCACTCAAATCAAATCGTTACCTCTCATAGGTTAGATAGACTCATTGGTTTATTATGAATAAGTAGAATAAAGGTAGCTCAAGTCATTATTTCTACTCCCTTGAGATGTCTGAAGTTGCCAGTAATTCCGATTTGCTTCTTCGATTGGGTAGGTTTCATTAGCACTCTAGCAAGCTGCAAGATGTGAATCACACAGAGGCATAAAACTTATCTTTTTAAGTCAAAGGAGAGCATTTCATGTACCAATGTGCATTTTTAAATCACTGCCTTGAGTAACAAGCTTCTGTTTAAAGCATAGATCACAAGCAGAACTATTTTATAAAATTAAAGGCTGCGTCAACTAAAAGTTTTTTTCCACCATATGCAACACAAACTGTTGAAATTCCACGTGGTCCCACTGCTGTTACACCAATGGAAAAAGATTTGTGCCCAGCAATGGTCTGGAGAGCTATTTGCACAAGTTTCCTAGGTTTGCTCATATGTATTGCCATGGCAGTAGAGATTGGCATACATACTGTGTAAAATGTGTGCGATCTGTCTGGTAATTGCAGTGCAATCTTTAAAAATACAGTTCTGGCTGAACACTGCAGCATCAGGTAAGCAAGGAGCAGTGCTTGGCTCACACTCTTGACTCACAACTAACTTCACTGCATGTCTAATCGATCTTTTTCTGGTACTTTGTAAGAATGTTTACGATAGGAGCTGAAATAAGCCAAAAGGGCAGCGGGGCACGGCAGGCAGGCAAGGAATAAGATGCCATAATTTCACAGGCTCAGACCTGCAAGTCCTTCTTGATGAAACTGACATCCAGAGACACAGACAGCTGGATGTCCATGGCAGCAAACCTGCCAGTAATGTCACTTGTGCCATCTGGAGGGAGGTGGCGCTGGCACTAAGTGCCAATGCTCTCATCCCCAGGACTGCAGACCAATGCTGCAAGAAGTTCAATGACCTGATAACACACTGGACACTTGCCCTTTTCTTCCTTGCCCACCTGGGAGCCAGCACACTTTTCACTCTTTAAAAGGAACACTTGTACTAACCCTTCACAATGCACACTGGTTAAGGATTGAGACGAAAGAATTGAATGTAATATCTCCAAGTTTGCAGATGACACTCAGCTGGGTGGCAGTGTGAGCTGTGAGGAGGATACGAAGAGGCTGCAGGGTGACTTGGACAGGTTAGGTGAGTGGGCAAATGTATGGCAGATGCAGTATAATGTAGATAAATGTGAGGTTATCTATTTGATGGCAAAAACAGGAAGGCAGAATATTATCTGAATGGTGACAGATTAGGAAAAGGGGAGGTGCAACGAGACCTGGGTGTCATGGTACATGAAAGTTGGCATGCAGGTACAGCAGGCGGTGAAGAAGGCAAATGGTATGTTGGCCTTCATAGCTAGGGGATTTGAGTATAGGAGTAGGGAGGCCTTACTGCAGTTGTACAAGGCCTTGGTGAGGCCACACCTTGAATATTGTGCACCGATTTGGTCTCCTAATCTGAAGGAGGACATTTTTGCTATTGAGGGAGTTCACCAGACTGATTCCTGGGATGGCAGGACTGACATATGAAGAAAGACTGGATCGACTAGGCTTATATTCACTGGAATTTAGAAGAATGAGAGGGGATCTCATAGAAACATATAAAATTCTGACAGGATTGGACAGGTTAGATGCAGGAAGAATGTTCCTGATTTTGGGGAAGTCCAGAACCAGGGGTCACAGTCTAAGGATAAGGCGTAAGCCATTTAGGACCAAGATGAGGAAAAACTTCTTCACTCAGAGAATTGTGAACCTGTGGAATTCTCTACCACAGAAAGTTGGTGAGGCCAGTTCGTTAGATATATTCAAAAGGGAATTAGATGTGGCCCTTACGGCTAAAGGGATCAAGGGGTATGGAGAGAAAGCAGGAATGGGGTACTGAAGTTGCATGATCAGCCATGATCATATTGAATGGTGGTGCAGGCTCGAAGGGTCGAATGGCCTACTCCTGCATCTATTTTCTATGTTTCTATATTAACCCGGGATCTTGCATGATGGCTACCCAGTTCTCCTAACAGCAATTCCTAAAATGTAGAACCTTAAAAGTCCTTTCTCCACTTGAACAGGCTGACACCCCACATCTCTTACTTCAGCTCTCCCATGCCACTTAGCAAACAACTGCTAGCCTTCCCCTCGTGTTCTCAATATTCTTGCAAGAGAAATTGATAAACAATGCGCACCAGAAGTAGACCATCAGAGAAAGCATCCCATCTTTAAACACCTCACGGCCGATGAGAAGGAGGACTTGGATCTCATGGGGAAGCACCAACTCTTGCCGTGGGAGATTGTGAGGTCAAGAGCATATTACTGGCACGATGTGAATGACTGAACACCTATACTGTCACCCTGACATCCCTGTGAATCATCACACAGACACAAGCTTCCATTTACTTCTCTGTCCCCTTAACCCCATTGCGCTGATGCTCACCTATTCTTAACGTCTACCCTCTGTTCCTGCAGAACAGGGGTAAGTGGAGGAGGAGGATGATCATGAGTAGGAGGAAGAAATGACACAACTATCTCCTTGTGCACTGTGGTGATGAGGAAGAAAACAGGAGGATGATGATGAAGACGTAGATAAAGGAGATAAAGTCGGATTCACACCCACTCATGAGTTCCTGCAAAGTCCTTTTGCCCCATATTTTTCTGCTTTATCTGGTGAAAATCGGGGAGAGAGAGAGAGCACCCTGTATAGTGGCTTTCAGACCATGGCAGGCGCAATGAATGCTGCTATCTCCCAAGAGCTTTCAGGATCTGATAGCTGCCATTAGACCAGCCATCCCGCTAATCAGTGGGGACACAGATACACCGGCCAGGGAATGGTGATGGCTAGAATCCAGCAGCCTGACACTGCCATTTCTAAGAATAGTGGCATATGCCAGATCCTACACCTTTGAGCCCAGTGGACTATAGGAGGTAACACCAGGAACAAACTCCAGAGATGCAGCCAACAGTGGCTGTCTGCCAGCGGCAAGCTGTCATGAGAGGAGGACCAACTCAGCCCCATAAGCCTTTTGTAGAACATAAGCAGCCAGCCACCTCATGATACTGGCCTTCAGATGAACCTAGAAGCACAAGAATAAGTGTTAGGAAAGAGAAGACTTCAGTGACAAAATGCGCTCTGCCACCCATTACAGCAGTCTTCGGAGTACAGGTAATAATCATGATACTCTCTTTCATGTAGCTCTGACTCTAACAAAACAAGGGTATACTTGTCAGCAGTCAAAGTCCAACCCTTTTTAAATGTTTGCGGCAGGCAACAGAGGTCATATGAGGACCTTATTGAGGAGATGTATATCTTAAGAGTGTGCTTCACCATAGAGCTAATAGTGCAGCTTAACTATGCGTGTCACAAGATCTGCAGCATACTGCAGAGCCATTCCAAAACTTCAGATAGCGAAGGTGTGCCTTTATGACCCTGATGGTCCTCTTGATGATCAATCTTCTAGAAGCACATGCCTCTTTGCAGCACTCCTCTTCTGCTGTTGAGTCATTCTTAGTGGGGTCATTTTCCATGGGAGCAGGAGGTATATATGTAAATGATGGCACTTGAGTCTCGACATGCAAGGAAACTCGGGGCAACAATTTTATGGGGGGAGGTCAGCAGAAATGGTTTATACCCAATTTTCCTATCATAAAAACTTACTTGCAAAAACTTACTTCAAATAAAAAACTGGATCCTGCAATTGAGCATCAAGCTACTGAATGCAACAGATATACTAAACTGCCAGAACATATCACATTAAATCAGTAATGGAAAATTAACAGTTGATTTGTAACAAGTAGACGACCATGGAAAACTTACCATTGATGGAAGAACAGTTGACTCAATAGGCCTTGATATTTTTATTCCCCTAGGCTGGGGCACTGGTTAGACAGTGCACCTGATGTGCGCTGCACTGGACCTGACCTGAAGTGCCCGGATTTGGATGTTCAGGTCATTAATATGGTCCCAATGTGCTCCCAGTGAAGGCCTGCTCTTCAGCATGAGTCTGAGCCAAAACTGGGAGCAAAAAGCCAGCCATGACTGCAGGCTTCAACTGTCTGTACTAGTGGTAATAGGCACCAACTGTGGGGCTTTCTGGCTGTAGTTCCCCTCAAAATGGTGCCCAATAGACATTTCCAGAGGCAATTGAAGCAGGAGGTGCAAATAGCCATCTCCCACCTCATTTCCATAGCTTTACAATGTAGGTGCATGTACTTCATGTTCTCCTCAGGAGAAGCTTCATAACTCTCAGGGCAACAGAGGATTACATGTCGCAGGCCACCACTCCCCTTTTCATCTTTGTAGTGTCCTTACACACTACTATAAATTCACACGAGGCACATTCTTCAGACAAGGTCACATGTGATCTGAACCTTTATTCACAGGACCAAGAAGTGATGACCCTGCGTGGGACCTCCCTTTATATACCTGGATGACCAGGTGAGGAGTGTCTCCCACAAGTTCACCCCCTGTGGTCAAGGTGTGCATTTCTTAGGTGTATACAGTATGCAGTGTTGTTATGAAGGTTACAGTTACATGAAGGTTACATACATGACATCACCTCCCCCGCCCCAACGTCTTCTGGGGTCAAAGATTAAGTCTTTCAGGCGGTCGACGCTCTCTCATGGAACGCCACAGTTGGGGCTGTGGTTGTTGAGCCTTGGCATGCGCCTCTGTCACCTGTGGTGATTCCGGCTTGTCCAGGCTGGCCGCAGGGACTGTGCATGCTGCTGAATGTTCTTGTTGCTCATTCACTGGCGGTGGTGTGGGCAACATCTCATGATCTTCCTCAGGTTCCTCAGTGTCCATGCTGAACCATTTTTTTTACTTGGTCCAGATGCTTGCAGCATATCTGCCCATTGTTAAGTCGGACCACTATGACCCTATTCCCCTCTTTGCCAATTACAGTACCCTCAAGCCAAAGCGTGATTAAGAACAAATACAGGGTCATCGATTTCTATACATCTCCCCTTTGAGTTACGGTCATGGCACTCATTTTGGGACTGGTGCTTGCCCTCAACAATGTCTGACAGGACAGGATGAATGAGGGACAGCCGAGTTTTAAGTGTACGTTTCATGAGTAGTTCCGTGGGCGGGACTCCCGTGAGCGAGTGCGGTCGGGACCTATAGGCCAGCAGGAGGCGCGATAGGCGGCATTGAAGGGAGGGTCCTTGAATCCGGAGCATGCCTTGTTTTATGATTTGGACCGCACATTCCGCCTGGCCATTGGAAGCCGGCTTGAACGGTGCCGTCCTGACATGTTTGATGCCATTACCCGACATGAACTCCCGGAATTCATAGCTAGTGAAACATAGGCTGTTGTCGCTAACCAGGATGTCCGGCAAGCCGTGGGTCGCAAAGACCGCACGCAGACTCTCCACAGTGGTGGATGTCGTGCACGAATCCAATATGATGCACTCGATCCATTTTGAGTACGCATCAACAACAATGAGGAGCTTTTTTCCCATGAATAGGCCCTCGTAGTCTACGTGAATACGTGACCATGGCCTGTTGGGCCAGGGCCACGGGCTGAGTGGGGCCTCCCTGGGGGCATTACCCAGCTGAGCACACGTCATGCACCTGCGAACACAGTGTTCCAGGTCTGAGTCAATTCCCGGCCACCATACATATGACCGGGCAATGGCCTTCATTAGCACGATTCTTGGGTACTCGCTGTGGAGTTCCTTGATGAATGCTTCCCTTCCCTTCTGGGGCATGACTACCCCGGCTGCCCCATAGCAGGCAGTCAGCTTGGATGGAGAGCTCATCCATCTGTCTGTGAAACGGTCTGACCTCCTCGGGGCATGCTCCGAGTGCGGGCGCCCAATCCCCAGTCAGGACACATTTTTTAATCAAGGATAGGAAGGGATCTCTGTTGGTCCAGTTTTTGATCTGGTGGGCTGTGATGGGGGAGCCTGCGCTGTCAAAGGCTTCAACGGCCATGACCATCTCAGCACTTTGCTCCGCTGCCCCCTCAGTGATGGCCAGTGGAAGCCTGCTGAGTGCTTCAGCGCAATTTTCGGTGCCTGGCCGGTGCCGTATGGTGTAGTCATACGCAGCCAGCGTGAGAGCCCATCGCTGTATGCAAGCTGGCGTATTGGCATTGACAGCTTTGCTGTCTGACAACAGGGATGTTGACGGCTTGTGGTCCGTTTCTAACTCGAGCCTTCTGCCAAAAAGGTACTGGTGCATCTTTTTCACCCCAAGTGCTACCTTTTCAACCATCCCATATTCCCGTTCAGCTTGGGAGAGTGACCTGGAGGCATAAGCCACAGGTTGGAGTTGGCCCTTATCATTAGTCTGCTGCAACACGCACCCAACCCCATAGGATGATGCATCACATATCAAAACCAATTTCTTACAGGGGTTGTACAGGGTCAACAGCTTATTAGAACAAAGCTGGTTCCGCGTCCGATTGAAGGCCCGTTCCTGACAGTCCCCCAAAACCAATTGCAACCCTTATGCAGGAGCACGTGTAGTGGCTCCAACAATGTGCTTTTGAAAGATAGCGGCCGCTGATCGAATGCCAAATGGACACCTGTTGTAGACAAACAGCCCCTTGTGCGTGGTGATGGTGGTCAGTAGCTTGGATTCTTCGGCCAGTTCCTGGGTCATGTAGGCTGAAGTGAGGTCCAACTTGGTGAACAGCTTGCCGGCTCCCAGCGTGGCAAAAAGATCCTCCGCTCTTGGAAGCGGGTATTGGTCTTGTAGTGACACTCGGTTGATAGTGGCCTTGTAGTTGCCACAGATCCTGACCGAGCCATCCGTTTTTAGGACAGGGACGATAGGGCTTGCCCAGTCGCTGAATTTCACGGGCCAAATTATGCCCTCTCATAGCAACCTGTCCAACTCACTCTCAATTTTCTCCCGCATCACATACAGCACAGCTCTGGCTTTGTAGTGCACTGGTCTGGCGTCCAGGGTGATGCGTATCACTACTTTGGTACCTTTGAAAGTCCCGACACCAGGTTGAAATATTGACTCAAATTTCTGTAGGACCTGTGAGCATGAACTTCGCTCCACAGATGAAATGGCATGCACATCCCCCCATTTCCAGTTCATCTCGGCTAGCCAGCTCCTCCCCAAAAGCGCGGGACCATTTCCCGGGACAATCCAGAGTGGCAGCCGGTTCTCTGATCCATTATGTGTGACCACCAACATTGCACTGCCTAGCACTGGGATGATCTCTTTGGTGTACGTCCGTAATTGCGTGTCAATGCGTTCTAGTTTTGGTCTGCAATCTCTGAGTGGCCATAGTTTCTCGAATTGTTGGGCACACATAAGTGACTGGCTGGCCCCTGTGTCCAGCTCCATGCGTACCGGGATGCCGTTTAATAGGACTTTCATCATCATAGGTGGCGTTTTGGTATATGAGCTGTGGATGTTTGCCATGTGAACCCGCTGAACTTCAGCATCCATTGCTTTGTCCCAAGCATCAACCTGCCTTGCAGACCCCTCTTCTGGTTCATCTGCCTCGTAAATTAGCCTCGCTGCGGGCTTCCTGCACATTCTGGCTAAATGTCCACTGAAGTTACAATTTCTACAGATAAATTGTTGAAACCTACAGGTTTTTGCAGCATGTCTGCCCCCGCACCTCCAGCATGAGCTGAGATCGTCATGAACAAAAGGGCTGTTACCAGGCATTCCTCTCTGATTGTCTCTTTGATTACTCTTGAGCACTCTGTTAATGGGTGTTAATGGCCCCATCCCGGGACGCATTGTCCACCGTGATGGCGTAAATGTCCGTTCAACCTGCCATTGTCTCTGTTGAGAACCCCTTCTAGAGTCTGTTGCTGCCTGGGTGGTGTCGAATTGCCCTTGCCTGCCTGTGGGGTTCTGAGTCGCATTTACAATGTTAACTCCCTGATGCATCGGCACGTTGGATGCAGAGTTGCGCGCGTATATTATCTTGGTTTCCTCCTCCCCTGCCATGAAGGTCTGAGCCATCAACGCCGCCGCTTCCAAGGTCAAATTCTTGGTCTCAATTAGCTTTCTGAAAATCCCGGCATGACCAATGCCCTCAATAATGAAATCCCTTAACATCTACCCCCGCAAGCATCTGTGAACTTACAGAGGCTGGCCAAGCGCCGAAGGTCTGCAACGAAGTCCGGTATGCTCTGTCCTTCCCGACGTCGGTGCCATGTGTATACTGCTCACCGGTTTGAGGTGCTCACCGATCAGTTTGCTGAGTTCTTCAAACGTTTTGTCTGCCGGCTTCTCGGGTGCAAGCAGGTCTTTCATCAGCGCATACGTCTTAGGTCCACAGTTGGTCAGTAGATGCGCCCTTCGCTTGTCAACCGCTGCATCTCCCAGCCAGTCCTTCGTGACAAAGCTCTGCTGGAGCCTCTCACCAAAATCATCCCAGTCCTCACCAACACAGTACCGTTCCTCTGTGCTACCGATGGCCATTCTCGTGAGTCGATGATTCCCGTTTCTCGTCGCCAAATGTAGTGTCCTTACACACTACTATAAATTCACACGAGGCACATTCTGCAGACAAGGTCACTCTGTAACCTGAACCTTTAGTCACAGGACCAAGAAATGATGACCCTGTGTGGGACCTCCCTTTATATACCTGGATGACCAGGTGAGGAGTATCTCCCACAAGTTCATCCCCTGTGGTCAAAGTGTGCATTTCTTAGGTGTATACAGTATGCAGTGTTGTTATGAAGGTTACAGTTACATGAAGGTTACATACATGACAGTCTTTGTATCTGGAAACTGAACATTCAATGGGCACCTAGAAATGGATTATTGAGACCATGAATAGATGATAGATTACATCCCAAAATGGACACAATACTCATTAATAGGATTGCTGTGTACAATACTGAATTGAGACAATATTAAGCTTTTTAAATAATTAAATTTGTTCCAGTTTCAGATCAATTCTGTTTGATGTTCACTTCCATTATAAAATTATTTTAGGTTCTACTTGAAATAGCAGCAACAGTGAGTATTCTGAAGTAACAATACATAATCAAATAATTGCCCTTTTAAGCTGTATTGTTAAAAGCCTGTATGTATACATACATACTGCATTATTTAAAAGGGATAAAGCTGGAATTAAAGAAAAACCTGAATCAGAAAATATCTGAAGAAATGTTAAAAGCTTGAAACTGAAAAAAAGACCCAGTTAATAGACACTTCAATTAATTCATCTCAGGATAAAAATGAGCAAACTGTTTATTACAGAACTAAGCTGTCCTTCAAAGTTAATAATGTGGAAGCTTTTAAAAGTTATTATAGCATTTGGAAATGAATCGTTTCCCATTTATTTCACCTCCAACTGTTAAAATTAAAATTCTTCTGTTATAGGTTGAACGCTGCAGTATTCCTCCTCCAATTAGCTATCAATTTAACAGCAATTTGACAGTCAAGAAATAGCTGCTAGATGATCCCTACCCATTGATTTCAAAATGTATTTTCTTCAGCTTTTCTTTGAGTGCTATTATTCGCATTGCTTCCCTTTTGATAAATAACTTTATTTGCTATATTTCTAGTGTAATCACAATAGTAACAGTAACCATTAACGAATCACACATTCAGACACACAGCTTCTTTAATATTGCATAGTTTATAAAATAACCAGAGCCTTAACTTCCGCTTGAACTCAAGATCTTGCTGCTTCTGCGTTGTAGCTTTTGAGCTGAAATTAATATCATTAGTTGGTTTAAAAAAAAGAAAGACTTGGATTTATAGAGCACCTTTCACCACCATTGGACGTCTCAAAGTGCTTTACAGCCAATTTGGAATATAGTCACTGTTGTAATGTAGGAAATATGGATTAGACCCATATGACCACTTCATCTCCCAAGTTAGCTACCAAACCCTTTCCTTTGCGACCACACTGACAGAACATGGAGCTTACAGCTCAGTTTTATTTAAATGGTGCTCTCATTAACATGATTGCTTGATTTTGTTTTGTAGGATTCTTATTTACAAGATCACCTGCCAACTTAAGGTTCTGGTGATACTCTTAACACAAAATAAAAATATACATTAAACAGATGGCATATCTTAATTTGCCATTGCTTATTTATTATTGCTAACATTGTCATTCTACCATCAAAACATTGGCAGATTCCTTTTGTCCCCACTAAAATTAAGTAACTAGGTACCCATGTTCTAGCCATCTAGTCATTAAAACTCACAAGAAATTGATTTACTGCACCTCACTGAACAAAATACTTACATATCAAGTTGATCAAAAAGAATTAAGGATAATTGACTGACTAATGATGTCCAGTTAAATCTGCCTCATGCTTAAAAATGTTTATTATTCTTGAGTTGTGAATGCAAAATAGGAAACTGAAAATTAATTTTGGACAAGACCTGAGCCAAAATCTTAAGATCCTTATAATGTATAGATCTAATCAATGATGTTCTGTTACAGTATCTGGTTTCTACCACTAGAGGTTATGACAGTACCACACTTAAATGGTTTTCCATTGGTTAGTTTTGGTATTTTTCTGTAGGTTCTGACCTTGTAATTTTTAATTCCATACATGGATTCAATGATTCCTGACACAAATTTGTCATTATACCTATTAAAAAGTCCAGATTACAAAACAAAGCTATTTCACCCAGGACTATTTAATCTGATCACTGCTTTAGTATTGCAACTGGAACTCATGCGTTTGACTTTTTCTCCATAATGTTCATATCTAACAAGAATTGAACTTCAGGGACACGAAGACCAGTAAAGTGTATGCAATCCCTTGTTGGTTTTAGGCTGGTCTCTAGTCACATATACACAAGGCTATGGCCAGTGTCGTGTTTCAGGATTTTTGATTTTTTTTTCTCCATTGAAAGTATTTTGGGATTGAGTTATGTTTAAGAGTTGCGTTTTAAAACAAAGACCATGGGCTACAGGCATTGAATATGTTATACCTATCAGGATAAACAGGCTGGGACTCTTTACTCTTGAAAAAGAGAAGGCAGAGGGGTGATCTAATAAAGGTCTTTAAATTATGAAAGGTTTGGATAGAATAGATACAAGAGAGTGTTGCCACTTCTGGGGAAGAGCAAAACTATACAAGATAGTCACTAAGAAATCAAATACAGAATTCAGAAGAAACTTCTTTACCCAGAGAGTGGTGAGAATGTGAAACTCACTACCACAGGGAGTGGTTGAGGCAAATAGTTTAAATGCATTTAAGGGGAAGCTAGATAAGCATATGAGGGAGAAAGGAATAGAGGGTTATGCCGATAGAGTTAGATGAGGAAGGAGGGGAGGAGGCTTGAGTGGAGCATAAGCACCGGCATGGACTGGTTGGGCCGAATGGCCTGATTCTGTGCTATATATTCTATGTAATTCTATGTGTATTAAAAGCCAGATGGGCTGGTTTGTGGAATTGACAACTGATGCAATGATGGCAAAATATCTCATCCCAGACTCATTAGCCAGGATGGTTCCTGTTCATTTTCGTCTTTGAACTTATACCCCAAGGTAGGAGGAGCAGTGGCCAGTTCTAGTGACAGGCCTACTAGCAAATCACTTTGGGGAGGAAGTGAGCATGTGAGCCCTCTCGCAGGCTGGGGGCATAGAGAGGCAAAGGGCCACATAAACACACAAGATGTCTCTCTTAAACAAGAGATTGTGGCACACAGGCTGGGCCTGGAGCCAGAAGCTAAAATTTCATGAGTCAGTTTGTAGAGTTAGATATAGTCTTGAAAGAAAGGCCACACCCTAAAAAAACTAAGTCAGCCAATTGAAGGGGCAGGGCAGACGGTGGGGCCGAAATTCAGGCCTGCTAGAAACCTGGCGCACCTACGATTTTTTAACTGTTCTTACCGGTGTATGGGAAGAGGTCAACTCTTAATCGATATTCAGGTCTTTGTCGGTTTTTTTCAACTAGACCGGAAGTCGGTCATAGTGGGGGCTGAAATGCAGCGGTAAGTCCTGGTGAGGGGTGGAAGTGGGGGTGGGACGGAGTCTCTGCCGCTGTCACTCAGCGGCGGAGCCGTGCTGACGTCAGTGCGCGTGTGCGTCACCACGTCTCTCCCCTCATGTAAAGGGGTGAGAAGCAGCAATTTTGTAGGTTCGGATACTGGGCCACCAGGGAGGGTTTCGGATGGGCCAGCGGCCTTGTACCCAAGAGGGTATGCCAGGCTGCCTGTTGACGGCTTGGCCAAATCCGGGGCCATATTGTCCGGCTGATTGGGAAGTCGTCCGGCAAAAAAAAACATTGGCCGCTGCATTGCGCCCTCCCCTTGAAAGGCCGCCACGATGCCGTGGCTCACACACACAAAACAAGGTGCCCCAACAGAAAAAGCTGTCGGAGGCACCACGCGGCGGATGAAAGATTTTGGCAGGTAAATTTCGCGCGGATTGGGACGCGGCTGCGGGAGATTGGCGGTGCGTGCTTTGATGACACGCTTGCGGCATTCGGCAGCAACGGGCGGAAGTGGGGACAGGCCGAAAAATCCCCAAGTTGAATTTGGATCATGGTGGCCAATGGACTGCAACGCGGTGGCCACTCAACTCCACCACATGGCCACCGCAAAACGGCAATAACGGGCCTTATTCGGACCCTGAATTTTGGCCCTGGTTTCTCATTTCATTCTATGTTTTTTAGGAGAGTAATGTGATTGAATTAGGTGGTAATTGTTTTGACTGTTCGACTGTACGTTCACTTCCTATCTGAAACAAAGCATCTTAACGATTCATATCTAGACTCTTTTCGCCAAGTGTTTCAGTCTGCCTTTTAAAAGAGTGGAGAAGCAAATGTAAAGGCTTGTGTGAGAGATACAGGGGGAATTTTTGGGAGGGTCAGCTTCACCTGCCATCTATTACATCAGCATCGGTGTCCTTGAAACTATCTCACCTTGGTCCTCAGAATTCAACCATGATCAGCCCCAACACTAGCAGCACCAGGGTAGGGAAGGCAGAGTGATGTGATGAGAGGCACAGCAGGATGAGTGTGGCTTTGCAGTAATGTTTCGTGATCTACTGAGATCATTGAAAGGTTTGTGCCACTGCAGCTTAGTTCTCCTGATGACATCCCTGCTTGTGCCCTCCTGTGCAATGTGCAACCAGGCTGCGTTGGTCTTCTGGGGGACATCTCTGCTGCCCATGGGAAGGGAACAGGACCTCTCTGCGTGCTGCATGGGAGAGCCTGGGTGCAGCCATGCACCTTTGTGCAGTGCTTGTCAGTGTTTGCAGCACCTCAGTGCTGTAGAACACTGACAGCACAACTGTCAGCATAAATGTCAAAATAAATTTGCGCATGGTCCCTTTAAGAAAACCATCTGATGTCGCATCACTGAATGACCTTATCAGACCAGCTTCCTTCAATTGGCCGGCAAACATGCTGGGTGGGCTTAACAAGCCCAATCAACGTAAAATCATTATGGGCAGCGGGCTGGAGCCATCAGCGAGGTTGGGACCTGCCACCGACTTCGCCCACTTCGGACCCGCCAATGTTAAGGAAATCGTGGCCACAATATCCAGTTCAGATCACAAGGGAGTCCTATTGCTCCACGAGGGGATATAGTCAGATATTGGGCAGTATGTGCACCCCTAAATGCAAGATGCTTAGACTGCTTACAGGAGTGACCAGCATTGCTGTACCCAAGAGAATATCTCAAGCAAATTCTAAACAACCATCAGGGATTGTGGATAACAACTTCTTCATCTCAAGCTATCCTTTGCTGTTCAAAAGTGGCATACATACTTTAATTCCATTTTAGTTTGTCTTAGCTTCTGCTCCTGTTGTATGTAGGCAGTATTGGGATTGGAAAATTATGGATTACTTTAGAGATTGAAAATTACAACTTTTTCACCTATGTCATTTTGACATATGAATGTGAAAACAAGCACAACTGCTCCCCATTTTTGCTCTTCTCTGCCTCTTCCTTATTCTCTATTCTTTTTGCTTGTTTATTTTGTCATCATCATTATCCTGTCTTTCGTTCCGTTGCAGTATTCTCACATTTTTGCCCACCTTCTTCATCATTTAGCCTCAACCATGATTGCCTTTTTGCTGGATTCTAGTTTGTATGATCCATGGGTGTTTGGTCACTTGTAACACCACATGTTCATGCACAATAAACTACTCTCATTACTGCTGTTGTAATGCTTATTTTTTATTGAATTTGTGTTCATCAAGGTAAGAGATATCACAGTGGGCGCACAATAGGTGAGTACACTGTGTACTTCCAGCTCCAGGACCTCGACTGGTGGGAGGAATGTCATCTCTCTTTGAAGATTGCAATTTCCTACGTGGTTTTAATCAGTGTACTTCCTCGCAGACATGGCCTCACAGAACAAAACTGCTCATATCTCAGCACAATTTGGCACTGCTTTCAGAAAGCCCATAACAATTGCGGGTGTGGGAAATAGAGAAGTTCACACAGGTGCAGGAGAGAACTGCTTTTTGGAAGCACAAAGTGAGGGGAGAAGGGAATGCTTATTGCTAACACTACATACCAAGATTTGAGACAACAATAATGTTCTGTTCTCTAGCACCAGCATCCTTCAGATTGATTAACTCAAAGATTCATCAAAATAATATTAAATAGAAATATTAGTTCTGGAAAACATTCTTTTTCTAGTTTTAGCAAAGGATACTAATAATAAGTATTTTTATTTATTCTTGGGATGTGGGCATCACTGGCAAGGCCAGAATTTATTGCCAATCCTTACTTGCCTTGAGAAGGTGGTAGTGGGCTTTCTTCTTGAACTGCTGCAATCCATGTGGTGAGGATACTCCCATAATGCTGTTTGGTAGGGAGTTATTGGGGCCGAAATTGCACCCCACACGAAGTGGGGAGCACGCACCCCGTTTCAATGGTTTTTACCACAGCTGTGGTTGAGCTCGCCTCTTGAGCGATATTCCGCTCTTTGTTGTTTCTTTTTAATTCGGATCCAGAAGTCGCTCTAAATGGGGGCAGTGACTACACAAGAGTGGGGGATACGCAGCGGTGGCAACACCTGAGGGACAGACGTTTTGGACGTCATCACGCGCTGCGTCACCAAGGCTCTCCCATTCATTTAAAGGGGAGAGCCTTTGCCATTTTGAAACTTCAGCTCACTGGGCCACCAGGGAGAGTTTTGGCCAGGCCAGTGGCCTGGTACCCAAGAGGGGGTGCCAGGCTGCCTGTTGGCGGCCCATCAAACCTGGGGGCATAATTTTCGGTCCGACCTGGCAGTTGGCCAACAAAAAAAAATGGCGGAAGCATCAATGCGCCCTCCCCTTTAAGGGAAGCCGCACTGCCGCTGCAGAAAGCCACAGCCTCATTGGACCACCGGGAAAAAACAAGTTTTGGCACCGCCGGGCAGGCCGAAGATTTTCAGAGAGGAATGTCGTCGTTGGGGGGCGGCGGTAGATCGGTGGTGCGCACGGTGATGATGCACTTAACACGGATCGGCAGCAGCAGAGCGGTGGGGGTGGTGTGGCGGGGGGGTGGGGGGGGACCTCGGAAGGGCAATTGAGCATTCAGTGGCCATTGCACCAAAATTTGGCTGCCACGCCACTCCACACTTTGGCCGCCGATTTGCGCTGATAACAGGCCTTAAAGAGAGGGGCATTTTCGGCCTCCAACACTAATAAGGGCTGCTCAGCTTACACTGCCACCTGCAGATACCCTATCAAAATATTTTAAGTAATTCAAATCCTAATTTTCATAATGACAAACGTAAAATCTACTGATAACTAGCACAATCCGTCAGCGTAATAGAACGTAATTTTTTAAAATCTTTGCTTTAAAGAATATTCCTTGATGTGTTTAAGAGTGGTAACCTGGTGTAGTTTTATTAATACTGCTAAAAATGGGTTAATAAAAAAAATAAGCTTTTTACTAAGAGTGTCTAGTCCTCCAACTGCGAGTAATGACTTAAAAAAATTATAATGAATCATTTATTAGTTTCATTGGTGTACACCAGTCAGTTCCTTAGTAAATTAAACATTTTTTAATATGTTAAAACGTGCCTACTAGTGTCTGCATGGCTAAGAAAACAAGCTTAATTTGAAGAGCCCCCAAGAAAGGCCGTAAACATGCGCAATCGGCAGAAACTCGCCACGCACATTATTTCAAGGTGGGGGCGGAGCAGTTTTATGGGCGGGGCTGGCTTTGGGCAAAATGTTGTTTAAACCAGCATTAAAGATCAAGGAAACTCAATTTACTCTTGTCATAACTTATGTTTAAAATTCCCTGATCTTTTGTGCTAGTTTGGCCAATTCACCCGGATTGCGCTGATAAAACTAGCACAAACTAGTGGAAACTCTACCTGTTTGTTAGTATTAGTATTATCCTGAGATATGGCGGCAGCGTAAGTGCGCCCTCCCCTTTAAGGGAAGCTGCACTACTGTTGCAGAAGGCCACAGCCTCATTGGACCACCGGGAAAAAACAGGTTTTGGAACCGCCGGGCAGGCCGAAGATTTTCAGAGGGGAATGTCGGTGGGGTGGTTAGATCGGCAGTGTGCACTGTGATGACGCACTTAACATGGATTGGCAGCAGCGGAGCGGTGGGGGCGTGGGTTGGGTTCCGGGCACCACTGGGAATCCTCGGGAGGGCAATTGGGCTATCAGCAGCCATTCCAGGAAAAGTCGCTGGCCACTCCACTCCGCAGCGTGGCCTCCGATTTGCGCTGGTAACAGACCTTAAGGAGAGGGGCAATTTTGGCTCCCAACACTAATAAGGGCTGTTCAGCTTACACTGCCGCCTGCAGATACCCCTATCAAAATATTTACAACAATTCAAATCCTAATTTGTTGATTTTGTGAACATTTGGAAGAAGTGTGAAATTACCACTCACTCCTTCAATGCCAGAAAATATAAAACACTTTAAGGTTACATTTAACTTAATAAAATTGCAGAAAAGGACACATAAAGTGAATTCAAAACAATGATGAGCATTCAAGTACAGTGCAATAAACTCGGGGTAAGTTTGGCTTTGGGTGTAATCGGGAAATTGGCCGCAAATTGCGCTTCAAATTAAACTGGTCAAGTGACTGTTCAAGTTTCTGCTAAAATGGAATTGCGTAATCACAAATGTAAAATCTACTGATACCCAGCACAATCTGTCAGCATAATAGAACGTAATTTTAAAAACTCTACATTAAAATATATTCTTTGATGTGCTTCCGAGTGGTAACCTGGTGAAGTTTTATTAATACAGTTGAAAATGAGTTTATAACAAAAAATAAGCTTTTTAATAAGAGTGTCCAGTCCTCCATCTGCGAGTAATGACTTAAAAAAATTGTAATGAATCATTTATTAGTTTCATTGGTGTACACCAGTTAGTTTCTTAGTAAATTAAACATTTTTAAATATTCTGGCCAAGAATGGAGAGGTACTTATCAAGGCTGCTCCCTGGAGTGGCATGCTTCCACGCTGCTCCCAGGCGCCGCACCTCCACTCCTTTTATGGCCCCGACCTTCTGCTGATGTTCTCACGCAGGTTCTCACTCCAGGAAGCAGCATGAGCTGCGACGGCAGTGAAGAGTGACGTCATCAAGGTCCAGGTCGGTGATTGGAGCGTGGGCAGACACAGCAGGAGCGGCGAGATCGGGGCGAAAGAGCGGCGAGAGACTGTGGAGGGATGTGATCGGGGCCCAGGAGAGGTGTGAGTTCAGGGCCGGGGGCCCAGGGGCCCAGGAAGGGGCGTGGCCAATTTTATGGGCGGGGCCGGCTTTGGGTAAAATGATTTTTAAAGATCACAGAAACTCAATTTACTCTTAACATAACTTACCTTTAAAATTCCCCGATCTTTTGTGCTAGTTTGGCCAATTCACCTGGATTGCGCTGATAAAACTAGCACAAACTAGTGGAAACTCTACCTGTTTGTTAGTATTAGCTCGTAACCTGAGACAAACAAGAGCAATTGTATACATTTCTAAAGTATTCCTCGTGCACAAGAATCTCTAAAGGCCTTTTACGAGGTGGAGGAAAAATAGTAAACGCCAAACAGAAGGGAAAAGAAGCGAGGCTGAAAAAGAGAAGGTTTTCTGAAAGCTGAAAGGGTGGAAGGATCTATGGATACGCAGCGGTGGCAACACCTGAGGGGCGGAAGCTGGGGGCGGTGCGGAGTGACCGCCGCGATGACATCATCAAGGTGCCGTGTCACCATGCTCTCCCGTCATTTAAAGGGGAGAGCCTTCACCCAGCTCGTTTGCTGGCCAATTAGAGGAAGCGGGTCTGGTGGCATCATTTAATGATGCATCATCAGCTGGTTTCCTTAAAGGGACCATGGCCAAATTAATTTTGACAGCTGTGCAGCATGGAGGTGCAGCAAACACTGACAAGCGCGGCACAGAAGCTAATGGAGGGAGTCACAACACGCAGGGACTCTTCCCTTCCAATGGAAGTGCAAGAGACCTCCCTAGGAGATAAACACAGCCTGGTGGCATATTGCAGAGGAGGGCACAAGCAGGGACTTGGTCAGGAGGACCTGGGTGCAATGCTGCAAATGTTTCAATGATCTCAGTAGATCACGGAATGTTAGTACAAAGTCACGATCAACCTCATCCTGCTGTGCCTCTCATCATATCCCCATCACTCTGCTTTCCCTACCCTACTCCTGCACAACCTTACTCACATCAACGTACCTTGCACCTCCATCCATCCCTCTCTATCTGCACAATCACATCCCTATCTCATTAGCCACCCCTCATCCTAGTGCAATCATACCAACTTATAACACACAAGGATAGGCACTTGGGTGTTTTATGCAATGTTCATGCAAAGTTTCTGTTAATGTGGTGTCAAACATTGAAATCTTTATTTTCAACACTTTGCATTCTTGGACAGATTTGTGTGCACCTTTGAAAGTGGCTTAGTGAGTTTCAGTGAATGGTGAGACATAACGGTATTCCTCGCAATGGTGATGAGTGTGAAAGGAATGGCTTGGGCATTGTAGGGATACTTTATGGTGTTGGTGTGGGATAGTGCCAACCTGGTTCATCATGTGGTGCCAGGGTGTACAGCATCAAGTGAAGTAAATCTAGCCATGGTGAGGCCATCCGTGGCAGCAATGTGGTCAGGTACTGATGCCCTGTGTCCTGTGCAATATCAGCTGATTGCGGAGAAGGTTGGTGTTGTTGGTGCTGCTGGTGTGCTTTGTGCTGCTGGTGTTGGTGTTGATTGTTGTAGGATTCTGAGGACCAAGGTGAGAGAGTATAAAGGGCACCCATGCCGATGGAATAAATGGCAGGTGAAGCAGAGATAACAGAAGCGATCTTTCAATGGTGAGAGAGGTAATGCGGCCAGACTGGATGGAGACTTGTGTGAAAACGTGCAGCATGGTGAATCTGTTATGGAAATGCAGTGAGGAACAGCTTGTGGCTGAGGGAAGATATCTCTGTAAGGTGCGAGTTTTTACTGTACATTTGAAGCTGTCAAATAATCAGCTGATTCAATGGTCACTGGACTCCGCCTGAGCTTGATAGTGTGGACGAGCTACCAAATGAAGAAGGTGAGCTGAAATTCATTCTTAAGTGGCTCTAACAAGCCACTAATGACCTGAATTGGGTCCCCCGCTGTGAACCCACCGTTGCGTGTTTGGTCTGCTCAGTGCTGACAGATCCGCCATCGGGGAAAGGTGTGTGGCGGCAGGTTCACAGCGAGGTCCCGACCTACTAGGGAAAAAAACCTTTCCCACCCGACCCACCATCGATCGCGCCCGCTGACCCCCCAGAAAATCCAGCCCTAATTCTCTGGATTACTAGTCCAAGTTACTGGATTATTAGTCTAGTACCATAAACTTTACGCTGCCATACCCAAGTGTAAATTTTACTTTTATCGAAGTCAATGGAAATAGAAATTGGCAGAGATGTTAAACAGGCTGCCGACTCGCTATTACCCATTTTACATTGTCGCACAAAGTCAAAACCTACCTCCTGGCTAAAATGCCGACTGCAACAGACTTAACCTTCCCGATGAGTCAGCAGTCCCAATAAATAACATAACTTAAAAAGTACTGGCCAACAGAAATACAAATACATCTCTCACAAAACTACAATTCAGCCTTTAAATGATCAGAGTCAAACTCACCTGTCTAATGGGAATATTGTTTTGAAACAACTTGGTTAGCCAATTTATTATACAGGTTACTGCTGACTGAAAAGACTAAGGGTAAAATGCGTAGTAGCAATCTTTGTTCTTTTCTTTTGATAGATGTGCATAGCACTTAATTTTTACCCAAGTATAAACTTAAAAAATACACCTCATCCCGATTCAGTGGAAATTGTTTTATCTTCCTCCGCATTCTTCATTTCCCCCACAGGCACCCAGCAATCAATGTCACAAATCATTTGATAATCTTGTGGAGTAGATGAAGGATTTTGACACGTACATGAATGAAACAGCAAACTTAAAGAATATTTTTTGTATGTTTCACTCAACATTTTAGCACTAAATTGTTCTCTTGGACATTCGTGCTTCCCTTCTTCTGAGTCTGATTGACATTGCACATCCACAAAAAAAGGACAGAAAAGAATAAAGCAAATTAGGTGATGATGTACTTTGACACAATTGAACACTTCCAGTTGAGATATCAGGTGCAACACAAAGATTTGCTCTCCTCCCCAGACATTGATCAAACGATGTACATCAATGCAAGCCTCCCAAAAATACATCTAGTACATTGATGTTGTTCAACTAATCATTTTTCACACCATCTATCCGTATGATCTGTGAATAATAATGACAAATTAGTCCCTCTTATATTAATGGAGATTGGAATAGAAATGTCGACATTTATTTGGGGATGCGTTTATTTGTACTGTAAAAATAGCCACTCCTTGTCTCTGATTGATCCCCATGGAGGATATGCCACACCCTGAAGTTTCTCTGGAATGTGTAACTGGAACCGCCCAGCCCAAGTTCTCACTGGCTTCGTAAATTGTAACTTGATCCACTTTGACTTCCAGAAGCCACAGAGGATAGATCTCCCCAGAAGCCACCAAGTGCCAGCCAAAGTCCCTTACCCCAGCGCAAGTGTGTCCCTCCCCCTAGTCAAAGTTCCTTGCCCCCCAGCTGAAGTCCCATACCCCAGCACAAGTGCATCCCTCCCCCAGACGAAGTTCATTGCCCCCCGCCAGTGCAAGTGCTACCTCCCCCAGTTGAAGTCCCATACTCCAGCGCAAGTTCTGCCTCCCCCAGCCGAAGTCCATCCTTATACCAACGCAAGTGCCCCTATCCCAACCATAGATGGGGCATTGTGTACAGATTGCTAACAAGTTTATTGGGTATGAAATGAATAGTGACAGTGTAGAGACTTATGGATTTCATTCACTCCATCAATGTCCCTTGTAGAGGGTTGTAAGAAAGTGATCCGTCTTCCCTGAATTCCCTCTCTTCCCCCTGATCCCCCCCACCCGTGTCTCCCTCTGCCCCACCCAGACTCTCCCTCCCTCCCTCCCTCCCACCGCAGGTTCTTTCCGCCCCCACCACCCCATGCTCTCTCTCTCTCCCCCCCACGCTCTCTCTCTCCCCACACCACCCCTCACGCTCTCTCTCTTTTCCCAACCCCAGACTCTCTCTCCTTCCCACCCCAGGCTCTCTCTCCCCCCCTCCCCTCCCACTCCAACCATCCCCCCACCCCCACACCCCCAGGCTCTCTTTTATCCCCCTTAGGCTCTCTCTCTTCTCCCCCCCCAGACTCTTTCTCTTCCCCCCCCCCCCACAAGACTCTCTCTTCTTGCCCTCCCTCCCACTTCAGGCTTTCTCTACCCCTCCCCCCACCCCCGCTACGCTCTCTCTTCCTCCCCCACCGCACGCTCTCTCTCCCTCCCCACCCCAAAACTCATTTTCTTCTCCCGCAGACTCTCCCTCCCTCCCTCCCACCCCACGCTCCCCCTCCCCATGCTATCTCTCCTCCCCCCCCCCCACCTCCCAGATTCTCTCTACCCCCGCAGGCTCTATACCCTCTGCCTCCTTCGACTCTCTCCCACCCCCTCCCCCACAACACCCCACATGCTCACTATCTCCCTCCCCCCCCCCACAGACTCACTCTCTATCCCTCCTTCCCTCCCATCCCAGGCTATCTTTCCCTCGCTACTCCCCGCCCCCCCGCCCCGAGACTCTCTCTCTCCCCCCCACCTCCTTAGACTCTCTCTCAACCCCCCCAGACTCTCTTTCCCTCCCACCCCAGGCTCTCTTTGAGCCTGCCCGTGCTCTCACCGCACCCCCCCCCCCCACTCCCCACAACGCTCTCTCCCCCCCTCACGCTCTCTCTCTTCTCCCCGGCAGACTCTTCCCCCCCCACACTCCCCCCCCCCCCACCCAGACTCTCTCTCTTTCCCCCACTCCCGTCTCTCTCCCCCTATGCCCCCCCCACACTCTTCCCCCCCGCCGCCCCCCCCCCCAGTCTCTCCCCCCCCCCCCCTCGCTCAGTCTCTCTCTACCGCCCCTCCCCCAGGCTCTATTTCTCTCTTCCGCCCCCCCTCCCTCTCGACTACCCGCCGGGTCGGGGCCACTTAATTTAACTTGATCACCACTCGCCCAGAAAAATCCCTTATCCGGAACAGACCAGGTCCCAAGGGTACCGGATAAGGGAGGTTCAACCTGTATAATCACTCTGTGTTTGCAACAAGCTTCTCTGATCTCGTTTGTTGTAGAAAATCAGCAGAATGTAATTGTGAAAGTGTGCATGTGCAGAGGTGAATACTTTAGCAATTGATGGCCACCAGGCTTGATACGAGGCTTTTGAAAAATAACACTTTGAAAGAGGCACGAGAGGCTACCAGTAGGCATCAAATCAAACTCCTACACGAGTCATAACCTGTAGGAAATATAGAAACATAGAAAATAGGTGCAGGAGTAGGCCATTCGGCCCTTCTAGCCTGCACCGACATTCAATGAGTTCATGGCTGAACATGCAACTTCAGTACCCCATTCCTGCTTTCTCGCCATACCCCTTGATCCCCCTAGTAGTAAGGACTTCATCTAACTCCTTTTTGAATATATTTAGTGAATTGGCCTCAACAACTTTTTGTGGTAGAGAATTCCACAGGTTCACTACTCTCTGGGTGAAGAAGTTTCTCCTTATCTCGGTCCTAAATGGCTTACCCTTTATCCTTAGACTGTGACCCCTGGTTCTGGACTTCCCCAACATTGGGAACATTCTTCCTGCATCTAACCTGTCTAAACCCATCAGAATTTTAAACGTTTCTATGAGGTCCCCTCTCATTCTTCTGAACTCCAGTGAATACAAGCCCAGTCTTTCTTGATAGGTCAGTCCCGCCATCCCGGGAATCAGTCTGGTGAACCTTCGCTGCACTCCCTCAATAGCAAGAATGTCCTTCCTCAGGTTAGGAGACCAAAACTGTACACAACACTCCAGGTGTGGCCTCACCAAGGCCCTGTACAACTGTAGCAACACCTCCCTGCCCCTGTACTCAAATCCCCTCGCTATGAATGCCAACATGCCATTTGCTTTCTTAACCGCCTGCTGTACCTGCATGCCAACCTTCAATGACTGATGTACCATGACACCCAGGTCTCGTTGCACCTCCCCTTTTCCTAATCTGTCACCATTCAGATAATAGTCTGTCTCTCTGTTTTTACCACCAAAGTGGATAACCTCACATTTATCCACATTATACTTCATCTGCCATGCATTTGCCCACTCACCTAACCTATCCAAGTCGCTCTGCAACCTCACAGCATCCTCCTCGCAACTCACACTGCCACCCAACTTAGTGTCATCCACAAATTTGGAGATACTACATTTAATCCCCTCGTCTAAATCATTAATGTACAGTGTAAACAGCTGGGGCCCCAGCACAGAACCTTGCGGTACCCCACTAGTCACTGCCTGCCATTCTGAAAAGTCCCCATTTACTCCTACTCTTTGCTTCCTGTCTGACAACCAGTTCTCAATCCATGTCAGCACACTACCACCAATCCCATGTGCTTTAACTTTTCACATTAATCTCTTGTGTGGGACCTTGTCGAAAGCCTTCTGAAAGTCCAAATATACCACATCAACTGGTTCTCCCTTGTCCACTCTACTGGAAACATCCTCAAAAAATTCCAGAAGATTTGTCAAGCATGATTTCCCTTTCACAAATCCATGCTGACTTATCATGTCACCTCTTTCCAAATGCGCTGCGATGACATCCTTAATAATTGATTCCATCATTTTACCCACTACCGATGTCAGGCTGACCGGTCTATAATTCCCTGTTTTCTCTCTCCCTCCTTTTTTAAAAAGTGTGGTTACATTGGCTACCCTCCACTCAATAGGAACTGATCCAGAGTCAATGGAATGTTGGAAAATGACTGTCAATGCATCCGCTATTTCCAAGGCCACCTCCTTAAGGACTCTGGGATGCAGTCCATCAGGCCCTGGGGATTTATCGGCCTTCAATCCCATCAATTTCCCCAACACAATTTCCCGACTAATAAGGATTTCCCTCAGCTCCTTCTCCTTACTAGACCCTCTGACCCCTTTTATATCCGGAAGGTTGTTTGTGTCCTCCTTAGTGAATACCGAACCAAAGTACTTGTTCAATTGGTCCGCCATTTCTTTGTTCCCCGTTATGACTTCCCTGATTCTGACTGCAGGGACCTACGTTTGTCTTTACTAACCTTTTTCTCTTTACATATCTATCGAAACTTTTGCAATCCGTCTTAATGTTCCCTGCAAGCTTCTTCTCGTACTCCATTTTCCCTGCCCTAATCAAACTCTTTGTCCTCCTCTGCTGAGTTCTAAATTTCTCCCAGTCCCCGGGTTCACTGCTATTTCTGGCCAATTTGTATGCCACTTCCTTGGCTTTAATACTATCCCTGATTTCCCTTGATAGCCACGGTTGAGCCACCTTCCCTTTTTTATTTTTACACCAGACAGGAATGTACAATTGTTGTAGTTCATCCATGCGGTCTCTAAATGTCTGCTATTGCCCATCCACAGTCAACCCCTTAAGTATCATTCGCCAATCTATCCTAGCCAATTCATGCCTCATACCTTCAAAGTTACCCTTCTTTAAGTTCTGGACCATGGTCTCTGAATTAACTGTTTCATTCTCCATCCTAATGCAGAATTCCACCATATTATGGTCACTCTTCCTCAAGGGGCCTCGCACAACGAGATTGCTAATTAATCCTCTCTCATTACACAACATTCAGTCTAAGATGGCCTCCCCCCTAGTTGGTTCCTCGACATATTGGTCGAGAAAACCATCCCTTATGCACTCCAGGAAATCCTCCTCCACCGTATTGCTTCCAGTTTGGTTAGCCCAATCTATGTGCATATTAAAGTCACCCATTATAACTGCTGCACCCTTATTGCATGCACCCCTAATTTCCTGTTTGATGCCCTCCCCAACATCACTACTACTGTTTGGAGGTCTGTACACAACTCCCACTAACGTTTTTTACCCTTTGGTGTTCTGCAGCTCTACCCATATAGATTCCACATCATCCAAGCTAATGTCCTTCCTAACTATTGCATTAATCTCCTCCTTAACCAGCAATGCTACCCCACCTGCTTTTCCTTTTATTCTATCCTTCCTGAATGTTGAATACCTCTGGATGTTGAGTTCCCAGCCCTGATCATCCTGGAGCCACGTCTCTGTAATCCCAATCACATCATATTTGTTAACATCTATTTGCACAGTGAATTCATCCATCTTATAAAGGAGAGATAAGGAAAGAAAACTAGAGGGAAAATAACATTTTAAAATAAAGATTTCAAACTTTGATTCACAAACTAGTTATGCATGTACGGTTTTCCCTGCAATGGAGCAATCATCTCAGGAACGAAAATAACAATTGAATAATTTGATATTGTGGTCGTTTGGGTTGCCACTTGTGTTGAATGTATATACACAGTAGCTGTTGGGAGACAACATTCATTGATCTAGTGCTGGTGACCAGCTGATGGTCTTGATCTAGCTCTGTCAAGCCTGTGTGGTGATTGGTGTGCAACAGTCAACACACGTTAAAAAAGTCCACGCACAGGCATCTTCCACCCTTCAACATGTAGTTCGGGATCTGGAATATTAGGTCCTTCATTGAAACACCTGTGAACTCATCTCTTTTTGGCGTGGAAGCAAGTCATCCTCGCTTTGAGGGACTGCCTATGATGATGATGATGATGCTGGTGCCCACAATGACAGTTTTGTTTCCCTGCTTCTGCTGCCTGGAGTTGAAACTTAGTTGGACAGGGTTGGCTTGATCATTAAGATTTAAACAGATAGTTAATAAAGCTCATAGACACACAGGTTAGCTTAGGTGCTGCTAAGATATGAAATAATTTGTAATATAGGAGTGTTAAGCCTCCAATTGTGTGGTTTGGGTTATTAGGGTTGTTGTCGTAAAACATTGTTTAAAATCATAGAATCATAGAAATTTACAACACAGAAGGATGACCTTTCGGCCCATCGTGTCCGCGCCGGCTGATAAAGAGCTATCCAGACATGATGTCACCCTTTCAATGTTAACAACTATTCAAATAAAACCATTCTGGGTGCACTCGCTGATGAAATACGATGCCATATTGGCACCATGTGGAGCAATTTGTGTTAATTGACTGGCTGGCATAGAAACCAGCCAATTGGCATAATTTACACCATGCAAGTCAAAGCTAAGGAAAGGCCATTCATCCCACTAAGCCTCATTCCTTCAGTACCCCAACTCTCCCAAAATCCAGTACAGTTTCAACATTTCTAATGTCTGATCCTTGCCTTTATCCTCTGCAATTAACTGAGCTAGTTCAATGACTTTGCATCTTCTGATCTCATAAACATTTCTACATATAATTGATTCTGTTCAATTCACTTTTAAAATGTTAAAAGTTTTAAATTGCCTTTGTGCTACCAGTACAAAATCAAATCCCAGATAGCTGCCTCCAATTGTCACAAGAGTATAGGTCTATGCTAGATATTCTCTCAGGTTCACTGTCTCCTGTCACTCCTGTAACTGGACCTTGCTTCCACTATAAGAACATAAGAAATAGATAAATTAACACAAATTGCTCCACATGGCGCCAATATGGCATCGTATTTTATCAGCCCAGACCCTGCGCCCATTGACAAAATCAACTGCCACTCCCACTCCAATCCCCACACCAGCCTCTGAAGAGCCACAATCTGCACCTTCCACATTGCCGCCTGGGCCCTCCACATTGCCACCTGCCCCCTACCCCCAACAGGTGTGCACTACCAGAGATCTTCAAAAGAATAAGCTTGGTACACTGAGTCACCAAGAACAAGCGCAATGGGCTGTTTTAGAATAAGGTGGAGGAGAGATTGGGTGCAGCCTTTCTTTGGACCCCTGATCCTCTAGCATGGGTGGCCTTCCTGTGCTTGAATGCAGTTGAAATAGTTGCATGGGGGGCGGGGGGGAGCGCGGGGGGCTGGGGGAACCGTGTCGGGAATGTGCTCGAACCCCTCTGCCTGTTTCATGTAGTATTCCAACCGATGGTCCTAATCAATATGCTGGATAGCTTGTGTTTCTTGGAGTTAACCCTTTGTAAACTGAATCTGACATTATATCATTTAGGCAATGTGAATTGAACCCCAAATCCCTTCTAGCCCATATCGGTAAAAATCTCAAAATGTTACAATTGGAATAAGGAAGAATCCCGATTTACTGAGTATAATATTCAGTGCACCGAGAATGTGTAGGGGAGTTATCCTCGGTGTCCTGGCCAATTGTTATCCCTCAATCAACATCTTAAAACAGATTATCTGGTCATTATCACATTGCTGTTTGTGGGAACTTGCTCTGCGCAAATATGCTGTCACATTTCCTACATTACAACAGTGACTACACTCCAAAAGTACTTTCATTGGCTGTAAAACACTTTGGGACATCCTGAGGTCGTGAAAGGCTCTAAATAAATGCAAGTCTTTCCTTTCTTTCCAGCAAGAGTGCATTAATGGTGTCAAAAAATTGAAAATTTGGAACTGAAAGTAATAACTTTAATAATCAGACAGAATAGCTCTTGCTTTCTCTCTTGTCAGTCAACATGTAAATAATGTACCTACAAGATAATCAATAAATTCCTGTAATATGTCCTTGAAGTTATGATGTTCAATTATTAGCTCTGAATATATCTAACAGATTGGTATGAATTTACTTTGCTTTGCTTTTTTAATAGAGAGATTAAACTTGCTAGAAATTGAATTTCATAAGAATATATTAAGTAACCATTGTATGCTTTTATTGGCACAGTGCAATTTCAAGGTTTATACAATCTACATAACAACATAAGAAATAGGAGCAGGAGTAGGCCATTCATCCCATCGAGCCTGTTGTGCCATTCAATAGGATCACGGCTGATCTTCTACCTCAACTCCATCTTCCCGCACTATCCTCATATCCCTTGATTCCCATTCATCAACAAAAAGGTATTTTAAAATCATATACTTCCCCATCCCCATTATGCTTTTAATTACATCCAGCATATCACTTTTACATACCTACCTTAACTTGGGAGGGCAGGACAATTCAGATTATGAGCACTATTCCATGGATGATCACAACAGGCAAATTTGTAGCAGAGCAAAGTGGATGATTTCAGTCATTATGCACCATAGCCAGGATGGAACATGCCCTTCTATAAGAAAGTGCTCCTGCTAAGAACTGACAAAACTCATCATAAATGAGGCTGCCAGATCCTTGGTTGCCCCAGGATTCCAAACCTATGTTCCCTAAATTGGAAAACAATGGGGCCGAAATTGCACCCTGCCCGAAATGGGTCGCCCGCACCCCGTTTCAATGGTTTTTACCGCAGCTGTGGTTGAGGTCGCCTCGAGTGAAATTCCGCTCTTTGTTGTTTTTTTTTAAATTCAGATCCGGAAGTCGCTCTTAATGGGGGCTACACAAGAGGGGCAGATATGCGGCGGTGGCAACACCTGAGGGGCGGAAATTGGGGGCGGTGCGGAGTGACCGCCGCAATGGTGTCATCATGGCGCTGCGTCACCATGGCTCTCCCATTCATTAAAGGGGAGAGCCTTCGCAATTTTAAAATTTCGTCCCACTGGGCCACCAAGGAGGGTTTCGGTCAGACCAGCAGCCTGGTATCCAAGAAACAAACCCGGCCAAAAAAAAACATGGCGGCAGTGGCAGTGAGCCCTCCCCTTAAAGGAAACCGCACCGCTGCTGCATACTACCAGGCTTGCTGAGCAATATTTCTGAAGCTGATTAAAGTTTTAAAAGGATATATTTAGCTTTTTCTTTCTCTGTAAACCTGTATTCCTATATTAAGCAACATCTTTATGGAGTTCAAAAATAATTGTTATTGATAATTTGGTTTATGCAACCCCAAGACTAGAGATACACAAGTGCCTATTAATTGTGGCCAACCATCTAATAGTCTGTTTAAGCCTAAGAGGTTACACAATCATTTCACGTTACAACATTATTGCCCCAGAATTTATTAATAGATTTCTTAAGCACAATGCACAGTCCAGTATCTGAAAGCCTCACTGGACCACCGGGAAAAAAAAGGTTTTGGCACTGCCGGGCGGGCCGAAGATTTTCAGAGAGCAATGTCGCTGTCCAGGGGTTAGATCGGTGGTGCGCACGGTGATGACGCACTTAAGACGGATCGGCAACAGTGGAGTGGTGGGGGGGGGGTGGGGGATCGGGCACCGCCGGGAAAACGCAGGAGGGCAATTGGGCCATTCCACCAAACGTCGGCAGCCACTCCACTCCGCAGCGTGGCCGCTGATTTGCGATGGTAACAGGCCTTAAGGGGAGGGGCAATTTTAGCCCCACAGAACTCTTACTGCTGCATACTACCAGGCTTGCTGAGCAATATTTCTGAAGCTGATTAAAGTTTTAAAAGGATATATTTAGCTTTTTCTTTCTCTGTAAACCTGTATTCCTATATTAAGCAACATCTTTATGGAGTTCAAAAATAATTGTTATTGATAATTTGGTTTATGCAACCCCAAGACTAGAGATGTACAAGTGCCTATTAATTGTGGCCAACCATCTAATAGTCTGCTTAAGCCTAAGAGATTACACAATCATTTCACGTTACAACATTATTGCCCCAGAATTTATTAATAGATTTCTTAAGCACAATGCACAGTCCAGTATCTGAAAATACATACTTTAGTAACATTAAAAATAGAACTTTAATTTATATGGCACTTTATCACATTCTCAAGATGTCCAAAAGTACTTCACAACCATTGTTGTGTAGTCCCTATTGTTATGTAGGCAAACATAGCAGCCAATTTGTGCACAGCAAGGCCCCACAAATAGATCTGTTTTCAATGATGTTGGTTGAGGGAGCAATATTGAGCAGGACACCAGGAGAACTCCCTGCTCATCTTTGAATGTGGGAACTCAGAGACGACACCAGTGTTCCTGACGACTACGTGTGTGGGAAGTGTATCCGCCTCCAGCTCCTGACGGACCGCGTTGCGGAGTTGGAGTTGAGGGTGGATTCACTCTGGAGCATCCACGATGCTGAGAATGACGTGAGTAGCATGTGTAGCGAGTTGGTCGTACCGCAGGGAAAGGGTCCACAGCCAGATAGGGAATGGAAGACCAGCAGGAAGAGCAGTGCAAGGAAGGTAGTGCAGGGGTCCCCTGTGGTCATCCCCCTGCAAAACAGATACACTGCTTTGGGTACTGTTGGGGGGGATGACTCATCAGGGGAGGGCAGCAGCAGCCAAGTTCATGGCACCGTGGCTGGCTCTGTTGCACAGGAGGGCAGGAAAAAGAGTGGGAGAGCGATAGTGATAGGGGATTCAATTGTAAGGGGAATAGATAGGCGTTTCTGCGGCCGCAACCGAGACTCCAGGATGGTATGTTGCCTCCCTGGTGCAAGGGTCAAGGATGTCTCGGAGCGGGTGCAGGACATTCTAAAAATGGAGGGAGAACAGCCAGTTGTCGTGGTGCACATTGGTACCAACGACATAGGTAAAAAAAGGGATGAGGTCCTACGAAACGAATTTAAGGAGCTAGGAGCTAAATTAAAAAGTAGGACCTCAAAAGTAGTAATCTCGGGATTGCTACCAGTGCCACGTGCTAGTCAGAGTAGGAATTGCAGGATAGCACAGATGAATACGTGGCTTGAGCAGTGGTGCAGCAGGGAGGGATTCAAATTCCTGGGGCATTGGAACCGGTGGGACCAGGACTAACCGGACAGTCTGCACCTGGGCAGGACCGGAACCAATGTCCTAGGGGGAGTGTTTCCTAGTGCTGTTGGGGAGGAGTTAAACTAATATGGCAGGGGGATGGGAACCAATGCAGGGAGACAGAAGGAAACAAAAAGGAGACAAAAGCAAAAGACAGAAAGGAGATGAGGAAAAGTGGAGGGCAGAGAAACCCAAGGCAAAGAACAAAAAGAACAGCAAAATTTTAAAAGGACAAAGGATGTTAAAAAAACAAGCCTGAAGGCTTTGTGTCTTAATGCAAGGAGTATCCGTAATGAGGTGGATGAATTAACTGTGCAAATAGATGTTAACAAATATGATGTGATTGGGATTACAGAGACGTGGCTCCAGGATGATCAGGGCTGGGAACTCAACATCCAGGGGTATTCAACATTCAGGAGGGATAGAATAAAAGGAAAAGGAGTTGGGGTAGCATTGCTGGTTAAGGAGGAGATTAATGCAATAGTTCGGAAGGACATTAGCTTGGATGATGTGGAATCTATATGGGTAGAGCTGCAGAACACCAAAGGGCAAAAAACGTTAGTGGGAGTTGTGTACAGATCTCCAAACAGTAGTAGTGATGTTGGGGAGGGCATCAAACAGGAAATTAGGGGTGCATGCAATAAAGGTGCAGCAGTTATAATGGGTGACTTTAATATGCACATAGATTGGGCTAACCAAACTGGAAGCAATACGGTGGAGGAGGATTTCCTGGAGTGCATAAGGGATGGTTTTCTAGACCAATATGTCGAGGAACCAACTAGGGGGGAGGCCATCTTAGACTGGGTGTTGTGTAATGAGAGAGGATTAATTAGCAATCTCGTTGTGCGAGGCCCTTTGGGGAAGAGTGACCATAATATGGTGGAATTCTGCATTAGGATGGAGAATGAAACAGTTAATTCAGAGACCATGGTCCAGAACTTAAAGAAGGGTAACTTTGAAGGCATGAGGCGTGAATTGGCTAGGATAGATTGGCGAATGATACTTAAGGGGTTGACTGTGGATGGGCAATAGCAGACATTTAGAGACCGCATGGATGAACTACAACAATTGTACATTCCTGTCTGGTGTAAAAATAAAAAAGGGAAGGTGGCTCAACCGTGACTATCAAGGGAACTCAGGGATAGTATTAAAGCCAAGAAAGTGGCATACAAATTGGCCAGAAATAGCAGCGAACCCAGGGACTGGGAGAAATTTAGAACTCAGCAGAGGAGGACAAAGGGTTTGATTAGGGCAGGGAAAATGGAGCACGAGAAGAAGCTTGCAGGGAACATTAAGACGGATTGTAAAAGTTTCTATAGATATGTAAAGAGAAAAAGGTTAGTAAAGACAAACGTAGGTCCCCTGCAGTCAGAATCAGGGGAAGTCATAACGGGGAACAAAGAAATGGCGGACCAATTGAACAAGTACTTTGGTTCGGTATTCACTAAGGAGGACACAAACAACCTTCCGGATATAAAAGGGGTCAGAGGGTCTAGTAAGGAGAAGGAGCTGAGGGAAATCCTTATTAGTCGGGAAATTGTGTTGGGGAAATTGATGGGATTGAAGGCCGATAAATCCCCAGGGCCTGATGGACTGCATCCCAGAGTCCTTAAGGAGATGGCCTTGGAAATAGCGGATGCATTGACAGTCATTTTCCAACATTCCATTGACTCTGGATCAGTTCCTATTGAGTGGAGGGTAGCCAATGTAACTCCACTTTTTAAAAAAGGAGGGAGAGAGAAAACAGGGAATTATAGACCGGTCAGCCTGACATCGGTAGTGGGTAAAATGATGGAATCAATTATTAAGGATGTCATCGCAGCGCATTTGGAAAGAGGTGACATGATAGGTCCAAGTCAGCATGGATTTATGAAAGGGAAATCATGCTTGACAAATCTTCTGGAATTTTTTGAGGATGTTTCCAGTAGAGTGGACAAGGGAGAACCAGTTGATGTGGTATATTTGGACTTTCAGAAGGCTTTCGACAAGGTCCCACACAAGAGATCAATGCGAAAAGTTAAAGCACATGGGATTGGTGGTAGTGTGCTGACATGGATTGAGAACTGGTTGTCAGACAGGAAGCAAAGAGTAGGAGTAAATGGGGACTTTTCAGAATGGCAGGCAGTGACTAGTGGGGTACCGCAAGGTTCTGTGCTGGGGCCCCAGCTGTTTACACTGTACATTAATGATTTAGACGAGGGGATTAAATGTAGTATCTCCAAATTTGCGGATGAGACTAAGTTTGGTGGCAGTGTGAGCTGTGAGGAGGATGCTATGAGGCTGCAGAGTGACTTGGATAGGTTAGGTGAGTGGGCAAATGCATGGCAGATGAAGTATAATGTGGATAAATGTGAGGTTATCCACTTTGGTGGTAAAAACAGAGAGACAGACTATTATCTGAATGGTGACAGATTAGGAAAAGGGGAGGTGCAACGAGACCTGGGTGTCATGGTACATCAGTCATTGAAGGTTGGCATGCAGGTACAGCAGGCGGTTGAGAAAGAAAATGGCATGTTGGCCTTCATAGCGAGGGGATTTGAATACAGGGGTAGGGAGGTGTTGCTACAGTTGTACAGGTCCTTGGTGAGGCCACACTTGGAGTATTGTGTACAGTTTTGGTCTCCTAACCTGAGGAAGGACATTCTTGCTATTGAGGGAGTGCAGCGAAGGTTCACCAGACTGATTCCCGGGATGGCGGGACTGACCTATCAAGAAAGACTGGATCAACTGGGCTTGTATTCACTGGAGTTCAGAAGAATGAGAGGGGACCTCATAGAAACGTTTAAAATTCTGATGGGTTTAGACAGGTTAGATGCAGGAAGAATGTTCCCAATGTTGGGGAAGTCCAGAACCAGGGGACACAGTCTAAGGATAATGGGTAAGCCACTTAGGACCGAGATGAGGAGAAACTTCTTCACCCAGAGAGTGGTGAACCTGTGGAATTCTCTACCACAGAAAGTTGTTGAGGCCAATTCACTAAATATATTCAAAAAGCAGTTAGATGAAGTCCTTACTACTAGGGGGATCAAGGGGTATGGCGAGAAAGCAGGAATGGGGTACTGAAATTGCATGTTCAGCCATGAACTCATTGAATGGCGGTGCAGGCTAGAAGGGCCGAATGGCCTACTCCTGCACCTATTTTCTATGTTTCTATGTCTATGTTTCTATGAATAGAGCCATGGGATCTTTTACATCCACCTGAGAGGGCGGAAGGGGCCTCGGTTTCACATCTCATCCAAAAGACAGCAGCTCCAACAATTTAGCATTCCCTTAGTACTCCACTGAAGTCTGGATTACATGCTCAATCCATAGTGGGACTTTAAACCCACTATCTTCTGACTCTCAACTGAGCCAAGCTGACATTAAAGAGGTTTCCTAGCACTGATGCTGTGTAAATGGAACATAAAGGTAATTGAAAAGCATCAAATTAAATTATTGAAAGCTTTGAAGATGCAAAATATTGGACTGGAATGTCAGCATTTAGACCCAGTGACAGCACTTATTATGCCTGCACTAATGATGAACATGGCACCTGATCTTGTGTACAGTGCAATCTTATGTCCAATTCCAATAACTATGCTTTATTAAATCATAGGCTCTCGTAACAACATGTTGCTGATGCCAACTATATGGAATTCTATTTCTTCTCTATTAATGTTGCACCAGTGAAACTAATAATTGCAATACATCAACTAACCACCCTACTGTATGTGTGCTCCAGTGATGCCAAACAGGAATAACTGGCAGTCAGTCAAAGCATACCTTGTTCTATGCTCCCTCTGTCTCACTATTGGTCTCTCCTCTTTTAGTAATTTTACCCGTATCCTCCAGAAGTCTATCCATAGATCCTTCCGCCCCTCAGGTGTTGCCACCGCTGCGTATCCATGGATCCTTCCACCCTTTCAGCTTTCAGAAAACCTCTTTTTCAGCCTCGCTTCTTTTCCCTTGTGCTTGGCGTTTACTACTTTTCCTTCACTTCTTAAAAGGCTTTATGTTCTTATGTTCTTATGTTTAGAGATTCTTGTACACGAGGATACTTTAGAAATGTATATAATTGCTCTTGTTTATCTCAGGATAATACTAATACTAACAAACAGGTAGAGTTTCCTCTAGTTTGTGCTAGTTTTATCAGCGCAATCCGGGTGAATTGGCCAAACTAGCACAAAAGATCAGGGAATTTTAAACGTGAGTTATGTCAAGAGTAAATTGAGTTTCCGTGATCATTAACGCTGGTTTAAACAACATTTTGTCCAAAGCCAACCCCGCCCATAAAACTGCTCCGCCCCCACCTTGAAATAATGTGCGTGGCGAGTTTCTGCCGATTGCGCATGTTTGCGGCCATTCTTGGGGGCTCTTCAAATTAAGCTTGTTTTCTTAGCCATGCAGACACTAGTAGGCATGTTTTAACATGTTAAAAAATGTTTGATTTACTAAGAAACTGACTGGTGTACACCAATTAAACTAATAAATGATTCATTATAATTTTATAAGTCATTACTCACAGGTGGAGGACTGGACACTCTTATTAAAAAGCTTATTTTTTGTTATAAACTCATTTACAGCTGTATTAATAAAACTACACCAGGTTACCACTCTTAAACACATCAAGGAATATATTTTAATGCAAAGATTTTTTTAAATTACGTTCTATTACGCTGACGGATTGTGCTGGGTATCAGTAGATTTTACGTTTGTAATTTTACAAATTCATTTTAGTGGAAATTTGAACAGTCACCTAACCAGTTCAATTTCAAGTGCAATTTGCGGCCAATTTCCTGATTACGCCCAAAGCCAAACTCATGCCGAGTGTATTGCACTGTATTTGAACGCGCATCATTGTTTTGAATTCACTTTATGTGTCCTTTTCTGCAATTTTATTAAGTTAAATGTAACCTTAAAGGTGAGCACTGTGGAGTGTTTTATATTTTCTGGCATTGAAGGAGTGGTAATCTCACACTTCTTCCAAATGTTCAAAAAATCAACAAATTAGGCTTTGAATTATTGTAAATATTTTTATAGGGGTATCTGCAGGCGGCAGTGTAAGCTGAACAGCCCTTTTTAGTGTTGATGTTGTTGTTGCTGAAGATAAGATAGCTTAGGGTGTGTTTTTCCTACCACATTCTGTGTCAGTTGCTGAAACAGGGCTTTGCCAGCCTTGTGCTGCTGATCTGCTAGGTGTACAGCAAATACTAAGATGCGGCAAATGTTACAAGGGATGCATCCACTATGGTCCTATTAGTTCTTTGGCTGTCACAAATGTTGCTCAAAAATGGCCAAAATAATCACAGGCTGGGGATGCATGACATCTCGCTAGGCAGTCCAAGGTTATGCCATGGACACCAGATTGGGAACTCTCTCCCCATGCCCCAATGGTAGGGTTGACAACTGCAGTTGGAGGTATTCTTGGAAGTTTCATCACATGATCTCCTGCCTCCAACCGCTCCATGCGGTCAACGTTTTTTTCTCATCTTCAATATTTTTATAACTAATAAACAAGTGTTCAAAGAAAATTAAAAATCAAACTGCAGCATTGTCCAGAAGATTAATTTTTAATTCATGGTGACTTCAGGATAATCCTGGAGGGTTGGCAACCCTGCCCAAAATGTCAACTTAAAAACTCTGATGGGCCAAAATTGCTCCGCGCTGGGTTTGGACCAGTATCTGTGAAAAAAGCGAAGACACATGGGCCTCGGAATTGGACTCTTAGAACAAAAAAAATCCTGATGTCACTCGTGGGGTGATTGCAGGGCACTCACGGGGCGGGAGGGAGGCGTGAGTCAGCATGCGCTCGTCGAGTCAACACTGCACTGACAACGTCATCACAGCACTGACGTGTTGCAACGTCCCTCTCCCTCTCATAAAAGCGTAGCGTGGGCTCCGTGAGTGGGTGCCAAGACCGGGTGCCAGGCTGCCTGTTGGTGGCATGGCCGAGCCAGCGGCCACCATTATCGGGCCAACTCCAAAGTCGGACGACAATGTAAGATGGCGGCCGCAGCTCTAGACCCTCCCCTTTAAGGGCAGCCCCAGTGCCCCAGCCAGCACAGCTTTGCAGCCCGCAAAGGTGTCAGTGGTATCGCCCAGCGCCGACCGCGCTTCCACAGCACAAAGGGATCGGGGCAGGGCGATAAGGTGTCGGCGAGCACAGCAATGACATCATCACCGTGTGTGCTAGCGCCCAGAGCACAATGGGGCACGGCGCAATGCCATTTTTGCCCCTGGCATACCGGGGACAATTCCAACCACATCGCTCCTGACCCCTGCCCCCGGGCACAAACCGCTTATCACCTTGTTAGTGCCGGCCGGAGGTGCTACCAGGCCTTTTCAAAAAGGGCAACTTCGGCCCCTTATTCTTGTTTTGAAAACCCAATTTGCCTCACCCATCCAACTTTAGTGATCTCTTCCTGCCTTATGCTCCTTTACGCACCCACTGCTCCTCTAACACCAGACTTCTCCTTGTCCCTCACTCTTGGTTCCACTTGTTCCACTCCAACATTTTTCATCTGTTGTTATGCCTCTGCACTCCTGGATTTCTCTACCCACTTCCCTCAACTTTACTCCTCCCTGCCTTCAGAAACCTCTGCAAGATCCTCCTCTTCAACTGTGCCTTCAGTTCCTCATTCTAGTCTCTGCATTCACCTTCCACTTCTCCTATATCTTTCCTCCTTATTGTAACCGGCCGTGAGAGGTGTGCCAGGGGAGCTATATAGTTAAGAGGTACGCAGTTGCTTGAAATTATTCATGCCTTGTCTATCTGAAGATGTAGATGCAATTATTTTGGAACTGAAACACCCAATATAACATGTTTCTTTTTTTGGTTTTATTACATCACCGACACTGATACTGTGGGCTAGATAGCCTCCTTTGGTGCTGCAATTTTCATTATTCGATCAAGAATGCTTGCAACAGGCCTAGAATAAATCATTGTAGCCCATTTGGTTGGCCACAAAGGTTGAAAAATACCACATACTACTCTGTAAATCCTCAATTTCTTTTCCTACCAAATATCTTCCCAGTTCTCTTGGATTTAATAGCATTATCCTCCTCCACTATCTCACAGGCTCTGTCCCATATATTCATCATTCTCTGTGAAAGTAATTAAATCAATAAAAGTAATACTGGTGATTTTTCATCTATGGATAGCTATGAATAATTATTGATCATGTATGGTACTATTTATTGGTACACTCGGTGTATTGCTAAAACCCAAGGATTAAAGTTCAACAGATGTATGTGGCCAGTTGAAGCTACGATCATTTTACTGATTGAACTGACAGCTTCTGCGTTGGATGATAATTTATCATTCGTTCTACAGATTACATGGACAAGGTGTCAAGGGCAGACGGTCTTCGACACTCATCAAATAACTCTTGAATAAATGTAAGATAGTGCTGCTGTACACAGCAGCATTCGGTAGCCAGGGTTCAAGAGCTGATTAGCTGGTTGCCGGGAAATGTGAGATTATCACCATGCTGCCCTGAGAAACTAGCACTATAGCAACCAGCCAGACTGGAACAAGCCAAAGACAGGCAAGTATTGGGGAGTTGTGATGAAAAAGGTGAAAAGAATGTGGGGAGGAGTGGGGGGGGGGGGGGGGGGGGAAAGGCAGTAAGAAGTCCACCTGTTTATTTGTTCTGTAAAATGAACTGTGGCCTCCGGTAGTGACAGTGGCAAATTGATCAAGGTTTACTCCCTCACCCGAACTCATCCATTTTAGTAACCATGGTAATAGTTACTGTAATGTGTTGCACTAAAGCTCAGCTGACTAACAGAGTAATCTCTGTTCATCTGGCAAATAGTGCATGAAATATTTGATAAGAAAACTAAGGGTGCTGCTTAACTCTTTCACTAGCAGAAAGCTAAAGTGTTGCACATTTGTCTTTGAACCAATCATTCAAGGCGAAACATTAACCCAAATTAATCTCATACAGTGATCTTTCTTTTGTGCCTTCAGTAATGTTTCAGGCATTGCAACAATAGAACAGACCTGAAAGAGGTGCACTGCAATTTAAATATACTACAAGCAGTAACGAATACTAAATGGTTTATTAAAGTGATGACAACTAACTTCAAACATCTCTTTTTAGGGAATTAGTTGTTAAGGCACTGAAGAGAAGTTATAGTGTGCAGATGGAACTTGGGACACATTTGCAACTGGGATTGGAACAGACGTGAGACGGCAGAATTCAGGTTAAGTTCAGAGAGCATCAGTTTGTTTTAAGAATAGCACAATCTCAATGTGCAGTCTTCAATTGGCCTAACTTTCAGCCAGCATTTCTGAAATCCAAAGCCTTCCTTAAACTGAATCCTGTCCATTTAATGTGCTGACTTTGATGACCTTGCATGAGGAAGAAGTAAAATTTGAGCATGGAGTTGTAGCATTCTGTTTGGCTGAAAGCTGCACATTCTGACTGTACCAAGGACAATTGAAGAGATCCTCACAAGATATTCCAGACATCCCTTTCAGTATCTAGACAATTGAGGAGATCCTTGCAAGATACTTTAGCCACCCCTTTTAGTATTCTGACAATTGAGCGCTCACTGCTACTGTTGAGCAAGGACAGCAACTGTTTCAACGACTTAAAGAAATATTGTAATAGTTCACACAGTAGCTGAAACTATGATTTAAATCATAATGATAAGACAGCTCTCTCAACTGAAACAGACATAAGGATATCAAGCCTTAATAAAATATT
Organism: Pristiophorus japonicus; assembly: GCF_044704955.1. NCBI lineage: Eukaryota > Metazoa > Chordata > Chondrichthyes > Pristiophoridae > Pristiophorus > Pristiophorus japonicus. The sequence continues at coordinate 171,635,459 of NC_091984.1, forward strand.
TACTCTTTTAATGGGCCAGCCTATCCTCAGTTTATGGCCCATTCCAGACAGATGCCTATTTATTAAACTAACAGCAACATTATAATTGCTTCCAAAAATAATACTTGATGGAGCAGACTATAGGACTTGCATGTGATGGTTACCAAATGAAGGATCTGAAAAACACACTGACTGAGATGAAAAAAACAAGACTTTCACTTACTGTCTGATTATCTTCATACAGTTTCAGGTCATATCCGCTCAGCTCCACGCAGAAAATTATTGCCGTAACCCCTTCAAAACAATGAATCCATTTCTTCCGTTCAGACCGCTGCCCTCCTACATCCACCATTTTAAATGTCAGCTCCTTGAAAGTAAACTTGTTTTCCACTATGCCCGTGGTCATGTCTCTTGACCGCAGAATGTCCTCCACTGTTGGGATGTAGTCAGCTGCCGCAATTCTGTCGAGATCATTCAGGTAGTAGGCTGCATTGTCTTCCAAGTGGTACTCGTTGGACCGGCAGAAGCACTCCTGGACACCGGGGTCACCCCACAAGCGCTTCATTACCCCTAGCAGTTCAGGTGTGATCTCTCCTTTGCTCTCAGCAGGCCCAGTCAGGGCAAAGAGCTGAACAGCATCATAGGCTCTGTCTGGGTTGTGGAATTCTATTTTGAGGGTGGCTAGCGCACGGATGATGCGCGTGAGAGAGTCGATAGCATTGTAGATAATGAGGGGCTTGTATTCCTTGCATGCCTCCAAGTTGAACCCTCCGCTGTGGATAATTTTCATCTGCTTGACAATGGTGCTCTTGCCAGAGTTGCTGGTCCCCAGCAGCAGGAGCTTGATCTCACGGCGCTGGCGCTGACTCTCTGAGCGCAGGTGCCGATCAATCCGTCTAGAGCGCCGGGCTGCCTCCTTCTCCTCAGAGCTTTGACGACATCCCATGTTCTTTCTGATGCGGTTGGCTGGTGGGAGACTATACCTCTTGAAAGCGGCAGTGATTGCTGCAGTCGGCTTGTCAGGTGTGCTGTGCACCTCACGCAAAAGTAAAAGCAGTGGCTGATGATCAAACAGGTAAGTACCAATTCAGTCAGTCCCAGCAGGGGTGAGCAAAGAAGTGCAGCAACCACTGATAGGTCCTCAATTCAATAGATGTCATGTCATTCCCCTCCTTTATGCAAGAAAGATGGCTCATTCCTGTTGATGGAATGCTTTTCCCTTTTCTGCAAGGTAGTTTGTGGCTTTAAATCCTTGTTCCACCTAGAGATCATTATTTAGCATCCATTCCTTCTAGAGATGATGGATATGTTCGTGTGGCCTCAGTTCCCTCTCACTTATCTCTGTCTCTGTCTTGGGAATGGTAGCAAGTGCACAGAGGAATTGCACAGCTCTCTGATTCTGTTACTTCAAACCTTAACAGTGTGCATAACCATCAGTGACCAATTTATCTGCCAAACAAAGCAAAGCGAATTATTAGGACTGTTTTTCCTGCCAGTTCTGAACTGACATGGTGACTATTTGAAAGAGAACAATAGGCTGTAAAGTATTTACATACATTTACTGATCCCATAATAGAAAGCTGGTGAATTTTTAAATTATATAAGTGATCTATTCTTGTAACTTCCATAGGTTCAAGAGATACTTTTTTGTGTTCAGTTTCCTTTAACCCTTATGCTATTGAATTGACACTCACTCGCTATCATTACCTCAAACATTGGGTACTTTGAATGCAAAACGAAATAAATCGTTGCAAAGCCTTGAGCTATAGGTGTGGTACAGTACTATATACATTCTGGAATTAACTTGTTCATTTAGTTCTAATCCTACATATGACAGCTGGCCTTGTTGTGATAAGAAAATAAACATTGACATTTATTTTTGATCTTAGCTGTTAGCTTGGCAACTCGGGCTTACTAGATGCAGCCCTACGTTGATGTGGGTCTGTATGCAAGTTATACAACCTGAAGCACACATCGTGATGAATGCGTCATTTGCATAGAAGCTAACCCAGTACCAGCTGAGAACTGAACAAACCAGACAGTGAGCTTCATGCCAGTAACTAAATGAAAAGCCTAGATAATGTTAGAAATTCCAAGAATGGGTTGTCAAATGTATTTAAGACTAAGGAGGTGAGCTTTAATCCTGACCAAGTTTTGGGCGGGCAGGGCGAATGGGGAACGCAATTGCTGGCCTAAGTTTGAGGCCTGGGGTATTTCAACTCGTGCTGCCATCAGTTGCCTGCAGGCATAAAGTGGCAATGTGCCGGAGGACAGGAGAGGATGTTTGGGCGGTTCAGAGGTCCCAGTCCACCACTACCAGAAGGTTCACCGGCGAATAGATAAGTCATGGAGAGGGGGTTTTGGGAGGTTTGGGAAAGTCCGGGACAGGGGAGGCTGCAACTGTCCTTGCGGAGTCCAGAGGAGCACTCCCGAAGATCCAAGCTTTTGTCTTACCCTTAGTGGGCCTCTTCAGCCTGGCAGAAAATCCACGGTCGTTCCCCCGCTCAGACCTCGGTTAAAATGCAATCAGGATCCTATTGATGTAATAGGACCGCAATGTGCATTAATTCACGAGGCCTCTGCCTGCATTAGGCGGCCGCCTTATTCACCTGCAGGTTAAAATGGGCAATGACAGGTATGGCCAAGTGACAAGTGGCAAAGTAATGCAGGTAGGGTTAAAATCAACCCCATGGTTATTGCCTGTAGTTCTCTGATGGCCATATAGTATTACTCACTATGAATGTTAATGATTGTGTTATCTCATAATTTAAAAAAAAACATATTTTCAACATCAATACCTTAACGTAGATATAGGACCTCACAGAATACAGTTCTTTTTTAAATAAACTATCCAGAAATTCACTACATTTCTTATATATGTTTAAATTATCCCACAAACACCATCATACTGATCAATACATACAGAGGACTTTGTTCTTTCTGAAGTGAAACATAGCAGAGCTTCATCAGGGTGCAGTCACAGCAGAGGCAAGGCAGTCATCAATAATGGAGAACAATCAGCGTTCAATATTGCAGCAACAACCTCACAGTGAAGGTCTGATATGGCGGGGAGAACCTCCAGGTTCTGGCACGTGAAGTTTAAACAAATGCAATTTCCAGAAAAGTACAAATTGTTGTACATATGTCACAAATTGTTTCTGTAATAATAGTGCCACTGTTGTGGAGAGGATGCCTGATGCCTTTCATGCACTCATGATTATATCTTACAGTAGCTCCATTGCTTTAGTAATGCTGCTTCTCTTTTGAAATTGCTTTTTTCATACTGCTTTCTCATGGACACAGTGCAGAAGTTCAATTGTTTTATGCCACCCTCCCCTGTAATAAAAGCTACTGGATCATTTGTTCAGGTAAGCACAGCAAAGATCCAGCTGCTGTAACATGTTGCCATTCCTGGAACAACATCAATTGCCTCAAATTATATACAGAGCTTCCTTTGTAAATAAGATTGTTCTTCCCCCGAACAGTGGTTGAGCATTAGGTTAATAATCCACGGCTCATATTTGACAACAGTCAGTCAGCTGGCCCGAACTAGCAGCCAAAGTATAGGCCGTTCCATTAGCCCATAATGGCCTGTCAGCTGCCTGCACTCACCAGGCTACTTTTATCAACAACACCCCCTACTGCTGTGTACACGGCAAGGGCAGTGCAACATCATGAGGACAAAGGGTTAACCACACGAGTAGGAGAATCAGCGGTGCGTACACATTTTCAAGGTGAGGATTAGCTGCCTCGTGGCCCCACTTATGAACAGAAATACTTGCAGCCAAAGTCACTATAAGCCTGAATTTGGGCACAGTTAGAGCAAAATGGCAACTAATCAAGCTGCATATCATCCAATTGTTGCAGTCTCCAGAGAACAGGATTTGGCATCAAACTGATCATTGATCCGAACTGGATTCAATATGCACCACTTTGAATTCCAGTGCACCCTGTTTGTGCACCTCTCCTCTTTGAACCATTTGTTCCCCCACCCCCGCCCCGCCCCGCTCCCTCCGTCACAGCTTTGTACATTATTGGATACTTTTAATATTAACTATGTGTACAATGTAGACTTTTTCAATAGTTTAGGTCTTGCTTTGATTAGACAGGTGGGCCAAAATAAACTCCATAGCTCAACGCAAGCGCCAATCATTTTTTTAAATTACCATTTCATTGTTATACAGTTGAAAACTTTTCCAGTGATACTTCAATTGCTACTTTCCTACACTACAACAATGACTACATTTCAAGAAGTACCTCATTGGCTGTAAGGACGCCCGGAGGTCATGAAAGGCGCTATATGAATGCAAGTTCTTCATTTCAGTTCTTCACTAAAGGTGACTGAACTGGTATTTTAATTTGCCACCTGCTCAATGGTGTATGCAGAAATGAAAGGTCAGATTTGTTCGACGCTGAGTGCTAAATGACCTTTAGTCCAGCCAGCATTTCTCCGGTCAGTGGTGCAAATTCTAAGATGCTGAGTGGAAAACCACTCCTACAAATATAAAGCTGCTCTTAGAATCCAAAGGTCCAATAACATTATCATCACCAGGAGATGCAGTGTCTGTACAGAGATTTATTGCAATTATAATATCAAATGAAGCTTACCCAGCCAGCTACGTGTCAAATAAAGATGACGTAGTTTGATATGTTATATATAATCCATATTCTTACTATGTTACGCCTGAAGCTTGACCTTTAGCACAGTTCTGAATGTCTGCACTTTAGTTATTGCTCTCTTCAGTAAAACTCCGAAGAATTGGCATGCTATGTCTAAGGCACAGCAGCAGGATCACTAATTTTGCCTTTCAACTATTAAAAGATTGTCAAATTAAAACTATATTTTGGCCTGTGGTGGGGATAGGGGTGAATTCTTCATTGTATTTAATAAAAATATAGTGTTAAGCAGAGTGTTTCCATTAATTTCAGCAAGGGCTGTGAGAACTGCGGCTGCCGTGGTTACCCACCTGCACCCTGATCCCATTTTACAATACAGAGCGGCATAAGACAAACATCATAACCTTATCATCACCTGTCACTGAAAACAGGAGAGGTGGCACTGGCTGAGTTGGAGCATGAGTAGTGTTCTTGTCACCATTTTTTAATCAATGCTAAATTATATATTTTTTTTCTAAATGCTGCCTGGAGGCATATATATAAAATTAGGCCATAATTAAGCAATAGCTTTGTGGCAAATATGGATACATCGCTTCATCCCTTTTCTATTTACATAAAAAAGCATTAGCGAGAAAGTCCTCGGAAGCGCTCCCGCTCCTGTTCCACCAGTCATGTGGTGGAAACCTTCTTGACACACGTACAGGTTTGCTCCACATTTGCGATGATGTTACGGCAGCGGAGCGGGAGCAGCTCTGTATTATTTGGATTACTTAAAGAGCCTGCCCATGAATGGCCCTCTAATAAACAGCCTACATTGTTAAAAGCAGTTGCTGATAAAAATCCTTTGGGAGTGTAATTGCCCCTCGACCCGATTAACCTTACAGGACTGGAACTTTTATCCCGGCCGGGAAGTCCTGCCCCAGACACAGAATTGGGCCGTACGCCCTTCAAAGGAACGGAGGGCTGTATCCAGCGCACCACTTCCTTTGAAGGGCGCTCCCAGGGGTGGTAGTTCGGCACTGCCACGTAGCGGAACGCGCTACAGTGCCCCTCCCCTTGGATTAAAGGTGATGGCCACCGCGCACTCTGCATGGCCCTTTGGTGGCCGCCACTGGACTACCAGGGTAGCGTCAGACTAGGTCAGCGGCCCGGCACCCAAAACGGAGTGCTAGGCTGCACGATGGTGGCCCGGTCCACGCTGGGGCCGTCATGGTCGGGACGACCCAAGAATCGTCTGACAAATAAAGATGGCAGCCCTGGGTACTGCAGCCCTCCCCTTTAAACAATGTCCCGGAGAGGATGTCGGCCAGCTTTGTGAACCACGGGGCAATTTCCCCTATGTTAAAGGGTCGGTGCAGGGCGGTGAGGGGTCAGTATGCATGGTGTTATGTGTGTGGCGCAGCGCTGCCGGGACAGCGCCTCCCAAACCTCTGGGGCAATTTCCCGGGAGGTGGTAGCGCCTCTCCCCTCTCCCAAGCAAAAACTGCCCTGCGCCCCATTAGCGCTCCCTGGAGACGCTAACCGGGCTATAAAAAGGAGCAATTTTGCCCACTTTGTGTTTTACTGTATTATTTATTATTAATTTTGAAAATGTTGGGTGTGGGTTTGGAAGATTAATTGACCATTTGAAAGCTGAAAAAGCAGTGATACTTGCAATGAGGACATCTCTGCAGCACCCAAGGTTAATAACTGTATCCAATAGTGCGGCTCTGTAAATCTTCTCAACCAAATGCCCTGATGAGATCATTAGCATTCACTTGTTTTAACAAAAATATTTTTTGACAATCAACAGAAATGCAAAGAGAAAATGTGATGTTTGCTAATTTTGAGCTGTTTGTTAGTGGTGTGCCGAGGGTGATGTGTCTCATTTTAAAGGTTATTGCGACCTATCAAAAGATTGATGGTTTTATTTATCTCTTCATTCTAATACTGATCTCCATTAAATTCCCCACTGCTTTCTCTCATCTAGGGAAAACCATTTTCTGTCACTGAGGTAGCAGCTGAACAAACTTGAAGTCAAGTGACCTCTGGGTCATCACTGACGTCATTATAATTGACAGGAGAACATTTGTTTACAAAATGTTTGCTGGCACACATCAAAAACCTAAGAACAGAAGAATCCTTTCAAAGTAACACAAACTTGCATTGGCAACATGAAATTTTTGGAATGCAAGTTTAAATGGATGAATACTTTAAAAACCCATTTTCCAATACAGCATTTATAGAGCACTGAAATATTAATACTTTTAGAATTGCTCATCATCTGGTTGCTCTTCCTTTTACAATGCTATTCTCGTGATACTTAATTTCACTTGCACATCAGGCTGACACTGATACACCTCAGGGTGGGAGGACATGTCCTTGTGTGCATTATTCCCCACAAGATGCTGCTCTGAGGTAGGGTGCCAATTCAAAGAGATGAGATGCCTCCTGGCAGAGAAGGAGAGGCAATTAGTCTGAAGAGAGAGATTCATCCCAGGCTGGTTTTGTACACCTCCCAGAACCAATTACAGTTCTCTGGCTGCGTTATTTTTCCAAGAAACAAAATATGATACACGGTAGTGGGTAAAATGATGGAATCAATTATTAAGGATGTCATAGCATTTGGAAAGAGATGATATGATAGGTCCAAGTCATCATGGATTTGTGAAAGGGAAATCATGCTTGACAAATCTTCTGGAATTTTTTGAGGATGTTTCCAGTAGAGTGGACAAGGGAGAACCAGTTGATGTGGTGTATTTGGACTTTCAGAAGGCTTTCGACAAAGTCCCACACAAGAGATTAATGTGCAAAGTTAAAGCACATGGGATTGGGGGTAGTGTGCTGACGTGGATTGAGAACTGGTTGTCAGACAGGAAGCAAAGAGTAGGAGTAAATGGATACTTTTCAGAATGGCAGGCAGTGACTAGTGGGGTAACGCAAGGTTCTGTCCTGGGGCCCCAGCTGTTTACATTGTACATTAATGATTTAGACGAGGGGATTAAATGTAGTATCTCCAAATTTGCGGATGACACTAAGTTGGGTGGCAGTGTGAGCTGCGAGGAGGATGCTATGAGGCTGCAGAGTGACTTGGATAGGTTAGGTGAGTGGGCAAATGCATGGCAGATGAAGTATAATGTGGATCAAAGTGTGGTTATCCACTTTGGTTGTAAAAACATGGAGAGACAGACTATTATCTGAATGGTGACAGATTAGGAAAAGGGGAGGTGCAACGAGACCTGGGTATCATGGTACATCAGTCATTGAAGGTTGGCATGCAGGTACAGCAGGCGGTTAAAAAAGCAAATGGCATGTTGGCCTTCATAGAGAAGGGATTTGAGTACAGGGGCAGGGAGGTGTTACTACAGTTGTACAGGGCCTTGGTGATGCCACACCTGGAGTATTGTGTACAGTTTTGGTCTCCTAACTTGAGGAAGGACATTCTTGCTATTGAGGGAGTGCAGCGAAGGTTCACCAGACTGATTCCTGGGATGGCGTGACTGACATATCAAGAAAGACTGGATCAACTGGGCTTGTATTCACTGGAGTTCAGAAGAATGAGAGGGGATCTCATAGAAAGGTTTAAAATTCTGACAGGTTTAGACAGGTTAGATGCAGGAAGAATGTTCCCAATGTTGGGGAAATCCAGAACCAGGGGTCACAGTCTGAGGAGAAGGGGTAAGCCATTTAGGACCGAGATGAGGAGGAACTTCTTCACCCAGAGAGTGGTGAACCTGTGGAATTCTCTACCACAGAAAGTTGTTGAGGCCAATTCACTAAATATATTCAAAAAGGAGTTAGATGTAGTCCTTACTACTAGGGGGATCAAGGGGTATGGCGAGAAAGCAGGAATGGGGTACTGAAGTTGAATGTTCAGCCATGAACTCATTGAATGGCGGTGCAGACTCGAAGGGCCGAATGGCCTACTCCTGCACCTATTTTCTATGTTTTTATGTTTCTATGTTTGCTGAGACATATGTGGAATGCAACTGTCTCTCTTCTATCATCATGATTCTCAATCAGACTCTGTTTTACTGTGGGCTCTTACTCAATTTATCAACCTTCTGACGGAAGCACAGGTAAATATCTGTGACATTTCTACTAAAGTAATCTGGTGAAACTCCAGGATATCAATCTAACATTATATTATTTAACTCTGACCAGTTGTCATCATCATCATAGGCCATCTCTCGAACGAGGATGACTTGCTTCCATGAGTTCCAGGTGTTTCGATGAAGGACCTGATGTTCGAGTCCTGAACTCCAATTGAAGGGGTGGAAGATGCCTGTGTGTGAATTTTTTTTAACGTGTGGTGACCGTTGCACACCAGCCACCACACGGGCTTGACAGAGGTAGGCCTTTATCCAATGGCAAGGGTTAACCAGGACAACTGGAGACCTTCTCTGCTGCACGGGCTTGGTGCGCACATGTATCGCAGTGTGGGCTGGCCCGTGCTGCCCTGGGCCCTCGGCTTTTCTGGGCCCCGTACTCTCATCTGTCGCACCTCCGCCACGATCTCTCACTGTTCCTCCGCCATAAACATTCACCGCATCTCGCCACAAACACTCGCCACTCATCTGCCCTGACCTTCCCACTCCTCTGTACCTGGGCCCTGTCGATGTTCCTGCCCACGTTCCAAAACGGCAACCAGGGTTTTGATGATGTCACCAAATCGCCCATCTCAAAACCATCGAATTCCGACACTAACAGGAATGTGAATGTGAATGGCAAGACTGACAAAATAATACTGTCAAGACAAATAAAAATTATTTAAAAAACCTCTAGGAACAATTCACTACCCGCTGGAGTGAGACTCCACAGCTCTTCATGGGCCTCCAAAGTTGGGTTTCATGGTAGGCCCATAAATCGCGTCATTACCAGGGTCCTCTGTGACATTAATTACCAGCCCTAAATAGCTGCGATGCAAATAATTCGGAATATCATAAATCCATCAATTTTGCAATTAGCATTAAGTTTAATGGGGAGCCTCATGGCGAGAAGGGACTTTTGTCAGCTTTGGAAAGACAAACAGTGGAGAAAACCGTCAAGCAATTTGCAGAGGATCGGAACTCACGACCTATCTCTTTTACTCCTCAAATTGTTGGATATTTTATGAATTAATAATAGGACGCAATATTAATGCGTCATTCTCACGGCGCGACTTCCCAGCAATTTCTGGCCCAATGTATCAATTGATTTCAACTATCCCTGATGTTAATCGCTCAACCATTGGTGGCGTGCCTTCAGTTGCTAGGCCCCAAGCTCTGGCACTCCTTCCCTAAACCTCTCCGCCTCTCTACCTCTTTTTCCTCCGTTAAGATGCTCCTTTGACCAAGCTTTTGATCAGCTGCCCTAATTTCTCCTGATGTGGCTCAGTTCAAATCTTGTTTTATAACATTCCTGTGAAGCGCCTTGGGATGTTTTCACTACGTTAAATACAAGTTGTTGTTATTAAAAAACTGGAAGCACCTGCATTCCCATTCTTGGAGTCACAGAACTGGGATGCAGCGAGTGCAGGGGGCTGTGCAGTACCCGCTCCTCTGTAAACCCAACATTAACTGATTGTGAAACCTGCTAAATCTGAGATTCTGGCGCACTGCAACATTCTGAATAATGGCAGGTGGTCACGGCCAGTGGGGTTCTGACGTTGGGGGTACGTTCTGAGGAGCCGGCCAATACCGCTCACTGTTAATGGCACCCGTGGTTATTTAGCTGCCACCTGCCACTGCAAACAGCACAAGATTCCAGAATAAATGCCTCCCCTCTCCCCCCTCAGCACTCACAGCCCTGCAACAAATTCCATGTTTTCCAAATATAGAATTCTAAGAACATAAGGGAAAGAGATGGGTGAGAAAAGGCCATTCATTCCATCAAGTTCATCCTTCGAGTATCCTATCTCACCCTATCTCGGGCCTTGACTTCCTCAAACGCCTCTACTGCCTTACCTGAAGATACTAACCAGTATTGAGACCAGCAAGTCCGCCAATGGAATTGCAGCAGCCTATTAACGTGGCTTCCCCTGCCCCAAACCTTTGTGCTTGCGTGCCAATTACCCTGTCAGTAGTTTAATCGGGAATTACCTTAAATAATGCACCTCTTGGTCTCATAAAGTTAAGGATAAATGTGAGGGTGGGTGGGATCTGCACGTGCATCAATATACATATGATACAACTTGTTTTTTTTGCCAATTCCCCCATTCATTTAATTCCACTCCCTTCCTTAAAATGACTGAGTGCAGTGGCCATATTTAACTCCCTCCCTGTTGGTGAACCTACTCTACTGTATTAGGGTACAACACTGTGGTTGAGAGTATAAGTGGGGTGTAACTCGATTTGCAATGTTTTAACTGATCCAAGACCAACAAGGAAGGAAGCAAAATAGTGGCTGGACTGCATTTATGATGGTTCCTTTGCTGAAGCCGACAGTTCATTAAAGTGTAATGTGTCCCATTGTAAGCAAGTCCAGAGTGAGAAGAGGCCGTTGGATCCATCCAGCCTTCTCCATCCAAAGACTAGGTGTGATTATTGGATTGTGCAGTCCCCTCACAATCTGGCTTACTGAGATTTGCTTTGCTATTACCATAGGAAAGAAGAAGACTGTGAGGAAGTTCCTTGCCCTAATTCCATGAATATAAATCAAGCAATGCTATTCATGTCTATCACCCTCAATCCCCCTTATTCGCTGATATTGATTCAGCCTCTTTTAATTGATCAGCAAACAACTACTTTCTTTGAGAATCTGTACCACATCTCGATTATCTACGTAATTATGTTGTAAAAAAAGACGTTTGCCGCTCAAGTTTTATTTTTCAAAAACTCAGGACAGATCAGTCGAAAACCAGTTTTGTCTAAAAGTGTAAGATCTGAAGTGGTCAGAACCAAGTTACACCACTTACCACTGTAGGCCAATAGTTTAGTGGTTGCTAATGATAATTGTTTTGGAATGATAGGAATGTCGAGGGGGCGGGAGGAGTAAACGGAATCAACAACTCCTGACAACCCTCTTCAGTCTTACTGAGCCTTCAATCGAAATAAAATCAGCCGGTTCCTCCCCAAAAACACAACTGCACCGCTCCAGTGTCAACTCTCAGCCACCCTGGATGACTGAAGCACCTTGCAGCCAGCACTACCAGTTGTCACGACCAGTTGTATTGCACAGGTAACATCCTCATGGTCCCAACACTATACCATGTTTCTAGAGTACTGCATCAGTTAAGCCATAGTCATCACTATAACCATCAAGTTCATTCCTAACCAGATGTTTAGCTTGCTCCCTTTCAAAGGAGCTGATAAACAATGTAGAAACGATATTTGATGGAGGTCCATGCCACATACCCATTACATGGTGAGTAGGGGGTCAATTTTCCTGGACCTCAAACCCAGACAGGTGAGCAGATGCAGTATCCTGCACCTGTCTGGCCTGGTCACACCCCCAGCACAAGCTTGTCTTCTGGCTGGGCCATGCATCGGCAAAGGGAGGAAGAAAGAGGAGTGCTGTTACAAACCTGTGAGATGATTATCTTTGACATGGGGTGGTAGCACTGAAGTTTGCAGCAGAAGATTGAGAGTTCAACCTACAATGACATAGAATGTACAGGCCATTCATCCCTACAGGTCTATTATGCCAGTGGTTATGCTCCACAAGAGCCTTCTCCCACCCTTCCTCATCAAACCTTCTATTCCTTTTTCCCTCAAGTGTTTGTCTAGCTTCAGCTTAAATGCAATAATTCATCTCATACTATGTTCTGTCAACAACAGCAGGAGATATTTACAAAAAAACTATCTGTCAGCTCTGTTGTAGACAAAGTTCACATAGCCGTAATCCCAAAGTCAGAGGGTAAATTTTCCTACTCCTCTTCCGAGATTGGGTGTGAATATTGGGTAATCACACAGACACAGCCCATGGGTTTTTCATTCATTTTGATGCCTAGATACCCATGGAATTTCCTGACATTTGCTCCCGGCTCTATACTTGGTTCTTGCAGTCGGAAAAAGTACTCTTAGGTGTCAGCCTAATGATGAACATTTCTTTAAGAGCATTCACCTGGTACAATGCTTTATAAGACACTCCAATATGAACTGGTTTCTTCGCACCCTCATTAAATATGTTGAAATAAATGAAAACCTTGCATAAAACCAAGATGACTTTATTTCCCATTTTCTTTCCAAAAGTTTCCGACTTCTGTAAATATATATTTTTTAACTGATAAAGCAAGGTGACCTGTAGTGCCGGATATTGGCAAGGTTGTAACAAATGGGAGGTAAGGATTAGGTCACTCTAAGCTTGGATTTTGAATGACTTTAGTTTGTAGGAGGAATGGAAGAATGAGAGAGGTATGCATTGTACAGTTTTGAGGAGAAATTGTTAGAATAGGAGACTTGTTTTAAACAAAGTGAGGAGGGAGAGCATGCAGGATGGCATATTAATAGATTAGGAAGAAGAAAGCAGGACAGTTCAAAGGACCACTCACCCTCAGAGCACCAATAAAATGAGAGACATGTGCAGGCTTGTTCTGTGGCTAACAACACCATTAAGAAGGAAACAAAAGTAAAATACTGCGGATGCTGGAATCTGGAATAAAAACAGAAAACGCTGGAAATCTCAGCAGGTCAAGCAGCATCTGTTGAGAGGAAGCAGAGTTAACGTTTCGGGTCGATGACATGTCGTCAGAATTGGAGAGTGTTTGAAAAGAACAGATTCTTAACAAGCACTGAAAGTGGGCGGGGAAGAAAGAACAAAAGGGAAGGTCTGTGATAGATTGGAAGACAGGAGAAATAGAGAGACAAAAGGGATGATGGCCCAAATTCAAATGGTAATGCTCGGAGTTAGAAAAACATTCGCTAAGATATGGTGTGAATGGTGGGATAATGACCAACTGCCATTAGAGAGAAGGAGAAAAAAAGAAAGAAACAGGCTCTGAGGGGGGCGGGGGGAAGGAAGCCAAAGATTGGCAGTGGTTACGCTCTGAAATTTTTGAACTCAGTGTCGAGTCCAGAAGGAGGTAAAGTGCCTAAACGAAAGATGAGGTGCTGTTCCTCGAGCTTGCGTTGAGCTTCTTGGAACAGTGTAGGAGATTGAGGACAGAGAGGTCAGAGTGGGAATGCAGTGGAGAATTAAAGTGACAGGCGGCTGGAAGCTCAGGATCACACTTGCGGACTGAACAGAGGTGCTCTGCAAAGCGGTCACCCAATCTACGCTTAGTCTCCCCAATGTAGAGGAGACCACATCGTGATCAGCAATTACAGTATACTAAATTGAAAGAATGGAAGGAAAAGTCACTTTCATTGCAAAAAAGTATTTTCTAAATCAGCTTTATTACATACCAGAAAAAAGTTTAGATGTGACAAATTGTTTGGGTTTCCCTATGGTCACAGTGTAGTTCTTTGGAGTCCCTTGTAACGTATAGTCCTCTCTGTACCAAAAGAATCCTTAAGACAACACTCCATGAATAGAGGTAATCACTTTACATGTACCAGTAAATTTTGACTCCTCTACTGTGATATCACACTGGCATCTGTCTTCACATCTCTTTTGTCACCAGTTCTCAATGATGCTCACATTTCCTACTCGTACTAGTACGCTTGAGAAGTTTGTCAGTGCTCAACTGATGCTGTATCAGTACACGACTGGGAGTCACGTGCCAACACTGGCACAGTCTCCTATGCCTGCAGCCAGTTGATCAGTGGAAGCACTGTAGGAGGCACTAATAGCAGCTACAGGAGTCTCTGCTGTTTGCTCGCCATCAACATTTGTTTTAATGTCAAGTGAGTTAGAATCACAAATTCAGCTTAAAAGATATGATGTAGAAGTCATTAGAGAGACCTGGCAATAAGCAGGGCATGATTGGAACCAAAATATTCCATGCTATAGGATCTTTAGGATGCGCAGGGAAATTGGGAAAGGAGAAGAAGTAACAATATTTATAAAGATACAACTACAGTGGTAGAAAGAAGGGATTTCAGTAAGGGTGATCACACAGTGGGAACACTATGGGTAGTTCTAAGGAACAGCAAAAGGCTGGGAGAGATATAAAAAGAAACAAAGGAATACAAAGAAAGTAGTAAGAGGTAAAAAAGGTGAATATGAAAATAAAAGTTGCAAGGCATAGTAAACATAACAACAAAAGTTTTATAACTGTATTAAGTGAAAGAGGGGATGAAATTGGTCTTTGGCAAAAGCCTGAAGTTGGCAATAGCATAGCCGGCGCTCCATTTTATACGTTTCAACTTTAGTGCAAAGAAAATCGGGCAGGGTGTAAGACGGTCTGCCGATTCACTAGCACTTGTTTTGTGCTTTCGCCAAAGACAAATTTAACCCCCCCCAGAGACTGGTAAAGGAGAGTGTGGACCGATTAAAGACAGATCGAAGCAGGTGAGACTATAGCGGATGATAAGGAAAGGGCAGACTTGTGCAATGAGTACTTTAAATCCATTTTAGTAGGTATAGGTAAAAAAACGGGATGAGGTCCTACATTGGAATTTAGGGAGCTCGGAACTAAATTAAAAAGTAGGGCCTCAAAAGTAGTAATCTCGGGATTGCTACCAGTGCCACCTGCTAGTTGGAATCGCAAGATAGCTCAGATGAATACGTGGCTTGAGGAGTGGTGCAAAAAGGAGAGATTCAAATTCCTGGGACATTGGAACCGGTTCTGGGGGAGGTGGGACCAGTACAAACCGAACGGTCTGTACCTGGGTAGGACCGGAACCAATGTCCTGGGGGAGTGTTTGCTAGTGCTGTTGTGGAGGAGTTAAACTAATATGGCAGGGGAATGGAAACCTATGCAGGGAGACAGAGGGAAGTAGAATGGGGCAGAAGCAAAAGATAGAAAGAAGAAAAGTAAAAGTGGAGGGCAGAGAAACCCAAGGCAAAAAGCAAAAAGGGCCACATTATAGTAAAATCCTAAAGGGGCAAAGGATGTTAAAAAGGCAAGCCTGAAGGCTCTGTGCCTTATTGCGAGGAATAACGTGGACGAATTAACTGCGCAAACAGCAGTTAATGAATATGATGTAATTGGCATCACGGAGACATGGCTCCAGGGTGACCAAGGCTGAGAACTCAACGTCCAGGGGTGTTCAACATTTAGGAAGGATAGAAGAAAGGAAAAGGAGATGGGGTGGCATTGCTGGATAAAGAGGAAATTAATGCAATAGTAAGGAAGGACATTAGCTTGGATGATGTGGAATCTGTATGGGTGGAGCTACGGAATACCAAAGGGCAGAAAACGCTAGTGGGAGTTGTGTACAGACCACCAAACAGTAGTAATGAGGCTGGGGACAGCATCAAACAAGAAATTAGGGATGCATGCAATAAAGGTACAGCAGTTATCATGGGCGACTTTAATCTACATATTGACTGGGCTAACCAAACTGGTAGCAATGCGGTGGAGAAGGATTTCCTGGAGTGTATTAGGGATGGTTTTCTAGACCAATATGTCGAGGAACCAACAAGAGGGCTGGCCATCCTAGATTGGGTGATGTGTAATGAGAAAGGACTAATTAACAATCTTGTTGTGCAAGGCGCCTTGGGGAAGAGTGACCATAATATGGTAGAATTCTTTATTAAGATGGAGAGTGACACAGTTAATTCAGAGAGTAGGGTCCTGATCTTGGGGAAAGGTAACTTTGATGGTATGAGACGTGAATTGGCTAGAATAGACTGGCGAGTGATACTTAAAGGGTTGACGGTGGATAGGCAATGGCAAACATTTAAAGATCACATGGATGAACTTCAACAATTGTACATGTCTGTCTGGAAGGGGAAGGTGACTCAACCGTGGCTAAAAAGGGAAATTAAGGATAGTGTTAAATTCAAGGGAGAGGCATATAAATTGGCCAGAAAAACCAGCAAACTTGAATACTGGGAGAATTTTGTAATACAGCAGAGGAGGACAAAGGGTTTAATTAGGAGGGGGAGAATAGAGTATGAGAGGAAGCTTGCTGGGAATATAAAAATTGACTGCAAAAGCTTCTATAGATATGTGAAAAGAAAAAGATTAGTGAAAACAAACGTAGGTCCCTTGCAGTCAGATTCAGGTGAATTTATAATGGGGGAAAAATAAATGGTTGACCAGTTAAACACATATTCTGGTTCTGTTTTCACGAAGGAAGACACAAATAACCTTCCGGAAGTACTAGGGCACCGAGGGTCTAGTGAGAAGGAGGAACTGAAGGATATCCTTATAAAGTGGGAAATTATGTTAGGGAAATTGATGGGATTGAAGGCCGATAAATCCCCGGGGCCTGATAGTCTGCATCCCAGAGTACTTAAGGAAGTGGCCATTAAAATAGTGGATGCATTGGTGATCATTTTCCAACAGTCTGTCGGATCAGTTCCTATGGACTGGAGGGTAGCTAATGTAACACCATTGTTTAAAAAAGGAGGGAGTGAGAAAACAGGGAATTATAGACCAGTTAGTCTGACATCAGTAGTGGGGAAAATGTTGGAATCAATTGTTAAAGATGAAATAGCAGCGCATTTGGAAAGTAGTGACAGGTTCGGTCCAAGTTAGCATGGATTTATGAAAGGGAAATCATGCTTGACAAATCTTCTGGAATTTTTTGAGGATGTAACTAGTAGAGTGGACAAGGGAGAACCAGTGGATGTGGTGTATTTGGACTTTCAAAAGGCTTTTGACAAGGTCCCACACAAGAGATTAGTGTGCAAAATCAAAGCACATGGTATTGGGGGTAATGTACTGACGTGGTGAGAGAACTGGTTGGCAGACAGGAAACAGAGAGTCGGGATAAACGGGTCCTTTTCAGAATAGCAGGCAGTGAGTAGTGGAATGCCGCAGGGCTCAGTGCTGGGACCCCAGCTTTTTACAATATACATTAATGATTTAGATGAAGGAATTGAATGTAATATCTCCAAGTTTGCAGATGACACTAAACAGTGTGAGCTGTGAGGCTGCAGGGTGACTTGGACAGGTTAGGTGAGTGAGCAAATGCACGGCAGATGCATTTTAATGTGGATAAATGTGATGTTATCCACTTTGGGGGCAAAAACACGAAGGCAGAATATTATCTGAATGGCGGCAGATTAGGAAAGGGAGAGGTGCAACGAGACCTGGGTGTCATGGTTCATCAATCATTGAAAGTTGGCATGCTGGTACAGCAGGCGGTGAAGAAAGCAAATGGTATGTTGGCCTTCATAGCTAGATGGATTTGAGTATAGGAGCAGGGAGGCCTTACTGCAGTTGTATAAGGCCTTGGTGAGTATTGTGTTCAGTTTTGGTCTCCTAATCTGAGGAAGGATGTTCTTGATATTGAGGGAATGCAGCGAAGTTTAACCAGACTGATTCCTGGGATGGCAGGACTGACATATGAGGAGAGACTGGACCAACTGGGCCTTTATGCACTGGAGTTTAGAAGGATGAGAGGGGATCTCATAGAAACTTATAAGATTCTGACGGGACTGGACAGGTTAGATGCGGGAAGAATGTTCCCGATGATGGGGAAGTCCAGAACCAGGGGACACAGTGTTAGGATAAGGAGTAGGCCATTTAGGACTGAGATGAGGAGAAACTTCTTTACTCAGAGAGTTGTTAACCTGTAGAATCCCCTACCACAGAGAGTTGTTGATGCCAGTTCATTGGATATATTCAAGAGGGAGTTAGATATGGCCCTTACAGCTAAAGGGATCAAGGGATATGGAGAGAAAGCAGGAAAGGGGTACTGTGGGAATGATCAGCCATGATCTTATTGAATGGTGGTGCAGGCTCGAATGGCCGAACGGCCTACTCCTGCACCTATTTTCCATGTTTCTATGTTTCTATTTTCACGGTGGAGGAAGAGGACAAAATGTCATTGGCACATGGGGCCTGACAATGTTAAGGGGAGGAACTTAGTGGATTAAATATAGGCAAAAATGGTAATGGAGAAAACAATAGGACTTAGTATTTACAAATCTCCAGGATCTGATGGTCCCAGAATATTAAAAGAAGTGAGGAAATTGCAGATGCATTGAGGCTGAAATTGCCTCTTTCCTTAAGGCCTGTAAACACCGGAAATCAGCGGCCATGCTGCGGAGTGCAATGGCCGCCGACTTTTTATGTAATGGCCGCCATTATCAAAATTTCGCTCCTGCATTATCCTGGCAGTGACCCGCTCCCCCTGCTACCGCTCCGCTGCTGCTGATCTGTCCTAAGTGCGTCATCAGAACGCGCACCACCAATGTTCCTCCCCGACGGCAAAATTCTGCCGAGATCATCTTCCTCCTGCCTGGCGGTGCCATAACCTGCTTTTTTGAGATAGTGCAGTGAGGCTGCGGCCTTCTGAAATGGCGCTGCGGCTCCCGTTAAAGGGGAGGGCACACTGCCGCCATGTTTTTTTTTGTCAGCTGACTGGCATGTTGGGCCGACAATTATGCCCCCGGATTCGGCCAGGCCGCCAACAGGCAGCCTGGCACCCCCTCTTGGGTGCCAGGCCACTGGCCCGGCCAAATCCCTCCCTGGTGGCCCAGTGGACCGAACTTTAAAAATCATGCAGGCTCTCCCCTTTAAGTGACGGGGAAAGCCGTGGTGATACGGCGCCGTGATGATGTCATCAGCGCTACGTCGATGACTGACAGTGGCGGAAACTACAACTTCTGCCCCTCTAGTGTGCTTACCACTGTGTATCCGCCCCCATTATGAGCGACTTCCAATCCGCCTGTAAAAAAAAGCCAAAGAGTGGAATTTCGCTCAAGAAGCCACCTCATCCACCGTGGTGGTAAAAACACTAGAAATAGGGTGCGTGCACCCTGTTTCCAACAGGCGACAATTTCGGCCCCATTAAGTCAGAATTTTCCAAAATGTTCAAGATTCAGAAATTGTGCTATTGGATTGGAAAATTGCAAAATGTCATTCCATTATTTAAGAAGGGAGGATAACCACAGACACGTCAGTGTAATATCAGTTGTGGGAAAGTTACTGGAATCTATCATCGGGGCCAGAGTACTGAGCAATTGAACAAGTGTGAGATGATCAAAAAGAATCAGCATGGATTTGTAAAGGGTATCTCATGTCTCACTAATCTAGTTAATTTTTTTGAGGAGGTCACTGACATGGTGGATTGAGGAATTTCTATGAATGTTGTCTATATGGACTTCCAGAAGGCATTTGATAAGCTTCCGCACAAGAGATTATTAGCAAAATTGAAAGTGCATGGAATTGGGGGTAACCTTGCAATATTAATTGGTAATTGGTTGTGAATAAAATAAATGCACTTTGATTGGCAGGATGTGACAAGTGGTGTTTTCCAGGGATCTGTACTGGGGCCTCAGCTTTTCACCAGATATATTAATGACTTAGATCAAGGAATAAAGAGTTGTATATTCAAGTTTGCAGATGGAACTAAGCTAATAGGCACAGTAAGTTGTGTAGAAGGGAACAGGAAGTTACAAAAGGACATAGACAGATTAAGTGTGTGGATTAACTGTGGTAGATGGCGTTCAATGTGGGGAAGTATGGGATCATCCATTTTGGATCCAAGAAAGATAAATCAGCATATTTTGTTAATGGTGGAAGATCGGAGCTGTGGAGGAGCAAAGGGATTTGCGTGCCCATTTGCTAACAGCTACTGCACAGGTATGAAAAGTAATCAAAAAGAATAATGGAATGTTGGCCTTTATCACAAGGAGGTTGGGATAGAAAGAGGAGGAAGTTATACTTCAGTTGTACAGAGATTTGGTCAGGCCCCATCTGGAATACTGAGTTTAGTTTTTGGCACCAAACCTCAGGAAAGCTATGGAGCGTGTACAGGGCAGCTTCACGAGAGTGTTACAAGGACTTAAAGGGTTAAATTATGAGGACATATTGTATAAACTTGGCTTGTAATCCCTTGAGTTTCGAAGATGGAGGGATAATATAATCAAGGTGTTTAAAATGATAAAAGGACTAGATAGGGTAGATACAGAGAGAAATTATCTTCTCTGGTGGGAAAATCTTTAGGGGGCAAAATCTTAAAATTCGAGATAGGCCATTTAGGAGTGAAATCAGGAAGCACTTTTTCACACAAAGGGTAGTGGAACTCTGGAACTGTCTCCCCCAATAGGATGTGGATGCTAGGACGATTGATACTTTCAAGACTGAGATCAATAGATTTTTGTTAAGTAACCTTGGTGGTGGGCAAATTATTGGAAAAAATTCTGAGAGACAGTATTAATCGTCATTTCGAAAGGCACAGATTAATCAAGGATGGTCAGCATGGATTTGTTAAGGGTAGGTCATGTCTGACTAAAATTTTCTGAGTTGACAACGAGGAGGGCATTTTAGCAAGACTTTTGACAAGGTCCCACGTGGCCCTCCACCAGCCTGTCCTCGCCGCATAGCACTGCCCTCCCTGTCATCAAGATCCACGGTGTTATGTATGTAAACCTGTAATTACCATGCCTAACCACCAGAGGGAGCACCTGTATATAAGGAGGCCTCACAGGCTGGGGGAGGCACTCTGAGATCTGCAATAAAGGACTAGGGTCACACTTACTTTGAGCTTCCAGTATCTAGTCTGACTCTTTATCCAAGACATAACGCACGGCACGGCCCTGCACAATGTGGACCATTTCCCATACCTCGGGAGCCTCTTATCAACAAGAGCAGACAATGATAACGAGATTCAACACCGCCTCCAGTGCGCCAGTGCAGCCTTTGGCTACCTGAGGAAAAGAGTGTTCGAAGACCAGGCCCTCAAATCTACCACCAAGCTCATAGTCTACAGGGCTGTAGTAATACCCGCTCTCCTGTATGGCTCAGAGACATGGACCATGTACAGTAGACACCCCAAGTCGCTGGAGAAATATCACCAACGATGTCTCTGCAAGATCCTACAAATCCCCTGGGAGGACAGACGCACCAACATTAGCGTTCTCGATCAGGCCAACATCCCCAGCATTGAAGCAGTGGCCACACTTCATCAGCTCCGCTGGGCAGGCCACATTGTTCACATGCCAGACACGAGACTCCCAAAACAAACGCTCTATCTGGAACTCCTTCACGGCAAACGAGCCAAAGATGGGCAGAGGAAACGTTACAAGGACACTCTCAAAGCCTCCCTGATAAAGTGCAATATCCCACCAACACCTAGGAGTTCCTGGCCAAAAACCGCCCTAAGTGGAGGAAGTGCATCCGGGAGGGCGCTGAGCACCTCGAGTTTCATCGCCGAGAGCATGCAGAAATCAAGCGCCGGCAGCGGAAAGAGTATGCGGCAAATTTGTCCAACCCTCCCTTACCCTCAATGACTGTCTGTTCCACCTGTGACAGGGACTGTAGCTCTCATACTGGACTGTTCAGCCACCTAAGGAATCATTTTAAGAGTCGATTCCGAGGGACTGCCTATGATGATGATGATGGGGGGGGGGGAGGTGGAGAGAGAGATAGCTTGGGGCAGGAGAGAAAGAGTCTTGGGGGGGGAGGGGGAAAGAGAGAGCCTGGGCGGGTGGGGAGGGAAGAGGGAGAGCCGGTGTGGGGTGGGAGAGAGAGCGAGAGCCTGGGGGATGGGGGGGAGAGAGAGCCTGTGAGGGGGAGAGAGAGGCTGGGGCGTGGGGTGGGGGGAGAGAGAGAGAACCTGGGGGGGAGGGGGAGAGAGAGAGAGCCTGGGCAGTGGGTTGGGGGAGGAGAGCCTGGGAGGAGGGGGGGCGGGAGGAGGAGGAGAGAGAGAGAGCCTGGGGGCGGAAAGAGAAAGAGAAAGAGAGCCTGCGAGGGGGGGGGGGGTTGGGGGGAGGCGGTGGGGGGAGGAGAGAGACAGCCGGGGAGGGGGGGCGGGGTAGGGGAGAGAGCGAGAGAGAGAGCGCCTGTGGGGAGAGAGAGCGAGCCTGGGGGGAGAGAGAGAGAGAGAGAGAGAGAATCTGTGGAGAGAGAGTGAGCCTGGGGGGGCGGGGGGGGAGGAGGGAGAGAGAAAATCTGGGGAGAGAGAGACGGAGAGAGCCTTGGAGGGGGGTGGGGGCGTGGGAGAGAGAGAGAGAGACAGAGCCTGGGAGAGGGGAGAGAGAGAGAGAGAGAGCGCCTGGGGTGGCGGGGGGGGGGGGCGGCAGGGGAGAGAGAGAGAGCTTGGGGGGAGGAGGGAGGAGAGAGAGACAGGGTGGCAGGGATTGGAGGGGAGAGAGGCAACTTATGGAAGATGGATCATGTTCTTCCACCTCCCTTTACACCCACACCCAAATTCTCGGGATGCTTGCAGGGACATCATTGGAGTGGATGAAATTCAGAAATCACGACACTGTCACTATTCACTTCATACCCGATAAACCTGTTAACAGTCCACACACAATGCCCCATCTATGGCAGAGTTGCGGGGAGTGGAGGGAGGTGAGGTCATGCACTTGCGCTTGGGTAAGCGACTTCTGCTGGGTGAGGCAGCACTGGCGCTGGGGTAAGGGACTTCAGCTGGGGGAGGCAGCACTGGCGCTGGGATAAGGAACTTCGGCTGGGGGAGGTAGCACTTGCGCTGGGGATTTCAGCTGGAACTTGATGGATTTTGCTGGGTTGTTCGAGATGTGTCCTCTCTGGCTTCTGAAGTCAGAAAGGATCATATTACAATTTGTAAAATCAGTCAGATCTTCGGCTGGGCGGTTCCATTTACACATTCCAGAGAAACTTCAGGGTGTGGCTTATCCTCCAAGGGGACCAATCAGCAATAGGACATTTGATCAAATCAGATAAATAGTTGGGTCCTTAGTTATTTCACCAAAGAACTCTATTAAATTTGTAAGACACAACTTGCTTTTTGTGGCTATATTTAATTAGTAATTGTCGATCTATCTTCCAGCCAGCTATAATTCTTTAATTCAATAATTCTTTCATCACTACTGTTGTGTGGATGACCAGATCAGAATAAGTTAAGTGTCATACTCAGAGAAATCACAGAAATATTCATATTGTCAATTTCAATGTAATTGCAATATATAAAAGATAAAAGTGAGAAAAAAAGTAAAAGTTGGTGTCAAAGGAAAATTCAGTGCTCTCAGTGTAGAGCTGCATTCAACAGGATGCAGAGAGGATGTTTCCCCTCGTGGGGGAATCTAGAACTAGGGAGCATAGTTTCAGAGTAAGGGGTCGCCCATTTAAAACGGAGATGAGGAGGAATTTCTTCTTTCAGAGGGTCGTGAATTCTCTACCCCAGAGAGCTATGGAGGCTGGGTCATTGAATACATTTAAGCTGGAGACAGATTTTTGAACGATAACGGAGTCAAAGGTAAAAACAGAAAATGCTGGAAATCTCAGCGGATCAGGCAGCATCTGTGGAGAGAAAGCAGAGTTAACGTTTCGGGTCGATGACCCTTCGTCAGAACTGGAGAGTGTTCGGAAAGAACAGATTCTTAACAAGCACTGAAAGGGGGAGGGGCAGAAAGAACAAACAAAGGTCTGTGATAGGATGGAAGACAGGAGAGATTAGAGAGACAAAAGGGATGGTAGTCCAAATCCTTATCTCCTTGTCTCTAATGGCAGCTGATCATTATCCCGCCATTCACACCCTATCTTGACTAATATTTTTATAACTCCTAGCATTACCATTTGAATTTGGGCCACTATCCCTTTTGTCTCTCTAATCTCTCCTGTCTTCCACTGCGGTAAAAGCAGGTAAAAACTCATAGGTGCACCAGCTTTTTTGCGTAAGTGAATTTTGGCCCAGTGTGTTTTCATGAAATAATAATGAAATGACAAGCCAGGCGATAAGATTTAAGTTGGCTTTTGTGGCGCTACCGGAGCATTGTACACTGGCGCAACATTCACTGGCGCTAAGTGATAGCGTCGCCGCTAAAATCCTATTCAAGTTGGCGAGCACGCTAATATCGCTGCTCCTGGGCAATAAGCCTTTAGCACCCCAATAGCGCCCCTCACCAGCACTAACAGGTGCTGCTAAGCTATTCAATTTCTCACCCAATGACTTTAGCTGCAAGAACAAGAACAGCCTAGGTGAAAAAGGGACAAGGAAGTGCATCAGATTGGAATTCCATTCTACTACTGAAGATTTTTTAAATGTCTCCTTGACAATAACCAAGATTCCCAATGGCCCAGCTAAATATAGCAGTGAATAGTTAAACAATACAGACCAAGAAAGTTTCATGTTCGATCCCAGGTCTGTGCTCAGATAGCTGACCTCACCCAGGCAGGAGTGGACCAACTACATTGATTATAAACCAAAACATTGGTTTAGTGCCAGGGAATGTTGCGCCGGTGTGGAACACCCCGGTAGTGCCATGGAAGCCAGCTTGATTGTTTTCGCCAAACTTAGAGCCCGGCGCTAATCTTGCCAGAGAAAGCTGGCGTGCAGAACTGTCCCAGGGTGCTAATGAAAGAGATTAGTGTACTAGGTACATTTTTGTGACGTTACTTCATTTCATTAAGCAATGATATTACTTGATTTGGGCTTCCTGATGTATAGTTCATTTGTAATTTATTTTATGTTTTGCAGCGGTCCTTCACTTTGAGTGCTAAGATGCCATTTTTTTAGCGCCAGAACTTCATTAGCGCTACTGCCTTAGCGCCCTAAGAGAAGTGTGGAACGCTTCCCTTTGCACTCCACTCCAAGGATGCTAATAATCAATTTTGTTACCGTCGACACTAAAAATCTCCCGGTGCTAAAATTAGCGACCAGGTGATATTAGCACCTTAAAACCGCATATATTCAATTTCTCCCCTTTTGTATTCTTGGACAGATTTATGTGTACCTTTGGAAGTGGCTTAGTGAGTTGTAATGAATGGTGAGACATAAGGATACCCTGCACAATGATGATGAGTATGAAAGGAATGGCTTGGGCATTGCAGGGATGCTTTATGGTGCTAGTGTGGGGTGGTGCCAACATGGCGCATCATGTGGCAGCCAGGGGGTACAGCGTCAAGTGAAGTAAATGTGGCCATGGTGAGGCCATCCCTGGCCTCCCAGGCAGCAATGTGGTCAGGTACTGATGCCCTGTGTCCTGTGCAGCATCAGGTGATTGCGGAGATGGTTGGTATTGTTGTTGGTGATGCTGGTGTGTTTAGTGATGTTTAGTGATTTTGTCAAGGGAACTGATGTTGCTGGAATAGATAGCAGGTGAGGTTGAGATGACAGAAGCGATCTGCCAATGGTGAAAGAGCTTGCTCAATGGCGATGACAGTGAATAGAGAGTTCACTGCAAACACTTCCAAACTGTATACAGCTCAAACATTTCTTCCAAATCCTGAAGGCTTCAGTTTCAGACATTGGAAAGTGAACAGCTGTGAAATGGTAGCTTTTATAGCACTTCTGCAGTTTCAACTAGTCAAAGCAATGGAGACTCACTGAGAACCCGACACACTTACCTGGCGTCAAACCCGAAGGATGGCAAACTCATTGAAAACTTTGTAAAATGTTAAGTGCCTGGGTAAAATCTTTTAAAATACCTTTAAATTCCCTCTTAAACATCTTAATTGACTAGCCCGCTGCTTGGTGTCGGGTCTGCGATCCACAGTCAGACCCGACAGTTGAGAAACTGACACAGAGAGGCAGGTTCAGAGCAGACCTCGCTGTCAATCAGGACCCACCTCCAAACCTGCACTTGCTGGGAAGATTCCGGCCTATGTGTGTAACACCAAATCCCAGTCACTTACAGCATTCATCTCCATTCTTGCTGGGACTTGTGGTGTCATCATATGCAGCCTAATCTTTATTTTTTCTCTTTCCCTATGGAGTAGCAATTTGAATCACTGAGAGACAGGAAGAGATCGTTCTCTCTCGCTCTAATCAGTCATGAAGATTGAGAAACTCCAAGCTTAGGTATGAACACATACAGCCTGCAAGAGAGGGAGTCACGTGTTGGTTAAAGAAGTAAAGAACTTGTATTTATATAGTGCCTTTCACAACCTCGGGATATCGCAAAGCACTTCACAGCCAATGAAGTACTTTTGAAGTACAGTCACTATTGTACTGTAGGAAACGCGGCAACTAATTTGCACATAGCAAGCTCGCACAAACAGCAATGTGATGACCAAATAATCTGTTTTAGTGATGTTGATTGAGGGATAAATATTGGCCAGGACTCTGGAAGAATTCCCCAGCTCTTCTTGGAATAGTGCCATGGGGTCTTTTACACCTACCTGAGATGGTAGATGGGGCTTCAGTTTAACATCTCATCCATAAGACAGTTCGCTCAGGGACAGCTAAATTGTAAATTTGGCTTGTCATATCATATATTTCATCATTTTATGATATGAGAAGTGGGAGGGAGTTGATTGAATCTCAGTGTATATTATCAGAGTATTTATCCTCTGACTCCTCCCTTACCTCTGAGTATGGAGGATAGGTATGTGACTTAACTACCTTGAATGAAAAGCTGTCTCCTTTGTGTGAAAGTTTCCAGCACCTGAATGCCCATTCATCATATTGAATGAAAACCCATTCTATAGTAATGGCATGAAATATCTAGAACTAAGCATTAATGAACTGCATTGGATCAAAGTAAATATCTGAAGTTCACTCTCCCCCTGGAGCCATCCTAATCAATATTCTAAATAGCCTTTTGCATCTCTGGGAGCTATCCTTTATTAAGCTAAATCTGACCTTATATCAATAACACAACATGAAATAAAACAAAACTCCTTCCGGGCAAAATAGGTAAAATCCCAAGATGTTAGGCAAACTTTACTCAGCTTTAATATTATTCAATTTGGAGATGAACTTCACACTGCATATTACTGACGCTATTACTGACGCATTCTCCCATCTTTGCAACATTGCCCGCCTCCGCTCCATCTTTCCCCCAAAGGCTCTGAATCTCTTTTTCATGCTTTTGGTATCTCAAGGCTTAACTTAAACATCTTCGTCACAGGCCATAGAATCTTACAGCACAGAAGGAGGATATTCGGCCCATTGTGCCTGTGCCGCGCTATTGAATTAGTCCTATTCCCCTGCTCTTTCCCCATAGCCCTGCAAAATTTTTCTTATCAAATATATATCCAATTCCCCTTTTGAAAGTTACATTGAATCTGCTTCCACCACCCTTTCAGGCTGTGCATTCCAGATTAAAACAAGATGTTGCGTAAAAATATTTCTCCTCATCTTCCCTCCAGCTCTTTAGCCAATTATCTTAATATGAAGTCTCTGGAGCTCCTCCTTACACAAACTCCAACTTGTACAAAACTTTGTCACCTTCACTCAGTCCTCTGTGCCCATCACCTGTATCCTCGCTGACCTGCATTGGACCCTTGCCACCCAACATATCCTACGAACATAAGAAATAGGAACAGGTGCAGGCCATTCGGCCCCTCAAGTTTTCTCCAACATTCAAGAAGAGCTTGGCTGATCTTCTACCTCAACTCCACTTTCCCGCCCTATCGCTATATCCCTTGATTCTCTTAGCGTCCAAAAATCTATTGATCTACATCTTGTGTATACACAACGACTGAGCATCCGCAGCCCTCTGGGGTAGAGAATTCTTAAGATTCACAACCCACTGAGTGAAGAAATTTCTCCTCATCTCAATCCTAAATTGCTCTTCATCTCTCGCTTGAGACTATAACCCTTAGTTTTAGACTCCCCAGCCAGAGGAAACAGCCTCCCAGCATGTAACCTGTCAAGCACTCTAAGAATTTTATACGTTTCAGTGAGATCACCTCTCATTCTTCTAAACTCCAGAGTGGAAAGGCCCATTCTACTCAATCTCTTCTCATAGGTCAACACTCTTAGCCAGGAATCAACCTAGTGAACCTTTGTTGCACCCCCTTTAAGGCAAATATATCCTTCCTTAGGTAAGGAGACCAAATCTGTACACAGTACTCCAGGTGTGGTCTTACCAAAGCCCTAGATAATTGCAGCAAGACTTCCTTACTCGAATACTCCAACCCCCTTGCAATAAAGGCTAACATACCATTTGCCCTCATAATTACTTACTGCACCTACATGTTAACTTCCTGTCATTCGTGCATAAGGACGCACAAACCCCTCTGCATCACCAAGACTGCCTCCTTCCACCTCTGTAACATCTGCCCCTGCCTCAGCTCATCTCGTCTGTGGCTTTACTACCTCTAGAATTGACTATTCCAATGCTCTCCTCGCCGGCCTCCCATCTGCCACCCTCCATAAATCTGAGCTCATCCAAAACTCTGCTGCCCATATCCTAACTTGCACCAAGTCCTGTTCACCCATCACCCCTGTGCTCACCGACTTATATTGGCTCCTGATCTCCTAAAATTTTCATCCTTGTTTTCAAATCCCTCCGTGGTCTCACCCCTCCCTATCTTTCTAACCACCTCCAGCCCCACAACCCTCCTAGATCTTTGCACTGCTCCAATTCTGGCCTTTTTTGCAGCCCCTATTTTAATCTCTCCACCATTGGCTGCTATGTCTTCAGCTGCCTGGGCCCTAAGCTCTGGAATTCCCTCCCTAAACCTCTCTGTCTCTATACCTCTCTTTCCTCCTTTAAGATGCTCCTTAAAACCTACCTCTTTGAGCAAGCTTTTGGTCATCTGTCCTAATATTTTCTTATATGGCACGGTGACAAATATTGTTCAATAATGTTCCTGTGAAATGTAATGGGTTGTTTTACTATGCTAAAGGCACTATCTAAATTGTTGTTGCATACTAACATATCAAATTCAAAATCCTTATCTTCATCTGTAAGCCCTTCTATGGCTTTGCCCAGCTTACCTCTGTAACATCCTCCAATCATATGTCCCAGCTAGGTTTGCCTACTCTGGTTTCAGGCATTCCTGGAGGCTTGATCACTTGATATTATGTGACATTTCATCATATGACATATGATCGCATGATGTTTGTCAATGTTATTGCATTTACCTTTATTTTAAAGGGTGGAAGATGCCTGTGCGTGGATTCTTTTAACATGGGGTGGCCGTTGCACACCAGCTATCACATGGGCTTTACAGAGCAAGGTCTTGGTTCAATGGCAAGGGGATCCAAGACAATTAGAGACCAGGGTCTGCTGCATGGACCTAGTATACACACACCACACACACACACACACCGTACATACACACACACCACACACACACACACCACACCACACACCAACCACACACAACACACCACACACCACACACAACACACCACACACACAACACACACCAACCACACACAACACACACCAACCACACACAACACACAACACACAACACACAACACACAACACACACCACACATTCATCAATGACAAAGTCCAACACCGCCTTCAGTGTGCCAGTGAAGCCTTCGGTTGCCTGAAGAAGAGAGTGTTTGAAGACCAGGACCTCAAACCCGACATCAAGCTCATGGTCTACAGAGCAGTAGTGATATCGTCCCTCCTATATGCTTCAGAGACATAGACTATGTACAGCAGGCATCTCAAAGCCATGGAGAAGTACCACTAATGCTGCCTCCACAAGATCCTGCAAATTTATTGGCAGGGTAGGCGCACCAACGTCAGTTTTCTCGCTCAGGCCAACACTCCCTCAGTACTCAACTGGTGTCAGCCTGGATTATATGGTTATGTCTCTGGAGTGGGACCTGAACCCATAACTTTCTGACTGAGGCGAGAGTGCTACCAACTGAGCCACACCTGATGTCTAGGTGAAGACAGGATCAAGTTGTCTGTTATATCCACTGTAGCTTGTTAACAAGTAAACATATAAAATGGCTACTTGACGGTGAGATGCTAATGGAGACTGGTGCCTATAAAATATACCACAGTAGGAAGTCAATGCCTTCAGGAGATGAGGGGCAGGAGGGGAAACTGATGGGAAAAAACAGAATTGAGTATTTAACTTTTTTTTTTGTATCTTCCACATGGTGAATGAAAACTGTAAATGCCGGTATCCTCACAAGATTGGGAGCCTCACAAAATCCTCCTTTATGGCGAGCTGGGGGGGGTGGTGGGGGTGGGCGTTCAGGGGGGTTGCACCGTGTTTCTTACGCGTTCCTGCCTCACCGATCTTAACTAATGTGCAATCAGTCACGGGAAGACCATGAGGCAGGAACGTGTAAGAAACACGGTGCAACCACCCCCTCCCCCCGCTGGCCATAAACCTCCCCGACCACACCATTCCTGCAGATGGGGGGGTGGTTTAAAATAACCCCTTGTGTCAACAGTCAAGATTAGATTAGATAGGAAAAGGAGTTGAAGGGTTATGGGAACAGAGCGGTAAAATGTGATTAGGGCTATTTGCTTTCATGTGGAGTAAATGCCAACACAGACTCATTGGGCCGAATGACCTATTTCTATGTTGTAACTCCTATATATTTTAAAATACACATTTTTACCAATTCCTTTCCTTTTCTCTCCTTCATTCATAATAAATGCACATCTTGATAATTGATTAAGTTGAGAAAGTTATTTTTATCTTCATACAAGACTCCCTGTAAATTAAACCTTATGCATGCTTCAATATGTGCAACATGCAGGGGTCTAGATGGTGCAGTGTGTTAGAAAACTATCTTTCATCTCTGGAACCTGGGCTTGAACCAGACTGATGTGCTTCTCTATCTGCTGTCTGTGCAAGTGAGTTTGGAGAATCTCAAGGTGTAAGTCGAACATACAAAACATCTCATAATCCCACACAAAACTGACAATCGTATTCCACGAAGTCGTAAGAGTAACTAGAAATGTCACACGAGTGCAGGGCTATCTAGCTACGTTATACCTGACCTGACAGTTTGTAATACTGACACTGGCTGCCAAATCTGGAAAAGCAGTCCTTTCCCTAATCATAATATTTGCCAACATTTGACCAAGTGTAATGTGATTACCAGAGATCCCATTAAAATACTATCTGCCGAAAGAGGATTTGGCAAACCTTTCTATATTTGTTTTCAAACACATTGCAATGAAGTCAATGGTAAAAATGCAATATTGAATCACATGGTGTTATGTGGCATTATCGTGACAAAAGAGAGGCATCTGAGTCTTCTCCTTGTGTAAATACAATTTTGCCAAGTACTTTTTTATGAGGACAGTGCCCATTAAGGTACCAAGGTGAAGTTTGTTGCTAGATATTGCTTATATGCAGAGGATGCATAGTAAAGAAACTGACAGCGGAATGTGTCAATTTATCATTAATCAAATGAGATATTGCCATTAATTCCTGTCTTAAAGATTTAACATAAACAGAATACGTTCATAGAATTATAGAAACTTACAGCACAGAAGGAGGCCATTTGGCTCGTCGTGCCTGTGCTGGCTCTTTGAAAGAGTAGTCGTGCTTAGTCCCAGACCCCCACTTTTTGTCTGTTATATATTTATTTTTCATCTGATACCTGGGTTCAAATCCAGCCCAGATTGAGGAAATAGCTGTGAAATGAGTTTCGGTAATTTCACGGTAGGAGTTGGCTGTCTGCCCTAACGACACTAATTGGCATTAAATTGTCAATCTCACTCCTGCTGGGGCAATAAGGATACTTTTCTTAGGTTTTGCAACAGCTTGCATTTGTGTCAACCGTGGCTCAGTGTGTAGCACACTTGCCTCTGGGTCAGTAGGTTGTGGGTTTAAATCCTACTCCATGGAACATTGAAATCATAAATCTAGACTGACACTGCAGTGCTGAGGGAGTGCTGCACTGGTGCAGGTGCTGTCTTTCAGATGAGACGTTAAACCGAAGCCGCATCTGCCCTCTTAAGTGGACGTAAAAGATCCCATAGCACTATTTTCAAGAAGAGTAGGGGAGTTATCTCCAGTGGCCTGGCCAATATTTATCCTTCAATCAACATAATAAAAAGAGATTATCTGGTCATTATCATATTGCTGTTTGTGGGAGCTGGTTGCGCGGAAGTTAGCTGCTGCTTTTCCCAGATTACAACAGTGACTACACTCTAAAAATACTTCATTGGTTGTAAAGCGCTTTGAGACGTCCGGTGCTCATGAAAGGTGCTATATAAATGCAAGTCTTTCTTTCTTTTATGTAATGCCTTTAACGTGGAAATAATATCCTAAGGCATAATCAGACCAAAATGGACGTCGAGCCAAAGATGGAAGTATCAGATGGGATGACCAAAAGCTTGATCATAGGTAAGCTTTAAGGAGGGCCTTAAAGGAAAAGGGGGAGGTGGAGAGGTTTAGGAAGGCAATTTCAGATCATAAGCCTGAGACAGCCGAAGACACGGCCTACAATGGTGGATGGAAGGGAGGGGGGTTGCAGAACAGGCCACCGTTGGAGGAACGCAGCATTCTTTTGCGGGGTGGGGGGAAATGTTCTAGGGCTACAAGAGGTGACAGCGATAAGGATAATTGTGGTCTTGAAGGGATTTAAATGTGAGGAAGAGATTTTTATATTGGAAGCATTCGGAGACTTGTTGGCCAGCAAGAACCGGAATGATGGGTGCACAGGTCTTCGTACGAGATAGGATACAGACAGCAAAGTGTTGAATGAGATGAAGTTAAAGAAGGGGGAAGGATGGGAGAGCGGCCACAAGATCATTGGAATAGTCGAGACAGGAGGCTGAGGCAGGGGCGGGGACTGAGGCAGGGGTGGGGCCTGCGGGGGAAGCAGAGGCTGAGGCGGGACGGGGGCTGAGGCACGGGCGGGGCCTGCTGGGGGAGCAGAGGCTGAGGCCGGTGCGGGGCCTGAGGCGGGGTGGGGCCTGAGGCGGGAGCAGAGGCTGAGGCTAGTGCTTGGCCTGAGGCCGTTGCAGGGCCTGAGGCGGGGTGGGGCCTGAGGCGGGGTGAGGCCTGAGGCGCGGTGGGGCCTGAGGTCGGTGTGGGGCCTGAGACGGGGCGTGGCCTGAGTGGAGAGCAGAGGCTGAGGCTGGTGCGGGGCCGGAGGCAGGGTGGGGCCTGAGGCAGAGTGGGGCCTGAGGGGGGAGCAGAGGCTGAGGCCAGTGCGGGGCCTGAGGCGGGGTGGGGCCTGAGAGGGGAGCAGAGGCTGAGGCCGGTGCGGGGCCTGAGGCAGGCGGGGCTGAGGCAGGGACGATGTTACCGAAGTAAGTGGTCTTTCTGATGGAGAGGATATTGAGACATAAGGTTAGGAAAGATATCCTGGTCATAAAGAGAGGACAGGGAGGGGAAGATACAAATCCAAAATCTGAAGAAAGGACTGAATGATCAAACAATAAACTAAGCGACATTAAGGATGTGAGTATGTACAGTACATCAAAAAATTTGTTGGATCCAGATAACTGCAGAATGAATTAGGCTGGAGATGTGCTTTGATCGGGATTGCTGTCTTATGGGAAAAGTGCATCAGTATTGTACAGCTTGGTCAGGTATGCCTTTATCCAGATATTTGTTTTATCCTTTTGTGTTTAGTGCACTTTTAACGCCTCTGTTTAAAAAAGGGGGCAGACAAAAGGCAGGTAACTATAGGCTGGTTAGTTTAACATCTGTAGTGGGGAAAATGCTTGAAACTATCATTAAGGAAGAAATAGCGGGACATCTAGATAGGAATAGTGCAATCAAGCTGACGCAGCATGGATTCATGAAGGGGAAATCATGTTTAACTAATTTACTGGAATTCTTTGAGGATTTAACGAGCATGGTGGATAGAGGTGTACCGATGGATGTGGTGTATTTAGATTTTCAAAAGGCATTCAATAATGTGCCACACAAAAGGTTACTGCAGAAGATAAAGGTACGCGGAGTCAGAGGAAATGTATTAGCATGGATCGAGAATTGGCTGGCGAACAGAAAGCAGAGAGTCGGGATAAATGGGTCCTTTTCGGGTTGGAAATCGGTGGTTAGTGGTGTGCCACAGGGATCGGTGCTGGGACCACAACTGTTTACAATATACATAGATGACCTGGAAGAGGGGACAGAGTGTAGTGTAACAAAATTTGCAGATGACACAAAGATTAGTGGGAAAGTGGGTTGTGTAGAGGACACAGAGAGGCTGCAAAGAGATTTAGATAGGTTAAGCGAATGGGCTAAGATTTGGCAGATAGAATACAATGTCGGAAAGTGTGAGGTCATCCACCTTGGGAAAAAAAACAGTAAAAGGGAATATTATTTGAATGGCGAGAAATTACAACATGCTGCGGTGCAGAGGGACCTGGGGGTCCTTGTGCATGAATCCCAAAAAGTTAGTTTGCAGGTGCAGCAGGTAATCAGGAAGGCGAATGGAATGTTGGCCTTCATTGCGAGAGGGATGGAGTACAAAAGCAGGCAGGTCCTTCTGCAACTGTATAGGGTATTGATGGGCCGCACCTGGAGTACTGCGTGCAGTTTTGGTCACCTTACTTAAGGAAGGATATACTAGCTTTGGAGGGGGTACAGAGACGATTCACTAGGCTGATTCCGGAGATGAGGGGGTTACCTTATGTTGATAGATTGAGTAGACTGGGTCTTTACTCGTTGGAGTTCAGAAGGATGAGGGGTGATCTAATAGAAACATTTAAGATAATGAAAGGGATAGACAAGATAGAGGCAGAGAGGTTGTTTCCATTGGTCGGGGAGACTAGAACCAGGGGGCACAGCCTCAAAATACCGGGGAGACAATTTAAAACCGAGTTGAGAAGGAATTTCTTCTCCCAGAGGGTTGTGAATCTGTGGAATTCTCTGCCCAAGGAAGCAGTTGAGGCTAGCTCATTGAATGTATTCAAGTCACAGATAGATAGATTTTTAACCAATAAGGGAATTAAGGGTTACGGGGAGCGGGCGGGTAAGTGGAGCTGAGTCCACGGCCAGATCAGCCATGATCTTGTTGAATGGCGGAGCAGGCTCGAGGGGCTAGATGGCCTACTCCTGTTCCTAATTCTTATGTTCTTATGTTCTTATGTATTGTAGGACCTGTGTGTATTTTTGGTTTGAACTCCTTTTTAATTTTTTTTCATTAAGTAACTGGTTGGATTAAGGAATAGAATGTGGTTTATTCGTGACTAAAGGCTAGAACGTCAGTGAGCAGCTAAGCAGATGGTAGATATGTTTGTAATTAAAAACTGTGGATAGCATTGAATTGCAATTGCAGGTTAATCCTGATACAGTATATGTTTTGTTGTCAGAGTATGAACATATGCATACAATCTGTGTGTGCATCAGGTGGCTGATGTTTGTGACATTTTCTGTAACTGAATTTTGAAGACCATTGACACTCTTACTGAACACGTCTTTCTTTAATTGCTCTCTCCTATCTCCCCTCATACCCTCTCTGAGCTCACCTTGACTCTGACACTCATCTCCTGCACTGTCACCTTTGTTCCCACTATACTGTTGATCACCCAACTTCCTGGCCCCATCTAAGCTCACATTGTAAATGGCTCCCTCTCTTCAGGTTCTGCACCCCGAGCATCTCCAGCAATGTCACTGCACCGTTACCTCTGGAATTCCCCAAGGATCCATCCTTATGCCCCTGCTCTTTCTCATCTTCATGCTGCCCCTTGGCGATATCATCCGAAGACATGGGGTCAGCTTCCAATGTATGCTGATGACACCCAGCTCTACTTATCCACCACTTATTTCAATCCCTCCACTCCCTCTGTGTTGACAGACTGCTTGTCCATCATCCAGTCTTGGATGAGCCCCAATTTCCTCAAGTTAATCATTTGAAGACCAAAGCCATTGTCTTTGACCTCTATCATCCCTCTGCACCCTTGCCACTGATTCCATCACCCTGCCCGGTCTGTTCTCAACCTCAATGTTCTATTTGACCCCAATGCCCCATCCTCCTAATTCCCAAACTCTGCTCCTAAGCCTACTACCCTGCACCATGTTCCACTCACCAATCATCCTTGTCCTTGCTAGGGCTTCCAGGCCCCCAGTGCCTCAAATTCAATAATTTCACTTTCCAATTTAAAAATCTTTATGGCCTTACCCCACCCTATCTCTGTAATCTCCTCCACCCATAGAACCAACCCTCCTCCCGCCCCTCAGAGCTCTGCATTCCTCCAACTCTGGCCTTTATGCATTTCCCTGCCTTCACCCCATAATTGGCGCTCGTGCCTTCAGCCATCTAGGTTCCATGCTCTGAAATTGCATCCCTATTCCTTCATCTCTCCATCTCCCTCTCCTCCTTTAAGACCCTCCTTTAAACCTACTTATTTGACCAAACCTCCTAATATCTCCATCTTTGCCTCTGTGCCAATCTTTGTCTAATTACACCTCTGTCAAGCGCCTAAGAATATTTTTCTGCGTTAAAGGCATTATATAAATGCAAGTTGTTGTTGATCACATGGCAAGATGTATATTGTTTCTAATCTTTTGTACATTTTTTTTGTGTGACCATATTTAACTTCATGTGTTTGGAATCAAATCGAGTAATCCAGTGGCATAACCTCAAGGTAGTGTGTGGATTTGTGACCCACACAATGGAGTTGTTTTTTGTTTAGTACTATAAATAGTATAAATCCTGCCAGAATGGTAAAGTGCTAATAACATTTACTTCTCTGGTGTAAGCTCAATTACTTAATTATTAACAGAACCAGGTGCAGACTTGACAAGTCTAAGGCGCACACTAATGGTGGCAGCAGAAAGTTGCTTGTAAATAACATTTAAAGGGATGTGTCACTGTAGGGGGACAAACATTCTGAAGGTCTTTGAAGAGCCTGAGAAGGCTTTTCAACCCATTAGCCGGCAATTAAGAGGTGGATTTTGGCCTGCAGAAATTGAATGTTTTTAAATGCAAACATTGCCCCAGGAAAGCATCTAAAGAATATAAGAACATAAGAAATAAGAGCAGGAGTTGGCCATGTGGCCCCTCGAGCCTGCTCCGCCATTCAATAAGGTCATGGTTGATCATTGACCTCAACTCCACTTTCCTGCCCGAGCTCCATATCCCTGGTTCCCCTGGACTCCAAAAATCTATCTATCTCAGCCTTGAATATATTCAACAACGTCAGATATATGTAAATTAATGGGAATATGGATTTAAACAATTTATGCGGCCCCCGGGGCTCAATGTTACATGTCTGTGTGGCCAAAAAGGATGAAAACCCGGACACTACTGTATTATAGCTAACATTAAGGGGGCGAATTTGGGCTCCTTTGCACCTCCTATTAGCACCTCCGAGGGGCAATAACGGGGCGCACATGAGTTTGCGACCGGGCATGGCGAGATCAGCAACTCCCACTAAATTCGGTGGGTGTTTTGCGGCGGCGGTACATCGTTGCACTCCGATCTCCTTCATCTGAAGATCATGACGTCATCACGTACGCAGTTCCCCGGTAGCGTCCGCATTGAAAAGATAAAATGAGGTCAGTGGTATAGCAATTTACAGGTATGTCTTGAAGCCTCAATCCAATAATAACCATACAGCGATGTTGCCCAACTAATTTATAGTATGCTGAAATGGTTATTCGCATTACTGACGATTTTATTCAGAGAAGTATTTGCAATCATTCTCATCATATGAAAGATTTCTAAATTCATCATTGATAGTGGTAGTATGCCCACAGAGTGTTGATTGACCTTCTCATCTGTTATGTATTGATGCTTGAGGTCACTAGACACTAGGGGGCGCCACTGTTGGAGGTCATCGGGCTCTACGCGCATGTGTGCAGTGCCTGGTACCATGTCATGTGCGCAATTTGGGCGCGAATAAAGTTGAACCAGGTTTGCACCTGAGTGAGTTTACAGTAACAAGTCTTTCAAGTTATTATATACATTACATTTGGCAATGAGGTAACTTAAGAACTGGCCCGGATACACAACCCGAGGAGTAAGTTTATGGTCTGTATTCGTACTTGGGAAAGAGCCAGCCGATAATCGTTAATGTTAAGCTAAATGGAGTGTCTGTAGCAATGGAGCTGGACACAGGTGCAAGTCAGTCGATAATGAGCGAAAGGACATTCGACAAGCTGTGGGACACTGAGGCTGTGAGGCACTAAGCTGAGTCCAGTCAATGCCAAGTTGCGTACTTACACTAAGGAACTCATACCGGTGATTGGCAGTGCTGTAGTCAAGGTGTTGTACGATGGTGTGGTTCACGACTTACCATTATGGATCGTATAGGAGGTGGGAAATAGAGTATGAGAGGAAGCTTGCCAGGAACATAAAAACTGACTGCAAAAGCTTCTATAGATATGTGAAGAGAAAAAGATTAGTGAAGACAAATGCAGGTCCTTTGCAGTCGGACTCAGGTGAATTTATAATGGAGAACAAAGAAATGGCAGACCAGTTGAACAAATACTTTGGTTCTGTCTTCGCAGATAGATAGATTTTTAACCAATAAGGGAATTAAGGGTTATGGGGAGCGGGTGGGTAAGTGGAGCTGAGTCCACGGCCAGATCAGCCATAATCTTGTTGAGTGGCGGAGCAGGCTCGAGGGGCTAGATGGCCTACTCCTGTTCCTAATTCTTATCTTATGTTCTTATGTTAAGACACAAATAACGTTTCTAGGGGACCGAGGGTCTAGTGAGAAGGAGGCAGGAAATTGTGTTAGAGAAATTGATGGGATTGAAGGCCGATAAATCTCCGGGTCCTGATAGTCTGCATCCCAGTGTACTTAAGGAAGTGGCCCTAGAAATAGTGGATGCATTGGCGATCATTTTCTAACAGTCTATCGCCTCTGGATCAGTTCCTATGGACTGGAGGGTAGCTAATGTAACACTTTTAAAAAAGGAGGGAGAGAGAAAGTGGGTAATTATAGACCGGGTAGCCTGACATTAGTAGTGGGGAAAATGTTGGAATCAGTTATTAAAGATGAAATTGCAGCGCATTTGGAAAGCAGTGACAGGATCGGTCCAAGTCAGCATGGATTTATGAAAGGGAAATCATGCTTGACAAATCTTCTGGA
The DNA here is from genome assembly GCF_044704955.1 of Pristiophorus japonicus. NCBI lineage: Eukaryota > Metazoa > Chordata > Chondrichthyes > Pristiophoridae > Pristiophorus > Pristiophorus japonicus. The sequence goes on from NC_091984.1 coordinate 171,674,612, forward strand.
ATTTTTTGAGGATGTAACTAGTAGAGTGGACAAGGGAGAACCAGTGGATGTGGTGTATTTGGACTTTCAAAAAGCTTTTGACAAGGTCCCACATAAGAGATTGTGTGCAAAATCAAAGCACATGGTATTGGGGGTAATGTACTGACGTGGATAGAGAACTGGTTGGCAGACAGGAAACAGAGAGTCGGGATAAACAGGTCCTTTTCAGAATGTCAGGCAGTGACCTGTGGGGTGCTGCAGGGCTCAGTGCTGGGATCCTAGCTCTTTACAATACACATTAATTATTTAGATGAAGGAATTGAGTGTAATATCTCCAAGTTTGCTGATGACACTAAACTGGATGGCGGTGTGAGCTGTGAGGAGGACGCTAAGAGTCTGCAGGGTGATTGGACAGGTTAGGTGAGTGGGAAAATGCATGGCAGATGCAGTATAATGTGGATAAATGTGAGGTTATCCACTTTGGGGGCAAAAACATGCAGGCAGAATATTATCTGAATGGCGTCAGATTAGGAAAAGGGGAGGTGCAACGAGACCTGGGTGTCATGGTTCATCAGTCATTGAAAATTGGCACGCAGGCACAGCAGGCGGTGAAGAAGGCAAATGGTATGTTGGCCTTCATAGCTAGGGGATTTGAGTATAGGAGCAGGGAGATCTTACTGCAGCTGTACAGGGTCATGGTGAGGCCTCACCTGGAATATTGTGTTCGGTTTGGTCTCCTAATCTGAAGAAGGACGTTCTTGCTATTGAGGGAGTGCAGCGAAGGTTCACCAGACTGATTCCCGGGGTGGCTGGACTGACATGAGGAGAGATTGGATTGACTGTGCCTTTATACACTGGCGTTTAAAAGGATGAGACGGGATCTCATAGAAACATAAGATTCTGACGGGACTGGACAGGTTAGATGCAGGAAGAATTTTCCCGATGTTGGGGAAGTCCAGAACCAGGGGACACAATCTAAGGATAAGGGGTAGGCCATTTAGGACTGAGATGAGGAGAAACTTCTTCGGTCAGAGTTGTTAACCTGTGGAATTTTCTACCGCAGAGAGTTGTTGATGCCAGTTCATTGGAAATACACAAGAGGGAGTTAGATATGGCCCTTATGGCTAAAGGGATCAAGGGGTATGGAGAGAAAGCAGGAAAGGGGTACTGAGGGAATGATCAGCCATGATCTTATTGAATGGTGGTGCAGGCTCGAAGGGCCGAATGGTCTACTTCTGCACCTATTTTCTATGTTTCTATGTCCCAGGCAATGGTCCAATGCTGTTCGGCAGGAATTGGCTCGAGAAAATGAAGTGGAACTGGAATGATATCAAAGCATTGTCCTCGGAGGATGATACTTCATATGCTCAAGTGCTGAAGAAGTTTCCTTCTTTGTTTGAACCGGGCATTGACAATTTTACTGGAGCCAAGGTGCAGATTCACCTGGATTCTGATGCAAGACCTGTCTATCATAAAGCTCGGTCTGTTCTGTACATGATGAGGGAGAAGGTCGAAATTGAGCTTGACAGACGCCAACGTGAAGGGGGTCATATCACCGGTCGAATTTAATGAATGGGCCAGTCCTATCGTTCCTGTGTTAAAGAGTGATGGCACTGTCAGGATCTGCGGAGACTACAAGGTTACAATTAACTGATTTTCGAAACAGGATCAGTACCCGCTACCGAAAGCTGATGACCTGTTCGCCATGCTAGCTGGTGGAAAGTCGTTCACGAAACTGGATCTGACGCCGGCCTATATGACACAGGAGCTTGTCGACACTTCGAAGAAACTTACCTGCATCAACACCCATAAAGGACTGTTTGTCTGCAACAAGTGTCCTTTTGGAATCCGTTTGGCTGCAGCCATGTTTCAGAGGAACATGGAGAATCTACTGAAGTCTGTTCCTAGAACCATCGTGTTTCAAGATGACATTCTGGTCACAGTTCGTGACACTGCTGAACATCTGAACAATTTTGAAGAAGTCCTACATCATCTGGACAAAGTGGGACTCAGGCTGAAACGTTCGAAGTGTGTCTTCATGGCACCTGAAGTTGAATTCCTGGGGAGAAAGATTGCTGCTGATGGCATCAGGCCTACTGATTCAAAAACCATGGCCATCAAAAATGCACCCAGACCTCAGAATGTGACGGAGTTGCGTTCATTCCTTGGGCTACTTAACTACTTTGGGAATTTCTTACCCAGGTTGAGAACTTTATTAGAGCCACTGCACATGCTGCTCAGAAAAGGCGACAACTGGGTCTGGGGTGTATCTCAAGATAGAGCTTTTGAGAAAGCCAAGAATCTGCTCTGTTTGAACAAGCTGCTTGTTCACCATGATCCGTGTAAGCGTCTGGTATTGGCCTGTGATGCTTCATCATATGGGGTTGGCTGTGTACTACAACAAGCAAATGAGTTGGGTAAGCTACAACCTGTTGCGTATGCTTTGAAAAGTTTGTCAAAGGCGGAAAGGGCTTACAGCATGGTAGAAAAAGAAGCTATGGCCTGTGTGTATGGGGTCAAAAAGATGCATCAGTACCTGTTTGGTCTTCGTTTTGAACTCAAAACGGATCACAAGCCACTCATTTCATTGTTTTCAGAAAACAAAGGTGTGTATGGAGAAAGAATCAGACTGAACACTGTGAGCTCAAAGTAAAGTGTGACCTTAGTCTTTTCTTGCAGGTCTCCAGAGTGCCTCTCCAACCTGTGAAGCCTCCTTAAATACCTGTGCTCCCAAGGAATTATGCGATCCCTTGGGACTCCAGGGGATGAGCCCTCTGGTGGCTGTACAGAGTAAATACAAGTTTACATATATAACACTCCCCCCAAAGTCGATAATGTAACTATTTACAATGTGAGTCGATCTGGGGCCCTTCTTGCTCTGTTGATCATCTCGGCGTGAAAGCTGGTGTTGTTGAATCATTTGTTGGGCCCTTGATGGGCTGCTGTGTAGCTGGCCTTGCTGAGCTGCCTGGTGTGTTGGGCCCTGCTGGGCTGCTGTGGATAATGGGTTCTGCTTCGTGGTCAACCGTGGTGCCAGTTGCCACTGGTGTGTACGTTGGGGGATCAAAAAAGGTAGGGTCCTAGGTGGGTGGTTCAGGATCGTCCATGAATCTGAGTTTGATTTGGTCCAAGTGTTTCCAGTGAATGAGTCCATTTGAAAGTTTGACCCGAAACACCCTGTGGCCACGACAGTGCCGGGAAGCCACTTGGGACCTTGTCCATAATTTAATACAAATACAGGATCATTGATTTCAATCTCGCGTGACACATTTGCGCTGTCATGGTATGCACTTTGCTGAAGCCGCCTGCTCTCTACCTGTTCATGTAGATCAGGGTGAACTAACGAGAGCCTTGTCTTAAGTGCTCTTTTCAGGAGCAGTTCAGCAGGTGGGATCCCAGTGAGTGAGTGGGGTCTCGTGCGGTAGCTGAGCAGGACTCGGGATGGCGAGTCTGCAGTGAGCCTTCAGTTACCCTCTTCAAGCCTTGCTTGATGGTTTGCACTGCTCTCTCTGCCTAACCATTGGACGCTGGTTTAAACGGGGCAGATGTGACATGTTTGATCCCGTTGCGGGTCATGAATTCTTTCAACTCAGCACTGGTAAAACTTGGCCCATTGTCGCTCACCAGGACATCGGGTAAGCCATGAGTGGCTAACATGGCCCGCAGGCTTTCAGTAGTGGCAGCGGACGTACTAGCCGACATTATCTCACATTCAATCCACTTGGAGTATGCGTCTACAACCACAAGGAACATTTTATCCAAGAACGGGCCTGCATAGTCAACGTGTACCCTAGACCCTAGAGGGCCAAGACCATAAACTTAGCGGCGCCTCTCTGGGTACATTGCTTAACTGCGAGCATGTATTACATCTGTGAACGCAGGACTCTAAGTCCACATCGATACCGGGCCACCACATGTGGGATCTGGCTATCGCTTTGATCATTACGATGCTTGGGTGGGTACTGTGGAGGTCATTGATGAAGGTGTCTCTGCCCTTCTTGAGGACCACTACTCGATTGCCCCACAGAAGGCAGCCTGCCTGTATAGACATTTCAACTTTGCGCCGCTGAAGCGGCTTTATCTCTTCCTGCATTTCCACTGGGACACTGGACCAGCTCCCGTGAAGAACCGAGATGAGGAGAAACTTCTTCACCCAGAGAGTGGTGAACCTGTGGAATTCTCTACCACAGAAAGTTGTTGAGGCCAATTCACTAAATATATTCAAAAAGGAGTTAGATGTAGCTCTAACCACTAGGGGGATCAAGGGGTATGGCGAGAAAGCAGGAATGGGGTACTGAAGTTGCATGTTCAGCCATGAACTCATTGAATGGCGGTGCAGGCTCAAAGGGCCGAATGGCCTACTCCTGCACCTAATTTCTATGTTTCTATGTTTCTAACACAGTTTTTGACTAGAGATAATAAGGTGTCTTGGCTTGTCCAGGTTTTGGTCTGCCGGGCAGTGACGGGTGATTGCTCACTCTCAAATACTTCCATAACCATGGCTAGATCTGCAGGCTGCGCCATTTCCACCCCTGTGGTGGTGCAGCCTACTGAGAGCATCGGCACAGTTTTCTGTGCCTGGCCTGTGGTGGATGGCATAGTTGTATGCAGACAACATGAGCGCCCATCTCTGGATACGGGCCGATGCGTTGGTATTTATCCCTTTACTCTCGGAAAACAGGGACATAAGTGGCTTATGGTCAGTTTCCAATTCGAATTTTAGCCCAAACAGGTATTGATGCATTTTCTTTACCCCATAAACATACGCTAACGCTTCTTTCTCAATCATGCTGTAGGCTCTCTCAGCCTCAGACTCCTGGATGCATAAGCAACTGGTTGCAGTTTCCCGAAATCATTAGCTTGTTGCAATACACACCCGATGCCATATGACGACGCATCACATGCGAGTATCAAACGCTTACATGGATCATACAACACAAGCAATTTGTTTGAGCATAACAATTTTCTCGCTTTTACAAAGGCATTTTCTTGGCTTTTGCCCCAAACCCATTCGTCCCCTTTTCATAGTAAGGTATGCAGTGGTACTAACAGTGTGCTGAGACCCGGTAAGAAATTACCAAAGTAGTTCAGGAGTCCCAGAAACGACCGCAGCTCCATCACGTTCTGTGGCCTCGGTGCATTCTCGATTGCCTCCGTCTTTGCGTTGGTGGGCCTGATGCTATCGGCCGCAATCCTCCTTCCCAGAAACTCCACTTCAGGTGCCAGGAAAACCCACTTCGAGCGTTTTAACCTGAGCCCCACACAGTTGAGTCGACTAAGAATCTCCCCCAGATTCTGCAGGTGCTCGACTGTGTTCCAACCTGTGACCAATATGTCGTCCTGGAAGACCACGGTGTGCAGGACCGACTTCAGTAAGCTTTCCATGTTTCTCTGGAATATCGCCGCTGTCGATCAGATTCCAAATGGGCATCTGTTATAAACAAAAAGCCCTTTGTGCGTGTTGATGCAGGTGAGGGCATTCAATGATTCCTCCAGTTCCTGCGTTATGTAGGCTGAAGTCAGATCCAGCATCGTGAACGTCTTTCCTCCCGCCAGCGTTGCAAAGAGGTCGTCCATCTTTGGTAGTGGGTATTGGTCCTGCAGGGAGAAACGATTGATAGTTACTTTGTAATCGACACAGATTCTGATGGTGCCGTCTCCCTTGAGGACTGGGACGATAAGACTGGCCCACTCATTGAACTCAATCGGGGAAATGATGGCCTCTCTTTGCAGCAGGTCGAGCTCGATCTCTACCCTTTCTCTCATCATGTACTGTACTGCTCTTGTGTTGTGATGGATGGGTCGCGCCCCCGGAATTAGGTAGATCTGCAGTTTTGCTCCTTGGATTTTCCCAATACCTGGTTCGAACAGCGAAGGAAATTTGTTTAAGACACGGGCACACGAAGTGTCGTCAGCGGGCGAGAGTGCTCGGATGTCGTCCCAGTTCCATTGTATCTTTCCCAGCCAGCTCCTGCCGAGCAGCATGGGACCATCACCCGGTACCACCCAGAGTGGTAGCTTGTGCACTACTCTATCGTAGGAGACCTTTACAGTGGCACTGCCGATTACAGGAATCAGTTCTTTTGTGTAAGTTGTTAGTTTCGTGCGAACTGGAGTTAAGACTGGCCTTGAGATCTTGCTGCACCACAACCTTTCGAATGTCTTTTTGCCCATAATGGACTGTCTCTCGCCCGTGTCCAGCTCCATTGATACCGGGAGTCCATTTAGTTCAACATTCAGTATTATCGGGGGACAATTCGTGTGAATATGTGCACACCATGTAGCTCTGCCTCCTCGATCTGAGGCTCTGGTTCGTCGTGATCCTCCATGGATCTGTCCTCCTCTGCAACATGGTGGTTTGCAGGTTTAACAGGCTTTGCAGCTTGCCTGCACACTCGTTGGAGGTGTCCCATTGTTCCACAGTCCTTGCAAACGTACTCTTTGAATCGGCATGAATGGAAACGATGATCAGTCCCGCAGTGCCAAAAAGGTGTTAATGGCCTTGCATTTATCACTTTTGATGGTGGACGTGCAGCTGCAGGCATGTGTGACCTGCCCTGTACGTTACAATTTGAATACAACATCACTTTGTTCACAGTAGTTGTAACAGCACTCGTGTGCTGAGAGATTTGCTTCATATCGTCACTGGTGGCAATGAACACCTGGGCTATCGCTGTAGGCCTTACTCAAGGTTGGGATCTCTACAGTCAAAAGATTGCAAAGTATGGTTTCATGGCTAATGCCAAGTACAAAAAAGTCTCTTAGCATGTGCTCCAAATGTCCTTCAAATTTGCAATGTCCTGCAAGGCGTCTTAGCTCGGCGACATAACTCGCCACTTTCTGGCCTTCAGACCTTTTGTAGGTGTAGTACCTCGCTATCAGAAAGCTTTCCTTCGGGTTCAAATGCTCTCAGACCAGTGTGCACAAATCGTCGTACGATTTCTCCGTGGGTTTTGTTGGTGTGAGCAGGTTCTTCATGAGGCCATACGTTGGTGCCTCACAGACGGTGAGGAGGATCGCCCTTCGTTTGGCAGCACTCTCTTCCCCATCTAGCTCATTGGCCACGAAGTATTGGCCGAGTCGCTCCACAAATGTTTCCCAATCATCTCCCTCCGAGAATTTCTCCAGGATGCCCACTGTTCTCTGCATCTTTGGGTTCGCTATCTGTATCTCGTCATCAGTTGTTGTATATGGAGAAAGAGTCAGACTGAACACTGTGAGCTCAAAGTAAAGTGTGACCTTAGTGTTTTATTGCAGATCTCCAGAGTGCCTCTCCAACCTGTGAAGCCTCCTTAAATACCTGTGCACCCAAGGGATGAGCCCTCTGGTCGCTGTACAGAATAAATATGAGGGGATTAAATGTAGTATCTCCAAATTTGCGGATGACACTAAGTTGGGTGGCAGTGTGAGCTGCGAGGAGGATGCTATGAGGCTGCAGAGTGACTTGGATAGGTTAGGTGAGTGGGCAAATGCATGACAGATGAAGTATAATGTAGATAAATGTGAGGTTATCCACTTTGGTGCGAAAAACAGAGAGACAGACTATTATCTGAATGGTGACAGATTAGGAAAAGGGGAGGTACAACGAGACCTGGGTGTCATGGTACATCAGTCATTGAAGGTTGGCATGCAGGTGCAGCAGGCGGTTAAGAAAGCAAATGGCATGTTGGCCTTCATAGCGAGGGGATTTGAGTACAGGGGCAGGGAGGTGTTGCTACAATTGTACAGAGCCTTGGTGAGGCCACACCTGGAGTATTGTGTACAGTTTTGGTCTCCTAACTTGAGGAAGGACATTCTTGCTATTGAGGGAGTGCAGCGAAGGTTCACCAGACTGATTCCCGGGATGGCGGGACTGACCTATCAAGAAAGACTGGATCAACTTGACTTGTATTCACTGGAGTTCAGAAGAATGAGAGGGGACCTCATAGAAACGTTTAAAATTCTGACAGGTTTAGACAGGTTAGATGCAGGAAGAATGTTCCCAATGTTGGGGAAGTCCAGAACCAGGGGTCACAGTCTAAGGATAAGGGGTAAGCCATTTAGGACCGAGATGAGGAGAAACTTCTTCACCCAGAGAATGGTGGACCTGTGGAATTCTCTACCACAGAAAGTTGTTGAGGCCAATTCACTAAATATATTCAAAAAGGAGTCCTTACTACTAAGGGGATCAAGGGGTATGGCGAGAAAGCAGGAATGGGGTACTGAAGTTGAATGTTCAGCCATGAACTCATTGAATGGCGGTGCAGGCTCGAAGGGCTGAATGTCCTACTCCTGCACCTATTTTCTATGTTTCTATGTTTCTATATAACAAAAGGTATTAATACCAATGCATCGTCTCATATGCAGAGGTGGGCGTTGACATTGTCTGCCTATGATTATGTTATTCGTCATAGACCTGGCACAATTGTGCCGATGCACTGAGTCATCTGGGCTGTCCACACCTGAAGTGGAGATGTCTCAACCTGCAGATTTACTGTTGGTAATGGAAATTTTGAGAGTGAAGGAACTCCTGTCACTGCTCAACAAGTGAGGATCTGGACCAGCTCTGATCCTATTTTATTGGTTGTGAAACATAGTGTCCTCAGTGGTGATTGGTCTGCAATACCTATGGAAATGTGTGATGAGACCAAACCTTACAACCGTCGCAAAGATGAACTATCCATTCAGTCAGATTGTCTACTATGGGGCAATCGTGTTGTTGTGCCTAAGAAAGGCAGAGGAAAATTTGTACGTGCACTACATAGCACTCATCCTGGTATCGTCATGATGAAAGCCATTGCCAGGGCTCATGTTTGGTGGCCTGGAATTGACTCTGACCTGGAATCATGTGTGCATCAGTGCAATAAGTGCATGCAGCTAAGTAAAGTACCAGCGGAATCTCCGCTGAGTCTTTGGTCATGGCTATCTAAACCATGGTTGAGGATACACATCGATTTTGCAGGCCCTTTCCTGGAAATATGTTTTTTGTTGTGGTGGATGCATATTCGAAGTGGATAGAGTGTATTATTATGTCATCGAGTACGTCCACAGCTACTATTGAGAGCCTTTGTGTCATGTTTGCTACTCATGGTTTGCCTGACATTGTTGTGAGTGATAACGGATCTTACTTCACAAGACTTGAGCTTCAGGAGTTCATGAAACTCAATGGTATCAGACATGTAAGTTCTGCTCCATTGAAACCTGAGTCAAATGGTCAAGCAGAGCGTGCGGTTCAAACGATCAAGCAAAGCATGAAACGTGTGACTCAGGGTTCACTGTAGGCTCATTTGTCGTGTATATTGCTTAGTTACAGGACAAGACCTCACACACTGACCGGGGTCTCCCCTGCTGAACTACTGATGAAGAGAAGTCTCAAGACCAAGCTTTCTCTTGTCCATCCTGATTTGAAATATCATGTTGAAAACATGATTGTGCTGCTGTGTCACGTGACATCTCTGTCAATGATCCAGTTTACGTGCTGAATTATGGTCAAGGTCCAAAGTGGATCGCCGGTACTGTTACGGCCAAGGAGGGTATCAGAGTGTTTATTGTCGTGCTCAAGAATGGGCAAACATGCAGGAAACATGTTGATCAGATAAAACTGCGGCACACGGATTAACCGGAACCGGTTGAGGAAGATGCAGTCAGTGACCAACCAACCAATGTTCATTCATCAGAAGACTCTGCTGTCATTACTGAATCTGGACTTTCAGGCTCTGATAGGGTCATTACCACTCCCATTAAATCGGTTACTCAGCCTCCATTCATAACTGACTCAGAACACTCGCCCAGAACTGGAATTGAACTGAGATAATCAACTTGTGAGCGAAAAGCCCCAGACCGTCTTAATTTTTAAAGAGACTGATACTAAGATCTTGAAGGTGGATGTTGTTATGTATTGATGCTTGGGGTCACTAGACACCAGGGGGCGCCACTGTCGGAGGTCATTGGGCTGTATGCGCGTGTGCATGTGGCCTGGAATATAAGAGCGAGTACCATGTCATGTGCGCACTTTGGGCACGAATAACGTTGAACCAGGTTTGCACTTGAGTGAGTTTACAGTAACAAGTCTTTCGAGTCATTATATACATTAGATCATCAAAAGCTGTTAACAGAAACATTGCTTGCGATAGATGGAGCATTTGTGGATGTGTGAGGGGCTGGTATTATTTGAGTCCTCATAAATGATGTAAAATGGATCTGAAATGTTGCTGCAGATGGTGATAGAAAGGACACATCATTGCATTTCAAGGTGGGTTATGCCATAGTTACAGAGTTATGGGCCAGTTTTTATGATATGTTTCAGAATAATCTTAAAGAAGCTCTAGCATCAATACCTACTTTTTATTTATTTATTTTTGGGTGAATTTTTTATTTGATCAAAGTGAACGATAACAAAATATAATATATAATATATAATTGATGGGATATTACCCTGTTTGACAGGCTACAAGACAAACACTCCTCGACTCTACAGTCCAAAGTTATTTAGAACAGCAGACTCAATAAGCTTGCAGGCAGTTTCCACTCTATATCTTCCAGAGATGTGGGTTCCCTGCCCCCTGCCCAAAAAAAGATAACACAGAATGCCAGTGACAATCCGTGTCTTTCATATGCAGAAGTTTAAATGAGTTAACTATCTCTTGAAAAACAGATTATTTTATATCACAGATTCAATCGTAGTTTTCAAAAGGAATTAGATAAGTACCTGAAGGAAAAAAAATTGCAGGGCTACGGGGAAAGGGCTGGGGAGTGGGCCCCTTGAGCCTGCTCCAGCATTCAATGAGATCATGGCTGATCTTCTACCTCAACTGCACTTTCCTGCATTACCCCCATATCCCTTGATTCACTTAATAACCTAAAATATATTGATCTCTGTCTTGAATATACTCAACAACTGAGCCTCCGCAGCCCTCTGGGGTAGAGAATTCCAAAGATTCACCACCCTCTGAGTAAAGAAATTTCCTCTCATCTCAGTCTTAAATGGCCGACCCCTTATTCTGAGACTGTGACCCCTGGTTCTAGATTCCTCAGCCAGGGAAACATCCTCTCTGCATCAACCCTGTCAAGCCCTGTAAGAATGTTGTATGTTTCAATGAGATCACCTTTCATTCTTCTGAACTCTAGAGAATACTGGCCGAGTCTACTCAATAGCTCCTCATAGGACAATCCCCCCATCACAGGAGTCAGTCTGACGTACCTTCATTGCACTCCCTCTATGGCAAGTATATCCTTCCTTAGGTAAGGAGACCAAAACTGTACACAATACCCCAGGTGTGGTCTCACCAGGGCCCTATATAATTGCAGTAAGACATCTTTACTCTTATACTCAAATCCTCTTGCAATAAAGGCCAAAATATAATTTGCTTTCCTAATTGCTTCCCATACCTGATTCGTGTACAAGGACACCCAGGTCCCTCTGAAAACCAATATTTCCCAATCTTTTATCATTTAAAAATACTCTGCTTTTCTATTTTTCCTCCAGTAATGTATTTGCTTCATGGTTTCTTTACTTAAGAATTCATAGCAACACATTGCTATTAAGAACTAGTTGATTTATTAGCAAAGGGTTAACAATCACACTGCACATTACCAGTTTATCCACCAGGCTCACAACCACCTCCCTCATCGTGGATCCCCTGGAACCAAATGGCTGGGGTTTTTTTGAGACTTGTGAACATCACATGACTGGCTTAGCCACTCCCAACTCAACAGCTCCACAAACCTATGAGCATAAGATGGTGGCCATGGCACTAAGCCCTCCTTTTTAAGGGCGGCCGCAGCACCCCAGTCACCGGCAGTTTCGCGCCTTATGAAGCTGTCGGTAGCATTGCCCGGCACCAACCATGCTCCCACGAGGCAATTTCCCCCGTGGTGCGCAAAGGGGTTGACACGCATGACACATTTTTAAATGCTAGCCATTGCTTGTCTACCAACATATCTTTTAATGTAGTTTCCCAATCTACTTTAGCTGACTCGCCCTCATACCTACGTAGTTTGCTTTGTTTAGATTTAGGACTCTAATTTCAGATTTAACTAAATCACTTTCAAACTCCCTATAAAATTCTATCATATTATGGTCACTCTTCCCTAAATGCCCCTTTACTACAAGGTTGTTAATTAACCCTTTCTCATTGCACAATACTAGATGTCAAATAGCCTGTTCCCTGGTTGGTTCCTCAACATACTGATCTAGAAAAGTATCTTGTATACATCCCATGAATTCATCCTCCACACTATTACCGCAAATTTGGTTTACCCAGTCTATATGTAGACTAAAGTTTCCCATGATCACTGTATTACCCTTGTTACATGCGCCTCTAATTTCCTGATTTATACTCTGCCCTACATTACAGCTACCGTTTGGGGGCTGACAAACAACAATGTTGTCTGCCCCTTGCTGTTTCTTAGCTCCACCCAAACTGATAGTACTTCTTGATTTTCAGAGCTAAGATCCTTTCTCTCTACTGTCTTTATCCCATCCCTTATTATCAGGGCTACCACTCCTCCTTTTCCATTTTGCCTTAACTAAAAGTCAAGTATCCTCATTGAGCAATGAGCAAACTCTCATTGCTTATTAGTACTCCAGTCTAATTTCTCTGTCTTCTTAAGCTCTCAACATTACAACAGTTTCCTACATTACAGCAGTGATTATACTTCAAAAGTAGTCAATTGGTTGTAAAGCGATTTGGGATGCCTGATAGCATGAAAGGTGCTATATAAATGCAAATTCTCTCTCACTCTCTCAAAAACCATGAAACACAACTTCTATAATATCTTTCCTGGTTATGGTTATCTCTGAATCCACACTGTTGGTTTTGTTGCCGAATATCACGGTTGCTACCTGTTACTTCACCCTTGTTATTTCCCAAATGAACTGCCAATTCTCTAAAATACTCACTGGAGAAGAGGATGCAGCCAATGTAAACGTAAAGGAGGAGGCAGTAGCGATACTGAATAAGATAAAAATAGATAAAGAAGCGGTACTTAAAAGTTTGGCAGTCCTCAAAGTAGCAAAGTCACCCAGTCCAGATGGGATGCATCCTAGGTTATTGAGCGAAGTAAGGGTGGAAATTGCACAGGCTCTAGCCACAATCTTCTAATCCTCATTGGATGTGGGGGTGGTGCCAGAGGAATGGAGGATTCCAAATGTTACACCACTGTTTAACAAAGGGGAAAGATATAAATCCGACAACCACAGGCGGGTTTATATAACGTCAGTGGTGGGTAATTTTTAAAATTCATTTCTGGCATGTGGGCGTCACTGGCAAGGCCAGTATTTATTGCCCATTGATAATTGCTCTTGAGAAGGTGGTGGTGAGCTGCCTTCTTAAACCGCTGCAATCCGCATGGTGAAGTACTCGCACAGTACTGTCAGGGAGGGAGTTCCAGGATTTTGACCCAGCGACGATGAAGGAACGGTGATATATTTCTAAGTCACGATGGTGTGTAACTTGGAGGGGAATTTGAAGGTGATGGTGTTCCCATGTGCCTGCTGCCCTTGTCCTTCTAGGTGGTAGAGGTCGTGGGTTTGAAAGGTGCTGTTGAAGAAGCCTTGGCGAGTTGCTGCAGTGCATCTTGAAGATGGTACACACTGCAGCCACGGTATGTTGGTGATGGAGGAAGTGAATATTAAAGATGGTAGATGGGGTGCCAATCAATCAGGTTGCTTTTCCTGGATGGTGTCGAGCTTCTTGAGTGTTGTTGGAGCTGCACTTATCCAGGCAAGTGGAGAGTATTCCATCACACTCCTGACTTGTGCCTTGTAGATGGTGGAAAGTCTTTGGGGAGTCAGGAGGTGAGACACTCACCACAGAATACCCAGCCTCTGACCTGCGCTTGTAGCCACAGTATTTATGTGGCTGGTCCAATTATGTTTCTGGTAACCCCCAGGATGTTGATGGTGGGGGATTCGGCGATGGTAATGCCGTTGAATGTCAAAGTCGGTGATTAGACTCTCTTGTTGGAGTTAGTCATTGTTTGGCACTTGTGTGGCACAAATTTTACTTGCCACTTTGCAGCCCAAGTCTGAATGTCATCCAAGTCTTGCTGCATGCAGGCATAGACTGCTTCATTATCTAGGAATTTGCGAATGGAACTGAACACTGTGCAATTATCAGCGAAAATCCCCAATTCTGACCTTATAATGGAGGGAAGTTGATTGATGAAGCAGCTGAAGATGGTTGGGCCTAGGACACTGCCTGAGGAACTCCTGCAGCGATGTCCTGGGGCTGAGATGATTGGCCTCCAACAACCACAATCATCTTCCTTTGTGTTAGGTATGATTCCAGCCAGTAGGGACAATCATCCAGGACATAATTAATTTGAATTTGGGAAACTATGGGCTAATAAATGAAGGCCAGCATGGATTTATTGATGGCAAATCATGTTTGACTAACTTGATCAAGTTCTTTGATGAAGTAATGGAGAGGATTGATAAGGGTAGTGCGGCTGTTGTATGTATGGACGTTCAAAAGTTGTTTGACAAAGTGCCACATAATAGACTTGTTAGTAACTCTATTTATTTATGACCCCTAGTTTTGGAGACGCCACAATTGGAAACATCTTCTCTGCGTCTACCGTATCAAAGCCCTTCATAATTTTAAAGACCTCGATTAGGTCCCCCTCAGTCTTCTCTCTTTTGGGGAAAAGAGCCTATTACAAATTAATATTACTATCACAATATGTGCTGCTCACACAAGAATCCACTGAATATTGAGTGTCAGCCATGGCTCAGTGGGTAGTACACTCACCTCTGTGTCAGGATTTAGGTTGACATTCCAGTGCAGTGCTGAGGGAGTGCTGCATTGTCCGAGGTGCCGTCTTTCGGATGAGATGTTAAACCGAGGCCCGTTTGCCCTCTCAGGTGGACGTAAAAGATCCCATGGCACTATTTTGAAGACGAGCAGGGAATTTATCCCCAGTATCCTGACCAATATTTATAGAAACATAGAAATTTACTGCGCAGAAGGAGGCCATTTCGGCCCATCATGTCTGAGCCGGCCGACAAAGAGCCACACGGCCCTTCGTCAGCAGCCCTAAAGGTTACATATAAATCCATGAACAATAATGGAAAGGCAAAGAGCACCCAGGCCAACCAGTCCGCCCCACACCACTGCAACACCCCTTATATTAAAAACATCTACACTCCACCCCAACTGGAGCCATGTGTCCTCCCGGGAGAGGCAAAAACCAGATAAAAACCCAGGCCAATTTAGGGAGAAAAGAAATCTGGGAAAATTCCTCTCCGACCCATCCAGGCGATCGAAACTAGTCCAGGAGATCACCCTGGCCGTATTCTATTCCCTGCTTACCATTATATCTGCGCCGGCCAGCAAAAGTTTATCCAGTCTAAGCCCAATTACCAGCTCTAGGTCCGTAACCCTGCAGGTTACGGCACTTTAAGTGCCCATCCAACCATCTCTTAAAAGTGGTGAGGGTTTCTGCATCCGCCACTCTTCCAGGCAGTGAGTTCCAGATCCCCACAACCCTCTGCGTAAAGAAGCCCCCCCTCAAATCCCATCTAAACCTTCCACCAACCACCTTAAAACTATGCCCCCTCTTAATAGCCCCCTCCACCAATGGAAATAGACCCTTTCTATCCACTATGTCCAGGCTCCTCAATATTTTGTACACCTCGATGAGGTCTCCTCTCAACCTCCTCTGTTCCAATGAGAACAAACCCAGCCTATCCAATCTGTTCTCATAACTAAGATTCTCCATTCCAGGCAGCATCCTAGTAAATCTCCTCTGCACCCTCTCTCGTGCAATCACGTCCTTCCTATAATACGGCAACCAGAACTGCACGCAGTACTCCAGCTGTAGCCTAAACAAAGTATTATACAATTTAAGCATAACCTCCCTGCTCTTATATTCTATGCCTTGGCCAATAAAGGCAAGCATTCCTTCTTAACCACCTTATCCACCCAGCCTGCTACTTTCAGGGATTTGTGGACAAACATTCCAAGGTCCCTTTGTTCATCTACACTATTAATTGACCTACCGCTTAATATGTATACCCTTTCCTTATTAGCCCTCCCAAAGTGCATCACCTCACACTTCACTGAATTAAATTCCATTTGCCACTACTCTGCCCACCTGACCAGTAGATTGATATCCTCCTGCAGCCCATGATTTTCCTCTTCATTATCAACCACACAGCCAATTTTAGTGTTGTCTGCAAACTTCTTAATCATACTTCCTATATTCAAATCTAAATCATTGATATATACCACAAAAATCAAGGGGCCCAGTACTGAGCCCTGCGGAACCCCACTGGAAACATCCTTCCAGTCACAAAAACATCCATCAATCATTACCCTTTTCTTCTTGCCTCCAAGCCAATTTTGGATCCAACTTGCCACTTTGCCCTGGATCCCATGGGCTTTAACCTTCATGACCAGTCTACCATATCAAAAGCCTTACTACATCGTACGCATTATCCTCATCGATCCTCTTGGTTACCTCCTCAAAAAATTCAATCAGGTTAGTCAAACACGATCTTCCCTTCTCAAATCATTGCTGACTGTCCCTAATTAATCCTTGCCTATCCAAATGCAGATTTAGCCTGTCTTTCAAGATTTTTTCCAATAATTTTCCCACTACTGACGTTAGGCTGACAGGCCTGTAATTACTCGGCCTCTTCCTTTTTCCCTTCTTAAACAAGGGTACTACATTAGTAGTCCTCCAATCCTCAGGCCCCATGCCCATATCCAAAGAGGACTAGAAAATGATGGTCAAGGTCTCTGCTATTTCCTCTTTTACTTCGCTCAACAACCTGGGATGCATTCCATCCGTGCCTGGGGACTTATCTACTTTCAAAGCTGCTAAACCCCTTAATACTTCCTCTCTCATTATATTTATTTCATCCAGAATATCACACTCCTCCTCTATAGCAATATCTGCATTACCTCTTTCCTTTGTGAAAACGGATGTAAAGTATTCGTTAAGAACCCTACCAACATCTTCTGCCTCCACACAAAGATTACCCTCATGGTGTCTAATAGGCCTTACCTTTTCTTTAGTTACCCTGTTAATATATTTGGAGAACATCTTAGGGTTTTCCTTAATTTTACTGGTGAAGAATTTCTTGTGCTCTCAGCATTCCTAATATCCTTTTTAATTTTACCACTTAACTTTCTATATTCCTCTAAAGATTCTAAAGTATTTAGCCATTGATATGTGACATAAGTGTCCCTTTTTTTCTTAATCCTCTCTGTAAGTCCCTAGACATCCAGGGGGCTCCAGAATTATTTTTCCCAGTTTTTTTCTTTAAGGGTGCATGTTTGGCCTGAACCTTTTGGATCTCCTTGAATGCCTCCCACTGTTCCGACTTACCCACAAGTAGCTGTTTCTAGTCCACTTTGGCCAAATCACTCCTTAACTTAGCAAAATTAGCTTTTCCCCAATTCGGAACTTTTATTCCAGGCCTATTCTTGTCCTTATCCATAAACAACTTGAATCTGACTGAATTATGCTCCCCCACTAATACCCCTTCAACTTGCCCAGCTTCATTCCTCAAAACTAAATCCAAGACCGCCCCCTCTCGTGTTGGGCTTGCTACATATTGACTAAAAAAGTTCTCTTGAATGCATTTCAAGAATTCTGCACCCTCTATACCCTTCACACTAAATTTGTCCCAATCAATATTTGGATAGTTAAAATCCCCTACTATTACTGCCCTATGGTTTTTAGACTTCACAGCAATTTGCCTACATATTTGCTCATCTATCTCTCTCCCACTGTTCGGGGGTCTATAATACACGCCCAGCAGTGTGATCGCCTCTTTTTTATTTTTCAATTTGACCCATATGGCCTCAGTTAATGATCCCTCTAACATATCATCCATCCTCACCGCTGTAATAGTTTCTTTAATTAGTACCGCAACCCCCCACCCCCTTTTACCCCCCCCCCTCTATCTTGTCTAAAAATCCTGTAGCCAGGAATATTGATCTGTCAAACCTGCCCCTCTTTCAGCCATGTTTCTGTCATGGCTATAATGTCATACTCCCAAGTGTCTACATGTGCTCTTAGCTCATCCGCCTTATTCGCTATACTCCTTGCATTAAAGTATATACCATTCAGCACAAGAAGACCACCTTGCTTAGTACATACTAAGCCCTGTTTCCTCTGTCTTACAGATTTGCTTTTTAGATTCTTGCTATCCAACTCCTGCTTTACTTCGTTCCCTTTTGAATTTGTTCTCAGATTCCCATCCCCCTGCCAAGCTAGTTTAAACTCTCCCCAACAGCACTAGCAAAACTCCCCGTGCGGATATTGGTCCCGGCGCTGTTGAGGTGCAACCCGTCTGATTTGTACAGGTCCCATCTTCCCCAGAAGCGGTCCCAATGCTTCAAGAATTTAAAGCCCTCCCTCCTACGCCAATTTTCCAGCCACGTGTTCATCACTCAATCAACATAACAAAAGCAGATTATCTGCTCATTATCACATTGCTGTTTGTGGGAGCTTGCTGTGCTCAAATTGGCTGCCGCATTTCCCACATTACAAGAGTGACTACATTCCAAAAGTACTTCATGACCAATATGGTATGACCAATAAATATAAGGGATTCGATCAAAAAGCTCAATGGGCTGAATGGCCTCATTCAGTGCTGTACTATTCTATGGCCTCGAATTTGGTGGAAGCTAAGTTCTGCCCAAGTACCGCCCAAAGGACCACTGAGATCCTGACGGTACTTTGGGTGGAAGTTTCCTGGAAAAATCTTTGAAAGACCACCTGGCGGCAAAAATGGGACTTACGCCCTGAATTTGGGCGGCAGCGGGCGATAGCTCCCATTCTCGGGGGCAAATGCAATCCTCGGCAAAGTACTGCCGAGGATTGAATCGGACCCAGGGAGGGGGGAACTGATTAAATTAAACAAATTCAAAATAATTTTAAAAACACTAGAAATCCTTCAGGGGACCCCATCCACCTGAATCCCTCCAAAAAAAAATAAAGAAAAGAAGTTTACTAATCTGTTGTTGCAGGTCTTCCTACTTACCGTTGGGGTTAGACCTGCCTCCATGTGGCGGTCCTTTCCCCTGTTGCAGCGGACTCCCGCCCGGACCAAACTGGCAGCTCGGTGGGCGGGAGGACACTTACGTGCGTTGCAAGCCTGCGGACGTCAGCAGACTGTCCCCAGCGGTCTTCCCTTCCCACTGGCGGGAGGTCTCCACCAAACTCGCATGGAGGGGAGACCGCCCAGAAAATTCGGCGGCAACGGGCGGTGAGTCCACCAATTTCAGCCCCTATAATTCTATGATTCTACAATGCAGAATTTTCAGAAGATGATCTGGGCAGTTATAAAATGTTCTTTGGATATTGTAAGGTTGCAAGCAGAGTCTGGCCCAGCTTTCCTGAATTGCCCATCATTCAGTTCTCTTATTTCTCCTTAGTTTGGAAAAATAATATCACAGGGACATGATGTATTTTTCAGTCAGAATGCTGATAACTCCATTGGACTGATTTAGTTAATATTTTACTTGTGATATTTCCATTTATGGGATTAGCTCATAAAACCAGACCACCAGCTTCTAAACTGAGTCATTCTAGTGCTGATAATTCATTTGTGTTCCAACATAATGGGCTCAATTTTGCCCAAGCCTGTTTTCTGGCGTATTGCCAGAGTTACGCCCGTTTTTCTAGGCCAGAAATGCACCAGAAATATTTTGCCAAAGCTTCCCCAATGTATAATTCAAATCGGCGCCGCGCATCGTGTCCAGTCGCCTTGGGGAGTGGAACCTGCTGTTTGCACCGAAGAAACGATGCCCCACCTTCTGCGCATGCGCGACAAAAAAAATGATGTTTTTGACGTTATATCAATGGACATGCATACGCAGTACAGTTCCAGGTTGGCAATCGGCAATTTTTAAAGAGCCAGTTGTGTGAGTAAGAGTGCTGTGTGAGAGCATTGGAAAAATCGGATCTGCAGCAATACAAGATGCAACGCGGTGCAAGGACCAAGGATTTCTTACAGGATGAAGTGGAGGCACTAGTTACTGTGATTGAGACCAGACGGCAGGAGTTGGACACCAGCAGAGGTCACATAAAAGTTCCATCCAAAGAAATGAAGAAACGCTGGAACCAAGTTGGGAATGTTACTGTGCAATGATGACCACCACGAGATCTGGAGGCCAGTGTAAAAAGAACTGGCAGGACCTTGGTCAAGTCGTTAGTGTAAGTAATATTTTCATTTATTCAATGGAATTGCAATTGTAAATGTGACCAGCTGTATATGTCCCACCCAACAGAAAGACACCCTCTCTAAAAAGTTGCATTTTCATCTTTGCAGAGGAAGGTGGCACATAATAAAAGGGAAAGAACTCTGAACAGGAGGAGGCCCGGCAAATCTGCAGCCACTGACACCCTTGGAAGAGAGAGTCGCTGCTTTGATGGGACCTGCCTGGAGAAAAGCAACCACCACTGCACAAGCTGGGCCCACACTCGAGGGAGAAGGTAAGTCCTGCAAATTCCACAGTCTGGCTTTGCTAAAAGTTAAGTACTGCGTGGGCTAGCCATGCTTTGGTTTCTGGAGATGTCTCCGTCAGCTACGCTTCGGTTGATGCAATGTGCTATCATTCATCATGGTCGTTCAAATCAGCCTGTTGCCTGTGCTGTGTGAGCCTACTCATGCTACCCATCCTGTCCCCTCCTCTGCTGCTAACCATTTGTCTGTGTTCTGTTATATTTTGCAGAACTTGAGGCCAACCCTGATGATGCAGAAGAAGATTCAGACGAGGACGAGCCTGAAGAGGAGAACATCTTCCAATCTCGCCTTCCAGACCAAGAGCATGAGGGTGAGGTGGAGGGGGAGGGGGAGGGGTAGTGTGAGGGGGAGCGGGAGGGATGGGGCTGGAGATGGATTAAGCCTCCACTGTTTTACTGACTTTGGTGGAGATGCAATGTGGTGCCATTGAGGTGCCAGCCCCTTCCGTGACTAGTGGTTTGAGTGTTGGTGGGACATTCCATGGTTTCCTAATGTCCGAAGCTGCGGGTCCCAGTGGTGTGGTGCAGCGAGGCACATCCAGGGCCCCACCTTCCAAGGCTACGGGTCCCAGTGGTGTGGTGCAGCGAGGCACACCCAGGGCCCCACCTTCCAAGGCTACGGGTCCCAGTGGTGGGGTGCAGCGAGGCACACCCAGGGCCCCACCTTCCGAGGCTATGGGTCCCAGTGGTGGGGTGAAGCAAGTCACACCCGTGGGTTGAAGCGGAAGGAAAGCTCGACAGTTCTTTGTACTTAACTTAACATTAATAAAATTATTCTTGTATCAAACTTTAAAGTTTTCAGTTACGAACACTTACAAACTTTAAGATCACTTACAAACTCTAAGATCTCTTACTAACTTTTAATCTTGTAAATTTTCATAACTTACAAAAATCTTTTAATTTGAGAACAGTTACAACAGTAACAATAATAATAACTACAGCAACAACAGCAGCAGCAGCAAAGAAAGGCTGCACCCACCCATCTCTCCTCCACCTTATTCTAAGACCGCCCGCCGCGCTTGTTCTTGGTGACTCCACAGGCAGTGGCGCAGTGTTTCTGCGGTTGGTAGCAAGCTTATTCTTTCTAAGATCTCGGGTATTGTGCACCTGTTGGGTGGGGGGTGGGGGGCGGGGGGGGGGCGCAGCAGGAGGCAATGTGGAGGGCCCGGCTTGGGACTCTTTAGTGACTGGTGAGGGGATTGGAATGGGAGTGATAGTTGATTCTGTCAATGGACGCGTTCCCTTATTGCAGCAGTTAACTCCAACATGCCGTCCGTCATGCGCCCTGACAGTGTCTCAACGACCTGCAACATTCCTTCCCTCATGGTCAGTGATAGTGGTTGCACCATCTTTGACATTCTCTCCCTTATGTTCACTGACAGCGCATCAACTTCCTGAGATATTCCCTCACTCATGGTCCCGGACATCGTTCCCATTTTTCGTGAGATTGCTGTTACTTCTCCTGACAGTCCTGCTACCATCTTAATGACTTTGATGAAATGTAGCCAGGTTTGCTGATGATACAATGATGGGTGGGAAAGCAAACTGTGAGGAGGACACAAAAAATATGAAGAGGGATATAGACAGGCTAAATGAGTGGGCAAAAATCTGGCAGATGGAGTAAAATGTGTGAAAATGGCAGTAAAAATAGAAAAGCAAATTACATTTAAATGGAGAGAAATTGCAAAGTGCTGCAGTATAGAGGGACCTGGGGGTCCTTGTGCATGAAACACAAAAGGTTAGTATGCAGGTCCAGCAAGTAATCAGGAAGGCAAATGGAATGTTGGCTGTTATTGCAAGGGGGATAGAGTATAAAAGCAGAGAAGTCCTGCTACAACTGTACAGGGTATTGGTGAGGCCACACCTGGAGTACTGCTAACAGTTTTGGTCTCCGTATTTAAGGAAGGATATACTTGCATTGGAGGCTGTTCAGAGAAGGTTCACTAGGTTGATTCTGGAGATGAGTGGGTTGACTTATGAAGATAGGTTGACTAGGTTGGGCCTATACACATTGGAGTTCAGAAGAATGAGAGGTGATCTTATCGAACCATTTAAGATAATGAGGGGGCTCGACAAGGTGGATGCAGAAAGGATATGTGACGACTGCTGGTGTCTAGCTCCTGCCACCTGGTCTCAATCACAGTAACTAGTGCCTCCACTTCTTCCTGTAAGAAATTCTTGGTTCTTGCACTGTGTTGCATCTTGTATTGCTGCAGATCTGATTTTTCCAATGCTCTCACACAACTGGCTCTTAAAAAATTGCCAACCCATGCGCGTCCATTGATATAATGTAAAAAATTTCACTTTTTTGTCACGCATGCGCAGAAGGTGCAGCATCACTTTTTCAGTGCAGACAGCAGGCTCCACACCGCCACCCCCCCACCCCCGCCCCGAGGCGACTGGACACGATGCGTGGCGCCAAATTTGAATTATACATCGGCAAAACTTTGGCAAAATATTTCTGGTGCATTTCTGGCCTAGAAAAACAGGCGTAACTCTGGCAATATGCCAGAAAACAGGCTTGGGCAAAGTTGAGCCCAATATTGTGGCCTTTACCGGCGTGAAATCCATTTTTCATTTGTGCAAGCATAATTTAAAATGTGTTGCACACCAAACAATGATAGCAGCTGTATTTATATGGCATCCTTAACGTAGTAAAACGTCCCAAGGTGGTGCAAGAAATGTATAGCTGAGGCATTTTGTAGAAGGAATGTTGATGTTATTTTGAGCTTATTGGTACTTTAGTGACACAAAGCCAGTTTTTTTAGTCTTCGAAAAGTATTTTTGTAACAATGATAGGGATGGAAATTCGGTTTTTTGACGCCTCTCTTAGCACCCCGGAGGGGCGGCAACGGCGGTGGAATGCACTTGCGCCCAGGCGACCAGCTTCCAGCGCCGCTGGGACTTTCGGTGTCGGTTTCGAGTGGGCACAGAGCGAACTGGTGTGCAACGCCCCTGGTTGAAACACCGACTCAATATTTGACTGCCACCCGACCCGTAGTGTTCCATAGCGCGCCTTGGTGGGAACGCCTGTGAAAGCTGGTGTTCCAAGCTGTAGCGGCCGCAGTGAGGTAAGTAATGCCCACCTCAAGTAAGTGTGATTGTTTTTTTTAAATTTTGCTTGCGATATATGTTGTGGTGAAGTGAGCTATGTATTGGGAATGTTTTTGGTGTTTTTTTTCTAGGTTTTTTTTCCCACCCCAGGTCTCTGTTATGGTGCTCCGAGGCTGCCTGTTTAGCTCAGGATTTTCCCTTGCTCAGCCGCCCGAAAAGAGGTGCACAACGTCTCCCTCAGTGCCCTGCTGCAAACTCTGGGCCCAGCTGATGAATTTTGCAGCAGCAGATGTAAACCATTTGCCAGCACAAAATTTACCGCTTTGCCCGGGACACCACCTCAACTGAGGCACGACCGAATTTCCATCAGTTGAGAGGGTTGGCAGTTGGTAATGAGTAGATTTACTTAGCCTTGTTTGACCTTTAGCCATGAGACTTCATGAGGTCTGGAGTCAATTTAAGGGGCTCCCTGGGCATTCCCATCCAATTGTATACCACTGTGCCCCCACTTCTATTCAGTCTATCCTGCTGGGAAGACAGGGCATGCCCAGGGATGGTGACGGAGGAGTCTGGAATGTTGACTAATAGATATAATTCTGTGAGCATACCTGTGTCAAGTGTTGCTTGACTATTCTGTGTTCACTCTCCCAACTTATGAACCAGTTCCTAGATCTTGGTGAGGAAGATTTTGCAGGGGTAGACTGCAATTGCATGTCTTGTCCTGATCAGCCACCTAAATCATTCCTAAAATTAACAATAATAAATCGTAATGCACTGTTACACCTGGAGCCTCCTAAGAATCTATCCTTTCCCCTTTCCCCTTCCTATTTTGCATCCACATGCTGCTCCTTGGCGAAAGCATCTGAAAACACAACTTCAGGTTCCACATGTCGACTCCCAGCTGTATCTCATCACCATCTGCCTCGACCCCTCCACTGCCCTTGTGTTATCAAACTACTTGTCCGACATCCAGTTCTGGAGAAGCCAAATTTCCTCAAATTAAACATTGGGAAAACTGAAGCCATTGTCTTCAGCCCCTGCCACAAACTCTGTTCCCTAACTGCCAATTCCATACCCCTCCCTGGCCACTGTCTCAAGCTGAACAAGACTGTTTGCAACCTTGTCATCCTATCTGACCCTGAGATGAGCTTCCGACCCCATATCCTCTCCATCACCAACACTGCCTACTTCATCATCCATAATATTGCCTTTCTCTGCCCCTGCATCAGCTCATCTGGTGCTAAAACCCTCTTCCATGCTTTTATTACCTCCAGCCTCAACTATTCCAATGCTCTCCTGGCCAGCCTCCCATTTCGCCCTACATAAACTTAAACTTATCCAAAACTCTGCTGCCTGTAACCTAACTCGCACCAAGTCCCATTCACCCATCACTCCTGTGCTTGCTGACCTATATAATCTCCCAGTACTCGAACGTCTCAAATTTAAAATTCTCATCCTCGTGTTCAAATTCCTCCATAGCCTCATCCCATCCTATCTCTGTAACTTCCTCCAGCCCTACAACCCTCCACTGACTCTGCGCTCCTCCAATACTGGCCTCTTGTCCATCGTCCACTTCCTTCACTCCACCATTGGCAGTCATGCCATCAGGTGCCTCGGCCCTAAACTCTGGAATTCCCTCCCTAAACCTTTCCATCTCCTCCTTGAGACCATCCTTAAAACCGACCTTTTTGACCAAGCTTTTGGTCACTTGTCCTAATGTCTCCTTCTTAGGCTCGTTATCAAATTATGTCCATTTGCACTCCTGTAAAATGCCTTGGGACATTTTGCTATGTTAAAGGTGCCTTATAAATGCAAATTATTGTAATAAGTCCATTCAATAGTAAACTAGTTAAACTTTTACAGCAACCAGAAGCTTGCATCATTAGTTTTGTGCTGTTAGTCCACAAATGATCAGATTTATTGAATTCAATTTCACAACTTGCTCTGGTGGGATCTAAACTCATAATCTCTGGGTAATGAGTCCAATACCATTCCCGTGTAATCTCTCTGTTGTGTTGTGAGAAATGGCAGCTTTGGCATTAGTGTGCCAATTACTTTGTGCCCATTATCTTTGATGTTACACAGTGTGGTACTATGCCACAGGATATTTACACTTCAGTGAAGAGTAGTGCACTTATCCCTAAGCTAATGCTCTCATTAATTACATTTTTAAAACAGCCTTTGATTTATCAACATGAACCTCATTGCTCTACCATTCCAGCACCCATGTGCTGCTGATATGATTTGACTTTAAACCAACAATCCAACATCATCTTTACTGTATGTTTATTCTGAACAATAAGATCAAACAATATATGGAGTTCACTTCTTGGTAACTGTAATGTATGCACCTGGGAGTATTCTCACGGGTTTGAAATAGTTGTAGAGTTGGTTAATTTGTTTTATTGCCGGGTTTTAGTGTCCCCCTCCCATTTTAGCCAGCGGGCACTTGTATAATTTGTCATTTTAGTGCCTCCAAAAAAAGGGCACTTGTAAACTGTTTGGAGTGTCCCCCCCTTTAATAAGGGGGCACTTGATTTAATGTTTATTTATTGTTCTCTCAAAAGAGTTGTAGAGTTGGTATTGTCCATCAGTACGCTCACGGCCTTCTGCAAGAGGTGGGCATCGGAGGGACTGGATTGCATGTTGGTGAGACGCGAGTCCGGGGTCGGAGGCCTATAAAAGGCCCAGCGGCAGCGAGAGGCGGCGGCAGTTAGTGAGGCGCGAGTCCGGGGTCGGAGGCCTATAAAAGGCCCAGCGGCAGCGAGAGGCGGCGGCAGTTGGTGAGGCGCGAGTCCGGGGTCGGAGGCCTATAAAAGGCCCAGCGGCAGCGAGAGGCGGCGGCAGTTGGTGAGGCGCGAGTCCGGGGTCGGAGGCCTATAAAAGGCCCAGCGGCAGCGAGAGGCGGAGCTTGTGCAGCTACAGGGAGAAGGCAAAAAAGAAGTAGAAAGAAACAGAAAGATGACGTCACAGCCAAGGGGGTAAGTGATTGGCTGGTGATTGGTGAGTAGCTTTTCTTTTTTCTCTTCTATAACAGTGAGTAAACTTTCGCATTGTTGTTGCTTATCTAAGGGTTAAGTCATGACAGGACAGCTCAGTCACGTGTTATGCTCCTCCTGTACCATGTGGGATCTCAGGGACAACTCCAGTGTCCCTGACGACTACGTGTGCGGGAAGTGTATCCGCCTCCAGCTCCTGACGGACCGCGTTGCGGAGTTGGAGCTGAGGATGGATTCACTCTGGAGCATCCACGATGCTGAGAATGACGTGAGTAGCACGTGTAGCAAGTTGGTCTTACCTCGGTGAAGGGTCCACAGCCAGATAGGGAATGGAAGACCAGCAGGAAGAACAGTGCAAGGAAGGTAGTGCAGGGGTCCCCTGTGGTCATCCACCTGCAAAACAGATACACTGCTTTGAGTACTGTGCAGGGGGATGACTCATCAGGGGTGGGTAGCAGCAGCCAAGTTCATGGCACCGTGGCTGGCTCTGTTGAATAGGAGGGGAGGAAAAAGAGTGGGAGAGCGATAGTGATAGAGGATTCAATTGTAAGGGGAATAGATAGGCGTTTCTGCGGCCGCAACCGAGACTCCAGGATGGTATGTTGCCTCCCTGGTGCAAGGGTCAAGGATGTCTCTGAGCGGGTGCAGGACATTCGAAAAAAGGAGGGAGAACAGCCAGTTGTCGTGGTGCACATTGGTACCAACGACATAGGTAAAAAAAGGGATGAGGTCCTACGAAACGAATTTAAGGAGCTAGGAGCTAAATTAAAAAGTAGGACCTCAAAAGTAGTAATCTCGGGATTGCTACCAGTGCCACGTGCTAGCCAGAGTAGGAATCGCAGGATAGCGCAGATGAATACATGGCTTGAGCAGTGGTGCAGCAGGGAGGGATTCAAATTCCTGGGGCATTGGAACCGGTTCTGGGGGAGGTGGGACCAGTACAAACCGGACGGTCTGCACCTGGGCAGGACCGGAACCAATGTCCTAGGGGGAGTGTTTCCTAGTGCTGTTGGGGAGGAGTTAAACTAATATGGCAGGGGGATGGGAATCAATGCAGGGAGACAGAGGGAAACAAAATGGAGACAAAAGCAAAAGACAGAAAGGAGATGAGGAAAAGTGGAGGGCAGAGAAACCCAAGAAAAAAACCAAAAAGGGCCACTGTCCAGCAAAATTCTAAAAGGAAAAAGGGTGTTAAAAAAACAAGCCTGAAGGCTTTGTGTCTTAATGCAAGGAGTATCCGTAATAAGGTGGATGAATTAACTGTGCAAATAGATGTTAACAAATATGATGTGATTGGGATTACGGAGACGTGGCTCCAGGATGATCAGGGCTGGGAACTCAACATCCAGGGGTATTCAACATTCAGGAAGGATAGAATAAAAGGAAAAGGAGGTGGGGTAGCATTGCTGGTTAAAGAAGAGATTAATGCAATAGTTAGAATGGATATTAGCTTGGATGATGTGGAATCTATATGGGTAGAACTGCAGAACACCAAAGGGCAAAAAACATTAGTGGGAGTTGTGTACAGACCTCCAAACAGTAGTAGTAATGTTGGGGAGGGCATCAAACAGGAAATTAGGGGTGCATGCAATAAGGGTGCAGCAGTTATAATGGGTGACTTTAATATGCACATAGATTGGGCTAACCAAACTGGAAGCAATACGGTGGAGGAGGATTTCCTGGAGTGCATAAGGGATGGTTTTCTAGACCAATATGTCGAGGAACCAACTAGGGGAGAGGCCATCTTAGACTGGGTGTTGTGTAATGAGAGAGGATTAATTAGCAATACCGTTGTGCGAGGCCCCTTGGGGAAGAGTGACCATAATATGGTGGAATTCTGCATTAGGATGGAGAATGAAACAGTTAATTTAGAGACCATGGTCCAGAACTTAAAGAAGGGTAACTTTGAAGGTATGAGGTGTGAATGAGCTAGGATTGATTGGCGAATGATACTTAAGGAGTTGACTATGGATGGGCAATGGCAGACATTTAGAGACCGCATGGATGAACTACAACAATTGTACATTCCTGTCTGTCGTAAAAATAATAAAGGGAAGGTGGCTCAACCGTGGCTATCAAGGGAAATCAGGGATAGTATTAAAGCCAAGGAAGTGGCATACAAATTGGGCAGAAATAGCAGTGAACCCGGAGACTGGGAGAAATTTAGAACTCAGCAGAGGAGGACAAAGGGTTTGATTAGGGCAGGGAAAATGGAGTATGAGAAGAAGCTTGCAGGGAACATTAAGACGGGTTGCAAAAGTTTCTATAGATATGTAAAGAGAAAAAGGTTAGTAAAGACAAACGTAGGTCCCCTGCAGTCAGAATCAGGGGAAGTCATAACGGGGAACAAAGAAATGGCGGACCAATTGAACAAGTACTTTGGTTCGGTATTCACTAAGAAGGACACTAACAACCTTCCGGATATAAGAGGGGTCAGAGGGTCCAGTAAGGAAGAGGAACTGAGGGAAATCCTTATTAGTCGGGAAATTCTGTTGGGGAAATTAATGGGATTTAAGGCCGATAAATCCCCAGGGTCTGATGGACTGCATCCCAGAGTACTTATGGAGGTGGCCTTGGAAATAGCGGATGCATTGACAGTAATTTTCCAACATTCCATTGACTCTGGATCAGTTCCTATCGAGTGGAGGGTAGCCAATGTAACCCCACTTTTTAAAAAAGGAGGGAGAGAGAAAACAGGGAATTATAGACCGGTAAGCCTGACATCGGTAGTGGGTAAGATGATGGAATCAATTATTAAGGATGTCATAGCAGCGCATTTGGAAAGAGGTGACATGATAGGTCCAAGTCAACATGGATTTGTGAAAGGGAAATCATGCTTGACAAATCTTCTAGAATTTTTTGAGGATGTTTCCAGTAGAGTGGACAAGGGAGAACCAGTTGATGTGGTATATTTGGACTTTCAGAAGGCTTTCGACAAGGTCCCACACAAAAGATTAATGTGCAAAGTTAAAGCACATGGGATTGTGGGTAGTGTGCTGACATGGATTGAGAACTGGTTGTCAGACAGGAAGCAAAGAGTAGGAGTAAATGGGTACTTTTCAGAATGGCAGGCGGTGACCAGTGGGGTACCGCAAGGTTCTGTGCTGGAGCCCCAGCTGTTTACACTGTACATTAATGATTTGGACGAGGGGATTAAATGTAGTATCTCCAAATTTGCGGATGACACTAAGTTAGGTGGCAGTGTGAGCTGCGAGGAGGATGCTATGAGGCTGCAGAGTGACTTGGATAGGTTAGGTGAGTGGGCAAATGCATGGCAGATGAAGTATAATGTGGATAAATGTGAGGTTATCCACTTTTGTGGTAAAAACAGAGAGACAGACTATTATCTGAATGGTGACAGATTAGGAAAAGGGGAGGTGCAACGAGACCTGGATGTCATGGTACATCAGTCATTGAAGGTTGGCATGCAGGTACAGCAGGCGGTTGAGAAAGCAAATGGCATGTTGGCCTTTATAGCGAGGGGATTTGAGTACAGGGGCAGGGAGGTGTTGCTACAGTTGTACAGGGCATTGGTGAGGCCACACCTGGAGTATTGTGTACAGTTTTGGTCTCCTAACCTGAGGAAGGACATTCTTGCTATTGAGGGAGTGCAGCGAAGGTTCACCAGACTGATTCCCGGGATGGCGGGACTGACCTATCAAGAAAGACTGGATCAACTGGGCTTGTATTCACTGGAGTTCAGAAGAATGAGAGGGGACCTCATAGAAACGTTTAAAATTCTGATGGGTTTAGACAGGTTAGATGCAGGAAGAATGTTCCCAATGTTGGGGAAGTCCAGAACCAGGGGTCACAGTCTAAGGATAAGGGGCAAGCCATTTAGGACCGAGATGAGGAGGAACTTCTTCACCCAGAGAGTGGTGAACCTGTGGAATTCTCTACCACAGAAAGTTGTTGAGGCTAATTCACTAAATATATTCAAAAAAGAGTTAGATGTAGTCCTTACTACTAAGGGGATCAAGGGGTATGGTGAGAAAGCAGGAATGGGGTACTGAAGTTGCATGTTCAGCCATGAACTCATTGAATGGCGGTGCAGACTAGAAGGGCCGAATGGTCTACTCCTGCACCTATTTTCTATGTTTCTATGCATCATTTCAGCAGGGAACAAAATTTTAATTTAATTTGATTTGTACGGTTCCCTTTAATGTTTATTGGTTAATTTGTGGATTTTTGTGCCCTTACAAAAGCGGGCACTTGATTTAAAGTTATTTTGAAATAGTTGTAGAGCTGTTGCATTGTGAGTGGCTTTGCCAGTCACGTGATATTCACAAGACTCAATGAAACCCACGATGAGGTATGTAGTTGTGAGCCGAATAGATGAACTGGTAATGTGTAGTGTGATTGTTAAACCTTTGCTAATAAACCAACTAGTTCTTAATAGCAATGTGTTGCTATGAATTCTTGAGCAAAGAACCCATGAAGCAAATACATTGCAGTAATTCGGAATGAAAACTGTGGTTCAATTTGTCAGTCATTAAAGAGCTGATCTCCTTACTCCAGCTGAGATCAGCTAATTTAGTACAGACTAAGGATTGAACCTGAGACTTCCTTAGTCTCTATAGCTCAATTTGATGGGCATTTATATACTGAATCATAACAATAGGCCTTAATAACGGGTGTGACAACATCTTGTTTCTCTCATTGACTGCATGTTGACTGTTTTACAAATAATTGCTCCTCACTGAAATTTGTATTTGTGGGTACATTTGTAGTTGTGAATATATTTGTATAATGGCGGATTTTTACTGGAATTAAATATTGCTGTATGATTCAAACAAATAATAAATATCAATTACTACTTTATTTTATAATGCATTGTAAGCACTTCTCTGGTGACTGCACAGACTTGGATATCATGACCTAGAAATTTAACCGTGCACATTTATGGGCGCGCAGGGGTTGTAGTTCTCGTGCCCCCATACCTGAATGATGAGGGCCAAGGTTCTCCAGATATCGGGCCTCGCGAAGCGTGGAAAGTCCACAAAGAGGTAAATGTTGTCGAGGGTTGGTGCCTGGATCAGGGATTGGAGCCAGGGTCAAGTGCGGGGGTCCAGGATCCAGCATCGGCAGAGGAGACCAGAGGTCAGGGTGTTAAGACAGGAGGCTGGGGGTGGGGGTTCGAGGGTCTGGAGAGGAGGCTGGGAGGGTGCCGATCAAGGGTCAGGAGAGGAGACTGGAGATCAAGAGAGTAGGCCAAGGGTCGGAACAGAAGGTTGCGAGAGGAGGCCAGTGTGGCCGATCAGGGGGTGGGAGCGGCGGCGATCAGTCGGGGAGTTAAATATGGGGTTGAGAGTAGCAAGAGTGCTTACATTCAAATAAGTAACTTGCCTTCTTTGTTGTATGTGATCCCTAGTCCTGCCGTCCCAGAGTGAAGCCCACAATGGTGCCGGCTGTCTCAAGGCAAACCACTTTTGGAGTGAGGATCTCAAACAGGTGTTAGACTCCTTATTTGCACATGCAAATGACCTAACACCTACTTCAGGTGTGGCTAAAGGATGTTTTTCCTTTGTTCATTCCAATATATGGCTGGCGCACTTCCAGCAGAAATGTGCGCATGCTTCCTGCCTGCCATATTGGGGCTATAGTAGTCCGAGTAACGCCCAAAAAACAGACGCTGCGTGGAATAATTTCTAGACCCATAAGTACAAAAAGGTCAGTGCTCACTTCTACAGTGTTCACTACAATTACCCTTGGCTGCCATTATATTGCACTACTTTCTGTTGTATAATCATTCAAGCCTACCCTAGTGCCATTAGCCCTGAAATTCCAGCATTTTTTGGGGAGGTTCTGCTGCCATAGTTACAGCAGGAGACCGGACTAGCCCCTGTGGAATTTCAGAGCCATATTGTGTCATATAATGTCCTTATTCAGATAGCCCAGTTTGTTTTGTCGAGTAGAATTGTGCTTTTATCTGAACAAGCCGAAGAATCTGCCAAAATTATCATCAAACTATTGATTTTTTGTTAAGAAAAGGCTTTTTGCCTCCATATTTCTGCTCTAATTTTGATCTAATTCAGGACTTGGGGCATAAAGTTAGGAAAAGCAACTTTCACACTGAACTTTTTAACTGGTGAAAATTGAGAGGGGACATGAAAAAAATGACAGACATGGCTAATGCAGACTTTTAAGCAAGTTATTTAACTTAGAATATGAGTGTCTCGCGAGAGGACATATATACAAAGATTTTTTCTACCCCCCCACAAGAGTTGTGGATATGGTGATTGCACTCCCAGTATTAAAAAGGACCTGAAGGTGAGATGGACAAAGATAATCAGGTGCTGCAAAGAACACATTAGTTCCTCGGGATCATGTATGTGCTGCCTGTGGGGGCCAATGAACCAGAGCTGAATGGGGTGGCTTCGGAAGCTGCAGGTATCGTCCAGCTACTGTTTGACAGCAGTTCATTTTTAGAGCAGCAGGAGCAGCTTGGACAAAGCTACACTTGCTCACTTCTTTAATCAGGGAAGGCAATACTCTGAAACATATACTTAGGCATGTGTTTGTGATTGCTGGTACAATTCCTAATGTTAGAAAATTGACAATGAGACAATTGCTTAGAAACCTAAAGGTGATTCAACAAATAGCTCGTTCTGTAATCTTTAATAACCTTAACTAACAAAAGTCTATCAATTCAGTTTTAATTTTTCAATTGACCCCCAGCCACAACATCTTTTTGGGGGAGAGAGTTCCAGATTTCCACTACACTTTGTGTGAAAAAGTCTTTCCTGATATCATCCATGAACTGCCTAGCTCTAATATTAAGGTTATGCCCCTTTGTTCTGGACTCCCCGACCAGATAGGAAATAGTTTCCATTTAACCTTTCAGCTCCTTTAATCATCTTAAACACTTCAATTAAATCAGCCATTAATCTTCTACACTCAAGGGAATATAATCCTAGTCTATGCAACCAGTCCTCATAATTTAACCCTTTTAGCCTTGGTATCATTCCGGTGAATCTGCACTGCACCCCTTGCAAAACTAGCTTTATCACACCTGCCACAGTCCTGGCTGAGATCGGCTAACTCAGCACATTTTGGGGCTGATAGCTGGAACCATGTAGGTCTTTCCACTCATCCACTACTGCAACATCTCCACTGACACCTGGGAGTCCCTGGCCCAAGACCGCCCAAAGTGGAGGAAGTGCATCCGAGAGGGCGCTGAGCATCTCATGTCTCAATGCCGAGAGCATGCAGAAATCAAGCGCAGGCAGCGGAAAGAGCGTGCGGCAAACCAGTCCCACCCTCCCCTTCCCTCAACGACTATGTGTCCCACCTGTGACAGAGTCTGTGGCTCTCGTATTGGACTGTTCAGCCACCAAACTCACTTCAGGAGTGGAAGCAAGTCTTCCTCGATTCCGAGGGACTGCCCATGATAATGATTGGCTAAACTTGCTGAGCCATTGGAAAGTGTGCTGGGAAGTCTTTATCATCTTTAATTTCAAAGTTATTAAAAATTCCAACGCACTCCTGGCTGGCCTCCCACATTCTACCCTATGTAAACTTGAGATCATCCAAAACTCAGCTGCCCGTGTCCTAACTCGCATCAAGTCCCGCTCACCCATCACCCCTGTGCTTGCTGACCTACATTGGCTCCCGGTTAACCTTGTTTACAAATTCCCCCATGGCCTCGCCCCTCCCTATCTCTGTAATCTCCTCCAGCTTCACACTCCTCTAATTCTGTCCTCTTGAGCATCCCTGATTATAACTGCTCAACCATCGGTGGTCATGCCTTAGCTGCCTGGGCCCTAAGCTCTGGAACTCCCTCCCTAAACCTCTCCGCCTCTCTACCTCTCTTTCCTCATTTAAGACGCTCCTTAAAACCTATCTCCTGTAATTTCTTCTTATGTGGCTCGGTGTCAAATTTATTTGTTTTGTCTCATAACACTGCTGTGAAGCACCTTGGGATGTTTTACTACGTTAAAGGCACTATATAAAATCAAGTTGTTGTTGTTGTTGAAGTGTGAAAGTTGGCTTTACAGGAGTAGCAGGATAGCTGTAAAGTGAATTAATGTGACACTCCATTCTGGAGGTGGCCTTACACCTGGCACTAAAACCTGACTTTTCTGCATTTGTGATGCTTGGGATTTTTTGATATCTACCGGCCAATATGGGAACGGGAGCATAGTGATATGTTACTGGACTAGTAATCCAGAGGTCTGGACTAATGATTCAGAGACGTGAGTTCAAATCCCACCATGGCAGCTGGGAAATTTAAGTTCAGTTAACTCAATAAATCTGGAATAAAAAGTATGAGTAATGGTGACCATAAAACAATCGTATTGTTGTAAAAACCCATCTCATTCACTAATGTTCTTTAGGAAAGGAAATCTGCTGTTCTTACCTGGTCTGGATTAGCTGTGACTCCAGACCCACAGCAATGTGGTTGACTCTTAACTGCCTTCTGAAATGGCCTAGGAAGCCACTCAGTTGCAACAAACTGCAACAGAAAACAATAATAAGAATAAAACCAGACAGGCCACCCGGTATTGACCTCGGTACCGACTTCAAAATTGGGAGAGCTGTCACAGAGGCTAGACAAGCAACAGCCTGACATAGTCATATTCACAGAATCATACCCTTCAGCCAATGTCCCAGATTTCTCCATCAACATACCTGGGTATGTCCTGCTCTCTCCCACCGGCAAGACAGACTCACCAGAAGTAGCGGTACAGTGGTATACAGTTGGAGAGAGATGTCCTTGGGAGTCCTCAACATTAATTCTGGACCTCATAAAGTCACATGGCTTCAGATCAAGCATGGACAAGGAAACCTCCTGCTGATTTCCACCTACCGCGCTTCCTCAGCTGATGAATCACTACTCCTCCATGTTGAACACCATTTGGAAGAAGCTCTGAGGGTAACAAGGGCACAGAATATACTCTGGGTGGGGGACTTCAATGTTCATCAGCAAGAGTGGCTCGGTAGCACCACTACTGACCGAACTGGCAGAGTCCTGAAGGACGTAGCTGCCAGACTGGGCCAGCGGCAGGTGGTGAGAGAACCAACACAACGGAAAAACCGAGTTGACCACATCCTCACCAATCTACCTGTCGCAGATGCATCTGTCCAAGACAGCATTGGTAGCAGCGACCACCGCACAATCCTTGTGGAGACGAAGTCCCGTCTTCACACTGAGGATACCATTCATCATGTTGTTTGGCACTACCATGCTAAATGGAACAGATTCAAAACAGATCTAGCAGCTCAAAGCTGGACATCCATGAGACTCAGTGGACCATCAACAGCAGTAGAATTGTATTCTATCACAATCTGTAACCTCATGGCCCGGCATATCCCTCACTCTACCATTACCATCAAGCCAGGGGACCAACCCTGGTGGGGTAGCATTGTTGGTTAAGGAGGAGATTAAGGCAATAGTTAGGAAGGACATTAGCTTGGATGATGTGGAATCTATATGGGTAGAGCTACAGAACACCAAAGGGCAAAAAACGTTAGTGGGAGTTGTGTACAGACCTCCAAACAGTAGTAGTGATGTTCGGGAGGGCATCAAACAGGAAATTAGGGGTGCATGCAATAAAGGTGCAGCAGTTATAATGGGTGACTTTAATATGCACATAGATTGGGCTAACCAAACTGGAAACAATACGGTGGAGGAGGATTTCCTGGAGTGCATAAGGGATGGTTTTTTAGACCAATATGTCGAGGAACCAACTAGGGGGGAGGCCATCTTAGACTGGGTGTTATGTAATGAGAGAGGATTAATTAGCAATCTCATTGTGTGAGGCCCCTTGGGGAAGAGTGACCATAATATGGTGGAATTTTGCATTAGGATGGAGAATGAAACAGTTAATTCAGAGACCATGGTCCAGAACTTCAAGAAGGCTAACTTTGAAGGTATGAGGCGTGAATTGGCTGGGATGGATTGGCGAATGATACTTAAGGGATTGACTGTGGATGGGCAATGGCAGACATTTAGAGACCGCATGGATGAACTACAACAATTGTACATTCCTGTCTGGCATAAAAATAAAAAAGGGAAGGTGGCTCAACCGTGGCTATCAAGGGAAATCAGGGATAGTATTAAAGCCAAGGAAGTGGCATACAAATTGGCCAGAAATAGCAGCGAACCTGGGGACTGGGAGAGATTTAGAACTCAGCAGAGGAAGACAAAGGGTTTGATTAGGGCAGGGAAAATGGAGTATGAGAAGAAGCTTGCAGGGAACATTAAGACGGATTGCAAAACTTTCTATAGATATGTAAAGAGAAAAAGGTTAGTAAAGACAAACGTAGGTCCCCTGCAGTCAGAATCAGGGGAAGTCATAACGGGGAACAAAGAAATGGCGGACCAATTGAACAAGTACTTTGGTTCGGTATTCACGAAGGAGGACACAAACAACCTTCCGGTTATAAAAGGGGTCGGGGGGTCTAGTAAGGAGGAGGAACTGAGGGAAATCCTTATTAGCCGGGAAATTGTGTTGGGGAAATTGATGGGATTGAAGGCCGATAAATCCCCAGGGCCTGATGGACTGCATCCCAGAGTACTTAAGGAGGTGGCCTTGGAAATAGTGGATGCATTGACAGTCATTTTCCAACATTCCATTGACTCTGGATCAGTTCCTATAGAGTGGAGGGTAGCCAATGTAACCCCACTTTTTAAAAAAGGAGGGAGAGAGAAAACAGGGAATTATAGACCGGTCAGCCTGACATCGGTAGTGGGTAAAATGATGGAATCAATTATTAAGGATGTCATAGCAGTGCATTTGGAAAGAGGTGACATGATAGGTCCAAGTCAGCATGGATTTGTGAAAGGGAAATCATGCTTAACAAATCTTCTGGAATTTTTTGAGGATGTTTCCAGTAGAGTGGACAAGGGAGAACCAGTTGATGTGGTATATTTGGACTTTCAGAAGGTGTTCGGCAAGGTCCCACACAAGAGATTGATGTGCAAAGTTAGAGCACATGGGATTGAGGGTAGTGTGCTGACATGGATTGAGAACTGGTTGTCAGACAGGAAGCAAAGAGTAGGAGTAAATGGGTACTTTTCAGAATGGCAGGCAGTGACTAGTGGGGTACCGCAAGGTTCTGTGCTGGGGCCCCAGCTGTTTACACTGTACATTAATGATTTAGATGAGGGGATTAAATGTAGTATCTCCAAATTTGCGGATGACACTAAGTTGGGTGGCAGTGTGAGCTGCGAGGAGGATGCTGTGAGGCTGCAGAGCGACTTGGATAGGTTAGGTGAGTGGGCAAATGCATGGCAGATGAAGTATAATGTGGATAAATGTGAGGTTATCCACTTTGGTGGTAAAAACAGAGAGACAGACTATTATCTGAATGGTGACAGATTTGGAAAAGGGGAGGTGCAAAGAGACCTGGGTGTCATGGTACATCAGTCATTGAAGGTTGGCATGCAGGTGCAGCAGGCGGTTAAGAAAGCAAATGGCATGTTGGCCTTCATAGCAAGGGGATTTGAGTACAGGGGCAGGGAGGTGTTGCTACAGTTGTACAGGGCATTGGTGAGGCCACACCTGGAGTATTGTGTACAGTTTTGGTCTCCTAACCTGAGGAAGGACATTCTTGCTATTGAGGGAGTGCAGCGAAGGTTCACCAGACTGATTCCCGGGATGGCGGGACTGACCTATCAAGAAAGACTGGATCAACTGCGCTTGTATTCACTGGAGTTCAGAAGAATGAGAGGGGACCTCATAGAAACGTTTAAAATTCTGACGGGGTTAGACAGGTTAGATGCAGGAAGAATGTTCCCAATGTTGGGGAAGTCCAGAACCAGAGGTCACAGTCTAAGGATAAGGGGTAAGCCATTTAGGACCGAGATGCGGAGGAACTTCTTCACCCAGAGAGTGGTGAACTTGTGGAATTCTCTACCACAGAAAGTTGTTGAGGCCAATTCACTAAATATATTCAAAAAGGAGTTAGATGAGGTCCTTACTACTAGGGGGATCAAGGGGTATGGCGAGAAAGCAGGAATGGGGTACTGAAGTTGAATGTTCAGCCATGAACTCATTGAATGTCGGTGCAGGCTAGAAGGGCCGAATGGCCTACTCCTGCACCTATTTTCTATGTTTCTATGTTTCTAATGAGGAGTGCAGAAGAGCATGCCAGGAGCAGCACCAGGCATATCTAAAAATAGCAACAGCCTGACATAGTCATATTCACAGAATCATACCTTTCAGCCAATGTCCCAGATTCCTCCATCACCATACCTGGGTATGTCCTGCTCTGTCCCACCGGCAAGACAGACTCACCAGAAGTAGCGGTACAGTGGTATACAGTTGGAGGGCGATGTCCTTGGGAGTCCTCAACATTAATTCTGGACCTCATAAAGTCCAGAAGCTGCAATACAGGACTACATGCATGCTAAATAATGGAAGCAGCATGCTATAAACAGAGCTAAGCGATCCCACAATCAATGGATCAGGTCAAAGCTCTGCAGTCCTGCCACATCCAGTCATGAATAGTGGTGGATAATTAAATAACTAACGGGAGGAGGAGGCTACATGAATACCCCCATCCTCAATGATGGCAGAATCCAGCATGCAAGTGCAAAAGACATTTCAGCATTTGCAACCATCTTCAACCAGAAGTGCCTCCTCCTGAGGTCCCCACCATCACAGAAGCCAGTCTTCAACCAATTCAATTCATTCCACGTGATATCAAGAAACGGCTGAGTGCACTGGATACAGCCCTGACAACATCCTGGTTGTCGTGCTAAACACTTGGAGAGAGAAATACTCATGTTTTGCAACTGCCGTTAGCGCCTCCAATGGGGTACTAACAGGATCCAAACCATTTCTCGCCCGAAGGGGGGGCGAAACTGCGCGGGAGTTAGCAGGGATGCAATACCGGTAGCGCCCCACTCCAAGCTGGTAGTACCCTGGGCCGCTGTGCCTTTGCCAATGATGTTATTGTCGTGTGCAGCGCCCCATTTTCACCCTGAGTGGTCCATTTTCACCCCGTGGCAGAAATTGCCCAGTGCTCCGTGAGGGCGCCGTGGCCGATGTCAGCCCTAGCCTTGCAGGTCGCAAACTGGACCTCACTCCACTCGGTTTGCGAAATTTAAAGGGAAAGTGTGCAGCGCCATTTTGTGTTGTCCTCCGACTTACTGGACTGGCCTCCGTCTGATTTTTCGCAGGGTCTATGCTGCAATGGTGAATCCCGGACCTCTGTTTCAGGGCCAGGCTGCGGCTACGGCACCCCGCATCCCCGATGGCTAAGTGGAGGCCCCTGAAACCCACGCACAGCTCGCAGCGTGCTCTCCCATTTAATGGAAGGGGAGGGTCCTGTGATCGCGTCAGCCGCGTAGCGCGCCGACTTGCGCGCGCTTAGTGCCCCAGACCCGCTCCTGACAGGTTGGGAAGCACCCGACATTACGCTCCACTTCCTCCCGGGGACAGTAACCCCAATTTAGGTCATGGGGCAGGACTTCTGTGCCGGCACAGGATGTTGCACCTCCGAAGGTTAGCGCCCCCCAAATGGGTCGATGCACAATTTTGCTCCCTTGTGCTCCAGAACTAACCGTGCCTCTAGCCAAGCTGTTCCAGTACAGCTACACCACTGGCATCTACCTGACAATATGGCAAACTGTCTAGGTATGTCCTGCCCACAAAAAGCATGACAAGTCCAATCCATCCAATTAACATCCCATCAGTCTACTCTCAAACGTCTGCAAAGTGATGGAAGGTATCGTTGACAGTGCTATCAAGCGGCCCTTACTCACCAATAACCTGCTCAACGATGCTCAGTTTGGGTTCTGCCAGGACCATTCGGTTCCAGACCTCAATACAGCCTTGGTCCAAACATGGACAAAAGAGCTGAATTCCAGAGATGAGGTGAGGTGAGAGTGACTGCCCTTGACATCAAGGCAGCATTTGACCGAATGTGGCTCAAGGAGCCCTAGTAAAACTGATGTCAATGGGAATCAGTGGGAAAACTCTCCACTGGCTGGTGTCATACCTAGCACAAAGGAAGATGGTTGTGGTGGTTGGAGGTCAATCATCACAGCCCCAGGATATTGCTGCATGAGTTCCTCAGGGCAGTGTCCTAGGCCCAACCATCTTCAGCTGCTTCATCAATGACCTTCCCTCCATCATAAGGTCAGAAGTAGGGATGTTCACTGATGATTGCACAGTGTTCAGTGCCATTTGCAATTCCTCAGATAATGAAGCAGTCCATGCCCGCATGCAGTAAGACCTGGGCAACATTGATGCTTGGGCTGATAAGTGGCAAGTAACGTTCGCACCACACAAGTGAAAGGCAATGACTATCTCCAACAAGGGAGAGTCTGATCACCACCCCTTGATATTCAATGGCATCACCGAATCCTCCACCATCAACATCCTGGGGGGTCACCATTGACCAGAAACCTAACTGGACCAGCCACATAAATACTTTGGCTACACGAGCAGGTCAGCGGCTGGGTATTCTGCGGCAAGTGTCTCACCTCCTGACTCCCCAAAGACTTTCCACCATCTACAAGGCACAAGTCATGAATGTGATGGAATACTCTCCACATGCTTGTATGAGTGCAGCTCCAACAAGACTCAAGAAGCTTGACACCATCCAGGACAAAGCATTGATTGGCACCCCATCCACCATCTTAAACATTCACTCCCTCCACCACCAGCGCACCGTGGCTGCAGTGTTTACCATCTACAAGATGGACTACAGCAACTCACTTCAACAGGCTTCTTCGGCAACACCTTCCACACCCGTGACCTCTACCATCTAGAAGGATGTGGGCAGTAGGCACATGGGAACAATATCACCTGCAAGTTCCCCTCCAAGTTACACAGCATCCTGACTTGGAAATATATTGCAGTTCCTTCATCGTTGCTGGGTCAAAGTCCTGGAACTCCCTCCCTAACAGCACTGTGGGAATACCTTCACCACACAGACTGCAGTAGTTCAAGAAGGCAGCTCACCATCACCTTCTTAAGGGCAATTAGGGATGGGCAATAAATGTCGGCCTTGCCAACAATGCCCACATCCCAAGGGCGAATTAAAAAAAACATGGCATTGGAAAATGCCCCTCAAAAAGTGGGCTGAACCGGTGTAGTGGCAGTTATACGATGATTCCTGTGTCACTACAGAGCAAAAAAATACACATCAGTGTTGCAAAATTTGTACTTTACCTGCACTGTTAGATTGTGTTAGTATCCTGGCATCTCACTTGTTTGCTGGAGGGAAGGGGGAGTTCAGCGAGGAATCTTACAAAGCTTTATCTGTTTTACCTGTTATTCGTAGACTTCCTCAGGAGATCGGGTGGGATGGGTAGAGTCCTTAATAGGATTAATTGTACATTGTCCTTGGAGGCAATTGGCTTGATGAGGCCAAGCAGCCTGACTTTCGGCCTGAACCGTTAACTCTGTTTCTCTCCTGACAGATGCTGCCTGACCCCTTGAGTGTTTCCAGCATTGTCTTGCTTTTATTACTTTGGTCCATACTTCCTCCTGCTCTGATCCCCAGTGCTCTGCAGGACCTGTTCGGTCCAGATGACCACCTGAATGAGCAGTGGACAGAACCCCTGCCATATTGACATTGATCATGATTGACCGACATGAGGCGTGCATGCAATGGGAGGAGGCTAATTCACTCATTTTGCCACTCTCCCAGGTTGATATCTTAGCACATTGTGTGGCCCAATATATCAAAAATTCCCCAAACTCCTTTCAATGGTGACAACAGGACCTGAACCCATTGAATTGGGCAGCAGCTTCTGTGTTGTCAGGTCACTTGGCTCAGCCACATTTAATTTTTCATCATTTCTGAATCATTCCTCTCTCCTTGTAATCCTCCAGCCTCTGTATCGTACTCCAACCGAGAATGCTTTAACAAAGCCCTGGCTTCGAAATTAGCTGGCGGTAGATGTGCAAACATGCATATAGATGTGCCCTCATAATTCCTTTTCCCCTTCCCTGCCCTCTCTTTACAAAAACTTTTCATCTCTTTAACTACCTTTCTCAGATAGCACAATGGGAACATTCTTGGTTTCACCATTAAAAAAAATGCTTCTTTTTTTTTACTTGTATATTAGAATTCCATTACAATGAAAATTATTCATAGACAATACTCATTTTTTTTAATTGACGTTTTCCCCATTTGATCTACACCCATGTTGAGCCTGCTGCTTCTTTAGCTTTGTGAGTAAAGATGTCAGCACCACAGTTGCTTTGTGACCGGCTTTTCAAGGGCAGTTCCACAATAAAGCACAAGCAAACACATTCCATGATTAACACCGTCACTTTCCACCTTCCCCCAGTGAAGTGAAGTTCTGTGTTGCCATGAAATAGCCCCTGTGCAGTAATAACAGTAAAGCTAATGAAATTCATCAACCACCTGGGTGCTGGATTAAAGTCTGTGACAGTCCTGGGACATGAAGTCGGGTCTACAGAGATAAGGAAAATGCAACTGAACAGCTTCATTATTGGGACACCTAAACAGTGTAAGTCCCACAGGGATATATTATTAATTATATTACATTTTCGTTCAGATCCCAAATTAGACGACAATCCTCTGGGTGAGCGGC
Source organism: Pristiophorus japonicus (assembly GCF_044704955.1). Lineage (NCBI taxonomy): Eukaryota > Metazoa > Chordata > Chondrichthyes > Pristiophoridae > Pristiophorus > Pristiophorus japonicus. Next base: position 171,717,629 of record NC_091984.1, read on the forward strand.
AGATGCACCTTAGATATAACATGTTGTGGTAGTAGAACATGCTGTTCTGACAGCATGAGGAGATATCAGTTAGTAAAACCTGTCCCACCCTCTAAAACATGCCTGTTGGCAGTGATTGTGGCCATGCAGTGATCAGAGACACACGGGCTGTCCTGCCCTTCTAATTGCAGGTGCAATTCTTGCAGGCAGAGATGCTGAAAGTAGATGAATATAAATGGGGAAGTTTGATTTTAATTCCTAAATTTGGTTACCCTCGTATCCAACCTTCAGGTGTGATGTCAAGAGCACCTGTGACTGGATCCACAGTCTGGATCCCAGCCTTGGTAGTCCAAATACAGAAGGGTCCAGCTTGATCTGTCTCTATGCGAGATGCATTCAGAATGTACCTATTGAAATCTGGGCACAGAATGTCTTACAAGAGAACAGGCAAAAAAAATTCTCAATTCAGATACCTTGTAGATTACATCATTACAGTAGATGAAACAGGATCTGACTACTGGATGTTCGCAGGCTGTGCGAAATAGCATGCATTTCCCCAGGGGCTTTTTTTCCTTGGGTCTGTCATATCTGAAATGGCATCAGGAACAAATGCTGTCCCATCTCTTTATAAAGAAGCCTATTACATACACTGTAGGTTAAAAACACGAGCACCAATATTCAGTAAGCACTGACAAAAGCCTCAAATATTATCATTTTTTTCCCCTTTTTTTTCAATATCATTTTTTCCACCAGCGAAACACCTCGCGACTGTGCCTTGCATTTTCTATATTAGTCAATGGAAGCGCCGCTTATGAAGACTACTACCACAATTACAGCTCAGCAATCTCACAATTATTACAGTGGAATTGAATCATTCATAAGTGCATTGCACTGCAGTCCAGAGATCCTTGAACAGCATTGATACCCAGATCAATTTCCCCCATCCTCATCCTTACTCTCAATCCATACAACCAGCTTTTCCAACATTCTACAGCAAATTATTTATGGGGGAATGATGGCAGCAAGCCAGGATTCACACACCAGTACATGAACCAAAAAAAAGCCTTTATTTGAAAGTACGGCAAACCTACAAGAGAGCACAGCAAGAGGGCGAGTGTATTGAGCAAAAGACAGGAGAGCTCCACTTACCCCTGCATGCTCCAGCAGTCAGCTTCTTGTCTTGCCTGGCTGTTTTGTGTACACACAGTGTCAGAGTGCCTCCCTGTCCTTCACAGCAGCATCAATGCCTGCCGGGGGAGGAAGCCAGGATCACTGCAGTGCTGTGTGTCGAAGACAGATCCCAGCAGCCAGCAGCTAGCAGCACTCTTCCTTTACTCTGCTTCTCCCTGCTTGCTCCAGAATGTATGGGTGTGATTTGATTAGCGTGCAGTGAGCAAGCTGTCGTGTGTGTGTGTGTGTGTGTGTGTGTGTGTGTGTGGGGGGGGCGGTGGGGGGTCGGGAGGTGGTTGGGGGGTAGGTCCACGGCAGCACCAGCCACAGAGCCGATATTCCTTTTGACAGGAAGGGTTGAACAGCTCTTCCCGAGACCCACTCACAGCAGCTACAGTAGCACAGCTGATCTGTTTGAGGTGCGCGCTAACAGAAAGTCAGAATGGCCCCCGATTGGCTGCCAGTGGAGGATGCTGTCTGGACTGCCATTACTGCTGGCAAATCATCTTGCCTGCTGCTTGCTGCCTGCTCCATAGCTGTTCAGGGAAAAAGGGGGGATTTGGAAATACAGCCTATACTCTGTTATTATTTCTATCCTTCATTAATCAGACACCTTTTATTGATCAAACACCAACAAAAATAGGGAATAAACATGGACCTCTTTTATAATTAAAAGTTACAATGAATATAAGCATCAGTATTAGAACTCATTCTGTACAATATTGCCGGCCTTTTATCGGGATGGTGCAGTGTGCACTAGCATCCTCATACACTGTGAGCACAACTAGCATTCCAGCAATGTAGGGAAGCACAAAGCTGTGTCTGTTAGAAGCACATGGCCAGCATGAGGAATATTTTTCCCAATTATTTCTTCTTTCGCCTTATTCCATGCAGTTGATTCATAATAAAATACTCCAGTGATGTTTTGTGTTGCTGAACTGTATCCACGTGGTTCATGGCTGCTGCACCAAATGGCTGATTTGCAAAGTTGATGAGAAAATATCCTGCTCAGTAGTACCCCTTTTATAAATCAAATAACCAGGTTGTGCAAATTGATTAAGCTCTCACACACCATCAGGCTCAGTAACTTTTCTCAGTCTTATCATTGTCCTTGTGCGCACCATTCATAATATTGTCCCTGAAATCGCAGAATCATAGATATTTACAGCATGGAAGGAGGTCATTTTGGCCCATTATGTTCGCGTCGGACGACAAAAAGCTATCCAGCCTAATCCCACTTTCCAGCTCTTGGTCTGTAGCCTTGTTGGATATGCCACTTCAAATGCACATCTAAGCACTTTTTAAATGTGGTGAGGGTTTCTGCATCTACCACCCTTTCAGGCAGTGAGTTCCAGACTCCCTCTGGGTGAAAACATTTCCCCTCAAATTCCCTCTAAACTTCCTACCAATTACTTAAAACTATGCCCCCTGGTTGTTGACCTCTCTGCTAAGGGAATTAGGTCCTTCCTATCCACTCTATCCGGGCCCCTCATATTTTATACACCCCAATAAGGTTTCCCCACAGCCTCCTCTGTTCCAAAGAAACAAACCCAGTATATCCAATTTTTCCTCATAGCTAAAATTCTCCAGTCCAGGCAACATGTTCATAAATCTTCTTTGTACACTCTCTAGTGCAATCACATCCTGTAATACGGTGACCAGAACTGCACGCAGTACTCTAGCTGTGGCCTAACTAGTGTTTTACATAGTTCAAGCATAACCTCCATGCTCTTGTATTCTATGCTTTGTCTAATAAAGGCACATATTCCGTATGCCTTCTTAACCACCTTATCCACCTGGCCTGCTACCTTCAGGGATCTGTGGACATGCACTCCAAGGTCCCTTTGTTCCTTTGCACTTCTCAGTATCCTAACATTTAATGTGTATTACCTCAACTTCTCCGGATTGAATTAAATTTGCCACTGTTCTGCCCACTTGACCGGTTCATTGATATCTTCCTGCAGTCTACAGTTTTCTTCTTCACTATCAACCACACAGCTAATTTTTGTATCATCTGCAAACTTCCTAATCATACCCCCTACATTCAAGTCTAAATCATTGATATATTCGACAAAATGTAAGGGACCTAGTACTGAGCCCTGCGGGACCCCACTCGAAACAGCCTTCCAGTCACAAAAACACCCAAGAACAATTACCCTTTGCTTCCTGCCTCTGAACCAATTTTGGATCCAACTTGCCAATTTGCCTTGGATCCCATGGGCTTTTATTTTCATGACCAGTCTGCCATGTAGTAGGTTGGGCCTCTACTCATTGGAATTCAGAAGAATTAGAGGTGATTTTATCGAAACGTATAAGATTATGAGAGGGCTTGACAAGGTGGATGCAGAGAGGATGTTTCCACTGATAGGGGAGATTAGAACTAGGGGGCATAATCTTAGAATAAGGGGCCACCCATTTAAAACTGAGATGAGGAGGAATTTCTTCTCTCAAAGGGTTGTAAATCTGTGGAATTCGTTGCCTCAGAGAGCTGTGGAAGCTGGGTCATTGAATAAATTTAAGACAAAGATAGACAGTTTCTTAACCAATAAGGGAATAAGGGATTAGGTGGAGAGGGCAGGGAAGTGAACCTGAGTCCATGATCGGATCAGCCATGATTGTATTAAATGGCGGAGCAGGCTCGAGGGGCCATAGGGCCTACTCCTGCTCCTATTTCTTATGTTCTTATGTTCTTATGTGGGTCCTTATCAAAAGCCTTGCTAAAATCCATATACACTGCAATAAACGCATTACCCTCATCAACCCTCTTTGTTACCTCCTCAAAAAATTCAATTAAGTTAGTCAGACACGACCTTTCCTTAACAAATCCATGCTGACTATACTTGATTAATCCGAATCTTTCGAAATGAAGATTTATCCTGTCCCTCAGAATTTTTTCCAATAATTTTCCCACCACCGAGGTTAGGCTGACTGGCCTGTAATTACTCGGTCTATCCCTTTCTCCCTTTTTAAACAAAGGTACAACGTTAACAGTCTGTTATATATGCAGACTATAGTTATATTCTCTGTATAGTTGCATAAGATGGAGACATGTTACCTGATGTACTGGCACCACTAGAGGGTGCAACTGATGGAGACCGGGGTTTCCTGCCCCTGTGGCAGAGGCTGTCCACCAGAGGGCACTACGGTGGGAGACCTGAGGGTCACCTGCATAGGTGTGCAGGGCCCAGTATAAAAGGCTGCCCACCGTGCTTGTGCCTCACTCGAGAGTTACGAATAAAGGACCAAGGTGACTACAGTTTGAGTACAACACATTGCCTCATGGAGTCATTCATAAGTGCATTACAGACATAACACAGTCCCCCAGTACCACACCTGAAGCCAGAGAGGATTAGAAAATGATGGTCAGAGCCTCTGCTATTTCCTCTTTTGCTTCTCTGAACCACCTGAGATACATTTCATCCAGGCTTAGGGATTTATCCACTTTCAAATCTGCTAAACCCCTTAATACTTCCTTTCTCACTATGTTTATCTTATCTAATATTTCACACTCCTCCTCCCTGATTGCAATGTTTGCATCGCCCCTCTCTTTTGTGAAAATGGATGCAAAGTATTCATTGGCCTAGAAATCCCGGTTGGCTGCTTCCCGCGGGCGATCGACTGAAAAAGCTAAAAAAGATGTGCACTTACCTGTTCCTGCTGCGCCCACGTGAGATCCCGATCCTGAGGCCTCCACTTACTGCGCATCGGAGCGCGTGCACATCAGGACGTCCGTAAGTTGGAGCTACAGTCATATGGCTCTGGACAGCCAATCCAGGTACAGTATTTTCTCATTCATAATAATGGGAACTTCGTAATTTGGAGTTCCCATTATTATGATTGAGAAACAGCGCCCAAACATTCAAAACAATTATAAAAAATAGAAAAAAATGCACCACATATTTAACATTAATTTAAATTAAAGTTATTTATGTTTAAAAAAAAAATATTTTCCAATTTTTAAAAAAGTTTTTTAAATTATTGTTTAAAATAAACTTACCTTAGCGGACAGTGTTTTTAACATTAAAATGTGTATTTTAAATTTTACTTTACAATGTTTTTGTGTGTTTTAAAACTCTTAGACATGTAAAAGTAGGCTATGTGCCTGCTTTTATCAGGCGCAAGCGTTTTCAGGACATCAGCTGGGCAAGATATGGGTAAATACTGCAATTTTGCCCAGGCGAATGTCCTGGTTCCTGTGATGCAGAAGATCTGTCAAGCTGGAGCTTGACAGATCGGAAAAGCCGGTTTTCAGCGTCCTGGGTCTCTAATAAGCTCTACTCTTTCATTAGTTATCCTCTTGCTCTTAATGTATTTATAAGACATCTTTGGGTTTTCCTTAATTTTACTTGCCAACATTATTTCATGCTCTCTCTTTGCATTCCTAATTTCCTAGTTAATATTAGGGTAGTTGAAAACCCCTACTATTACTACCCTATAGTTTTTGCACTTCTCAGAAATTTTTCTACATATTTGCTCTTCTTTCTCCCTCTGTATTTTCTGTTTTTTTTCTCCATTAACAGTCTTTATTGTCCTGAAATCAGTGATGAATGAATGTTACATTGTTTTTGCACCATGTCATCTGCCACTCAGTCACACCTTCAACTTGCTTGGTGAATTCTGTTCTTTGTCCAAACACTGGAAGTATACCACAGAACATTACTTTCCATCCCCTATTTTGAGTTTTGAGGCAATCCTCATCTATGTGACTTTTAAGCATCTATATTATTTCTCCCAATAGCATTTACCCCAATGTGGACTACCATCACTGGACCTCTCCCTATCGTCCCCAATATCCCCTTTATCCTTTCTTTGGTACATGCTGCTCTAACTCCAGCTCACTATCCTGACTTGTCTTTAAACACAATGGCCATCCACTTCCCTGAACGAGTCCTCTATAATTATAACTTCTCTGTTATTTCATCATTCTGTTCCCTTCATAATGGTCACATTGGTTTGGGATTTAGGCCAGTTTAAAATAGAATGCAAAATCTTTCAATGTGCTAAATACAGGGTGAGTTCTAAAAATCTATAGTTATTTTTAGCAAGGTGTGAAAGTTCTCTCTTTTTTGCACGTTCCTAATCCCTTTTATAGAAAATCAGTAAACAAGGCTTTCTGTAAGATTTTACTGGCGTGGAAGAGCCTCAGTTTCTGACGGAGCTGTGGAAAATTTACCCCATTGTTTGGGAAATGTGAACAACACCCTGCAACAACAACAACTTGCATTTACACAGCGTATTTAACGCAGAAAATGTCCGAAGGCGCTTCACAGGAGCGTAATCAAACAAAACTTGACACCAAGCCACATAAGGAGCTATTAGGACAGGTGACCAAAAGATTGGTCAAAGAAGTAGGTTTCAAGGAGTGTCTTAAAGGAGGTTGTAATGTATGCACCTGTGAGTATGCTCACAGGTTTGTGGAGCTGTTACATTGCGAGTGGCTTAGCCAGTCACGTGATGTTCACAAGATTCAATAAAACCCCAGCCAGTTGGATCTACATCATCCACGATGAGGCATGCAGTTGTGAGCCTCGTGGATGAACTGGTAATGTATAGTGTGATTGTTAAACTTTTGCTGATAAACCAACTAGTTCTTAATAGCAATGTGTTGCTATGAATTCTTAAGCAAAAGACCCATGAAACAAATACGTTACCAAATGGCGATGAAGATGGGATTTTCTTGATGAAGAAATTTTGGTGGAATTTCCTTTTGAAGGCAAATGCAAGCAGACCACACACAGAAAGATGCCACTTTACAGTGGGCCTATGAGTACACCCTGCGAGGGTGGTCTGAAGATCAGACGCATTTCCATCATCGTTAACACGAATTATCATGTGAGCAGGAATGTTTAAAATGGAGCCTGAGAGTAGTCATTATCAGTGCACTACGGGCCAAAGTCTTGACAGAACTTCACAATGAGCATACTGGCATCGTAAGCATGAAAGCGTTGGCCCGAAGTTTTGTTTATTGGCCTGGGTTAGATGAAGACTTAGAATTATTAGTAAGTAAGGGTTAGAATCTCCACTTTTTTTGCATGCTTAACGCCCAGTTTACCGCTGAAATGACATACAGTGCCCATAAATCGCCCATTTTGGCACAAAATGGAAACTGACGGGCATTTTTCGGAAACTTAACGGTGAGCGTTACTTTCTCCATGTGCTTAACATCAGGAAAAAATATTACTGCCTGCCCACTTTTTTGGGGCGGAATCATCAGAATGGGTGAATTCAACGCCCATAATATTGCCCAACGTTACTTTCCGCACGGATTTAACGCCGAGATTCAATATTAATGCCTGCTCACTTTTTTTTGTCGAAAAGAGCATATTTACCAAAAGATCGCCCAGTGTCAATTTCACCACCTCGCACACATATCACCCACAATATCGCTCGCCCAAAAAAACACTGAGAAAAAGTGGAACTAACTGGAACTAATCACAGTGTTATGGACGCCTTGTTCTAGATCACATGTCGCGTCCTTTAAAAGGCTGCTGTGCTTAAAGCTCGGCGGAGTTCGGATCTACTCTGCAGGTCATTGGAGTTGATGTGTGTTGTGTATGAATAAAGAGTCTGACTGGATACTGTGAGTTCAAAGTAAAGTGTGACCGTAGTCTTTTATTGCAGGTCTCCAGAGTTCTTCTCCAGCCTGTGAGGCCTCCTTCAGTACCTGTGCTCCCAAGGGATTGTGGGAACCCTTGGGACTCCAGGGGATGAGCCCTCTGGTGGCTACAAAAGGTATATACAGGTTTACATATATAATAACACTCCCCCCACCCAAAGTCAACAGTGTAACTATTTACAAGGTGAGCCGATCTGGGGCCTTTCTTTCCCTGGTTGATCGTCTCGGTGCAAATGCTGGTTTTGGTGAGTCGTTTGTTGGGCCCTCACTGGGCTGCTGTGCAGCTGGCCTTGCTGGGCTGCCTGGTGTGGTGAGTCCTGCTGGGCTGCTACGGGTGATGGGTTCTGCTTCGTGGCTAACCGTGGTGTCAGTTGCCACTGGTGTGTATTTTGGGGGGGTCAAAGAAGGTAGAGTCCAAAGTGCGTTGCTCAGGATAGTCCATGAATCTGAATTTGATTTGGTCCAAGTGTTTCCGGTGAATGAGTCCATTTGAAAGTTTGACCAGAAATACCCTGCTCCCCTCTTTGGCCACAATAGTGCCGGGAAGCCACTTGGTACCTTGTCCATAGTGCAACACAAATACAGCATCATTGATTTCAATTTCGCATGACACATTTGCGCAATCATGATATGTATTTTGTTGAAGCCGCCTGCTTTCTACCTGTTCATGTAGATCAGGGTGAACTAACTAGAGCCTTGTCTTAAGTGCCCTTTTCATGAGCAGTTCAGCAGGTGGAATCCCAGTGAGCGAGTGGGGTCTCGTGCGGTAGCTAAGCAGGACTCGGGATAGGCGAGTCTGCAGTGAGCCTTCAGTTACCCTTTTCAAGCCTTGCTTGATTGTTTGAACTGCTCGTTCTGCCTGACCATTGGACGTTAGCTTAAATGGGGCAGATGTAACATGTTTGATCCCATTATGGGTCATGAACTCTTTGAACTCGGCAGTGGTGAAATATGGCCCGTTGTCGCTTACAAGGACACTAGGCACTCCGTGCGTGGTAAACATGTCCCGCAGGCTCTCAGTGGTGGCAGTGGACGTGCTTGCCAACATTATCTGACATTCAGTCCATTTGGAGGACGCATCTACAACCAAAGGAACATTTTACCCAAAAACGGGCCTGCATAGTCGACATGAACCCTGGACCACGGCCGTAAACTTAGTGACGCCTCCCTGGGTGCATTGCTTAACTGCGAGGATGTGTTACATTTGTGCACGCAGGACTCGAAGTCCGCATCGATGCCGGGCCATCACACGTGGGATCTAGCTATCACTTTCATCATTACGATGCCTGGGTGAGTACTGTAGAGGTCATTGATGAAAGTGTCCCTACCCTTCTTGGGGACCACTACCCAATTACCCCACAGAAGGCAGTCTGCCTGTATAGACATTTCATCTTTGCGCCGCTGGTACGGCTTTATCTCTTCCTGCATTTCCACTGAGACACTGGACCAGTTCCTGTGAAGCACACAATTTTTTACCTGGGACAGTAAAGGGTCCTGGCTTGTCCAGGTTCTAATGTGTTGGGCTGTGACTAAATCTGCTGGCTGCGCCATTTCCAACCCGTGGTGGGCAATGGCAGCCTACTGAGAGCATCGGCACAGTTTTCTGTGCCTGGCCTGTGGCGGATGGCGTAGTCGTATGCGGACAACGTGAGCGCCCATCTCTGGATGCGGGCCGATGCATTAGTATTTATTCCCTTACTTTTGGAGAAAAGGGATATCAGTGGCTTATGGTCAGTTTCCAATTCAAATTTGAGCCCAAACAGATATTGATGCAATTTCTTCACCCCATAAACACATGCTAACACTTCTTTTTCAATCATGCTGTAGGCTCTCTCAGCCTTAGACAGACTTCTGGATGCACGAGCAATCGGTTGCAATTTCGCAGATTCATTAGCTTGTTGCAATACACACCTGACGCTGTACGACGACGCATCACATGCTAGTACCAAACACTTACATAGATCATACAACACAAGCAATTTGTTTGAACACAACAATTTTCTAGCTTTTACAAAGGCATTTTCTTGGCTTTTGCCCCATTCCCATTCATCTCCTTTATGCAGTAAGGCGTGCAGTGGTTCTAACAGTGTGCTCAGACCCAGTAAGAAGTTACCAAAGTAGTTCAGGAGTCCTAGAAATGACCACAGCTCAGTCACGTTCTGGGGCTTCGGTGCATTCTCGATTGCCTCCGTCTTTGAATCGGTGGGCCTGATGCTGTCCGCCGCGATTCTTCTACCCAGGAACTCCACTTCAGGTGCCAGGAAAACGCACTTTGAACATTTTAACCTGAGCCCCACATGGTTGAATAGACTAAGAACCTCCTCCAGGTCCTGCAGATGCTCAACTGTGTCCCGACCTGTAACCAAGATGTCGTCCTGGAAGACCACGGTGTGCGGGACTGACTTCAGTAAGCTTTCCATGTTTCTCTGGAATATCGCCGCAGTTGATCGAATTCCAAACAGGCATCTGTTGTAGATGAAGAGACCTTTGTGCGTGTTGATGCAGGTGAGGCCCCTCGATGATTCCTCCAGCTCCTGCGTCATGTAGGCCGAGGTCAAGTTCAGCTTCGTGAACGTCTTTCCTCCCGCCAGCGTAGCAAAAAGGTCGTCAGCCTTTGGCAGTGGGTATTGATCCTGCAGAGAGAAACGATTGATAGTTACTTTGTAATCACCACAGATTCTGATGGTGCCGTCTCCCTTGAGGACTGGGACAATTGGACTGGCCCACTCGTTGAATTTGATCGGCGAAATTATGCCCTCTCTTTGCAGGCGGTCTAGCTTGATCTCTACCCTTTCCCTCATCATATACGGTACTGCTCTCGCCTTGTAATATATGGGTTGTGCGGAATTAGATGGATCTACACTTTTGCTCCTTGGAACTCCCCGATGCCTGGTTCGAACAGCTAAGGGAACTTGTTTAGGACCTGGGCACACGAAGTGTCGTCAGAGGACGAGAGCGCTCGGACGTCGTCCCAGTTCCAGCGTATCTTTCCCAGCCAGCTCCTGCCGAGCAGCGTGGGACCATCGCCCGGTACCACCCAGAATGGTAGCTTGTGCACCGCTCCATTGTAGCAGACCTTTACAGTAGCACTGCTGATTACGGGAATCAGTTCCTTTGTGTAAGTTCTCAGTTGTGTGAATGGGAGTCAGGACTGGTCATTTGGCCTTGCTGCACCACAATTTATCAAAAGTCCTTTTGCTCATAATGGACTGGCTCGCACCCGTGTCCAGCTCCATTGACACCGGAAGTCCATTCAGTTCAACCTTCAGCATTATTGAGGGACACTTTATGGTAAATTTGTGCACCCCATACATCTCTGCCTCCTCGGTCTGAGGCTCTGGTGCATCGTGATTCGCCGTGGATCTGTCCTCCTCTGCAACATGGTGGTTTGCAGGATTAACAGGATTTGCAGCTCGCCTGCACATACTTTGGAGGTGTCCCATTGTTCCACAGCCCTTGCAAACGTGCCCTTTGAAGCTGCATGAATGAAAACGATGATCATCCCCCGCAGCGCCAACAAGGTGTTAATGACCTTGCATTAATCACCCTTGATGGTGGACTCTGAGACATCTGCAGACGTGCAGCTGCAGGCGTGTGGGGCCTGCCCTGTACGTTGCGATTTGAAAATAACATCACTTCATTCACAGTACTTGTAACAGCACTCGTGTGCTGAGAGATTTGCTTAGTATTGTCACTGGTGGCAATGAACGCCTGGGCTATCGCTATGGCTTTACCTAAGGTTGGGGTCTCTACAGTCAAAAGTTTGCGAAGTATCACTTCATGGCCAATACCAAGTACGAAAAAGTCTCTGAGCATGTGCTCGAAATGTCCTTCAAATTCGCAATGTCCTGCAAGGCGTCTTAGCTCGGCGACATAACTCGCCACTTCCTGGCCTTCAGACCTTTTGTAGGTGTAGAACCGGTACCTCGCCATCAGAACGCTTTCCTTCGGGTTCAGATGCTCCCGCACCAGTGTGCACAAATCATCGTACAATTTCTCTGTGGGTTTCGCTGGAGCAAGCAGATTTTTCATGAGGCCATATGGTGGTGCCCCGCTGACGGTGAGGAGAATCGCCCTTCGTTTGGCAGCATTCGCTTCTCCTTCCAGCTCGTTGGCCACGAAGTATTGGTCGAGTCGCTCCACGAAAATTTCCCAATCATCTCCCTCCGAAAATTTCTCCAGGATGCCCACTGTTCTCTGCATCGTTGGGTTCGTCATCTGTATCTCGTCACCAGTTGTTGTGTATGAATAAAGAGTCTGACTGGATACTGTGAGCTTAAAGTAAAGTGTGACCTTAGTCTTTTATTGCAGGTCTTCAGAGTCCTTCTCCAGCCTGTGAGGCCTCCTTAAGTACCTGTGCTCCCACAGGATTGCGGGATCCCTTGGGACTCCAGGGGATGAGCCCTCTGGTGACTGCAAAAGGTATATACAGGTTTACATATATAACAATGTGAACATCTGTAAAAACATCTTGACCATCCTGTGACCGATTGGAATTCAATAGGTGTCTTCATCAGGACATTCCTTGTTTGTGACCAATTGATGGAAAACAGAAAGCTACAACGTGGGCTGTCCTTTCTCATTTTCTCTTGGTGACCAATTACATGCAGCAGACTCGACATCATCGAAGGAATGCTCCACTGCATTATGTGCCCAATGTAAGACTTGAAAGACAGATGGGGAGGACCAGATGTTACACCCCCCGCAAGCAGAAGGAGAAGCATTCTTACCTGGACTTGCCCGACACCACCTGCCTTCGGAGACTGTGCTTCCACAAAGAGATTATCACTGATGTATGCCAGCTGATACGGGCAGATCTGCAGCCTGCCAGCACCATCAGTCGAGGTCAAAGTCACCACGGCACTGTCGTTCTATGTCTCGGTTCTTTTCAGGCCACAGCTAGAGACATTTGCGGACTTTCTCAGTATGCCACACCCCAAGGTGCAGGGAGCAATAGACTGTATGCACATCGCGATGCAGGCACCTTTTCAGGATGCTGAGGTTTTCAGGAACTGCAAGGGATTCCACTCCCTGAGTGTCCAACTGGTTGTCGACAACCAGCAAATTATACTGGCATTGAATGCTCAATTTCCAGGCAGAATCCATGATGCTCACATCCTGCGTGAGAGCATTGTCACTGACTTGTTTAACAATGAGCCACAAGGTCAATGCTGGATGCTTGGTGACAAAGGATATGACCTCTTCACCTGGCTGATGAGCCCCCTGCGTGACACCCACACCAAAGCCGAGAGGCGATACAATGAGAGCCACAGAGGAACTCGCAATATAGTGGAGAAAACCATTGGAGTGCTGAAGCAGCGCTTTAGATGCCTGGACCACTCAGGAGGCGAGCTCCAATACCACCCTGAGCAGGTAGCTAAATTCGTGGTGACGTGCTCCATGCTGCACAACTTGGCTATCAGGAGCGGACAAGAATTGCGTGATGAGTCTGACAGTCCACCTCATCAGAGAGCGGTAGAGGAGGACGAGGAGGCGGACGCTGACATCGGCCCAGACAATCAGGCCGATGCTGAAGCCATGCCCCCATCCCCCTGTAGACTGCATGAAAGGGCCCATAGTGGCATGATAGCTGCAAGAGCCTTATGTCAGGAGCTCATCAATGATCGCTTTACCTGAAAGAATGTTGGTGTTATTTACACGGTTGACACACTGCTGGGTGTGCAGGTCATACATCAATGGTGGGCATCACCTTGGTGACAGTTAAAGTTTAAGTTGATTCAAGTTAAGTGCCATTATACTCTTTGATGTTAAGGAATCAGCAGCGTGTAATGGTGCAACTATCTGAGCCAATACGCTACAAGGTTTTGTTAAATAAAAAACATTTAAACCGAACATTAGTCTAAAATCATTAGTATTACTGTACAAAACAACCCTTCCCCCCAACCTCCCCCCCCCCCCCCCCCGGTTGTCCTCCCCACCTCTACCCTTTCCACTTCCCCTCCTGACCCCAAGCTGCCTGGCCGAGGAGGTCCTCAGGCGATGCTTCATTGGGGGGGGGGGGGGTGGGGGGAGGCGCAGTGATGGCTGAAGCACTGCTTGGACAGATACGGGAGAGGATGGTCCCGAGGTGGGAACATGCTCCGAGCCAGAAGCAAGATGTTGCTGCTGGCTCTCATGTGTGGTTGGCAAAGGCTGTGCGGCACCTTGGGGTGCAGTGCCACACTCCGGAACCACTGAGAATCCTCTGCCATTAGTGTTCCTGACTACCAGCTCCAGGGTCGCCTCCATCCCTTCCATGTTATATCTTATTTGCCAACTATGTTCTTGGTGCTTAGTAGGATTTTTGCTACTGGTGAATCTCCGTCGTGCCTCTCACAACAACCAGACAAGCACACACCACATCCACACACGCTTTCAGTCCCTCTGAGCTCCCTCTCTTTCTGTCTCCACTTCTGTGCATGTCATGATGACCCTTGACCTCCTGAATCGCGGGAATCGAGCGTTGCCATGCTGTTGCTAAGGATCGGCACACTTTACGGCAGAAGGTCAAAAAAATTTTACGCTACTGCCCATTTGATATCGCTCATGGTAACGCCCATTTTCAAAAATGGAAACTCGGTGTTTTGAGAATGGCCGAGAAGCCGGCGATCTGAAAACCCTTTTTTAATGGCCACGCCAGAAATAACTCCTATTTTTGAGTGATAAGCACAAAAGTGAAGATCCTAGCCCTAAGTGTACTATCTGTCAAGACTGCAGGGCCATGCCTGCTAAGACACCACTGCAAACATGGACTTGGCCAATTAGACCATTCCAAAGAATACATATTGATTTTTGCGAGAGGGGTAGTGATAATTTTCTGGTTCTAATCAATAGCCATTTGGAATGGCTGGAAATACAGCATATGGGGTCATCTACAGTACAGAACGTACATTGGATGAACTACGGGATATTTTTGTATACCATGGTCTGCCCGAAGAAATGGTATCAGATAATAGGCCGCAATTTCGGTCCACTCAATTTGAGAATTTTGCCAGACACACCGGTATCAAACACACATTGGTAGAACCATATCACCCTGCTTTGAATGGGGCTGCTGAAAGGTCGGTCAGGATTGTCAAGGATGCTTTGCGGAAAAAAGTTCTACAGGCTGGATCATCTGTGAGCATGAAGCACAGGTTAGCGAATTTTCTTTTCAAATACAGAACTACGCCTCATTCTTCAACAGGGTACACATCTGCTGAATTATTGATGATGCGTAGGCTGAGGATGCATCTCAGTTTATTGCAACCGAAATTGTCTGATAAGGTAGAGAAGGCACAATCAGTGCAGAAACATCATTATCATTCTGGAACGAAAGAGCGATGCTTTCAGAAGGGTGATCAGGTCAGAGTTATCAGTCCATCGAAAAGGGCAAGTCGACGCAAATGCGACATTGGTACAATTATTCGGGTATGAGGCACCAAGCAGTGCCTGGTCAAAATTCGTGAATACATCAGGAAGTTTCATGTGGATCAAATGTTTCTAGCAAGTGATGCACCTTCGCTACCACAAGTAGATGATTATGAGTCTGACTTGAATGATGATCAGAGTCAATTGGCAGAACCAAGTACTTCATCGAATACAACGGTCACAACGTCCATATCCCCACCAACTCAGATGCAGCTGACTGAAGGCAGTTCTGTGGGTATGGGACAATCTCACAGAGACTCTATATCTTCCGTGGTGGAAGGTGTAGTTAGAGTTCAGTTGAGAAGATCAATGAGAAAACGCAAACCAACTAGACAGGATATTGATAACTTGGAATATCAAGATCTTATGAAGAAAGCTAACACTAGGACTGATGTAAGGGTTTCAAGGAAACTCAAGATGACACAGGAAGATAGAAGTCAGGAATTCTGGGCTACACGCCCTGAAAACAGAAATTCCCCAAGACATTCTCCTGTGTCAAGTAGGAATATAAAAAATGAGCATAGCCAGCCAATTGCAAAGAAATGGAGGTCGGAGCAGGAGGAAGCTAAAAAGTTACAACAGGACGCTCAGTCTCAGCAGTCGCATTTGTAAAATTGTAAACATGATAAGTAATCTTTTGAAATATTGTATCAATACGTTGCTTCTAAAAAAATGGGAAGCAGTGTAATGTATACATGCTCACAGGTTTGTAGATCTGTTGCATTGTGAGTGGCTTAGCCAGTCACGTGATGTTAACATAGAAACATAGAAAATAGGTGCAGGAGTAGGCCATTCGGCCCTTCGAGCCTGCACCACCATTCAATGTGATCGTGGCTGATCATGCAACTTCAGTACCCCATTCCTGCTTTCTCTCCTTACCCCTTGATCTCTTTAGCCGTAAGGGCCACATCTAACTCCCTTTTCAATATATCTAACGAACTGGCCTCAACGACTTTCTGTGGTAGAGAATTCCACAGGTGCACAATTCTCTGATTGAAGAAGTTTCTCCTCATCTCGGTCCTAAATGGCTTACCCCTTATCCTTAGATTGTGACCCCTGGTTCTGGACTTCCCCAACATCGGGAACATTCTTCCTGTATCTAACCTGTCCAATCCCGTCAGACTTTTATATGTTTCTATGAGATCCCCTCTCATTCTTCTAAATTCTTCTTCTGAATGTAAGCCGAGTCGATCCAACCTTTCTTCATATGTCAGTCCTGCCATCCTGGGAATCAGTCTGGTGAACCTTCACTGCACTCCCTCAATAGCAAGAATATCCCTCCTCAGATTAGGAAACCAAAACTGTACACAATATTCAAGGTGTGGCCTCACCAAGGCCCTGTACAACTGCAGTAAGACCTCCCTGCTCCTATACTCAAATCCTCTCGCTATGAAGGCCAACATGCCATTTGCCTTCTTCACCGCCTGCTGTACCTGCATGCCAACTTTCAATGACTGATGTATCATCATACCCAGGTCTCGTTGCACCTTCCATTTTCCTAATCTGTCACCATTCAGATAATATTCTGCCTTCCTGTTTTTGCCACCAAAGTGGATAACCTCACATTTATCTACATTATACTGCATCTGCTCTGCATTTGCCCACTCACCTAACCTGTCCAAGTCACCCTGCAGCCTCTTAGCATCCTCCTCACAGCTCACACTTCCACCCAGCTTAGTGTCATCTGCAAACATGACGATATTACATTCAATTCCTTCGTCAAATCATTAATGTATATTGTAAATAGCTGGGGGCCCAGTACTGAACCTTGCAGTACCCGACTAGTCATTGCCTGCCATTCTGAAAAGGACTCGTTTATTCCTACTCTTTGCTTCTTGTCTGCCAACCAGTTCTCTATCCACATCAATACATTACCCCCACTTCCATGTGCTTTAATTTTGCACACTAATCTCTTGTTGGGACCAAGTCAAAGGCCTTTTGAAAGGCCAAATACACCACGTTCTCCCTTGTCCACTCTACTAGTTGCATCTTCAAAAAATTCTAGAAGATTTGTCAAGCATGATTTCCCTTTCATAAATCCATGCTGACTTGGACCGATCCTATCACTGCTTTCCAAATGCGCTGCTATTACATCTTTAATAATTGATTCCAACATTTTCCCCACTACCGATGTCAGGCTAACCAGTCTATAATTCCCTGTTTGCTCTCTCCCTCCTTTTTTAAAAAGTGGGGTTACATTAGCTACCCTCCAATCCATAGGAACTGATCCAGAGTCTATAGAAAGTTGGAAAATGACCACCAATGCATCCAGTATTTCGCCACTTCCTTAAGTACTAGGGGATGCAGACTATCAGGCCCCGGGGATTTATCGGCCTTCAATCTCCCTAACAAAATTTCCTAATACGGATTTCCTTCAGTTCATCCTTCTCACTAGACCCTCAGTCCTCTAGTATTTCCGGAAGGTTATTTGTGCCTTCCTTAGTGAAGATAGAACCAAAGCATTTGTTCAATTGGCCTGCCATTTCTTTGTTCCCCATTACAAATTCACCTGATTCTGACTGCAAGGGACCTACATTTGTCTTCACTAATCTTTTTCTCTTCACATATCTATAAAAGCTTTTGCAGTCAGTTTTTATGTTCCCTACAAGCTTACGCTCATACTCTTAATTAAACCCATTGTCCTCCTCTGCTGAATTCTAAATTTCTCCGCAGTCCTCAAGACTCTATAAAATCACAGTCCGTTGGATCTAGGTTATCCACAATGAGGTATGCAGTTGTGAGCGTAATGGATGAACTGGTAATGTGTAGTGTGATTGTTAATAAATCAACTAGTTATTAATAGCAAAGTGTTGCTGTGAATTCTTAAGCAAAGAATCCATGAAGCAAATATATTGCAGAGATGAGCAAGGTAGAGAAGCGGAGAGATTCAGGGAGGTATTCCAGAGCTTAGGGCCCAGGCAACTGCAGGCACGGCCGTCAATGCTGGAGTGATTAAAATCGAGGATGCACATGACGCAGGAATTGCAGAGCGCAGAGATTTGGGAGAGTTGTTGGGCTGAAGCAGATTACAGAGATATAGAGGGGTGAGACCATTGAGGGATTTTAAAATAAGGATGAGAATTTTAAAATTGAGGTGTTGCCGGACCGGGAGCCAATGTTTATCAGCAAACACAGGAGTAATGGATGAACGGGACTTAGTATGAGTTAGGATATGGGTAGCAGAGTTTTGGATGAGATCAAATTTATGAAGGGTGAAAGATGGGAGGCCAGCCAGGAGAGCATTGGAATATTGGAATAGTCAAGTCTCGGGGTAACAAAGACATGGATGAGTATTTCAGCAGTAGATGAACTGAGGCAAGGGCGAAGTCGAATGATATTACAAAGGTGGAAGTAGGCAGTCTTGTTAATGGAGTGGATACCTGGTGGGAAACACATCTCCAGGTCAAATAGAACACCAAGATTTGTGAACAGTGTGGTTCAGCCTCAGACAGTTGCCAGGATGAAGTCGATAGCTAAGGAACAGAGTTTGTGGCGGGGATCAAAGACAATGGCTTTGGCGTTCCCAATATTTAGTTGGAGGAAATTTGTGCTCATCCAGTACTGGATGTCGGAGAATCAGTGTGACAACTTAGTGAGTGAGTGACAGTGGTGAGGTTGAGAGGTGTTGGTGAGGTAGAGCTGGGTGTTGTTAGCATAAATGTGGAACCTGATGTTGTGTTTGTGGAAGATGTCACCAAGGGGCAGCATTTAGATGAGAAATAAGAGGGGGCTGAGAATAGATCCTTGGGGGACACCAGAAAGAATGGTGCAGAAGAGAAGCAATTGCAGGTGATTCTCTGGCTATGACTGGATAGATAAGAATGGAACCATTCAGCTGTGTGTAGGCTGACTAGCGTTAAATTAAAAGATCAACTGTTGACTGTTGTTTATACCAAAACTGTGTTGTTCTGTATGTGTCCTACTTTTTAAAAAATTCTGTAATTAAATCTAGTTAGTTAGCTCAAAACCTGACACAAGCTCAATGGGTTGAAGGTTGGGCAGGTTCCACAAAGGGAGCATGATCCTCTCTGGCATACAACCAGACAGTGAAGGTGAAAATGATCCCCATCGATTATTATTTCTGAGGTCCTGCTGTAATGCACTGATCAGAAACACTAGGTGTAACAGGGCATTGTTAGGTTCACTATCTGTCTGCTTTTGAACCAGATTGTGCCATTTCTAAAGCGGGTCTTTGTAAATTCCCAAAATGTAAATCATGATGGGTGGCATTGTACCGTTCAGGGAGTTGACTACTCTTTCCAGGTTGGTCAACATGGTCCCCATGCTCTGTATGAAGCCCCATCATAAGTTGGACTGCTCCATGCTCTGAACCATTGCACACAAGCTTGTTGGCAGAATGCCCAGTGCACCTAGCATTTCCTGATGTATGGCCATTAGCTTTCCATACTACGGTAACCTAGCTTTGAGGTTAGCATGTAAGTCTTCTGCAGCAGAGCTAATATGCAATCTCACCCTCCGGCAAGCTGGCATCTGGGGTGTCCTATCCCTCTGCCCTCATTATCCCCCTGCCCTAGTTCCTGTACATATGCCCAGTGATCCACCACATGAAGACCACACCTCTACACTACCCTCTAAAGTATGCCTGGTGTCAGTCTCTGAACTGGTGCTTGCAAGGGTGAAATTGCGTGACAGTGCATCTACAAGAATGTTGGGGCCCTCTTCTCAAAGTGCCACAGGTGCTTCCAAATTCTCTGCAGCTAAAATGAAAGACAGGGAAAGGTGCATCAAAGGGTGAGCATGAAAGAAGTGACTGGTTAAAGTATCTGCAGTTTGTCATGCAGAGTGTGTAGGGTGGAGATAAAAGAAACGGAGAAGGAGTGAAGAAATCCTGCGCAACTTCTACTCGAGCATTACCAGTCACTACAGGAATGACTCTGTTCCTTCCTGTGATGCTAGCACGTTTTCTTCGCGAGGTGCAAGTGTGTACAGGCGGGCTCTGCCTGCTCAGTGATGATCTTCTCCTGCAAGAAATAAGAAATTGTTAGTGACATCCTTGTGAAGTGTTTAGAGACTATGGCCGGGAAATTGTGTCACGCCCTGTTTGGGAGCGGTAATGTCCGCGAGGCAGGACTACCTGCGCCAGACGTGGAAGACCCGCCCCGCTCGTGAAATTGGAGTTACCGCCCTCGAGAGGAAGGGGAATGCAGAAAAACGGGCTCCACTTCCTCACGGGGCCATTAAAGGGGAGGGCCAAGCTGCAGACTCTGCAGAGCCCAACCTGGACCACCAGGGTGCAGGGTGCTGTGCCATCAACCCGGCACTCAAATGGAGTGCCGGGCTGTGGCATGGACCCTGTGTTCCAGGAGACAACGGGCCGCGACAAGTAAGTTGGACGATTTTTTATTCACGCGCACGTCACCTCCTCTTTAACTAGTGCCCATCGAGCTGTTGCAGCATCAGGGGGCGATATTGAATTTTTGCTCCAGGGCGAAAACGGGTCGCTACGCATGGCAATGACATCATCTGGTTACCTCTACTGATTACCGCTGCCACTAAACTCCCGTAGAATTTAGAAGGAGTAGATAGCGGTGGCCGGGCAATAAGTCTTTTGGACCCCGTTAGCGCCTCCCTGGGTCGCTAACGGGAGGCGCAAACGACCCCAATTTCTCCCCCTATGCCTGTGGTGGTAAAATAGTTGGTCAAACCCTACGCTACTCTTATAAAACGATAGATGCTGTAATATAAGTAGAAATACGAGGGATCTTTGAGACTTGTTTGCTCTCTTCCTCTATCAAAGCTTCCTCTCAGGTCAAAAGACAATTCCATAAATAATTGGATTGCTCTACCAAAGGGTCAGCACAGACAAAATAGACCAAATGGCCTCCGGTGCTGATTCATTCTATGATTTTGAATATTAGATTTGAATGAATTATTATCTTCACCCCCTCCACCATTTTCTCCTCATCAACTCTTGAAGGCACCGACTCCTTGTTGGGATGTATGGTTCCAGGAATGCAGACTGCCTTTTTTTTAATTCGTTCATTGGATGTGGGCGTCATTTATTGCCCATTCCAAATTGCCCTTGAGAAGGTGGTGTTGAGGCACCTCCTTGAACCGCTGCAGTCCATGTGGTGAAGGTACTCCCACAGTGCTTTAGGGAGGGAGTTCCAGGATTTTGACCCAGCAATGATAAAAGCACAATGATATATTTCTAAGTCAGGATGGTATGTAACTTGGAGGGTAACTTTCAGGTGATGGTGTTCACATGCGCCTGCTGCCTTTGTTCTTTTCGGTGACAAATGTAGGTCCCTTGCAGTCAGAATCAGGTGAATTTATAATGGGGAACAAAGAAATGGCAGACCAATTGAACAAATACTTTGGTTCTGTCTTCACTAAGGAAGACACAAATAACCTTCCAGAAATACTAGGGGACCGAGGGTCTAGCAAGAAGGAGGAACTGAAGGAAATCCTTATTAGTCAGGAAATTGTGTTCGGGAAATTGATGGATTGAAGGCTGATAAATCCCCGGGGCCTGATAGTCTGCATCCCAGAGTACTTAAGGAAGTGGCCCTAGAAATAGTGACTGCATTAGTGGTCATTTTCCAACATTCTATAGACTCTGGATCAGTTCCTATGGATTGGAGAGTAGCTAAAGTAATCCCACTTTTTAAAAAAAGGAGGGAGAGAGAAAATAGATCGGTCAGCCTGACATCGGTAGTGGGGAAAATGTTGGAATCAATTATTAAAGATGTAATAGCAGTGTATTTGGAAAGCAGTGACAGGATTGGTCCAAGTCAGCATGGATTTATGAAAGGGAAATCATGCTTGACAAATCTTTTAGAATTTTTTGAAGATGTAACTAGGAGAGTGGACAAGGGAGAACCAGTGGATGTGATGTATTTGGCCTTTCAAAGGGTTTTTGACAAGGTCCCACACAAGAGATTAGTGTGCAAAATTAAAGCACATAGAATTGGGGGTAATGTATTGATGTGGATAGAGAACTGGTTGGCAGACAGGAAGCAAAGAGTAGGAATAAATGGGTCCTTTTTAGAATGGCAGGCAGTGACTAGTCGGGTACTGCAAGGTTCAGTGCTGGGACCCCAGCTATTTACAATATACATTAATGATTTAGACAAAGGAATTGAATGTAATATCGTCATGTTTGCAGATGACACTAAGCTGGGTGACAGTGTGAGCTGTGAGGAGGATGCTAAGAGGCTGATTTCCCTCCAACCACCACAACCGTCTTCCTTTGTACTAGGTATGACTCCATCCAGTCGCGTGTTTCCCCCTGTTTCCCATTAAATTCAGTTTTACTAGGGCTGCTTGATGCCACACTTACTCAAATGTTGCCTTGATGTTACCTTGATGCCAAGGGCAGTCACTCTCACCTCACCTTTGGAATTCAGCTGTTTTGTCCATTCTTGGAACAAGGTTGTAATGAGGTCTGGAGCTGAGTGGAACCCAAACTGAGCATCGGTGAGGAGGTTATTGGTGATAAGTGCCACTTGAAAGCACTGTCGACGACATCTTCTAACACTTTGCTGATCATTGAGAGTAGACTGTTGGAGTGGTAATTGGCCGGATTGGATTTGTCCTTCTTTTTGTGGACAGGACATACCTGGGCAGTTTTCCACATTGTCGGATAGATGCCAGTGTTGTAGCTGTACTGGAATAGCTTGGCTAGTTCTGGAGCACAAGTCTTCAGCACGGCAGCCGGGATGTTGTCGGGGCCCATTGCCTTTGCGATATCCATTGCGTTTTTTGATATCGAATCGAATTGGCTGAAGACTGGCTTGAGTGATGGTGGGGGACCTCAGGAGGGGGCCTGCTGGTACCTCATTCAAGTTACTTTTCTTGGAGTGTGAGCCTAGTGAATGAATGTAGGCAGACTATTCAGCCTTGGGGAAGCAACACAGCCGAGCTTTATCCTATGGCTCCCAGACTTCGCACGAACATTTTTACAGCAGAAATCTTTGATAGCAATCAGCAAGAGGAACCCTGGCTGGTTCTTCTCTTTCGTAGTCCAGGAACATCACGGAAATTGACGAGCGTTCACTGCTGCCTTGCAGCAATCAGCAACTATCACCTTTTATCTGATGTAAGTCCTGTGATATGGTCAGCTCTATCTGACTGAACATAGCTCTCTATTGTTACTTGCCAGAAATAAACCCTCAGCTGAAAATACAGTGAAGCACTGTTAGTGCTAATTTAACTACAGGATACCAACTGGGCAAAAACAATTGCAAACACAAGTATATTCAAGGACATTCACGCATAAATTAAAATAACAGAATAACTTTTCTATTGAGGATTGGGAACTAAGCGCTAAAAATTTGTGGCAGCCACGAGAGTTGCCAGTGTCACATGGCCTCGGGTTAATGGCCGCTGAAAATGGACGAAGCACTACAGGAATAAAATTTGCGCAGGAGACTAAAGATTATGAGCCCAGCGCTAACTTACTATGTAACACCCTCTTGGTGGCGTTAGTGCAGGCATGGGAGTCGATGTTCCCGTCCTGAAGTGGCGCCCAGCTTCTAACAGCCTCTGGGAGCGAGGCTATGGAGTTTGCAAGGAATTGTGGGTAATTCAGATCTAATAAAAATTAAAATGAAGTGAAAACTGCAGTTTTCAGCCCTTACCGGTTTAAAAAAAATTAACAGTAAAAGGAATTCCCAAATGGGAGTGTTCAGCTCTTAAAGCTGAATTTCCCTCCGAACCCCAAAAAATGGGAAAAGTGCTTCAGCACTAAACAAACGGCTCAGCAAGCCAGGGAAGGGGCACCCAGGGTCTCGCACACAGCATTCCTGCTTTGTGCAGGGGGTCAACACTGTAAGAGAGATCCTGTACCCACAGGGGCCAGGAGCCCCCTCTAGAAAGAACGATGTGAGACCGCATCACCAAGGCTGTCACTGCCAGCAGTGTCGCCCCCACCACCTGGCTCCAGTGCCCAAAAAAGCTTCATGACCTCAGACCACTGGTCATGTTCAGTGAATGCATCTTCAAAAGCCATATCCTACCAACTGCATCACTAGCCTCACACACTGCTCAATGCACGACTCCCTCCTGCCACAAATCACTCACCAACCAACAATCTCTACCAATCACAAGGCACACCTCTCATTCCTCGCCTCACCTCACCCCCTTAGAGGAGACTGTGCTGGCCATTCTTGACAGGGGCATGGCTGAACCCTTGGCCGGCGGCAGGGCACAAAGGATACAAGATGCTGGTATCCTCTTACGTTATCCTCCTTCTGGCATGCACCTCTTGCTTTTCCGTCCTCCCCTCACCACAACTCCACCCTTGTGCCTTCCGCTTTTCACACACCCAAGAAATGTAGTCTGCCCAGCCAGTGGTTGGCCAAGATGAGGGAGAGAAGAGTGAAAAAGAAGAAGAAGAAATACTGTCACTCGATTTGATGCACCCAGCCACCAGCTCTTCAAGGTTGACCAACAAGGACATTTGCAGTGTCCTCCACTGAAAGTCTTCCACCAGCCATGCTGCAGCCTCTGGGGTAGCACTGCATGACATCAGTAAGATAGGCAAAGGCACACACAAGACCTTCATGAAGAGAATGCATAAGAGTGATGAGTTGATTTCTTCATGTCATAGTGGATGGATAGATGTATAAAGTTGGATTCTTTTTTAAATTAGTTCCTGGCATGTAAGCATCACTGGCAAGGCCAGCATTTATTACCCATTCCTAATTGCCCTCGAGAAGGTGGTGGTGAGCCACCTTCTTGAACCGCAGCAGTACTTCTGGCGAAGTTTACTCCCATTGTGCTGTTAAGGAAGGAGTTCCAGGATTTTGATACAGTGTCGATAAAGGAATGCGATATATTTTCAAGTCAGGATGGTGTGTAACTTGGAGCGGAACTTGGAGTTGATGGTGTTCCCATGTGCCTGCTGCCCTTCTCCTTCTCGGTGATAGAGGTCGCAGGTTTGGGAGGTGCTATCCAAGAAGCCTTGGTGAGTTGCTGCAGTGCATATTGTATATGGTACACACTGTAGCCATAGTGCGCCAGTGGTGGAGGGCGTGACTGCTTAAGGTAATCAAGCGGGCTGCTTTGTCTTGGATGGTGTCTAGCTTCTTGAGTGTTGTTGGAGCTGCATTCATCCAGGCAAGTGGAGAGTATTCCATTATATTCCAAACTTGTGCCTTGTAGATGGTGGAAAGGCTTTGGGGAGTCAGGAGGTGAGTCTCTGACCTGCTTTTGTAACCACAGTATTGATGTGGCTGGTCCAGTTAAGTTTCTGGTTATAGATGACTCGCCAGGATGTTGATGCTGGGGGATTCGATGATTGTAATGCCATTGAATGTCAAAAGGCAGTGTTTAGATTCTCTCTTGTTGGAGATGGTCATTGCCTGGCACTGTGTGGTGTGAATGTTACTTACGTAATTACCTAGGTATTCTGGGTGAGTTGGCTAACGTAAATTAGGAAATTAGATTAAAAGATATGATGGTAGATATGCAATGGTGAACATTTAAAGAAATAATTCATAATCCACAACAAACATGCATTCCCTTGAGGAATATAAGCTACACAGGAAAAGTGGTCCCACTGTGGCTAGCTAGAGAAGTTATATTACAAGAAGTGATTTACAATGTTGCCAAAAAGAAAAGTAAGCCTGAGGATTGGAAGGGTTTTAGGAATCAGCAAAGGATGACCAAGAAAGTGATAAAGAAGGAGAAAATAGAATATGAGAATAAACTAACAAAAAATATAAAAACAGATTCTAAGAGCGTTTACAAGTATGTAAAAAGAAAGGTCACCAAAAGTAAGCATGGGTCCCTTAGAGGCACAGACAGGAGAAATTATAATGGGGAGTAAGGAAATGGCAGAGATGTTAAACAAATATTTTGTGTCTGTCTTCACAGTAGAAAGCACGAAGAACATACTGGAAAGTGTGGGGAACCAAAGGTCGAATGAGAGTGAGGAACTTAAATTAATTAATATTAGTAAAGACAAAGTACTGGAGAAATTAATGGTACTAAAAGCTGCCAAATTCCCTGGACCTCATCTCCTCGATCCTTGGGTCTTAAAAGAGCTGTCTGCAGAGATAGCGGATAGATTAGTTTTGATCATCCAGAATTCCCTAGATTCTAGAACAGCCCCCCTGGATTGGCAGGTAGCAAATGTAACCCCGTTATTCAAGAAAGGAAAACAGGGAACTATAGGCCAGTTAGCCTGATGTCAGTAGTAGGGAAAATGCTGGAATCTATTATTAGGGACGTGGTAACAGGGCACTTAGAAAATCATAATATGATTAGGCAGAGTCAACACAGCTTTATGAAAGGGAAATCATGTTTGACATATCTATTAGAGTTTTTTTGAGGGTGTACCAAGCAGGGTAGATAAGGGGGAACCAGTGGATATAGTGGGGCTGAAATTCAGGGTCTCAGAAAGACCCGTTACTGTCCGTTTGCGGCAGCCATGCGTTGGATTCCCGTGGCCTCCGCTTTGTGGTCAACTGGCCGACCTGACCCAAATTCAGGTCGTGGATTTTTCAGCCAGGACCTGAAACCGCCTGATGCTGAGGACCGCCGCAAGCATGTCATCAGAATGCACACTGCCGCTTTCCCTCACCCTAAAAATCCACCCACCGAAATGTAGGTGGAAAAATCGATCCCCGCCGTGTGGTGCCCCTGACAGCTTTCTCTGTCAGTGCACCTTATCCTCACTGTGTGTGGCCCGGCAGCATAGCGGCCCACTGCTGCGGCCGCCATGTAATAATTTTTGCTGGCCAACTTCCTGATCAGCCGGCAAGATAATGCCCACGGGTTCGGCCGAGCAGCCTGGCACCCCGGCCGAAACTCTCCCTGGTGGCCTGGTGACCGAAGATCTAAAATTCCCGATTCTCTCCCCTTTAACGGAGGGGAGATAGCATGGTGATGCACACGCTCTGTGACGTCACCATGATTGACAGCGGCGGAGTCCCAGTCCGACCCATATTCAGCCCCTCAGCCTGCCTTTCAGCCTATGTCCTGCCCCCACTATGACCGATTTCCTTTGGGACTTTGAAAACATTTCAAAGACCTAAAAATCGATCATGGATCCGTGCGGTAAGTACACAAAAAAAATCATAGGTGCGCCAGCTTTCTTGCGCTACTGAATTTCGGCCCGAGTATATTTGGATTTTCAAAAGGCATTCAGTAAGGTGCCACACAAGAGGTTATTATACATGATTAGGAATCATGGAATTGGGGATAATATATTAGCTTGGATTGAGGACTGGATAAAGGACAAAAAACAGAGAGTAGGAATAAACGGGTCATTTTCATGATAGAAACATAGAAACATAGAAAATAGGTGCAGGAGTAGGCCATTTGGCCCTTCGAACCTGCACCGCCATTCAATGAGTTCATGGCTGAACATTCAACTTCAGTACCCCATTCCTGCTTTCTCGCCATACCCCTTGATCCCCCGAGTAGTAAGGACTACATCTAACTCCTTTTTGAATATATTTAGTGAATTGGCCTCAACAACTTTCTGTGGTAGAGAATTCCACAGGTTCACCACTCTCTGGGTGAAGAAGTTTCTCCTCATCTCGGTCCTAAATGGCTTACCCCTTATCCTTAGACTGTGACCCCTGGTTCTGGACTTCCCCAACATTAATAAGAACATAAGAACATAAGAATTAGGAACAGGAGTAGGCCATCTAGCCCCTCGGGCCTGCTCCGCCATTCAACAAGATCATGGCTGATCTGGCCCTGGACTCAGCTCCACTTACCCACCCGCTCCCCATAACCCTTAATTCCCTTATTGGTTAAAAATCTATCTATCTGATACTTGAATACATTCAATGAGCTAGCCTCAACTGCTTCCTTGGGCAGAGAATTCCACAGATTCACAACCCTCTGGGAGAAGAAATTCCTTCTCAACTCGGTTTTAAATTGGCTCCCCCGTATTTTGAGGCTGTGCCCCCTAGTTCTAGCCTCCCCGACCAGTGGAATCAACCTCTCTGCCTCTATCCTGTCTATCCCCTTCATTATTTTAAATGTTTCTATAAGATAACCCCTCATCCTTCTGAACTCCAACGAGTAAAGACCCAGTCTACTCAATCTATCATCATATGGTAACCCCCTCATCTCCGGAATCAGCCTAGTGAATCGTCTCTGTACCCCTTCCAAAGCTAGTATATCCTTCCTTAAGTAAGGTGACCAAAACTTCATGCAGTACTCCAGGTGCGGTCTCCCCAATACCCTGTACAGTTGCAGCAGGACCTCCCTGCTTTTGTACTCCATCCCTCTCGAAATGAAGGCCAACATTCCATTCGCCTTCCTGATTACCTGCTGCACCTGCAAACTAACTTTTTGGGATTCATGCACAAGGACCCCCAGGTCCCTCTGCACCGCAGCATGTTGTAATTTCTCCCCATTCAAATAATATTCCCTTTTACTATTTTTTTTCCCAAGGTGGATGACCTCACATTTTCCGACATTGTATTCCATCTGCGAAACCTTAGCCCATTCGCTTAACCTATCTAAATCTCTTTGCAGCCTCTCTGTGTCCTCTACACAACCCGCTTTCCCACTAATCTTTGTGTCACCTGCAAATTTTGTTACACTACACTCTGTCCCTTCTTCCAGGTCATCTATGTGATGCAATGCTGTATCTAGTGGGGTGCCGCAAGGATCAGTGCTTGGGCTCAGCTATTCACAATCTATATCAATGACTTAGATGAAGGGACTGATTGTAATTTACCAATGTACCCAAGTTTGCTGGCGATATAAAGCTAGGTGGGAAAGTAAGCCGTAAGGAGGACTCAAAGAGGCTGCAAAGGTATATAGACTGGTTAAGTGAGTGGACAAAAAGGTGGGAATATACTGTGGGAAAATGTGACAAGTGATAGACTAGTAAATTTTGGTATGCGGAGGGATCTGGGTGTCCTTGTACACTAATCACAGAAAGTTACCATGCAGATACCAGCAAGCAATTGGGAAGGCAAATGGTATGTTACCCTTATTGCAAGGGGGTTGGAGTATAAGATTAAGGAAGTCTTACTGCAATTATAAAGGGCTTTGGTGAGACCACGCCTGCAGTACTGTGTAATAGTTTTGATCCCCTTATCTAAGGAAGAATATACTTGACTTAGAGTGGGTACAATGAAGGTTCACTAGATTGATTCCTGGGATGAGAGGGTTGACTTATGATGAGAGATAGAGTAGATTGGGCCTATACTCGCTGGAGTTTAGAACATTGAGCGGTGAACTCATTGGAACATATAAGATTCTGAGAGGGCTTGACAGGGTAGATGCTGAGAGGTTGTTTCCCCTGGTTGAAGCGTCTACAACTAAGGGGCATAGTCTCAGGATAAGGGGTTGGCCATTTAGGACTGAGATGAAGAGAAATTTCTTCAGCTGGAGAGTTGTGAATCTTTGGAATTCTCTGCCCCAGAGGGCTGTGAACATAGAAACATAGAAACATAGAAAATAGGTGCAGGAGTAGGCCATTCGGCCCTTCTAGCCTGCACCGCCATTCAATGAGTTCATGGCTGAACATTCAACTTCAGTACCCCATTCCTGCTTTCTCGCCATACCCCTTGATCCCCCTAGTAGTAAGGACCTCATCTAACTCCTTTTTGAATATATTTAGTGAATTGGCCTCAACAACTTTCTGTGGTAGAGAATTCCACAGGTTCACCACTCTCTGGGTGAAGAAGTTCCTCCGCATCTCGGTCCTAAATGGCTTACCCCTTATCCTTAGACTGTGACCCCTGGTTCTGGACTTCCCCAACATTGGGAACATTCTTCTTGCATCTAACCTGTCTAACCCCGTCAGAATTTTAAACGTTTCTATGAGGTCCCCTCTCATTCTTCTGAACTCCAGTGAATACAAGCCCAGTTGATCCAGTCTTTCTTGATAGGTTAGTCCCGCCATCCCGGGAATCAGTCTGGTGAACCTTCGCTGCACTCCCTCAATAGCAAGAATGTCCTTCCTCAGGTTAGGAGACCAAAACTGTACACAATACTCCAGGTGTGGCCTCACCAACGCCCTGTACAACTGTAGCAACACCTCATACTCAGTTATTGAGTATATTCAAGACTGAGAGCGATAGACTTTTGAGCACTAAGGGTATCAAGGGATATGGGGATATGGTGGGAAAGTGGAGTTGAAGTAGAAGATCAGCCATGACCTTATTGAATGGCGGAGCAGGCTCGAGGGGCCGCATGTCCTACTCCTGTTCCCATTTCTAATTATAGGGGGCTGTCTATGCTCTCTGAACAGAGCTAAGGCAGAGGAAAAAAGAGATTATGCAATTGTGGGAAGTGAGTTGGCTTCTGTCTCTCGCCCTGTGAGCAGCTGTTCCTTAAGTGTCACTATGGAAACACAGTGAAACAAATTTACACATTTATTTATAATGCATATACCTGCCTCGGCGGTGACTGAAATCTATTACCAATAAAATCTATTCTGGATGAATCTTATTGGACCATTCAGCTAGCATCCTGCAGTTAACACATCAGTAGGACCTTTAGAACATATGAAATAGGAGCAGAAGTAAGCCATTCGGCCCTTCAAGCCTGCTCCGCCACTAAATAAGATCATGACTGATCTTTTACCACAACTTCACCTTCCTGCACCATCTCCTTATCCCTTGATTCCCTTAGTATCCAAAAGTCTAACAATCTCTGTCTGAATATGTCAGCCTTGGTTCAGTTGATCGCACTCTCGCCTCTGAATCAGAAGGTTGTGGGTTCAAGTCCCAAGCCAGAGACTTGAGCACAAAACTCTAGGCTGACACTCCAGTGCAGTTCCGCTGCACTGTTGGAGGTGCCGTCTTTCAGATAAGATGTTAAACTGAGGCTCCATCTGCTGTCTCAGGTGGACGAAAAAGATCCCACGGCACTATTTCGAAAAAGAGCAGGGGTGTTATCCCTGGTGTCCTGGGCAATATTTATCTCTCAAACAACATCACAAAAAAAAGATGATCTGGTCATTATCACATGGCTGTTTGTGGGAGTTTGCTGTGCGCAAATTGGCTGCCGCGTTTCCTATGTTCCTACTTCAAAAGTACAGGTACAACATCCCGAATCCGGTTGTCCGAAAACCGGACATTTTTGAGGCAGCCAAGATAGCGACATTGGGGCCGAGGGACGAGGAACCCGGTAAAATCCAATAAAAAATGCAGTGCCGGGGGCTGCCGGCGATGCAAATCGGTGGGAATCGGCAGGTGGCAAGAATCGGTGCATCGGTGGGCGCCGAGAAGTGGAGGATCAGCGGGCAGCGAGGGGCACCAACAGTGAGGTCCGAAATCCGGCAAGATCCAAAAACCGGCACAGTCTCGATCTTGAGGTTGCTGGATTTCAGACATTGTACCTCTACTTCATTGGCTGTAAATCAATTTGGGACATCCTGAGGGTGTGAAAGGCGCTATATAAATGCAAATCTTTCTTCCCTTTAATTTTAATCTTTCTCATCTATTTAACTACTTAATTTTAAAAACTGTTGTGGTTTCTTTCAACACTGTTAGTTCCATCTTCTCTGTGTGTAAAAATGAATCCTCCTAACCTCACCCATTGTTCTATCAGAGTGACTGCTGCCAACAACCAGAAGCTGCGCAGAAGGATACTGCGCATTAAAGTGATGATCTTAGAGATGCAGTGATTTAAAAAAGGGAACAAGTCCGATTGCGGCAACTACAGAGGAATCTCCCTGCTATCAACCACCGGGAAAGTCGTCGCTAGAGTCCTCCTCAACCATCTTTTCCCCGTGGCCGAGGAGCTCCTCCCGGAGTCGCAGTGCGGATTTCATCCCCTCCGGGGAACAAAGGACATGATTTTTGCAGTGCGACAACTGCAGGAAAAATGCAGGGAACAGCGCCAGCCCTTATACATGGCCTTCTTCGACCTCACAAAGGCCGTTGACACTGTCAACCGCGAGTGTCTATGGAGCGTCCTCCTCCGTTTCGGATGCTCCCAAAAGTACGTCACCATCCTCCACCTGCTCCACGACGACATGCAAGCCATGATCCTTACTAACGGATCCATCACAGACCCAATTCACGTCCGGACCGGGGTTAAGCAGGGCTGCATTATCGCCCCAACCCTCTTCTCGGTCTTCCTCGCTGCCATGCTCCACCTCACAGTTGATAAGCTCCCCGCTGGAGTGGAACTAAACTACAGAACCAGTGGGAAGCTGTTCAACCTTCGCCGTCTCCAGGCCAGGTCCAAGACCACTCCAACCTCTGTCGTTGAGCTACAGCACACGGACGACACCTGCGTCTGTGCACACAGAGAGGCTGAACTCCAGGACATAGACGACGTATTTACCGATACGTATGACAGCATGGGCCTTATGCTAAACATTAGTAAGACAACAGTCCTCCACCAGCCTGTCCTCGCTGCACAGCACTGCCCCCCAGACATCAAGATCCACACCGTGGCCTTGGACAACGTGGACCACTTCCCCTATCTCGGAAGCCCCCTATCAACAAGAGCAGGCATTGACGGCAAGATCCAACACCTCCTCAAGTGCGCCAGTGCAGCCTTCAGCCACCTGAGGAAAAGAGTGTTTGAAGACCAGTCCCTCAAGACTGTCACCAAGCTCATGGTCTACAGGGCCCTCCTGTATGGCTCAGAGTCGTGGACCATGTACAGTAAACACCTCAAGTTGCTGGAGAAATACCTCCAGCGATGCCTCCGCAAGATCCTGCAAATCCCCTGGGAGGACAGATGCACCAACATTAGCGTCCTCGTCCAGGCCAACATCCCCAGCATTGAAGCACTGACCACACTTGATCAGCTCTGCTGGGCAGGCCACATAGTTCGCATGCCACACATGAGACTCCCAAAGCAAACGCTCTACTCGGAACTCGTCCACGGCAAATGAGCCAAAGGCGGGTAGAGGAAACATTACAAGGACACCCTCAAAGCCTCCCTGATAAAGTGCGACATCCCCACTTGACACCTGGGAGTCTCTGGCCATAGAGTGCCCTAAGTGGAGGAAGTGCATTCGGGAGAGCGCTGAGCTCCTCGAGTATCGTCGCCGAGAGCATGCAGAAATCAAGCGCATGCAGCGGAAGGAGTGTGTGGCAAACCAGGCTCCCTGCCCTCTCTTTCCCTCAACGACTATCTGTCCCATCTGTGACAGAGACTTTGGTTCTCGTATAGGACTGTACAGCCACCTAAGAACTCATGCTAAGAGTGGAAGCATGTCTTCCTCGATTCCGGGGGACTGCCTATGATGATGATGATGACTGAAGGCTGCACACAATCTTCTAACTGTGGTTAACCAGTGATTTGTATAGCTTTAACATTGTCTCCTTGCTTTTGTACTTCGTACGTTTATTTGTAAAACCTAGGATCTCATATGCTTTTTTTGACAGCTTAATCAACTTTTTCCCAACTTTTAAAGATGTGCGTAGTTGCTCTTCTACTCCTTTTAAAGTTTTCCCATTTAATGTGTGTGTCCTCCCCATATTCATCCTCCCACAATGTATCACCTCACATTTCTCCATATTAAAATGAATAGCTTCAGCAGCTTGTGCCTGATTTTGCCTCGACACTGAAGAGGAAAATCTTCTGCCACATTTGTATCAAGACAGCAGTTCAGAGACCGGGACCTGCATTGTGCCAGCTTGCTCAGTTGGTAGCGCCCTTGCCTCTAAGTCAGGAGGTTGTGAGTTCACTGAATTTATGATCTACATTGACAGAGTCGTGCAGTAGCAATGGAGTGCTGCTTTACCAGTCTGTTATCCTTCCCATGACCTGTTAAACCAAGATCCTATTTGCCTTGATCAGGAGGTTGTTAAACCTCCCACGGCACTATTCAAACTGTGTTGGCCAATGTCCCGCCTCAGCCAATACCATTGAGAAAAATATCATTAATTTCATTGCCATTTGTGTGACTTTGCTGATACAGGTTGAACCTCTCTTATCTGGCACTCTGTTATCCGGTACCATCCCTCGGCCGGCACCATTCCGGCCACCGGGTGGCACACGCGCCGATACATTTTTTTCGTACTCACCAATATTCTCTGCTCTCCTGAAGACGGAGACTCCTTCCTCGGTCCGATTCTGAAGAAACTGATTACCTAAGTGGCCTTGAGGGTGGGTATTCAAGTCGGGAGGCGGAGGTGGGGGGGGGAGAGAGGTTCAACTTGTACGACTAATAATTATATTTTGAATTCAATTATAAATAAAAGCTTGATAAGTAATTTTATTCCCTGCTGCCGTTGGCGCTCCCTCCAGGGTCGGGCCGGCGGGCCGCGTCCTCGGGCTGGCCACTCCTCCCCTCTGTTCCCTGCTGCCATCGATGCTCTGCCAAACAAAAAGAAAATACCTCTTCATTACTTTCAATGAGTTTTGGAGATCGTGGTGGTGGGGGGGGCGATGGATCGCGGAGTCAGGGATATCTGTATCGGGGCTGTCTGATTGGGGCTTGGGACTGGCAGTTGTAAAAGATAGTAGAACATGTGACTTCTCCTCGTCCGGCAAAATCCTTAATTGGTCACAGGCCAGATCCCTGTGCTGGATAAGGGAAGTTCAACCTTGCACAGCTGTATAACACACTATACTGGGTCTTCTTTCATATGGTAGTTGCAAAAAACACATTAAATGTCAATATCTAAGTCAGATATCCAGGCCAAAGCTTCCGGTGTAATAGCGTGGATATCTTGTAGGCTGCTTGGAAATTTCCTCTGAGGGCAGTGCTCAATGATGTGCTCCAGGGTTTGATTAGGAGCTCCACAGTTGCATGATGGGGATGCTTTAATCTTCCACCTATGGAGAAGGTGGCAGCATCTACCATGACCGGTTCTGAGGCAGTTGATGGTTGTCCACTGTTTGCGAGGAAGGTTTGAAGACCCCATAATGTTTTATACATGAATAAGTGTTTCATTTAGCTACACATTGCTGTATCAGCAAACTGGTAGGTAACACGTCGGCCTGGATCGGCATACCTTTGCTGGTGTAGAGGTTGTATTCCCTGGAGACTGCATATTCGCAGTGTAGGTGTGGTGGTGCGATGTTTGCAAGCACGAGCAACCAAGGTGTTGGTGTCGATAAAAGCGTACCAGTGATAGTTCTCAGTAGAATTCAGCTGGACATCAGTGGCTTTGACATGCGGACTTGATAGTCATGCCGGGAAGCAGTACTCCGCTGTAGAGTACACCAGGGCACGTGCTGCTGCACAGAGGGTTTGAGCCTCTGTTCCCAATGTGGATCCGGCGAATTTCTGGATCAAGTTGACCCTACTCTTCAGTTTCATCCCAAGATTCTGGAGATGCTGTCTATGTGACAGGGTACGATCGATGTGACTCCTAAATAGGGGGGTTTGGCATGGTTTACCTCTGCGCCGCAAAAGAAGACTTTCAGAGCTCGGTTTGCTCGATGGGTCAAATGTCGAAGTGACGGTCTTTTGTGGGTTTGGTTGAAGTCACTATCGATGGAAGTAGGCCTCCATCCTCTGTAAATCATTGGTGAGGGTCTCCTCGGTGGTGCACAGCTTCGTGTTTTGTGTGGCCATGGAGTGAAATTCAATTTCTGTGGGGCCACAAAATGGAAAACAAAATCGAGCGGGGTGTATAACCAATAGGCTATGGTCTGTTTAGTGTCCCTGCTGAAGTTAAATTTCACCCCGTTTGTTTAAACAATCGTAAACTAAATAACAACTGAAAGAACAGAGCTGAAGCTTTACACTGTCGTCCTGATGCTCACATTCACAGTGATCACTCAGTGTTGTTTCAGAGTGATTCACTGTTTAAACCTTCAAAGATTATTAGTACACATCTCAATGTTAAGTGTACAAACAAAAAACTGAGTAACAATATCTGTGTAATATTTCTTATCAAACCAAGTCAATAAAAGCCAGCACAGGTCACCAAGTAACAATTTCTGTGCCATATGCTTAATGTGTCGACTCAGTGGGTAGCACTCTCACCTTTAAGTCAGAACGTTCTGGGCTTGAGTCCTACTCCAGAGATTTGAGCACAAAATCCAGGCTGATACTCCAGTGAAGTACTGAGGGAGTGCTGCACTGTTAGAGGTTTTGTCTGTCAGATGTGATGTTAAACCGAGGCCCCGTATGCCCTATCAGGTAGATATAAAAATCCCGTAGCACTATTTTGAAGAAGAGTTCCCCCCGGTGTCCTGGACAATAGTTAACCAACATTCCTAAATCAAATGATCTGGTCATTATCACGTTTGTGGGAGCTTGCTATGCGCAAATTGGCTGCCACATTTTCTACATTACAATAATGGCTACAAAAGTATGTAATTGGCTGTAAAGCACTTTGTGACATCTTGAGGTCATGATAGGCACTATATAAGTGCAAGTTCTGGATGTCTGTGTAGTGAGCTTTTGTATTTTAACGTGTTGTTGTTGCCACAGCATGGGGATATTGCAGGATTGATCATCTCACCCACACTATTCAGGGAGATGCTGGGCAGAGACCAAGCTTCTGCCCATGGAGTTGGGGAGAAATCATTCCAGCTGACTCTATATGGCTGCTATTGCTGACACTTTGGTATCTGGCAAAGGTGATGCTTGTGGCGACCTGGGGCAGTGCTGCAAGGACAAAAAAGAACACATGAAAGTCGTCTTCTTTTTATAGAGAACAGTGTGCATCTAAAAAGCAGAGAATGTTCCCTGGCACCATGTCACCGTGACATGGACAGTGAAGGAAAATGCCATCTTTTCAAGTAGCAGATCACAAAGTAGACTGAAGATTTCACAAAGCATGTGTATATCTACGTGAATAGCAGGGTTAATCTGTGATTCCTATGATTTGATGAATAGTACATTATCCTGGCTTAAGGTCATCTCACAATATGGCTTCATTATTTATGGACCCTGTATAAAACTGCAGGAACATGGGCACCTCCTGTGATAAATTGATATTCGTCTTTTTGAAAAGCGCAGTACTTTATCAGAACAATGTTCAGTCACCAAAGAGAGGTTTGGGTAGATATTGAGCTCCAACGGATCGTCATTGCCATCGACTTAATCCATTGTAACCCTGCATCGTATGGAGTACCATTTCACAGTACCGCTTTTGTAAAATCTACACATAATTTATGTGAGGATATTTATTAGCAGCAGGAGAATGTATCATTATTGGCACTGGGATAATATAGCTTCCAAACATCAACAAAACAGCCATCCCCAGTATTACTCATAATATTACTGTGTAGGCAAGGAGGAGAAAATTTGATTTAATCAGTTGTGTAGATAATCAGTAAGCAAGTTGGTGATTTTTGCTTTCCTTCTTCAAGCCCGAAAGCATTGCTGTAACATCAAAGCTGACTATAGTATAAAGGAATGGTAAAAACAAATCCAGGTTATCAGCATATGGTGCACCTAATTATATGTGGCGTCTGATCATAGTGTATCAAAAAATTGTTCAAAACTACAAAGATTTAACCATTTCTTTAGAAGAGTTACCATTCTGCTGCTTGTGATATGATTGGAAACATCACTCCTGATGCTCCCGGCTCCACTTTCAGGTAAGTATATTTTAAACACTTCCCCTGGTGGTTACGGCTTAATAGGTATTCCCTTTAAGGACTGCGCATCAGGCCGCATAGAGACCTGGTTTTCCTGAGTACAGCCAGTGCCGTCTGCCTCAAAGTGACGTTAGGCCCCTTATTTGCATGCACAAAGGACCTAATGCCTGGTCTT
This sequence comes from Pristiophorus japonicus, assembly GCF_044704955.1. Taxonomy (NCBI): domain Eukaryota; kingdom Metazoa; phylum Chordata; class Chondrichthyes; family Pristiophoridae; genus Pristiophorus; species Pristiophorus japonicus. Next base: position 171,755,392 of record NC_091984.1, read on the forward strand.
TACCAATATGGCGGCTGGCTCACTTCCATGAGCATGCGCTTCTTACCCGCCATATTGGAGGCTTAGGAGGTCATTTAGCGCTGGAAAAACAGGCGCTGCATGGCAAAGCTTCTAGGCCACTGTCTCGTTTGCTGTTGCATAGATTTCTTCAAAAGAGGCGAGACTACTGATGCTTTTTAGAATCCAAAATATAAACGTGAGTTTTTCGAGGATGTAATGACCAGGGTGGATAAGGGGGAATCAGTGGATTTGGTGAATTTGGATTTCCAGAAGACATTCAATAAGGTGCCACATAAAAGGCTACTGCATAAGACAAAAGTTCATGGGGGTAATATATTAGCACGGATAGAGGTTTGGCTAACTAACAGAAAACAGAGAGTCAGGATAAACGGGTCATTTTCCAGTGGCAAACAGTAACTAGTGGGGTGCCGCAGGGATCGGTGCTGGGTTCTCAACTATTTACAATCTATATTAATGACTTGGATTAAAGGACCGAGTGTAATGCAGTGAAGTTTACAGATGATACAAAGGTGGGTGGGAAAGAAAATTGTGAGGAGGACACAAAAAATCTGCAAAGGGATATAGAAAGGCAAAGGGATATAGAAAGAGATATAGGGCCCAAGTTTCCACACGCGCCTAGAATGGCGCAGTCCCGACCTGGACGCCCGTTTTTCGCGCCACAAAGTGCGCCGAAAAAAATCCTCGGTATTCTCCACCTCCCTGCAGATCCTCTGGCCCTCGGCGCAGCCAGCACGAGCTGTGGGGAGGCGGAGCCAGGTCCCTGCGCTGAAACAGTGCCGGAACCTCTGCACATGCGCGCTACAGTGGGCACGCAAGTGCAGTAGCTCCAGGTGCCGAACTGTGTGGGAGGGGCCCGAAGCACGCAGCCCCTAGCCCTGGCCGAATGGCCTCACTGGGGCTGCGTGAATAAGGCTCCTCCCACGGCCAGCTCCTGCTTCCCCCCCCCCCCCCCGCGACCAGACCCGACACCCGCTCCCCACCCCCCCCAGCCTCCGGACAAGACCCGACACCCGCTCCCCGCCCCCCCCTGCCTCCGGACCAGACCCGACACCCGCTCCCCCCCCCCCGACTGGACCCGACCCGACCCGCGCTCCTGTTCCCGTTCCCCCCACCCCGACTGGACCCGACACGACCCGAGCTCCTGTTCCCGCTCCGTCCCCCACCCCCGACTGGACCTGACCCGACCCGCGCTCCTGTTCCCGCTCCCCCCACCCCGACTGGACCCGACCCGACCCGACACGACCCGAGCTCCTGTTCCCGCTCCGTCCCCCACCCCCGACTGGACCCGACCCGACCCGCGCTCCCGTTCCCGCTCCCCGCCTCCCCGACTGGACCCGACCCGATCCGAGCTCCTGTTCCCGCTCCCCGCCTCCCCGACTGGACCTGACCCGACCCGCCCGCCCGTTCCCGCTCCGCCCGCCTCCCCGACTGGACCTGACCCGACCCGCCCGCCCGTTCCCGCTCCGCCCGCCCCAACCCGACTGGACCCGACCCGACTGGACCCGATCCGACCCGAGCTCCTGTTCCCGCTCCCCCCCCCCCAACTGGACCCGACCCGATCCGAGCTCCTGTTCCCGCTCCCCGCCTCCCCGACTGGACCTGACCCGACCCGCCCGCCCGTTCCCGCTCCGCCCGCCCCAACCCGACTGGACCCGACCCGACTGGACCCGATCCGACCCGAGCTCCTGTTCCCGCTCCCCCCCCCCCCCGACTGGACCCGACCCGACCCGAGCTCCTGTTGCCGCTCCCCCCCCGACTGGACCCGACCCGACCCGAGCTCCTGTTCCCGCTCCCCACCTCCCCGACTGGACCCGACCCGACCCACCCGACCGTTCCCGCTCCGCCTGCCCCGACCCGACTGGACCCGACCCGACTGGACCTGACCCGACCCGAGCTCCTGTTCCCGCTCCCCACCCCCCCGACTGGACCTGACCCGACCCGCCCGCCCGTTCCCGCTCCGCCCGCCCCGACCCGACTGGACCCGACCCGACTGGACCGGACCCAACCCGAGCTCCTGTTCCCGCTCCCCAGCCCCCCGACTGGACCCGACCCGACCCGAGCTCCTGTTCCCGCTCCCCCCCACCCCGACTGGACCCGACCCGACCCGAGCTCCTGTTCCCGCTCCCCCCCACCCCGACTGGACCCGACCCGAGCTCCTGTTCCCGCTCCCACCCCCACCGACTGGACCCGACCCGACCCGAGCTCCTGTTCCCGCTCCCACCCCCACCGACTGGACCCGACCCGAGCTCCTGTTCCCGCTCCCACCCCCACCGACTGGACCCGACCCGACCCGAGCTCCTGTTCCCGCTCCCACCCCCACCGACTGGACCCGACCCGACCCGAGCTCTTGTTCCCGCTCCCCGCCTCCCCGACTGGACCCGACCCGACCCGCCCGCCCGTTCCCGCTCCGCCCGCCCCGACCCGACTGGACCCGACCCGACTGGACCCGACCCGACCCGAGCTCCTGTTCCCGCTCCCACCCCCACCGACTGGACCCGACCCGACCCGAGCTCCTGTTCCCGCTCCCCGCCTCCCCGACTGAACCCGACCCAACCCGACACGACCCGAGCTCCTGTTCCCGCTCCGTCCCCCCGCCCCCGACTGGACCCGACCCGACCCGCGCTCCTGTTCCCGCTCCCCGCCTCCCCGACTGGACCCGACCCAACCCGCCCGCCCGTTCCCGCTCCGCCCGCCCCGACCCGACTGGACCCGACCCGACTGGACCCGACCCGACCCGAGCTCCTGTTCCCGCTCCCCGCCTCCCCGACTGGACCCGACCCGATCCGAGCTCGTGTTCCCGCTCCCCGCCTCCCCGACTGGACCCGACCAGCGCTCCTGTTCCCGCTCCCCGCCCCCCCGACTGGACCCGACCCGACCCGCGCTCCCGCCCCCTGACCCGACCCGACCCCCCCTCTCTCTCCCTCTCCCCCCCCTCTCCCTCTGCACCCCCCTCTCCCTCTGCCCTCCGCTGTCCCTCTGCCCCCCCCCTCTCCCTTTGCCCCCCCCTTTCTCTCTCACTCCGCCCCCTCTCTCTCTCCCTCTCTCCCCCCCCGACCCGAACCTCCCCGACCCGACCCGACCAAACCCAACGCCACCTACCTGTAAATCTGGTGCTGGGGACGGGCCCTGCCCGAAGTCTCGGGCCAGCCCGTTCAGCCTTCGGTCACACAGGTAGGAAGATGGTTTATTTAATCTTTTCTTTGCTTATAAATGTTTATTCAGGTTGGATTTATTTGTATAATATTTGTAGAAGTATAAATAAGGATTTATTATAGAATGTAATGACTTCCCTTCCCCACCCCCCCTCCCCCCCCACCTCATTCTGGACGCCTAATTTGTAACCTGCGCCTGATTTTTTAATGTGTAGAACAGGTTTTTTCAGTACTACAAAAATCTTCACTTGCTCCATTCTACTTTAGTTTGGAGTACGTTTTCACTATGGAAACTTTCAAATCAGGCGTCAGTGGCCGGACACGCCCCTTTTGAAGAAAAAATTCTGTTCCAAAGTAGAACTGTTCTACCTGACTAGAACTGCAGAAAAAAAAATGTGGAGAATTGCGATTTCTAAGATAGTCCGTTCTCCACCAGTTGCTCCTAAAAATCAGGCGCAAATCATGTGGAAACTTGGGCCCATAGAGTGGGCAAAAATCTGGCAGATGGAGTTTAATGTGGGAAAATGTGAGGTTATCCACTTTGGCAGAAAAAATAGAAAAGCAAATTACAATTTAAATGGAGAAAAATTGGCAAGTGTTGCAGTACAGAGGGACCTGAGGGTCCTTGTGCATCAAACACAAAAAGTTAGTATTCAGGTACAGCAAATAATCAGGAAGGCAAATGGAATGTTGGCTTTATTGCAAGGGGGCTAGAATATAAAAGCAGAGAAGTCCTGCTATAACTGTACAGGGTATTGGTGAGGCCACACCTGGAGTACTGCATACAGTTTTGGTCTCTGTATTTAAGGAAGCATATACTTACATTAGAGGCTGTTAAGAGAAGGTTCACTAGGTTGATTCCGGAAATGAGGGGATTGACTTATGAAGATAGGTTGAGTAGGTTGGCCTTATACTCATTGGAGTTCAGAAGAATGAGAGGTGATCTTATTGAAACATATAAGATAATGAGGGGGCTCGACAAGGTGGATGCAGAAAGCATATTTCCACTCATAGGGGAAACTAAAACCTCCACTTTTGTGGTTATCACCCAAATGGGCAATATTTCTGGCGTGGGCGGTAAAAAAGGGTTTTCAGATCGCCGACTTCTCACCCATTCTTAAACCACCTAGTCTCCACTTTTGAAAATGGGCATTACCGCGAGCGATATCAAATGGACGGTAGCGTTAAATTTTTTTGACCTTCTGCCATAAAGTGTGGCCGTCCTTTGCAATGGCATGGCAATGCTCGATTCCAGCGATTCTGGAGGTCAAGGGTCACCATGACATGTGCGGTAGAGGAAACAGAGAGAGAGGGAGCTCAGAGGGACTGAAGGCATGGCTGCTTTGGGAGGAAAGAGGGAGACTTTACAGTTTCACAGCAAGTAGGCAAACAAAAAGTAGGTGTTGCCATCCACATATTTGACCGAATTTGGCCTATAATGGAGAGTGAGGAGCAGGCATTACAGCACGCTGTGGAGACTGACGCTGGAGAGAGCACTGAGCTGGGAGGGGAGCACATTGGAGGGCGTAAAAGAGTTAGGAGGTTCTCGGATGAGGCAAATGCCTCCCTCCTGCAGGAGGTCGAGTTACGCTGGGGTGATTTGGCATAGGGAGGGCATGGGAAGCCCACCCCAAAGACATACCAGAAGATATGTGATACGTCCTTACTACACAGTATAATTGCACACGAGGCCCATGTTTGAGAGAAGGTCAGTCTGTGACCTATCCTTTATTCCATAGCACTCAAGTGATGGAAGTGGGTGGAGCTTCCCCTTTTATATCTGAAGGTCCAGGTTAGGAGTGTCTCCCACAAGTTCACCACCTAGTGGTCATTGTTCTCACAGTGTACAACTTAGGTCAGATTATACATGGGTTACAATGCTGGTTGAATATATGACATCACCTACCGCCGCCCCCCCAACCCCCAAAGTCTTATTGGGATCACAGGTTGAGTCTCTCTGGTGGTTTACGCTCCCTTGTAGAGCGCCTGAGTTGGGGCTCCGGTTGTTGGGCCGTGGCTTGAGTGTCTGCTGTTTGCGGTGCCTCAGGCCTGTCCGTACTGCCCACAGTGACTGGGCTCTCCTCCCTTTGGTTCCTGTGTTCAGTCACCTGTGGAGGAGTGAACTCTATATCGTGTTCTTCCTCTGCTTCTTCTATGGGGTTGCTGAACCTCCTTTTTGTTTGATCCACATGTTTGCAGCAGATTTGTCCATTGGTAAGTTTAACTACCATAATTCTATTTCCCTCTTTGGCAACCACAGTGCCTGCGAGCCATTTGGGCCCTGCAGCGTAGTTGAGGACAAAAACAGGGTCATTTACATCAATACAACGCGCCTTCGCATTCCTGTCATGGTAGTCATATTGTGACTGGCGCCTGTTCTCGACAATTTCTTTCATGGTGGAGTGTATAAGGGATAACCGGGTTTTGAGCGTCCTTTTCATTAGCAGCTCTGCGGGTGGAACCCCTGTGAGCGAGTGTGGTCGGGATCTGTGATAAGCGGCATTGTAGGGAACCCCCTTGGATTCTGAGCATCCCGTGTTTGATTATCTGCACTGCTCATTCTGCCTGGCCGTTTGAGGCCGGCTTGAACGGTGCCATTCTGACATGGTTAATTCCATTGCCTACCATGAAGTCCTGGAATTCAGTGCTTGTGAAGCACGGGCCATTGTCGCTGACCAAGATGTCCGGTAGACCATGGGCGGCGAACATTGCCCATAGACTTTCTACCGTGGCAGAGGATGTGCTTGAATTTAAAATGTCACACTCGATCCATTTGGAGTAGGCGTCTACCAAAACGAAAAACATTTTTCCCATGAAAGGACCTGCGTAGTCCACATGGATGCGTGACCAAGGCTTGGCGGGCCATGGCCAGGGGCTAAGGGGGGCTTCCCTGGGCGCATTGCCCAGCTGGGCACACGTGTTGCACCTGCGAACACAAAGTTCCAGATCTGCGTCTATCCCTGGCCACCAAACGTGTGACCTGGCAATTGCTTTCATCGTGACAATGCCCGGGTGCTCATTGTGGAGTTCTCTGATGAACACCTCTCTGCCCATCTGGGGCATGACTACGCGGTTTCCCCACAGTGGGCAATCGGCCTGAATCGAGAGTTCATCCCTGCGCCTGTGAAATGGTTTAAATTCCTCAGGGCATGCCCTGTACGTGGCTGCCCAGTCCCCATTCAGGACACATTTCTTGACTAGAGACAATAGCGGGTCTCTATTTGTCCAGACTTTAATCTGACAGGCTGTCACGGGTGAGCCTTCGCTTCCGAAAGCTTCAACAGCCATGACCATCTCAGCAGCATGCTCGGTAGCCCCCTCAGTGGTGGCTAGTGGGAGCCTGTTGAGTGCATCGGCGCAATTTTCGGTGCCCGGTCTGTGCCGAATTGTGTAGTCATAGGCGGCTAACGTGAGTGCCCACCTCTGTATGCGGGCCGATGCGTTTGCATTTATGGCCTTGTTGTCGGCCAAAAGGGACGTTAGGGGTTTGTGATCTGTCTCCAGCTCAAATTTCCAGCCAAACAGGTACTGGTGCATTTTCTTTACCGCATATACACATGCGAGCACCTCCTTTTCTACCATCCCGTAGCCCCTTTCTGCCTGGGACAGACTTCTGGAGGCATAAGCTACCGGCTGTAACTGACCCTTGGCATTGACATGCTGCAACACACACCCGACACCATAGGACGACGCATCGCACGTTAACACAAGTTTCTAACATGGGTCATATAGCGTTAACAGGTTGTTGGAACATAACAAATTGTGTGCTCGATTAAAAGCCCTTTCCTGGCTGTCCCCCCAGACCCATTCGTGACCTTTGCGTAGGAGCACGTGTAGCGGCTCTAGCAACGTGCTCAATTTGGGAAGAAAGTTACCAAAATAGTTCAGGAGCCCCAGGAATGAATGCAGCTCCGTCGTGTTACAGGGTCTGGGTGCTCTCTGGATCGCTTCCGTCTTGAACGCAGTAGGGCTGATCCCGTCTGCTGCTACTCTCATCCCCAGGAATTCTACCTCTGGAGCTAGGAAGACGCACTTCGCCTTTTTCAGTCGCAGCCCTCCCCGGTCCAGTCTGCGTAGCACCTCCTCCAGGTTGTGGAGGTGTTCTTCAGTATCATAACCCGTGATGAGGATGTCGTCCTGATAAACCACCGTCCCTGGAATCGACTTGAGGAGGCTTTCCATATTTCGTTGGAAGATCGCGGCGGCCGAGCGAATCCCAAACGGACATCTGTTGTACTCAAACAACCCCTTGTGTGTCGTGATGGTGGTCAGCTTCTTCGACTCACTCGTCAGTTCCTGGGTCATGTAAGCTGAGGTCAGGTCCAATTTTGAAAAAGGTTTGCCACCGGATAGCGTCGCAAAGAGGTCCTCCGCTCTCGGTAGCGGGTACTGGTCTTGGAGTGACACCCGATTGATAGTGGCCTTGTAATCGCCACATATCCTGACCGACCCGTCCACCTTGAGCACCGGTACAATCGGGCTCGCCCAGTCACTGAATTCGACTGGCGAGATGATGCCTTCCCTCAGCAGGCGGTCCAATTTGCCTTCTATCTTTTCCCGCATCACGTACGGCACCGCTCTGGCCTTGTGGTGTACTGGCCTGGCATCCGGGTATATGTGAATCACTACCTTGGCCCCCATGAAAATGTCAATGCCGGGTTGAAATAGTGAGTCAAATTTGTCCAGGATCTGTGAGCATGATACTCGCTCCACAGAGGAAATTGCATTGACATCGCCCCATTTCCAGTTCATGACAGCAAACCAACTCCTCCCAAGTAGTGCAGGACCGTCCCCCGGGACAACCCAGAGTGGCAACCTGTTCTCCGAATCTTTGTGGGTCACAACTACCGTGGTGCTGCCTAGCACCGGAATGATCTCCTTTGTGTATGTCCATAACTGTGCGTCAATCGGCGATAATTTTGGCCTCCTGGCCTTGGACGCCCACAACCTTTCGAACTGTTTGATACCCATCAGGGACTGGCTGGCCCTTGTGTCTAGCTCCATTGATACTGGGATGCCATTGAGGAGCACTTTCATCATTATAGGTGACGTCCTGGTGTATGAACTGTATACGTGCTCCACATGAATTCGCTGAACTTCAGCTTCCAGCGATTTCCCAGCGTTTATTTCTGCAATTTCTGCAGGTATTTTGCTCATCTCTGCAAACTCCAGCTGAGTGTGTGCCTCCACACCTCCAACATGAGCTGCTGTTTGAAACAAAAGGTCCCTTGCCAGTCTATCGTCCCTGATTGTCCTTGAGTGCGCCATTAACAGGTTTGATGGCCCCATTACTGGCCGCATTGTCCCTTGCAATGGCGTGAATCGCGGTTCAGCTTGCCATTGTCTCTGTCGAACTCCCCCTCTGGGTTCGACTACATGTTGGGGCATGCCCAATTGCCCTTGTCTGCCTGGAGAACTGTGTGCTGTTTTAACAATGTTGAATCTCTGTCCCAACCATTCCTTAACACAGTACCTCTCGTCTGTTCTGCTCGTGGCCATGCTCGCGTGGTTTAAATCCCAGTTTCTCGTTGCCATTGATACGTCCTTACTATACAGTATAAATGCACACGAGGCCCATGCTTGAGAGAAGGTCAGTCTGTGACCTGTCCTTTATTCCATAACACTCAAGTGATGGAAGTGGGTGGAGCTTCCCCTTTTATATCTGAAGGTCCAGGTTAGGAGTGTCTCCCACAAGTTCACCACTTAGTGGTCATTGTTCTCACAGTGTACAACTTAGGTCAAATTATACTTGGGTTACAATGCTGGTTGAATACATGACAATATGGACCGAGATAGCAGAAGTGGTCTCATCGGCAACCAACGAGGTGCGTGAGGGCAACCAATGTCGCAAACGATGGAACGACCTTGTGGGATCCGCAAGAGTAAGTATTACATTGATTTACATGTACTTATGTATTTATATAATTTGATTTGTAACAGTCATTGAGTGACTATCAGCAGATGTGAGGTCTTGCACTTTTACCGGGAATGTTTTACTCAAAGACTGTGGTCACGGTGTACGTCTTTAGGTAAAGAATGATAATTATCATAATAATCATGATTACATCTGTCGGTTATGAGTTGTATCAGTCTTTGTGACAGTACCTAGCAATGATATCACACAATGATCTTATGTCTTGTCCTGTCACCTTTTACAGAAGAAGCTATCGACGATGAGGTCCGTGCAGAGGCGAACGCGTGGGGGGGCCACCAGTCCCCAGCGACATCATTGACATGGAGGAGCGTGTGCTCGCACTCGTGGGGAAGCACCCCTGGACAGCCACGGATGCATCTGCAGACCCTGAAGTGATGCCACGTGAGTAAAGTTTACACCATTGCGTCATGTAAAGTCTATAAATGCCACACCCACTCATATCCAAACAATCATATATGATAGATGATTTCTAAAAGAGTCATAGAAATAATGCTGGCCTAATGAAAATCATTGCAATGCACAATGGTATGATGGTCATGAAATGTGGTGTCTGTGATGATTTTGATAGCGGTGGTGCTTTTGTCGTGCATATGCTGTGTGTAGCGCTGAACTCACCTTGTCACCCTAGCACCCCCTTCTCCTCTAATAACCTAATTTCTGTTTTGCAGCTCAGCCAGCTGCGCGGCCCCAGGCAGGACCACAGAGGCCAGAAGGTGGGGGCACGGGGCAGGAGTCGGCAGACGATCCTACTACATCTGGTGCTGAGGAGCTCCGATTCTCGCCCGTCAATCCGCTGGGTCTGTTCTCCACGGATGAGAGCGCGGACTTCGAAGACCCTGCATCGCCACACTCCAGAAGCCATTCCACCCCAAGGCCATCTAGTAGTCCTCCGGTCATTCCTGCCTCCACTCTGGAGGTACTAGCCCCAAGCACCTCGCTACAGGGCACCCCATTTTTCCCCAGGATGGCGCTGACCCCACGGAGGCCTCGTGAACGTGGCAGGTCTGTTCCACGAGTACGACATGAGAGCGGAGAGATGGTACAGTTGTCCAGGAGGACTGTAGACATTGGTGACCAGCTCATCGAAGCATTGGGGGACATATCCCGACACCTAGCCACCATGACCGAGTACATTCCGCGCATGGCAGAGGCCTTGGATGCGATAGCCAGGAACACTGCTGCTACAGGCCTCCCAGTGGTCCCCGAATGCGGCACTCCACCCCTAGGTTCCGCACCACCAATGTGACCGACAGATGAGAGCAAGGACCAAAGTCCTGCTTCCGCATCAGAGAATGTTGCCCCCTCGGCACCCCCTGCTCCCGTACCCGTGCAATGACCGTATCTGCCTTCATCCCCCTCCAATGAGGCACCGTCTGAGGAGCTCCTCGGCCAGGCGCCATGGAACGAGGAGGGGCAGGGGTAGAAGTGGGGAGAAGGAGGGGGGGGGGAAGGAAAGTGAGGTGCATGTGCGCAGGTGATGGCTGTGTTATATCTCCATCTGGGTGTATGCAATTTGTTGCAATGTATCGGGGCTGGGGACCACACTCCTGCTTTGCCTTTGTATTCTGTGTTGCTGGACATGTTGAACATGTGATTTATGTCAATGGTGGAAAAAGTGGGGTGTGGGCGGGGTCTGGGTGTTATTGGCTGTGATACTTATGATTTCAGGCAAATGTTGGTCTTAAATTTTTGTTATTGAAATAACCTTGTTGCACATTGTCTCAGACAGCTGGAACATTACACACTGGTGATTCCTTACCATGAAAGGGTTAAATACAACTTAACATCAATCAATTTAAACTTTAACTGGCACCAAGGTGATGGGCACCATTGATGTCTGAGCTGCACACACACAGTAGTGTGTCAGCGTTGTCACTCACATCAGCGCTCTTTCAGGCAAATCGTTCAGATATCAGCTCCTCATGTAAGAGTTGGATTTTACAAATGCCAGCCACACCACTGGCGTTCGTTCCAGTTAGCTCCACTTTTTGTGGGCAGTTTTTTGGGCGAGCGATATTGTGGGTGATATGTGTGCGAGGTGGTGAAATTGACACTGGGCGATCTCATCGTTGCGAGTTTGGGTAAATATTCTCTTTACGACAAAAATCAGTGGGCGGGCGTTGATATTGAATCTCGGCGTTAATTCCATGTGGAAAGTAATGCTGGGCGATATTATGGGCCATTCTGCTGATTACACCTCAAAAAAGTGGGCAGGCGGTAGTATTTTTTCCCGGCATTAAGCACATGGGGAAAATAACGCTCGGCGATAAGTTTCCTAAAAATGCCCGTCAGTTTCCATTTTGTGCCAAAATGGACGATATATGGGCATTATACGTCATTTCAGCGGTAAAATGCGCGTTAAATGGGTGTTAAGCATGCAAAAAAAGTGGAGCTTCTAGCCCATAGTCTCAGAATAAAGGGCTGCCCATTTAAAACTGAGATGAGGAGGAATTTCTCAGAGGGTTGTAAATCTATGGAATTCTCTGCCCCGGAGAGCTGTGGAGGCTGGGTCATTGAATATATTTAAGGCGGAGATAGACAGATTTTTGAGCGATAAGGGAATAAAGGGTTATGGGGAGCGGACAGGGAAGTGGAACTGAGTCCATGATCAGATCAGCCATGATCTTATTGAATGGCGGAGCAGGCTCAATACGCCAAATGACCTAATCCTGCTCCTATTTCTTGTGTTCTTAAGTTCTTATATAGCTGTTCACAATGAAAAGAAATATAGTGAAATTCTCCTATCCAAGGAGGTGACTCATCCCTGCAATCCTTGTCTGCGAATACTCCCCAATCCATGTCAGTGCTGCCACTTCTGCCCTCACTCTGTAAAGTTTAAAAGAATTCAAGGGAGGAGGAAAAATAAATAAATAAATACCTTAATTCCGAATTATATTATAGTGCCTGGGGCTTGACACAACAGGGCCGAAATTCAGGCCTGCCAGAAAGATAGCGCACACGATTTTTTAATCGTTTTTACCACCATCTTGGAAGAGGTTGACTCTTGATCGATATTCAGGTTTTTGCCTTTTTTTTCCAAGCAGACCGGAAAATGGTCATAATGGCTGGTGAGGGGTGGAAGTGGCGACCGCCCTAAAAATCCCCGAGGTGAATTTGGATCGTGGCGGCCAATTGATTGCAGCACGGCGGCCACTCGATTCTTCCACATGGCCGCTGCAAAACAGCAGTAATGGGCCTTATCCGGATCTTGAATTTCGTCCCCAACAAATCTAGGGTGTGCAATGGTAGCCTTTGTTTTATAACATGTGAGGGATGCCTCAGAAGATGCTAAACTATTTACTTTTGCATCCAAATAAAGGAGCGATTACATTTCTGCTCACTTCATTTCATACAGCACAAAACATAAAAGGGCTGAAATTCCACGGCCCTCCCACACACACTCTCACCGCAACTCTACCGGGAAGGGCTGCAAACTAGTGAGGGTCTTGGTCCGTGCAAGATTATGGAATGGCACTTGCAAGGGCCATTACACAGTCAGTGACGCAGAGGGTGGGGGACTGGGGGTGGGGACTCAATGGGTGCGTGCATGACCTCAGCCTCGGAGAAAGTCAGAGCGTCATGGAGGATGGTGCGGCAAGCAGGAAAAGTCATGCCAGCCTCAGGATGGTGAAAATGGGGGCCACATTGGATGCCCAGACTTGGGTTGTGACCACCCCACCCCCCCCACCCCCCCCCCCTCCCCCCGCCACTCCCACCCCCATTGAAAACATTTTTGGAGAATCTCCTGGTTCGGTCTGGAAAGGCTTTAACATCATTCCCCTCCCACCAACATCACACTTGGCAGCCTTCATGGGCAGGCGGGCACCCGAGATTTGCCCCGAGTGGTGCTGGCACCCACCTCGCATACTCCAGAGGGGTCAATGTGATCCTGTTTCAACTGCTAGAATTGAGGATTTTCTGGGCCAGAATAGCAGAAAGCATTTAAAAATATATATATAGTAGTCAGGTGAGGTGGTAAAACCTGTTGCCATAGCGACAGTAGATGGCAATACCCGTAACTGATCAACACTGAATGCCGGGAGGGGGGTGAAGTAACCCAGCCCCAGAAAATGCCACCGACCTTGGGCGGGTGGGCCCCTGGAGGAGGGTTAGTGGGACCCTCAATGGAGGAAAAGCCATCAAAGTGACGGAAAAGCAAATCCTTGAATTAGTCATTAGCATCCACAACCTGCAGCCATGACGCAGCCGCAGGACAGAACAGGTCAATTAAAGGGTGGCCACGGACTGTCCCAAACACAACACCAATGTTCAAGTCCCTGCCTTAAAATGGAGGGCCCTCACAGGAGCTCCGACAATAGGCGACCAATGATGATGACGATGTTTTTGTATCTTCACACTTCCCCAACCGTGTGAAGTAGTGGAAGGATTTGTAGGTTGATTAACAGTGTGATAGGCTGTGACGTGGACGCCCCTTCCACGACCATAACCATCTTTTTACCACATTTGGCGGGAGGGATTGATGGGCTTCCACAACTCATACGATGACGGGGGGAGCAGTACATCCACTGGGCACGGGTATCCTGGATGTCAAACCAGAATTTAGAGCTGGAGCTCAGGTCTGGCAGTTCGAGCCCGGGACTTGCTGACTCAGAGACAAGATTACTACCATTAAGCCTTGATAATATATAATGTAGAAATATAAAAGTCTTGTGTCTATCTTGTGTCCTTCATACTTCAATGTGTCAACGTATAAGTAAAAAGCCTGTTGTTTCCTACTTTTTTTCTGATCTTGATAACCTGGCCTCTCCCTAAGTGCAGGATTTACCAGCAGCTGCCACCCTACAAAAACTTCCTCAGCACTTAATGTCCAATTGATCTTCGTATTTACTCACTTCGACCATTTTCCTACGGGGAATACCTGAGCACTGGCCTTGAGAGGACAGACCAGGTTACATGTAGCTCTAGCAAAACATTACTACTTTTTTTATTATTCATTATTCACAGGATATGGGCGTCGCTGGCAAAGCCAGCATTTATTGCCCATCCCGAATTGTCCTTGAGAAGGTGGTGGTGAGCCGTCTTCTTCAACCACTGCAGTCATGTGGTGAAGGTACTCCCATAATGCGACAGGGTAAGTGTAATGTATGTGCTTCATGGGTTCTTTGCTTAAGAATTCATAGCAACACATTGCTATTAAGAACTAGTTGGTTTATTAACAAAGGTTTAATCACACTACACATTACTAGTTCATGCAACAGGCTCACAACCACATGCCTGATCATGGATCCCCTGAAACCAACTGGCTGTGGTTTTATTGAGTCTTGTGGCATCATGTGACTGGCTAAGTCACTCCCAACACACCAGCTGTACAAACCAGTGAGCATGCTCACAGGTGCATGTAAAGAGCTCCAAGATTTTGAACCAGCGACGATGAAGGAACGGCAATATACTTCCAAGTCAGGATAGTGTGTGACTTGGAGGGGACCTTGGAGGTGATGGTGTTCCCATCCGCCTGTGGCCCTTGTCCTTCTAGGTGGTAGAGCTCGCGGGTTTGAGAGGTGCTATTGAAGAAGCCTTGATGAGTTGCTGCAGTGCATTTTGTAGATGGTACACACTGCAGCCATGGTGAACTGGTGGTGAAGTGGGATTATTTAAGGTGGTAGATGGAGTCCCAATCAAGTCAACTAATTTGTCCTGGATGTTTTTGAGCTTCTTGAGTGTTGTTGGAGCTGCACTCATCCGGGCAAATGGAGAGTATTCCATCACACTCCTGACTTGTGCCTTGTAGATGGTGGAAAGGCGTTGGGGAGTCAGGAGATGAGACACACGCCACAGAATACTCACCCTCTGACCCGCTCTTGTAGCCACAGTATTTATGTGGCTAGTCCAGTTCAGTTCCTAATCAATGGTGACCCCCAGGATGTTGATCGTGGGGGATTCGGTGATGGCAATGCCATTGAATGTCAAGGGAAGGCAGTTCGACTCTCGCTTGTTGGAGATGGTCATTGCCTGGCACTGGTACGAATGTTACTTGCCACTTATCAGCCCAAGCCTGAATGTTGTCCAGGTCTTGCTGCATGTGGGCATGGGTTGCTCACCAGACTACCCACGAGCAATACCACGGGAGATCGGCTCACGGAACAAAATTATTTCAGGGAACATAGAATTTACATGAACACTTTGCCTGACAATGTGTGGCAGATCTCCTTCTGTGCCTTTCTGTGTCATAACTGCTTAGGTAATGCTCTTTAAGGAGCGAGGCAATCAAAGTTGCTGCAGGCAGGAGTGTAAATACAAAATGCAGCAGTATTTGATTGAATCCATGGTGGGAGTATTTGTTTTTAAACAGTGGCAAATGTTTCTATCATTAGTAGCCAGTATTATCTCATCATCTTCTGTCCTGAGTTTTAATTGTAAGCTTTTTTTAAAAAAAAGAACCATTACTCTGATGATTTAAATAACATTGAATTTCATTTTTGATTCCTTGAATACATTAATAAATCTGCAATAATAATTTAATGCAATTGTTTTTTTAAACGGGAACTGGAATTTATGACTCATTGAACAAAGGCTGTTTTTCTTTTAATTTTGTGTTTTTTTTTAAATTATTCACTGCTACGTTTCTTCAGTTACTTGCACACAGAATGTGGCAGCAGATGGGAAGAGGATTGAAAATAGCCATTACAAGAGTGAATTAAAAAAAATAATCTTCAGTTATGTGCGTTATCTGCTACATTCTGCACATTGGAATTTGCCATCCAGGTGTAAAACTGGTTGTGGGTCGGTCACCCATAACATAAACTGTCGCCGACTCGGGGATAAAAACTCACCAACCTTGCGCCTGTTTTTTTGGCAATATTTTACCGTTTTAGGCGAAAAACCACCCGGCAGGAAATTCAGAGAAGTTTTGCGGCGGTGTTTTTCAAATACCGCTAGAGAGAGGAGCACTATCATGCAAGACTCGAAATATCACTTTCACCAAAAATTTGGCTCTGAACGCACCCATATTTAGGAGGAAAAAAACCGTCAAAGAAAAAGCTGCGTTGCCCTGTGTATGAAGACCTGCAAAAACGGTAAGTTAAAGTTTTTATCTTTTCATTCTTTTTTACAGCGATTCGCTAAATAAGTGTCTTGTAAATGTTTTGTGAATTTTTTTTCTTTTTTCCAATTTATTTTCAGGTGTTTCTCCACCCTCCCTCGGCCTAACTCGCAGCGGTATCGGCCTCGGACTAAAGTTGGCGAGGTTCGCGCTTTGCACCACCAATCCTCGTGCAACGCCGATTTTTACCGCTGTGCAAATTTAACCTTGAATTTACGGCCCCATAGTGACAGCGATGCCATAACGATAATTTGGGCAAAAAAATATAATTATCACCGAGAACCAAATTTCTAGCCCTTCAGACTTTCTTTTCCAGTGATTTGATAATGCCCGCGTGATAAGTTGAAAATTCAGCTCATTGTCTAAAAACAATACCGCACTGGGGTCGCTAATGCATTTCCAGTAACCCACATTACAGGGTGCAGTGGTCTCTCTGGAATAATGATACACCCTAGAAATTAGCAGTGTTGAGAGCCTATGCTACTTTTGTACACTTGGCTCATTGTACCTTCAAAAAATATTATAATTAGTGCTGCATCTGGAATGCCTAACAGTGCTACAGGCACTCAGGGGTAGACTTTCCCGAGAGCCCCTCAATGCCTGATTGCACACCCAGAAAAACCGCTCACATTTGGTAAATAATGCTGGCGAAAATTTACACTTTTATGTTAAAACTAATTAAAATGAATCGCCCGGTGAGAAAATGGGCCTTTCACCTTTATTCTCGACGGTTTTCTCGGTGGTTAAGGAGAAACTAAGTAAAACGGGCATTTAAAAAAAAAATTAATCTGAGGCTGCAGTTGGGCCTAGGGAGGGGGGAAAACTTTAAAAAAAATTTTCACAAAAAAAATATGAAAAGTTAAAAAGCATTCCCAAGACACTTTTACACCTAATCGCCGTTTAAAATTAAAAAAATAAATAAATAAAGAACCTTTCACTTACCTTTCTTTGCAGAGTACTCACCTACCGCCCTGTTTACGCAGCTTTCACAGGGCGCTTCCCTCAGCGATCTGGACGGGCTTCCATTGAGGTCAAACTTACGCCCTGGCGATTGTGTTGGCGGTGCACGCCAGAGGTTTTGGTCTGGGCGGACGTTTTCAGATTTGGGCGATACCACCAAAAAAAAAATGGGGAAACTTTTGCCAGGCGGAAAAAGAGCTGTACCACAGAGAAAATCGCCAAGAACCCACCGAAAATGATAGGAAAGTTTAGCCCTCAGTCACTTAAGAACATAAGAAATAGGAGCAGGAGTAGGCCATATGGCCTCTTGAGTCTGCACTGCCATTTAGTACGATCATGGCTAATGTTGGTTCTCTCATGTTGGTTCCTGGCTCCAGGAAGGACCTCAGCATTTGCTTTATTTAGAAAGAAAAGGAAGAACTTGCATTTATATAGCGCCTTCCACAACCTCAGGACCTCCTAAAGAGCTTTGCAGTCAATGCAGTACTTTTTGAAGTGTAGTCATTGTTATAATGTAGGAAATGAGGCAGCCAATTTGCGTACAGCAAGCTCCCACGAACAACAATGTGATGATGACCATCATCTGATCTAGTGATGCTGGGTGAGGAATAAATATTGGCCAGGACACCAGGGGAAAACTCCCTTGCTCTTCTTTGAAATGGTACCATGGGATCTTTTACGTCCACCTGAGAGGGCAGATGGGGCCTCGATTTAACGTCTCATCCAAAAGACACTGCAGTGGAGTGTCAGCCTAGATTTTGTGCTCACGTTCCTGGAGTGAGATTTGGATCTATGACCCTCTGAGTCAGACACTGATTCAAATGATTTGGTGTTTATTTGTTTAGCTGCTTCAGGATATAGGAACAGTATACAGTCTGCATCTCAAAGGTGCTCTCCATCTACTGGATCTGCTTGCTCCCCTGGGGATGCCTCATACTGGGCTATCTATGAGTATCCCTTTGAGTGTGGAGAGCCAGGCGGGTGAGTTTGTATTTTAGGTGCTCAGTTACACATCACCCTTAGGCTGTCAGTATAAAGGACCGGGAAATTATTATTCCTGGACAGCTCTGAAAGCTGCTGTAGTCTCCAACCTTACATAAATTGTTTTGTTAAATTAAAAATCTATCACTGTGACATAAGATTGCGCTCTACAAATAACAATGCATGATTTTTAATCTAAATTTAAACATTTTTCAGAGGAGTTCTGACCCTGGACGGCATTAGGAAGGTAGTACTTGCAGAAAGAAGGCAGAGTCTGGGAGTAGTATGTACATTTTTAACTGTGTTACCTACATCCCTGACTCTACTCAAAGATCTAATAATACACCCAGGTTTCTTAACTATATTCTTGCTACTAGACTCTATTTTGACACAACTACTGCTCAATGGGGGAGAAAACTCAAGGAGAGTTTTCAATTGATTGAAGCCCCAAATCATCTCCTAGTTTATACAAGATGCAGTATAAGAAAAGATTTGCATTTCTATAGATTGGCCCTCGTATTCACGTGGATATACACATGCTTTGTGCAGACTTCAGTCTACCTTGTGATCTGCTACTTGAAAAGATGGCATTTTCCTTCATTGTCCATGTCACGGTGATATGGTGCCAGGAACATTACTGGGGGAAGGGCAATTCCATCCTTCTCTGCTTTTTAGATGCATACTGTTCTCTATAAAAAGAATGGATGACTTTCATGTGTTCTTTTCTGCCGATGCAGGATTGTCCCAGGCCACCACAAGCATCACCGTTGCCAGATACCAAAGTGTCTGCAATAGGATCTAACTGGAGACAGTCGGTGTGATTTCTCCACAACTCCCATGGGCAGCAGCTTGGCCTCTGTCCAGCATCTCACCTTGGTGTCATATTTGACCGTGAAATGACCACATATCTGCAGCATAACTAAGACCGCCTATTTCCACCTGCGTAACATTGCCCGTCTCCGCCTTTGCCTCAGCCCTCATCCATGCCTTCGTTACCTCTAAACTTGACTATTCCAATGCACTCCTGGCTGGCCTCCCACATTCTACACTACATAAACGAGAGGTGATCCAAAACTCGGCTGCCCGTGTCCTAACTTGCTCCAAGTCCCGCTTACCCATCACATCTATGCTCACTGACCTACATTGACTTCCGGTTAAGCAACACCTTGATTTCAAAATTCTCATCCTTATTTACAATTCCCTCCATGGCCTCACCCTTCCCTATCTCTGTAATCTCCTCCAGTCCCACAACCCCCCCAAGATATCTGCCCTCCTGAGCATCCCTGATTATAATCGATCAACCATTGGTGGCTGTGCCTTCTGTTGCCTCGGCCCTAAGCTCTGTAATTCCTTGCCTAAACCTCTCTGCCTCTCTACCTCTCTATCCTCCTTCAAGACTCTGCTTAAAACCTACCTCTTTCCTGTCCTAATTTCTACTTATGCGGCTCGTGTCAAATTTTTAGCTCATAATACTTGTGGCGCCTTGTGACGTTTCACTACATTAAAGATGCTATATAAATACAAGTAGTTGTTGTTGAATAGAAATGGTGAGATGATCAATCCTGCATTACCCCCATGCTGTGGCACTGTGCACTCGTTCTCCAACACACTGCAAGCCCTTCAGGAGCACCTCCAGGAAGTGACAATCGACAAACCATGTGAAGAACACAAGAGTTCACTATACAGACAGACAGAACTTGCATTTATATAGCACCTTTCATAACCTCAGTATGTCCCAAAGTGCTTCACAGCCAATTATGCACTTTTGTGGTCACTGTTCGCTGGAAATGAGTCCCAAGGCCCAACATCGGGGGCTGCTCAAGCCTCATCATTCATGCACAGTGATCGTTCCCTGGGCCCGAATCTCCGGGCCAGTAAAAGGAGTATATGGGATGCAGCTTATGTTTCCAATTATATCACAAGCAGCAGAAAGGTAACCCTTCTAAAGAAATAGTTAAATCTTTGTAATTTTGAACATTTTCTTTGATGCACTATGATCAGATGCCACATATAATTAGGTGCACCATATGCTGATAACTTGGATTTGTTTTTACCATTTGTTTATACTACAGTAAGCTTCGATGTTACAACAATGCTTTCGGACGTGAAGAATGAAAGCAAAAATCAACAGTTAGATTATTAATTATCTACACAACTGATCAAATCAAATTTTCTGCCCTTTACCTTTGCCAAACTTCCCAAGGCGCTTCACAGCAGTTTATAAGACAAAACAGATAAATTTGACACCAAGCCATATAAGAAGAAATTAAGGAAGATGACTAAAAGCTTGGTCAAAGAGGTAGGTTTTAGGAAGCATCTTAAAGGAGGAAAGAGAGGTAGAGAGGCAGAGAGGTTGAGGGAGGGAGTCCCAGAGATAGGGGCCCAGGCAGCTGAAGGCACGGCCACCGATAGTTGAGCAGTTGTAATGAGGGATGCTCAAGAGGGCAGAGTTGAAGGAGCACAGATATCTTGAGGGTTGCGACGCTGAAAAAGATTATAGAGATAAGGAGGGGCAAGGCCATGGGGGGATTTGTAAACAAGGATGAGAATTTTGAAATCAAGGCGTTGTTTAACCGGGAGTCTATGTAGGTCAGCGAGCACAGGGGTGATGGGTGAGTGGGACAGTGCGAGTTAGGACACAGGCTGCTGAGTTTTAGATGACCTCAGGTTTACGTAGTGTAGAATGTGGGAGGCCAGCCAGGAGTGAGTTGGAGTAGTCAAGTCTAGAGGTAACAAAGACATAAATGAGGCTTTCAGCAGCAGAAGAGCTGAGTGTGTTTCATGTTTAATGCAGTCAGGGCAAGGTGGCTGCAACTGGGAAATATGCTTATTACAGTGCACCATTACAGCACACCATTACAGCGCATCATTACAGCGCACCGTTACAGCGCACTGTTACAGCGCATTGTTACAGCGCACTGTTACAGCGCATCATTACAGCGCACTGTTACAGCGCACCATTACAGCGCACCATTACAGTGCACCGTTACAGCGCATCGTTACAACGCACCGTTACAGTGCGTCGTTACAGCGCATTGTTACAGCGCACAGTGCAACTGTTACAACTGCCTCCCATTACCTTGACTTCTCCAGTCAGGTCAGTGAAACTCTTCACTGAGGAGCAGTGGTGTGGTGGGGAAGGTGCTGTTGAAGGTGGAAGGCACTGCAAATGCCATCTACTTCACAGGCCACAACTAAAGATCCAATTAATTTGTGGGCTCAGTGCCCTGGAGAAGAAACCATCTCAGACAGTGAATTATGCTGTTACAGATACAAAATGCTGCCTCGGCACTGTCAGTTGCTGCAGCAACATTTGAATTTCCTCTCTCAACTCCAAAGGTAGACAGCCTATAGAGGGCACTAATAGCATCGGAAGTCTACCATAAAAATACGCGGAGGAAAATTGGGCTGGTACTCTCATCATTACACTGACAGGTGGAAGTGCAGTTTTGACGAAATCCTAACCACACGGATATATAAATCCCTTTTGGTGTGAACCAGATCCAATTTGTACCACATAAAGCCTTGTAGCTGATAAATAGCTGACTCTTCTGTTAGTTCTCATGGGGTTGTCCTGTTTTGAATATTTGGTTTTACTTTAGCTACATCAAGTATCAGTACTGCTGATGCCTTCTACTCTGCTGTGTTTTGGCAGAGGACAAAATATTTTTAAAAATGTAACAGGGATGGAAAGTGGAATAAAAAGCAGTATTTTTAGAGTTGAATTACAATAGTGCCTTGGCCCGGATGTTAACTTGGAGGCGAGGAGGGTTGGTGTGGGTGGGGAGGGGGGAACCCAGAACAATGAGTTTCCCTCAGAACCCGGCCAAATTTATTCTTCTTTTGTCTCCGTTTCCAGCCGCAGCCATCCAGATGGAGAGGCTGGCTTACTGTCGGGCGTCAGGCTTGTGGCAACAGGCCGCGGCCAGGGAGCCGTGAGGAGGGAGGGAAAGATCGTGGGGCGGGGACATCGGGGAGGCGAGGACATTGGGGCAGCGGGGACATCGGGGGGGGCAGGGACATTGGGGGGCAGGGACATCAGGGGGCTCGGAGACATCAGGGCAGGGATATTGGGGGCAGAGTCATCGGGGGGATCAGAGACATCTGGGTGAGGAGTCATCAGGGGCGGAGTCATTGGGGCGGCAGGGACATCGGGGGGGGGAGGTCAGAGACATTAGGGGGTGGAGACATTGTGGGGGCGGGGACATAGGGGGGCGGGGACATTGAGGGGGTGGAGACATTGTGGGTGCGGGGACATTGGAGGGCAGGGACATTGAAAGGGTGGGAACATTGAGGGGGCGGGGACATTGGAGTGGCGGGGACATTGGGGGTGTTGGAGACAGTGGGGGGGTGAAGTCATTGAGGAGGCAGGAACATCGGGGGGCTCGGAGACATCGGGGCGGGGACATGGGGGCGGGAATATTGCGGGTGCATGGACATCGGGGGGTTGGAGACATCGGGGAGGCAAAGTCATTGGGGGGGCAGGGACATTGGGGGGAGGCAGGGACATTGGGGGGGGCGGGGACATCGGGGGTTCGGAGACATTGGGGAGGCAAAGTCATTGGGGGGGCAGGGACATCGGCGGCGGGGTCATTGGAGAGTCAGGGTCATTAGGGGGGCGGGGACATCAGGGGGGTCAGAGACATCGGGGGGGTCGGAGACATTGAGGGGGCAAAGTCAGTGGGGGTGTGGGGACACCAGGGGGGTCAGAGACATTGGGGGTCGATCACTGAGGGGTGGGGACATCGGGGTGGTCGGAAACATTGAGGGGGTGGAGTCATGGGGGGGCAAGGACATTGGGGGCCGGGGACACTTGAGAGTGGGGACATCGGGGTGGAGTCATTGAGGGTCAAGGTCATGGGGGGGACTTTGGGGGGCAGAGTCATGGGGGGAACGGACATCAGGGGCAGAGTCATCGGGGCGGCAGGGACATTGGGTGTCGGAGTCATTGGGGTTGTGGGGTCATTGGGGGACAGGAACACCAGGGGACTCAGAGACATCAGGGCAGGCACATTGGGGTTGGAGTCATCGGGGGGGTTGGAGACATCTTGGGGTGAAGTCATCAGGGGCGGAGTTATCGGGAGGCAGGGACATCAGGGGAGTCGGAGACATTGGGGGGCGGGGATATTGGGCGGGCGGGGACATTGGGGGGGGTCAGAGTCATCGGGGAGGAAGGGACATTGGGGGGGTGGGGACATTGGGGGGCTCAGAGACATTGGGGGGAGCGGCGACATTGGGAGGTTGTGGACATTGGTCAAGCGGGGACATCGGGGGGGTTCAGAGCTATTGGGGGGGGGCATGAACATTGGGTGGAGCAAGGACATCAGTGGGGTCGGAGACATTGGGGGAGCGGGGACATTGGGGGCAGGGACATCGGGGGTTTGGAGAAATGGGGGGAGCGGGGATATCGGGGGGTCGGAGACATTGGGGGAGCGGGAACATTGGGGGGCGTGGGGATATCGGGGTGTCGGAGATATCGGGAGGGTTCAGAGACATCGGGGGGGGCATAGACATTGGGGGGGTTGTGGACATCGGGGGGGGGGGGTTGGAGACACCAGGGGGAATTTTAAACCCCAAAAATAGGTGGGTTAGGGTTGGGCAGGTAGTTAAAATGTAAAAAAATTTCAAATTAAACCTAGCCCACCTCCAACCCTCCCATTTCCAGTTTTAATGGAGCCAGGACAGAGGGCAGGCACCCAATCAGCTCCCAGGAGGCGGGTTCATCATTGAAATATTTTAATGATGCTGTATGCCTCCGATTCTTTCTTTGTGATAGTTTCAACACTGCCCGGCCGGATTTCCCAGGCCTTGGGAAACCCGGCAGCTAAAGGGAAGTGAGGATTGCTGCATGGAAAAGGTAAGTGCTTTTCCAGCATGCTTTTGGGCCAGGAGGAGCAGTGCTTCCCCCAGCCCCAGCCCACCAAGCAAACCTGGAAACCTCCCCAGCAATCTGACCAATAACCCCCCTGTGATCTGATGCCCTTCCGATCTACTCCCTGTCCTGCTTCCCGCTCTCCCCTGGCCGCCCCATCAATGTCCGCCCAAAGTTTGATCTCTCCCGGCCCTCCCCCATCGATGTCCCACTCGATCCCCGATCTCTCCCTCACTCCTCTCCACTTCTCATCTCCCCGTAAATATTGGGTCTTTTGTCACGCTTCCAAATTTAACAATGCTTTCACTTACTATTCTATTGAAGGTGTCATGTATGTAGACCAATGTATACTAACTGTATAGTCACATAACATGTGCCACCAGAGGGCACTGCGGTGGGAGACCTGAGGGTCACCTGCATAGGTGTGCAGGGCCCAGTATAAAAGGCTGCCCACCATGCTTCTAACTCACTCTGGAGTTACAATAAACGGAACTAAGGTCACAACAGCTCAAGTACAATACTAAGACCTTGTGGAGTCATTCATAAGAGTATTAAAGACATAACAACTGGCGACGAGATTACGAACTTTCACACAAAAATGACTAATGGTGCATTAGAAAAGTTCTCAGAGGGTGAAAATTGGGAAGCCTTTACGGAGTGGCTCGACCAATATTTCGTAGTAAACGACCTTGTAGGCGATGATCCGGCTATACTGACAGATAAGCGCAGAGCTATCCTGTTGACCAGTTGTGGGCCCGCAGTCTACGACCTCATCAGGGGCTCCTTGCATCAGAGAAAACAACGACCAAGTCATATGAGGAGCTGAAAGTGCTAATTCGGGACCAACTCAAACTGAAGGAGAGCATCCTCATGGCCAGGCATCGATTTTATACACACAGCCACCTCAAGGGCTAGAAATTGTGAA
The DNA here is from genome assembly GCF_044704955.1 of Pristiophorus japonicus. Lineage (NCBI taxonomy): Eukaryota > Metazoa > Chordata > Chondrichthyes > Pristiophoridae > Pristiophorus > Pristiophorus japonicus. Next base: position 171,780,298 of record NC_091984.1, read on the forward strand.
GTCCGTTGCCAACCTCAGGAGGCTGGCAGTACCGTGTGAATTTGGCGCATCCCTCGCCGATGCGTTGCGGGATGTCTTCGTAATTGGCATCGGTCATGAGGCCCTTCTTCACAAGCTACTGTCTGCCGAAACCACTGTCACTCTGCAGAAGGCCATCAGCATCAGCCAGGCATTCATGACCTCAACCTGCAGCTCCAAGCAGATGATGACTCACTCTCAGGACTCAAACCCGGCAAGTACTGTAAATAGAATGGCGCCTTTCACAGGCAGAACTGCTGAACGTGAATCTGCCCAGGACAGAGCATACAGGCCCCCTGAGCCCTTTAACTCAGAGTCCGTCGAGAGTTGCAAATGTAAATCGAATAGCACCATGCTGGTGTTGCAGAGGTAATCACAGGGCTCATCAGTGTCGGTTCAGAGACTATGTTTGCAAAGGCTGCAGCACAAAGGGCTACCTCCAGCGAATGTGCAAAAGAGCTGTGACTCACCACATGAAAGAGGAGTTATAGATGGCTATGAATCCAGTGCGGATTACGAGGAGATGGCAGCTAAATCCCAGGACTAAGTGTATGGAGTATATACCTGCACCACAGATTGTCCTCCAGTGATAATGGAAGTCGAGATAAATGGCGTTCCAGTCTTCATGGAGGGGGACACGGGGACGAGTCAGTCAGTAATGAGCCAGGAAGCCTTTGAGAGACTATGGAGCGATCAAGCTGAATGACCCAAGCTGGTCCCGGTTCAGGCAAAGTTGCGTACCTACACCAAGAAACTGATGTCAGTTGTTGGTAGTGCGGATGTAAGTATATCCCATGATGGCGCGGTGCACAATTTACCATTGTGGATTGTTTCAGGTGATGGATCAATGCTACTTGGAAGAAGATGGATGGGGAAGATCAATTGGAACTGGGAAGACTTCATCCCTCCAGCGATCGATATCCCCTGTGCTCAGAGGCAGAGCAAGCCCCCACCTTCGGTTGGACCATGCATCGGAGAACAGATCCACGCAGCCACTGAGGCACAGACCGCTCATCATGACTGTGTGGCGATGATCTGGCCGAGACAACCCGAATGCACTTTCCCGGTTTCAGTGGCAGGACTTCTGGGGAGGAAGATTGGATCCGAGGGCGCCTTCCCAGCTTCAGTGGCAGAATCCCTTGGAAAGAAGATCGCGGCAGTCGACATCATGGACAGGGAAAAGATGGCATCCAAACCACGAGGTGCAGTGCTAATGGAGCAATGACACGTGATTCCATGCAAGGAAGACGATTGGGGTAAAAGTAGTAAGGCCATTTTAAAGGAGGCCAGCAACCTGCCATTTTTGAATGAACTGCTTGAAATTGGTAACCAGTGTAAAAGTCCAGCTGTAACGAGCAAAATGTTGTTGAGTGATGTCGGGTGCAAATTGCAATCAGCCAATGTAGCGGGCGAACACCTAACGGTCCAGCAGGCTACCCAATGCTGTAGCCTGCGTCCCCAGGACCAGAACGATGTATCATAAAGTGTCCCCACAGCTGACAGAAGTAGACAAGCTGCAGAGTAAACGATCCCCAGAGAGCAGAGGCACCAGTAGCGATAACCTGCCTCAGATCGGTTTAACGTTGCAGGCACCCAATGGCATGAACCACCACGGGCCAGAAACAGTAAATTGCGCCTATGCTCACAGTCAGCTACCGCCGCCCACCATCCGGGTGGAAAAGGTGCAGCCCACAAACCCACTCGCCACCACGGCAGTGCCCAAGAACGAAGGGTCACTCGCAATGGCTGCTCCAAACGGGACCTGGGCCAGCCAGGATCCCAAACTAGAGAGTGCTCACAACGGTGCCCTCAAGGAAAGCAAGTAAGCAGTCACCTGCAAACTGCTAGACAAGACGAGGCAGCCCCACCGTTGCTTAGACGAAATGCTCACTCGCTCAGACTACTTCCCAGGGAGCAACAGCAACACTGTGCAAACGAAAAGGACAATGAAGTCACAGACACATCAGCTGTCTTTAAGCCTGCCTGACACAAGGAGTAACGGCAAGAGCCCTGAGCTCCGGCAACTCGAGCAAAATGTGCTCACCTCGCCCACAGACCCACTAGCATGGAGCGCTGCACCGCCACCAGACGAAACCCGGATCTCATCCGGCCGTGCTGGAACTAGACTATCCTTGTGTACCTGTACTGATATACCTGTACTGATCATGTAAATGTACCACACAAAAAGAAACGCAACTGTAATCCACCCAACAAATGTACCAAGATGTAAATGTAAAGCCCATGTGATGAACTTGAATGCAACATGCATGTAATGGGCCATTAGCATGATCTCTGTGTGGGGGGGAGAATGGAGTAGTCATGGACTCACAACCAAAAACCACTGGAACCTCCACTGGCAACAAATCTCACTACCAACCCAACCAAGCTAGAAGCGACCCTCCAATGGTCAACCAGGAAGAGTAAAGCCCAGGTCACCGGCAATTTACGAGTGAATTTGCATTAAAGACTTGGGGGGAAGTGATGTCATGTATGTCGATCAATGTACACTAACTGTATACTCACATAAGGTGTGCCACCAGAGGGCACTGCGGTGGGAGACCTGAGGGTCACATGCATAGGTGTGCAGGGCCCAGTATAAAAGGCTGCCCACCAGGCTTGTGCCTCACTCTGGAGTTACAATAAATGGGACTAAGGTCACAACAGTTCAAGTATAATACTAGACCTCGTGGAGTCATTCATAAGAGTATTAGAGACATAACAGAAGGCTCATCATTGCAGAAATTTGCAAGGATTGTAGAAAGCGATCAGCCTGCGCTCTTTGTATTCCAGGATGGGTTGGGTATGCCAGCTTCAGTTATCCTGAATTCCCCAATGCAGCAGGCAAATGTCTCTACAACTTAATGTTGCCAAATGGCTCTGCTTAAATGAACATGTAAATGTCGGACAAATAAAAGTTTTAAAATTCTGGCAAAGAATTATACCTGAAGGGTTTCCTCTTTAGAGATGCCGACTGATCTGTTGTGTCCTCCAGCATCTTCTGTTTTTCTTTAAATTTAGGACTTTTATTCTGAATCTTCGTCTGAACTTTAATAATAATGCAGTTCTTCCCGTGCTTACTACTGTTTATATACACAATAATTGTTTCTGAGTTCTAATTGCAATTGTAACTAAACGAAATGCAGCTAATGTGAATATTTAGAATAAATGACAAAACATAAAGACCTGCTCTGAGTCACTGTCAAACAAGATCTTCTCCACTCGCCAGTTCTCTCCGCAGTTGTTGTAGGAGATTAATTAGTACATAAACAGAGGCGTCCAACAGAAAACATTGCTACAAGTGTAACTGCAGAAAATCTTATTGTGTCGGTAGTTTTAGTAATTATTTTATGTCTTTATTATGCTGCACACTTTATTTTGAATCGTAAGTGCGCAACTGATTGGAGAACCCAAGATGACAGCTGAAGGGATTTTCAAAATAATATTTGAAACAATTTGATTGGTTATTTTTTCCTTCCTTTCAGTGATAGATTTTGATCAATGCTTATACTGGACTCGTCATTTTCAAATGTCTTTATTACTTCCTCATTGAAAGTTTATCCAACCGCTTCCTTTCCATTCAGTTGTTAAGTTGTCTACCTTCCCTCATTACAACAGTGACTACACTTCAAAAGTACTTCATTGGCTGTAAAGCGCTTTGAGATGTCCGGTGGTCGTGAAAGGGGCTATCTAAATGCAAGTCTTTTTTTTTCAGTTGTGATTTGTTGTTGCTCTATGACTATAACATTTGATCTGATGAGGTGCAAGTGCGAGACTAGGGAAGGGAGAAATCAGCCAGCGTGCTCATTTCAGATTCAGGAACACCTGCTGGAAAGCTTGCATGTGTGGATGTTGGGTGAAGATGAGACCAGGCTCATCTGCGATACACTCCATAGTTGATAGACTGCTGGCACACATTAAGTACACACATGGAGACCGGGTGATTGTGATACTTGAAGCTTACCAAGAAAAATAAATGATTTTCCGCTGATGGGAATTTTAAAACAAAATGTTGTTTATCTTTCTCATGAATATTTGAGGATGAGGAAATTACAGGACTTTATTCTTGAGCATTGCTTTGAGTCTTCTACAGCCCCAAGGTTTCGTATAACCTTTTTCCACAGGCATTTGATGGACTAGTATCAGCGCCCGTTCATATTCAAAAACCAGACAATCTAGCCTGGACTTGTTTTCCCCCCTGTTTATCTGTTTAGGTATAAGAAATAGTTCCTGCAATGCAGAAACCAGCTGACTCCCCTGTAGATCCATTAACAGTCACAGCTTTCAGAATAACTTGGCAGATTTGACGTATTTGGAGGAAATAATAGGGTTGATTTTCTGCTTCTGCTTTCCTGGCGCAAAGCCTTGTCCGTGGGCATCACAGACTGGGAAATCACATGCACACAGCCATTGATTTTCCTTGCACTGGAAGATTTCCTGACATGCGCTCCCACTGGACAGCAATGCAACAGCGGAAAATTGACCCCCTTTATGTTTTAATTCAATTAGAGTTGGAACCCTTGAGTCAATTGCAAATTGAACAGCTTTTTTCTTTTTGTCCAAATGTTTTGCTCACAATTTTTGTGTGTCAGTTTTTCCTCTCGATCTAGAAATGGTGTTCTCTGAGTAATGGTCAAATAAATCACACATTCCACCAGAAACAAGGGCATAATGGGGGTGAAATCGGACTTGGGCAGGGACGCAAAACAGGCGCAATGGCTTGTGCTGCCGGTTATTCCACATGGCTGATATGCAGTTCTATTGAAGCCAGTGGCAGTGAATAGAACGGATGACTGATGTGATAGCGTTTGATTTGCATCCCATCCGTGTCCGATTTCATTCCCATTGTCAATAAATGTACTTATGTCTGTGATTGAAGTTACGCAATATTCTGTTGCTCTGTGTCATTGAGTGATACATCAGCTACAATATATTTGGTGGGCAAGCACAGAAGAGGAAAAAGAGGGATTTAAAAAAATTGAGGTTTCTATAACAGTGGTTATGTTTAAAGATTGCTTACCATTGTTACACATCCTATAGATTGGATCCTAAACCCAATAGTAGATTCACAGCATATTGGGTTTTGGTTCCAATCCTCAAAGTAGCAAAAGTCACACAGTTTCAGATCTCAAAGTTACACTTGTGTATTAATCTTATTCCCCAAAAATATACCTTTAAAGTTTTTTGTTTTGGATAAAGATGTACTTCATTCAGAGAAAGGAGTTTGACAGATATTTCTTTGGAGTTTGTCAAACATTGCAAAGTGGTATTAAGAATGTGGAATGTACAAGACCATAAACAACTACTATGGTCTATCTGGGTAGTCCCAGTGTTCAGGAAGTAACATATCACACAATACCTCTCATACCCCTTTATTACATTCTTCTCTCTTGAACGTGCTGCTACAGTCATCGCCACTACCTCCCTTTGCAATCCATTCCATAAATTCACCACCTTCTGTTCACCACCATCTGGGACTTATGCCAAAATTGGGAGAGCTGTCCTACAGACTACAGACTAGTCAAGCTACTACCTGACATAGTCATACTCACAGAATCATACCTTTCAGCCAATGTCCCAAGCTCCTCCATCACCACCCCTCGGTATGTCCTGCCCCACCGGCAGGATGGATCCACCAGAGGTGGCGGCACAGTGGTACACAGTCGGGAGGGACGGAGTTGACTGTGGACTCCATGAAGTCTCATGGCATCAGGTCAAACATGGAAAAGGAAACCTCCAGTTGATTACCACCCACTGCCCTCCCTCAGCTAATGAATCAGTACTCCTTCATGTTGAGCACCACTTGGAAGAAGCACTGAAGGTAGCAAGGGCACAGAATCTTCTCTGGATGGAGGATTTCAATGTCGATCACCAAGAGTATCTGTAGCATCACTACTGATTGAGCTAGCAGAGTCCTGAAGGACATAGCTGCCAGACTGGGCCTGCAGCAGGTGGTGAGTGTGTTAAGTATGGAAGAACTCCACAAGACTGAGTACTGTGAGCTAAAACTGATGTGACCTTAGTCTCTTTAATACAACTCCAGAGTGCCTAAGCAGCGTGGAAGACAACCTTTTATACTCCCTTGCACGAGGTGTGCAGGTGACTCTTGGGCCTCCAACAGTTGCGCCCTCTGGTGGCAAGTCTTACACAGTTACAATATTTACATACATAACATCACTCCCCCTCCAAAGTCTTTGATACAAATTATTTACAAGTTGAGATGATCCGGGGCCCTACGCTCCCTGGTTGATCGTCTGAGTTCAAACCCTGGTATGGGTGAGTTGGTTGGACCATTACTGCACTGTGGTGAGGCTGGTCTGATAGGACTGTTGGGAATGGTGGGTTCATCCTCTTGATTGACAGCGAGGTTGATTGCTGGTTGGGTGTGTGTTGGTGGATCGATAATGGAGATGTTCCTGTTCAGGTTGTTCCTGGTTGTCGGTGAACCGCAGTTTGGTCTGATCCAAATGCTTTCTGCACGTTTGTCCATTCACTAGTTTGACTATAAACACTCTATTCCCCTCCTTGTCCAAGACAGTGCCAGCAACCCATTTAGAACCATGACCGTAATTCAGGACAAACACAGGGTTGTTAACATCAATGTCACGCAATACAGCCGCGCGATCGTTTTTCCGGTGACGTGGGTTTCCACATGATCATTTAGATCCAGGTGGACTAGGGAGAGCCTGGTATTGAGTGCTCTCTTCATTAACAATTCTGCAGGGGGAACCCCAGTGAGCGAGTGGGGTCGCGCCCGGTAGCTGAGCAGAACCCGAGATAAGCAGGTCTGCAAGCAGCCTTCCGTCATGCGTTTCAAGCTCGGCTTGATAGTTTGGACTGCCCGTTCCGCTTGACCATTGGATGCGGGCTTAGACGAGGAAGATCTGACATGCTTGATGCCATTGTGGGTCATAAACTCATTGAATTCCAAGCTGGTGAAACACGATCCATTGTCACTGACAAGGACATCGGGCAAGCCATGGGTAGCGAACTTAGCCCGGAGGCTTTCAATGGTGGCAGTGGATGTGCTGGATGACATGATTACGCATTCCATCCATTAAACGTTCATTACAACTAAAAACATCTTTCCGAGAAAGAGGCCAGCAAAATCTACGTGGATCCTGGACCACAGTTTGGAGGGCCATGACCACAGACTAAATGGAGCCTCCCTTGGTGCATTGCTCAGTTGTGAGCACGTGTTGCACTGGTGTACACATGACTCTAAGTCCGAGTCAATGCCTGGCCACCAAACATGCGATTTGGCTGCAGCCTTCGTCATGACTATGCCTGGGTGGGTACTGTGTAGGTCACATATGAACGTTTCCCTGCCTTTTTTTTGGCAAAACCACGCAATTACCCCATAAGAGACAATCCGATTGGATGGACATTTCATCTTTGCGTCGGTGAAGCGGCTTAATTTCATCTTGCATCTCCCCGGGAACGGCCGACCAGCTCCCATTGAGGACGCAACTTTTTACGAGTGATAGCACAGGATCCTAGCTGGTCCAGTGATCTGGTGAGCAGTGACAGGTGACCCCTTGCTCTCAAAAGCATCCATGACCAGAAGCAAGTCTGCAGGCTACGCCATTTCCACCCCGGTAGTGGGCAATGATAGCCGACTGAGGGCATCAGCACAGTTCTCCGTGTCTGGTCTGTGGCGAATAACATAGTCGTAGGCGGACAATGTTAGTGCCCATCTTTGTTTCTTAACCCCATATACACATGCTAACGCCTCTTTCTCGACCATATTGTAGGCTCTTTCAGCCTTAGGCAGACTTCTAGACACGTATGCAACTGGTTTGCCCGATACATTGGTTTGCTGTAACACACAGCCGACCCCGTACGAAGATGCATCACAAGCTAACACTAATCGTTTACATGGGTCATACAGTACAAGTAACTTATTAGAACAAAGTAGGTTTCTGGCCTTCTCAAAGGCTGTCTCTTGAGATTTACTCCAAACCCAGTCATTACCCTTACGTAGCAACATGTGCAACTGTTCCAACAAAGTGCTTAACCCAGGTAGAAAGTTACCAAAATAGTTGAGGAGTCCCAGGAATGAACACAGCTCCATCACATTCTGTGGTCTGGGTGCATTCTTGATGGTCTCTGTTTTTGAGTCCATGGGTCTGATGTCATCTGCCGCAATCTATCGCCCCAAAAATTCGACCTCTGGCGCCAGGAAAACACACTTGGAGCATTTCAGCCTGAGTCCCACTCTGTCTAGTCGACTTAGAACCTCTTCCAGGTTGTACAGGTGTTCGGTGGTTTCACGACTGGTGATCAGGATGTCGTCTTGAAACACAATAGTGCGCGGAACCGATTTCAGCAGACTCTCCATATTCCTCTGGAAGACGGCAGCACCGAGCGAATCCCAAAAGAACACCTGTGGTATATAAACAGCCCTTTGTGCATGTTGTTGCACGTCAATCTTTTCGAAGATTTAGCCAGCTCCTGTGTCACATAGGCGGAGGTTAAGTCCAACTTGATGAACGACTTCCCCCCTGCTAACATTGTGAACAGGTCATCCGCCTTGGATAGTGGGTACTGGTCCTGTAACGAGACTCTGTTGATCGTTACCTTGTAGTCTCCGCAGATTCTGACCGTGCCATCGCTTTTCAACACCGGAACAATCGGACTGGCCCACTCATTGAACTCGACTGGCGATATGATTCCCTCTCGTTGAAGTCTGTCCCGTTTGATCTCGACTTTCTCCCTCATCATATATGGAACCGCTCAAGCCTTGTGATGAATGGGCCTTGCATCGGGGTCTAGATGGATCTGCATCTTGGCGCCTGTGAAGTTGCCGATGCCTGGTTCAAATAGTGACGGAAACTTGCTCAACACTTGGGCGCACGAGGCAACATCCACTGAAGATAGTGCTTTGATGTCGTCTCAGTTCCATCGAATCTTTCCCAGCCAGCTTCTGCCGAATAGTGTTGGGCCATCGACTGGTACAGTCCACAGTGATAAATCATGCACGGCTCCATCGTATGATACCTTAACTGCCACACTGCCAATGGCTGGTATGAGCTCTTTGGTGTAGGTGCACAGCTTTATCTGAATCGGGCTCACTTTGGGTCTTTGTGCCTTGTTGCCCCACAGTTTCTCAAAAGCCTTCTGGCTCATAATTGACTGACTCAGCCCCAGTGTCCAACTCCATTGAATACCGTTCAATTTTACTTTCAGCGGAACAAGAGGGCGCTTGGTGGTGAAGGTGTGTACCCCATACACTTCTTCCTAGGGTTGAGTTGCCTCTCTTGTTTGTTCTGCCTGATCCACGCCGGATCAATCATCCTCTGCCGACTCCACCACGTGGTGAGTCGCAGCACTCTTGCACATTCGCTGGAGGTGCCCCATTGTTTCGCAGCCTTTGCACACGTAGTGCTTGAATCGACATTGATGGGCTTGATGATTACTCCCGCAGCGCCAACATGGTGCTAATGGATTTGCATTCACGCCCGATGGCGGACTCTGAGTCATCCTAGGTCTTGCAGCTGCAGGCGTGTAGACCCTGCCATATCCAGTTCCGCCTGCTAGCGACGTTATTTTATGCACAGTACCTGCCGGTGAGCTTCGATGCTTGGAAGATATCTGTCCGGTATCGCTCATGGATATGAATGCCTGGGCTATCGTGATGGCCTTGCTCAGGTCTAGGGATTCTGCGGACAGCAGCTTGAGAAGAATGACCTCGTGGCCGATGCCAAGCACAAAAAAGTCCTGCAGCATTTCCCCTAAAAATCCAGCAAATTCGCAAGTTCCTGCAAGACGTCTCAGGTCGGCGACATAACTCGCCATGTCCTGGCCCTCGGAACGGTGGTGCGTGTAGAAGCGATACCTGGCCATTAAGACGCTCTCCTTCGGCTTGACATGGTTCCGAACCAGCGTACACAACTCTGTATATATCTTCTCCGCTGGTTTCTCCGGTGCTAGCAGATTCTTGATGAGGCCGTACATTGTGGACCCACACACGGTGAGGAGATCGCTTTATCATCCCCATCCAGCTCGTTGGCCACGAAGTACTGGTTGAGGCGCTCAATGAAGGCTTCCCAATTATCACCCTCTACAAATCTCTCTAAAATACCAATGGCAGCCATGACCGCGTGAAAGTTCGTAATCTGTTACTCGTCGTCAATTGTTAAGTATGGAAGAACTCCACAAGACTGAGTACTGTGAGCTAAAACTGATGTGACCTTAGTCTCTTTAATACAACTCCAGAGTGCCTAAGCAGAATGGCAGACAACCTTTTATACTCCTTTGCACAAGGTGTGCAGGTGACCCTTAGGCCTCCAATAGTTGCTCCCTCTGGTGGCAAGTCTTACACAGTTACAATGTTTACATGCATAACAGAGTGAACCAACACAAGGAAAAAATCTACTTGACCTCGTCCTCACCAATCAATCTGTCATAGATGCTTCTGTCCATGACAATATTGGTAGCAGTCACCGCCGCACAGTTCTTCAGGACCTCCACCGTGTTATGTGGCTAAATGGGATAGATTCAGAACAGATCGAGCAGCTCAAAACTCGTCATCCATGAGGTGCTATCATCATCATAGGCAATCCCTCGAAATCGAGGAATACTTGCTTCCACTCTAAAAGTGAGTTCTCAGGTGGCTGTACAGTCCAATGCGGGAATTATAGTCTCTGTAACAGGTGGGGCAAACAGTGGTGAAAGAAAGGGTGGCTGGGGAGCTTGATAAAGATGCATGCAATAAAGGTTCAGCAGTTATCATGGGTGACTTTAATCTACGTATTGATTGGGCTAACCAAACTGGTAGCAATGCGGTGGAGGAGGATTTCCTGGAGTGTATTAGGGATGGTTTTCTATACCAATATGTCGAGGAACCAACTAGGGAGCTGGCCACCCTAAACTGGGTGATGTGTAATGAGAAAGGACTAATTAGCAATCTTGTTGTGCGAGGCCCCTTGGGGAAGAGTGACCATAACATGGTAGAATTCTTTATTAAGATGGAGAGTGACACAGTTAATTCAGAAACTAGGGTCCTGAACTTCAGGAAAGGTAACTTCGATGGTTTGAGGTGTGAATTGGCTAGAATAGACTGGCAAATGACACTTAAAGGGTTGATGGTGGATAGGCAATGGCGAACATTTAAAGATCACATGGATGAATTTCAGCAATTATACATCCCTGCCTGGAGTAAAAATAAAACGGGGAAGGTGGCTCAACTGTGGCTAACAACGGAAATTAAGGATAGTGTTAGATCCAAGGAAGAGGCATATAAATTGGCCAGAAAAAGCAACAAACCTGAGGACTGGGAGAAATTTAGAATTCAGCAGAGGAGGACAAAGGGTTTAATTAAGAGGGGAAAAATAGAGTACGAGAAGAAGCTTGCTGGGAACATAGAAACTGACTGCAAAAGCTTCTATAGCTATGTGAAGAGAAAAAGATTAGTGAATACAAACGTAGGTCCCTTGCAGTCGGATTCAGGTGAATTTATAATGGGGAACAAAGAAATGGCAGACCAATTGAACAAATACTTTGGCTCTGTCTTCACGAAGGAAGACACAAATAACCTTCTGGAAGTACTAGGGGACCGAGTGTCTAGTGAGAAGGAGGAACTGAAGGATATCCTTATTAGGCAGGAAATTGTGTTAGGGAAATTGTTGGGATTGAAGGCCGATAAATCTCCGAGGCCTGATAGTCTGCACCCAAAGTACTTAAGGAAGTGGCCCTAGAAATAGTGGATGCATTGGTGATCATTTTTCAACAGTCTATCGACTCGGGATCAGTTCCTATGGACTGGAGGGTGGCTAATGTAACACCACTTTTTAAAAAGGGAGGGAGAGAGAAAGCGGGTAATTATAGACCGGTTAGGCTGACATTAGTAGTGGGGAAAATGTTGGAATCAATTATTAAGGATGAAATAGCAGCGCATTTGGAAAGCAGTGACAGGACCGGTCCAAGTCAGCATGGATTTATGAAGGGGAAATCATGCTTGACAAATCTTCTGGAATTTTTTGAGGATGTAACTAGTAGAGTGGACAAGGGAGAACCAGTGGATGTGGTGTATTTGGACTTTCAAAAAGCTTTTGACAAGGTCCTACACAAGAGATTGGTGTGCAAAATCAAAGCACATGGTATTGGGGGTAATATACTGACGTGGATAGAGAACTGGTTGGCAGACGGGAAGCAGAGAGTCCGGATAAACGGGTCCTTTTCAAAATGGCAGGCAGTGACTAGTGGAGTGCCGCAGGGCTCAGTGCTGGGACCACAGCTCTTCACAATATACATTAATGATTTAGATGAAGGAATTCAGTGTAATATCTCCAAGTTTGCAGATGACATTAAACTGGGTGGTGGTGTGAGCTGTGAGGGGGACGCTAGGAGGTTGCAGGGTGACTTGGACAGGTTAGGTGAGTGGGCAAATGCATAGCAGATGCAGTATAATGTAGATAAATGTGAGGTTATCTACTTTGGGGGCAAAAACGCAAAGACAGAATATTATCTGAATGGCGGCAGATTAGGAAAAGGGAAGGTGCAACGAGACCTGGGTGTCATGTTTCATCAGTCATTGAAAGTTGGCATACAGGTACAGCAGGCGATGAAGAAGGCAAATGGTATGTTGGCCTTCATAGCTAGGGGATTTGAGTACAGGAGCAGGGAGGTCTTACTGCAATTGTACAAGGCCTTGGTGAGGCCTCACCTGGAATTTTGTGTTCAGTTTTGGTCTCCGAATCTGAGGAAGGACGTTCTTGCTATTGAGGGAGTGCAGCGAAGGTTCACCAGACTGATTCCCGGGATGGCAGGACTGACATATGAGGAGAGACTGGATCAACTGGGCCTTTATACATTGGAGTTTAGAAGGATGAGGGGGATCTCATTGAAACATATAAGATTCTGATGGGACGGGACAGATTAGATGCGGGTAGAATGTTCCCGATGTTGGGGAAGTCCAGAACCGGGACACAGCCTTAGGATAAGGGGTAGGCCATTTAGGACTGAGATGAGGAGAAACTTCTTCACTCAGAGAGTTGTTAACCTGTGGAATTCCCTCCCGCAGAGAGTTGTTGATGCCAGTTCATTGGATATATTCAAGAGGGAGTTAGATATGGCCCTTACTGCTAAGGGGATCAAGGGGTATGGAGAGAAAACAGGAAAGGGGTACTGAGGGAATGACTAGCCATGATCTTATTGAATGGTGGTACAGGCTCGAAGGGCCGAATGGCCTACTCTTGCACCTATTTTCTATGTTTCTATGTTTGATTTGCCGCATATTCCTTCTACTGCCTGCATTGGTTTCCGCATCCTCTCGGCGACAAGACTCGAGGTGCTCAGCATCTTCTCGGATGCTCTTCCTCTACTTTGAGCGGTCTTGGGCCAGGGTTTCCCACCTGCCGGTGAGAATGTTGCACTTTGTCAAGGAGGCTTTAAGGGTGTCCTTGAAATGTTTCTCCTGCCTACCTGGGGCTCGTTTGCCGTGTAGGAGTTGTGGGCCATCAGCAGGAGCAGAATTGTATTCCACCACAATCTGTGACCTCATGGCCCGGCATATCCCTCACTCTACCATTACCATCAAGCCAGCTGACCAACACTGGTTCAATGAGGAGTGTAGAAGAGCATGACAGGAGCAGTATCAGGCGTACCTAAAGATGAGATGCCAACCTGGGGAAGTTCCAACACAGGATTACATGCATACTAAACAGCGGAAACAACATGCTATAAACAGAGCTAAGCAATCCCACAACTAAAGTATCAGATTAAAGCTCTGCAGTCCTGCCACATCCAGTCATGAATGGTGGTGGATCATTAAACAACTAACGGGAGGAGGAGGCTCCATGAATATCCCCATCCTCAATTATGGTGGAGCCCAGCATGTGAGTGGAGAAGACAATCCCGAAACATTTGCAACCATCTTCAGCCAGAAGTGCCAAGTGGACGATCCAACACACAAGCCAGTCTTCAGCCAATTCAATTCATTCCATGTGATATCAAGAAATGGCTGAGCGCACTGGATACAGCAAAGACTATGAGCCCCAACATTATCCCAGCTATTGTATTGAAGACTTTTGCTCCAGAACTAGCTGTGCCTTTAACCAAGCTGTTCTAGTACAGCTTCAATACTGGCATCTATCCGACAATGTGGAAATCTGCCCAGGTATGTCCTGTCCACAAAAAACAGAACAAATCCAATCCGGCCATCAGTCTACTATCAATTATCAGCAAAGTAATGGAAGATGTTGTCGACAGTGCTATCAAGCAGCACTTGCTCACCAATAACCTGCTTATCTATGCTCTGTTTGCGTTCCGCCAGGACCACTCGGCTCCAGACCTTATTACAGCTTTGGTCCAAACATGGACAAAAGAGCTGAATTCCAGAGGTGAGGTGAGAGTGACTGCCCTTGATCAAGGCAGCATTTGACCAAGTGTGGCATCAAGGAGCCCTAGTAAAACTGAAGTCAATGGGGATCAGAGAAAAGACTCTCCACTGGCTGGAGTCATACCTAGCACAAAGGAAAATGATTGTCGTTGTCGGAGGCCAGGACATTGCTGCAGGAGTTTCACAGGACAGTATCCTAGACCTAACCATCTTCAGCTGCTTCATCAATGACCTTCCCTCCATCATAAGGTCAGAAGTGGAGATGTTCGCTGATGACTGCAACAGTGTTCAGTTCCATTTGCAACTCCTCAGATAATGAAGCAGTCCATGCCCGCATGCAGCAAGACTTGGACGACATTCAGGCTTGGGCTGATAAGTGGTAAGTAACATTTGCGGTATACAAGTGCCAGGCAATGACTATCTCCAACAAGAGAATGTCTAACCATTGCCTCTTTACAGTCAACGGCATTACCATCGCCGAATCCCCCAACATCAACATCCTGGACCAGCCACATAAATACTGTGGCAACAAGAGCAGGTCAGAGGCTGGGTATTCTGTGGCGAGTGACTCACCTCTTGACTCCCCAAACCCTTTCCACCATCTACAAGGCACAAGTCAGGAGCGTGATGGAATTCTCTCCACTTACCTGGATGAGTGCACCTCCAACAACACTCAAGAAGCTCGACACCATCCAGGACGAAGCAGCCTGTTTGATTGGCATCCCATCCACCACCTTAAACATTCACTCACTCCACCACCGGCGCACCGTGGCTGCAGTGTGTACCATCTACAAGATGCACTGCAACAACTCCCAAGGCTTCTTCGATGGCACCTCCCAAACACACAACCTCTACCTCCTAGAAAGATAAGAGCAGCAAGCGCATGGTAACACCACCACCTTCAAGTTCCCCTCCAAGTCACACACCATCCTGACAATAACACTATTCCTTCATCGATCGTTGCTGGGTCAATATCCTGGAACTCCCTCCCGAAAGGCACTGTGGGAGTACCTTCACCACACGGACTGCAGCGGTTCAAGAAGACGGCTCATCACCACCTCCTGAAGGGCAATTAGGGATGGGCAATAAATGCTGACCTTGACAATAACACCCACATCCCATGAACGAATAAAAGAAAAAGTAGTTAAATCTAAATTGTATTCTGAGTCTCACTCCCACTTCTAACTTTCAGGCTATTCCCTTTTGGTATATACTCTGTGGTACATAAGAACACAAGAAATAGGAGCAGGTGTAGGCCATTCAGCCACTCCAGCCTGCTCCACCATTCAATAAGGTCATGGCTGATCTGATAATGGCCTCAACTCCACTTCCCTGCCCGCTCCCCATAACCCTTGGGACTCCCTGGTAATCAGCTGGAGGTTTCCTTGCCCATGAAACTTCATGGTGTCCACAGTTAATGTTGACTAAACGTATTGATATTTATTTTTTATATACCCTTGATAATCTGTTCTACATTACAACAAATACAGAGAGATCTTAAATGGAGTGGACTTAAGCAGAGTGGTTTATTTGGGAATTTGGAAAGAGTGGGAATTCGGAAAAGAGGGAGAAGATTAAAATCAATTGAAAAAGTAAACATAGATAAGTGATATTTGTAATCTATAAAACCTCATGAATTAAATCAGCTGATTGCTGAGAAGCTGATGGGTGTGTTTTTCAAAGTTTTCAAGTTTATTTCTGCTTGATAGTGCCGCATGACAGGGCAGCTCAGTCCCGTGAATTGCACATCCTGTGGCATGGGAAGACCTGGACGACCACGTGTGCAGAAGGTGTCTCCAGCTGCAGCAACTCAAGCTCTGCATTTTGGAGCTTGAACGGCAGCTCGAGTCACTGCAATGCATTCGCGAGACTGAGAATTTCATGGATTGCATGTTTCAGGAGGTGGTCACCCCGCAGCTTAAGAGTGTACAGGCAGAGAGGAAGAGGGTGACTATCAAACAGAAGAGGAGTACTAGGCAGGTAGTGCGAGAGTCCCCCGAGTCTATCTCGCTCTCCAACCAGTATTCTGTTCTAGTACTAGTGAGACTGATGGTGCCCTCTGGGGAGTGCAGCCATAGCCAAGTCCACGACACCAAGGGTGGCTCAGCTACACAGAAGCGGGGGGCGGTGTGGGGGGGCACAGGGAAGAAGAATAGAAGAGCAATAGTGATAGGGGATTCAATAGTCAGGGGAGCAGACAGGCGTTTCTGTGGCCGCAGACGTGACTCCAGGATGGTATGTTGCCTCCTTGGTGCCAGGGTCAAGGATGTCAACGAGCGGCTGCAAGACATTCTGGGGGGAGAGGGAGAACAGTCAACGGTCCTGGTCCATATCGGTACCAATGACATCGGTAGAAAGAGGGATGAGGTCCTGCAGGCAGAGTTTAGGGAACTAGTAGAGGGATTAAAAAGCAGGACCTCAAAGGTAGTAATCTCTGGATTACTGCCGGTGCCACGTGCTAGTGAGTACAGAAACAGGAGGATAGAGCACATTAATGCATGGCTGGAAAGTTGGTGCTGGCGAGAGGGCTTTAGATTCCCGAGGTATTGGGACCGCTCCTGGTTGAGGTGGGACCTGTATAAGCTGGACTGGTTGCACCTCAACAGAACCGGGACCAGTATCCTTGCAGGAGTTTTTACTAGTGCTGTTGGGAGGGTTTAAACTAGCTTGGCAGGAGGATGGGAACCAAAGAATAGATTCCGTGGGGAGAGAAGCAAAGCTGGAATTGGGCAGCAGAGAAGTAGAAGTAGACAGTGAATAGGAAGACAGAGGTAACAAGGGCTGGAAAATAGACAACAGGGTGCTGGCAATACTAAATGGTACATACTTCAATGCAAGCAGTACAGGAAATAAGGCAGATGAGCTGAGAGCACAGATTGACACTTGGGAGTTTGATATTATAGCTATTGCTGAGACATGGCTGGAAGAAGGGCAGGTATGGCAGCTCAACATTCCTAGTTACAGGGTTTTCAGACGGGATAGAGAGGGGGGTAAAAAAGGAGCGGGGGGGTCGCAGTATTAATTAAAGAAACAAATACAGCTGTGAGAAGAGATGATATGCTAGAGGGGTCATCAAATGAGTTCATATGGGTTGAATTAAAGAACAAAAAAGTGGTGATCACACTACTGGGAGTGTACTATAGACCCCCAAGCAGTCAGAGAGAGATAGAAGAACAAATAGGTGGGAAAAGTGCTGCGAAGTGCAAAAGCTATAGAGCTGTAATAGTGGGGGATTTCAACTACCCTAATATTAACTGGGAAAAAAAGTGGTGTGAATGGTACCAAGGGTGCAGAATTCCTAAAATGCATTCAGGAGAACTTCTTTAGCCAGTATGTAACAAGCCCACAAGGGAGGGGACAGTTCTGTACCTGGTTTTGGGGAATGAAGAGGGACAGATGGAAGGGGTAGCAGTGGGAGAGCATTTTGGTGCTAGTGTTGATAATTCAGTAAGATTTAGGGTAGTTATGGAAAAGGACAAAGGGAGACCAGGAATAAAAGTTCTCAATTGGAGTAAAGCCAATTTGAACTGAGATCGGATTTGGCCAAAGTGGACTGGAAACGGCTACTTGATGGTAAATCAGTGTCAGAGCAGTGGGAGGCATTCAAGGAGGAGATCCTGAGGGCACAGAGCAAGAATATTCCCTTTAAAAAAAAAGGGTGGGTCCAACAAATCTAGAGCCCCTTGACTGTCAAGGGACATACAGGGTAAGATAAAGAAAAAAAGGGAAGCTTGTGACAGATACGGGGAACTCAACATTGCAGCAACTCCCGAGGAGTATAAGAAGTGCAGGGGTGCAATTAAAAAATATATCAGGAAAGCAAAGAGAGAACATGAAAGAATGTTGACAAGTAAAATCAGGGAAAACCCAAAGATGATTTATACATACCGGTACATTAAGAGCAAGAGGAAAACTAGAGAAAGAGTGGGGCCTATTAGAGACCATAAAGGAAATCTGTGTGTGGAGGCGGAAGACGTGGGTAGGATTCTTCATGAATACTTTGCATCTGTTTTCACAAAAGAGAGGGGCAATGCAGACATTGCAATCAGGGAGGAGCACTGTGAAATATTAGATGAGCTAAACATAGTGAGAGAGGAAGTATTAAGGGGCTTAGAAGCTTTGAAAGAAGATAAATCCCTCGGCCCGGATGAAATGTATCCCAGGCTGTTAAGAGAAGCAAAAGAGGAAATAGCAGAGGCTCTGACCATCATTTTCCAATCCTCTCTGGTACAGGTGTGGTGCCAGAGGACTGGAGGACTGCTAATGTGGTACCTTTGTTTAAAAAGGGAGACAGGGATAGACCGAGTAATTACAGGCCAGTCAGCCTAACCTCAGTGGTGGTAAAATTATTGGGAAAAATCTTGAGGGACAGGATAAATTTTCACTTAGAAAGACACGGATTAATCAAGGACAGTCAGCATGGATTTGTCAAGGGAAGGTCATGTCTGACTAACTTGATTGAATTTTTCGAGGAGGTAACCAGGAGGGTCGATGAAGGCAGTGTGTATGATGTAGTGTGTATGGATTTTAGCAAAGCTTTTGATAGGTCCCACATGGCAGACTGGTAACGAAAGTAAAAGCCCATGGGATCCAGGGCAAAATGGTAAGTTGGATCCAAAATTGGCTCGGAGGCAGAAAGCTAAGGGTAATGATTGATGGATGTTTTTGTGACTGAAAGGCTGTTTCCAGTGGGGTTCAGCAGAGCTCGATACTAGGTCCCTTGCTTTTTGTGGTATATATCAATGACTTGGACTTGAATGTTGGGGGTATGATTAAGAAGTTTTCAGATGACACTAAAATACGCTGTGTGGTTGATAATGAAAAAGAAAACTATGGATTGCAGGAAGATATCAATGGACTGGTCAGGTGGGCAGAACAGTGGCAAATGGAATTCAATCCAGAGAAGTGTGAGGTAATGCATTTGGGGAGGTCAAACAAGGCAAGTGAATACACATTAAATGGTAGGACACTGAAAAGTGTAGAGGAACAAAGGGACCTTGGAGTGCAAGTCCACAGATCCCTGAAGGTAGCAGTCCAGGTAGATAAGGTGGCATATGGAATACAAGAGCAAGGACGTTATGCTTGAACTGTATAAAACACTGGTTAGGCCACAGCTGGAGTACTGTGTGCAGTTCTGGTCACCACATTACAGGAAAAATGTGATTGCACTGGAAAGGGTGCAGTGGAGATTTACAAGAATGTTGCCTGGACTGGAGGATTTTGGCTATGACAAAGATTGGAAATGCTGGGTCTGCTTTCTTTGGAACAGAGGAGGCTCAAAGGAGACCTGATTGAGGTGTATAAAATTATAAGGGGCCTGGATAGAGTGGATAGGATGGACCTAAGCTTAAATAAAGGAGACTACAAAGGTATGAAGGCAGAGTTGGCGAAAATGGACTGGGAAAATAGATTGCAGAGTGCAATGGTTGATGAACAGTGGCAGACATTTAAGGAGATACTTCATAACTCTCAACAAAAATATATCCCAATGAGAAGGAAAGGCTGTAAGAGAAGGGATAACCATCCGTGGCTAACTAAGGAAATAAGGGATGGTATCAAATTGAAAACAAGGGCATACAATGTGGCCAAGACTAGTGAGAAGCCAGAGGATTTGGAACCTTTTAAAAACCAGCAAAGAACAACTGAAAATATAATAAAGAGAGTGAAGATAGATTATGGAAGTAAACTAGCACGAAATATAAAAACACATAGAAAGAGTTTCTACAGCTACATAAAAAGGAAAAGAGTGGCTAACGTAAGTGTTGGTCCCCTAGAGGATGAGACTGTGGAATTAATAATGAGGAACAGGGAAGTGGCAGAGACATTGAACAAATATTTTGTATCGGTCTTCACGGTAGAAGACACTAAAAACATCCCAATCGTGGATAATCAAGGGGCTATAGCGAGGGAGGAACTTAATACAATCACTATCACTAAAGAAGTAGTACTCGGTAAAATAATGCGACTAAAAGCGGACAAGTCCCCTGGACTTGATGGCTTGCATCCTGGGTCCTACAAGAAGTGCCTGCAGAGATAGTGGATGTATTGGTTATAATCTACCAAAATTCCCTTGGAAAACCGCAAATGTAACGCCCCTATTTAAAAAAGGAGGCAGACAGAAAGCAGGAAACTATAGACCGGTTAGCCTAACACCTGTCGTTTGGAAAATACTGGAGTCCATTATTAAGGAAGCAGTAGCAGGACATTTGGAAAAACATAATTCAATCAAATAGAGTCAGCATGGTTTTATGAAAGGGAAATCATGTTTGACAAATTTGCTGGAGTTCATTGAGGATGTAACGAGCAGGGTGGATAAGGGGGAACTAGTGGATGTGGTGTATTTGGATTTCTCGAAGGCATTCGATAAGGTGCCATATAAAAGGTTACTGCGCAAGATAAAAGTTCACGGGGTTGGGGTAATATATTAGCATGGATTGAAGATTGGCTAACTAACAGAAAACAGAGATTCGGGATAAACGGGTCTTTTTCTGGTTGGCAAACAGTAACTAGTGGGGTGCCACAGGGATCAGTGCTGGGGCCTCAACTATTTACAATCTATATTAATGGCTTGGATGAAGGAACCGAGTGTAAGGTAACCAAGTTTGCTGATGATACAAGGATGGGTGGGAAAGGAAATTGTGAGGAGGATACAAAAAATCTGCAAAGGGATATAAACAAGCTAAGTAGTGGGCAAAAATTTGGCAGATTGTGTATAATGTAGGAAACTGTGATGTTTTCCATGTTGGCAGAAAAAATAGAAAAGCAGATTAAAATTTAAATGGAGAAAAATTGCAACGTGCTTCAGTACAGAGTGTCCTGGGGGTCCCTGTGCATGAAACACAAAAGGATAGTACACAGGTACAGCAAGTAATCAGGAAGGCAAATGGAATGTTGGCCTTTATTGCAAGGGGGATAGAGTATAAAAGCAGAGAGTCCTGCTACAACTGTACAGGGTATTGGTACTGCGTGCAGTTTTGGTCTCCGTATTTAAGAAAGGATATACTTGCATTGGAGGCTGTTCAGAGAAGGTTCACTAGGTTGATTCCGAGATGAGGAGGGTTGACTTATGAAGATAGGTTGAGTAGGTTGGGTCTATACTCATTGGAGTTCAGAAGAATGAGAGGTGATCTTATCGAAACATACAAGATAATGAGAGGACTGGACAAGATGGATGCAGAGAGGACATTTCCACTCATAGGGGAAACTAAAACTAGGGGGCATAGTCTTAGAAAAAGGGGCCGCCCATTTAAAACTGAGATGAGGAGGAATTTCTTCTCTCAGATGGTTTTAAATCTGTGGAATTCTCTGCCCCAGAGAACTGTGGAGCTGCGTCATTGAATATATTTAAAGCAGAGATAAACAGATTTTTGAGCGATAAGGGAATAAAGGGTTATGGGGAGCGAGCAGGGAAGCGGAACTGAGTCCATGATCAGATCAGCCATGATCTTATTAAATGGTGGAGCAGGCTCAAGAGTTCAAATGGATACACCTGCTCCTCTTTCTTGTGACCTTTTTCCCTTGGCAGAGGGGTCAACAACCAGGGGGCATAGATTTAAATTAATTTGGGGGAGGTTTAGAGGAGATATGAGGGGAAATGTCTTCACCCAGATGGTGGTGGGAGTCTGGAACTTACTGCCTGAAAGGGTGGTAGAGGCAGAAACCCTCACCACATTTAAAAGATACTTGGATGTGCACTTAAAGTGCCGTAACTTACAGGGCTACAGACCAAGAGCTGGAAAGTGATACGAGGCTGGATAGCTCTTGGTCGGCCGGCGTGAACACGATGGGCCAAAATGACCTCCTTGCTGTAGATTTCTGTGGTTCTATGTCCCCAAACCTGGTGGAAGCTATGTTCCGCCCAAGTGCCACCCAAAGGACCGCTGAGATCCTGACGATAACTCATGTGGAAGCAAGTCATCCTCATTCGAGGGATCGTCTATGATGATGATGACTTTAGGGCGGAAGTTTCTTGAAAAGTCCAGGAAAGACCGCCCGGCGACAAAAAAGCAACTTACGCCCTGAATGTGGGTGGCAGCGGGCGGGAGGGAGCTCCCAATCTCAGCGGTAAATGCAATCCTCGCAAAGTACTGCCGAGGACTGAGCCGGGCCCAAGGAGGGGGGAACAGATAAAAATAAAAATTTCCAAAAAAAAAACACTGGGAAATCTTCAGGGACCCCATCCACCTGAATCACTGGGAAAAAAATTAAGTAAAGAAGTTTACTAACCTCTTTTTGCAGGTCTTCCTACTTACCGTTGAGGTTAGACCTGCCTCCATGCGGCGGTCCTTCCCCTGCTGCAGCGGACTCCCGCCCGGACCAAACTGGCAGCTCGCCGGGCGCGAGGACACTTACGTGAGTTGCGTGTCAGCGGACGGTCTCCAGCGGTCTTCCCTCCCCGCCGGCGGGAGGCCTCCACCAAACTCGCTCAGAGGGGAGACCGCCCAGAAAACTCGGCAGCAGCGGGCGGTGAGTCCATCAAGTTCGGCCCCAGAGATTCTATGAAGTATTTAATTGGCTGTAACGCGCTTTAGGGCATCTGGTAGTCATTAAAGGTGCTATATCAATGCAAGTCTTTCTTTCTTCTTTCTTCGAATATTTTCAGAAGATCACGCATGACCCTCCTCTTCTCCAGTGTAAATATTCATAGCTTCTGCAGCCTCTCATTAACTCGGATACCTAATCCCAGCTATCAATTTAGTTATCCTTCACTGCACATGCTGCAATGCCTGGATGTCTTTCTCTTAATACATTGAATATTGTACATAGTATTCCAAATAGGGCCAGATTAACACTTTGTAGAAACTCAGAGGGGGAGAAATTCAGGTAATTTGTGTCTCCCGTTAGTGCTAAGGGGAGGGGAAAAAACTTTCCGTCCAGGCGGGGTGCCACTAACAACTGCCGCTAAATTCCGCAGGAGTTCAGCGGCGGCGGTAACCGGTAGTGCCCCGCTTCGTGCGTCGGCGTGACAATGTCAACACCGTGTGCAGCGACCGTTTTCGCCCCAGAGCAAAAATTCGGGTGTGACCCCTGAAGCTGCCCCGGGGGAGGCTGCAGGCTGCTCGCAGGACGAAATTTAAAGGGGAGTTCGCGCTTTTAAAAAAATCAGCCCAACTTATCAGCCGCGGCCCATTGCATGATGGATAGCAGGGTCCGAGCCGCGATCTTGCAGCCTGGCACTCTGCTTGAGTGCCAGGCTGATGCCACGGCACCCCACTGCCTGGTGGTCCAGGTAGGGACCCGCAAAGTCGGCAGCTTGGTCCTCCTCTTTAATAAGAACATAAGAATTAGGAACAGGAATAGGCCATCTAGCCCCTCGAGCCTGCTCCGCCATTCAACAAGATCATGGCTAATCTGGCCGTGGACTCAGCTCCACTTAACCCTTAATTCCCTTATTGGTTAAAAAATCTATCGATCTGTGACTTGAATACATTCAATGAGCTAGCCTCAACTGCTTCCTTGGGCAGAGAATTCCACAGGTTCACAACCCTCTGGGAGAGGAAATTCCTTCTCAACTCGGTTTTAAATTGGTTTCCCCGTATTTAGAGGCTGTTCCCCCATAGTTATAGTCTCCCCGACCCATGGAAACAACCTCTCTGCCTCTATCTTGTCTATCCCTTTAATTATTTTAAATGTTTCTATAAGATTACCCCTCAATAACGACGAGGGTAGGTTTCGAACTCGCGCGTGCAGAGCATAAAGGATTACCGGTCCATCGCCTTAACTCTCGGCCACCTCGCGCCTTACTGAAATGAAGCTGTTGTATATGTAAACCTGTAAATACCTTGTGTAACCACCAGAGGGCTCATCCCCTGGAGTCCCAAGGGATCCCACAATTCCCTGGGAGCACCTGTACTTGAGGAGGCCTCACAGGCTGGAGAGGCACTCTGGAGACCTGCAATAAAAGACTACGATCACACTTTACTTTGAGCTCACAGTATCTGGTCAGACTCTTTATTCATATATAACAACTGGCGACGTGATACAGATGACGAACCCAACGATGCAGAGAACAGTGGGCATCCTGGAGAAATATTCGGAGGGAGATGATTGGGAAACCTTCATGGAGCGACTTGACCAACACTTCGTGGCCAACGAGCTGGAAGGAGAAGCGAACACTGCCAAACGAAGGGCGATTCTCCTCACCGTTTGTGGGGCACCAACATATGGTCTCATGATCTGCTTGCTCCAGCGAAACCCACAGAGAAATCATACGATGATTTGTGCATACTGGTCCGGGAGCATCTGAACCCGAAGGAAAGCATTCTGATGGCGAGGTACAAGTTCTACATGTACAAAAGGTCTGAAGTCCAGGAAGTGGCGAGCTATGTCGCCGAGCTAAGACGCCTTGCAGGACATTGCGAACTCGAAGGACATTTGGAGCACATGCTCAGGGACATATTTTACTTGGCAAAAGTGCAGATCCACCTAATTCCGGGGGCATGACCCATCCATCACAAGTAGAGAGCAGTACCATACATGATGAGAGAGAGGGTGGAGATCGAGCTGGACCGGCTGCAACGAGAGGGCATCATTTCGCTGATCAAATTCAACGACTGGGCCACTCCGATTGTTCCAGTCCACAAGGGAGATAGCACCATCAGAATCTGTGGTGATTACTATCAATTGTTTCTCCCTGCAGGATCAATACCCACTACCAAAGGTAGACGACCTTTTTGTGACACTGGCGGGAGGAAAAATGTTCACGAAGCTGGACTTGACATCAGCCTACATGACGCAGGAGCTGGAGGAATCATCGAAGGGCCTCACCTGCATCAACCCGCACAAAGATCTCTTCATTTACAACAGATGCACGTTCGGGATTCGATCAGCCACGGCGATATTCCAGAGAAACATGGAAAGCTTACTGAAGTCAGTCCCGTGCACCAGGACGACATCTTGCTTGCAGGTCGGGACACAGTCGAGCATCTGCAGAACCTGGAGTCGGCTCAACCGCGTGGGGCTCAGGTTAAAATGATCGAAGTGTATTTTCCTGGCGCCTGAAGTGGAGTTCTTGGGGAGAAGAATCACGATGGACATCAGGCCCACCGATTCGAAGACGGAGGCAATCGAGAACGCACTGAGGCCACAGAACGTGACGGAGTTGCGGTCGTTTCTAGGACTCCTGAACTACTTTGGTAACTTCTTACCGGGTCTCAGCACACTGTTAGAACCACTGCATGCTTTACTGTGTAAAGGAGACGAATGGGTATGGGGTAAAAGCCAAGAAAATGCCTTTGTAAAAGTTAGAAAACTGTTATGCTCAAACAAATTGCTTGTGTTGTATGATCCATGTAAGCGTTTGGTAGTAGCATGTGATGCGTCGTCATACGATGTCGGGTGTATATTGCAACAAGCTAATGAATCTGGGAAATTCCAACCGGTTGCTGATGCATCCAGAAGTCTGTCTAAGGCTGAGAGAACCTACAGCATGATTGAAAAAGAAGCGTTAGCGTGTGGTTATGGGGTAAAGAAAATGCATCAATATCTGTTTGGGCTCAAATTTGAATTGGAAACTGACCATAAGCCACTGGTATCCCTCCTTTCTGAAAGCAAGGGGATAAATACGAATGCATTGGCCAGCATCCAGAGATGAGCGTTCACGTTGTCCACATACATCTACGCCATCCGCCTAAGGCCAGGCACTGAAAATTGTGCCGATGCTCTCAGTAGGCTGCCATTGCCCACCACGGAGGTGGAAATGGCACAGCCCACAGATTTAGTCATTGTAATGGAAGCATTCGAGAGTGAACAATCACCCGTTACCGCCCGACAGATTAGAAGCTGGACGAGCCATGACCCCTTACTGTTTTTCGTAAAAAACTGTGTGCTTCATGGGAGCTGGTCCAATGTCCCATTAGAAATGCAGGAAAAGATAAAGCCGTACTAGCGGCGCAAAGATGAAATGTCGATACAGGCAGACTGCCTTTTGTGGGGTAATTGGGTCGTGGTACCCAAAAAGGGCAGGGACACTTTTATTAGTGATCTCCACAGTACTCACCCAGGCATTGTAATGATGAAAGTGATAGGCAGATCCCACGTGTGGTGACCCGGTATCGATGCAGACTTAGAGTTCTGAGTGCACAAATGTAACACAAGTTCACAGTTAAGGAATGCACCCAGGGAGGCGCCACTAAGTTTATGGTCTTAGCCCTCCAAACTGTGGTCCAGGGTCCATGTTGTCTATGCAGGCCCGTTCTTGGGTAAAATGCTCCTCGTGGTTGTAGATGCGTACTCCAAATGGATTGAATGTGAGATAATGTCGGCAAGCACATCCGCTGCCACCACTGAAAGCCTGCGGGCCATGTTTGCCATGCACGGCCTGCCTGATGTCCTTGTCAGCGACAGTGGGCCGTGTTTCACCAGTGCCGAGTTCAAAGAGTTCATGACCCGCAATGGGATCAAACATGTTACATCTGCCCCGTTCAAACCAGCACCCAAAGGTCAGCCAGAGAGAGTAGTGCAAACAATCAAGCAGAGCTTGAAGAGGTTAACTGAAGGCTCACTGCAGACTCACCTATCCCGAGTCCTGCTTAGTTACCACACAATTCCCCACTCGCTCTCCAATCTATCCAGGTCCTTCTGTATTAGATCAGTAGGTTCCATGGTGTTGCAGTCCCTCCCAGTTTGGTACCTCTGGAGTACTGCATTCAGTGTTGGGCACCAAACCGTAGGAAGGAAATATTGGCTTTATTTACCCAGATAGGTTCAACGAACTAGGTCTGAATACTTTAGAGAAGTATAGACTCAGGGACAATTTGATCAAGGTTTATAAAACAATCAAGGGACTCAATTGTATTTATGTGGATGCATTATCTCAACTGGAAAAGGCTAGGGCGGCCCAGGGGCCATGCTTACAACATCTGTAAGGGCAGAACTAGACTGGATGTTGTCATGTATGTAACCTTTATGTAACAACACTGCAATACTGTATATACGTAAGAAATGCACACCTTGACCACAGGGGGTGAACTTGTGGGAGACACTCCTCACCTGGTCACCCAGGTACATAAAGGGAGATCCCACGCAGGGTCATCACATCTTGGTCCTGTGAATAAAGGTTCAGGTCATGGAGTGACCTTGTCAATAGAATGTGCCTCGTGTGGATTTGTGGTATTGTGTAAGGACTTTACATTGGTGACAAGAAACGGGAATCAACGACCCACGAGAATGGCCACCAGCAGCACAGATGAACGGTATTGTGTTGGTGAGGACTGGGACGATTTCATTGAGAGTCTCCAACAGAGTTTTGTCACAAAGGACTAGCTGGGAGATGCAGCGGCCGACAAGCGAAGGACTCATCTGCTGACCAGCTGTCGACCTAAGACTTAAGTGCTCATGAAAGACCTGCTAGCACCCGAGAAGCCGGCGGACAAAACCTTCGAAGAGCTCAGCAAACTAATCGGTGAGCACCTCAAACCGGCGAGCAGCGTACACATGGCCCGACACAGATTCTATACATACCGACGTCGGGAAGGACAGAGCATACTGGATTTGGTTGCGGACCTCCGGCGCTTGGCCAGCCTTTGTAAGTTCACAGACGCCTGCAGGGGGGAGATGCTAAGGGATTTCTTTATTGAGGGCATCGGTCATGCTGGGATTTTCAAAAAGCTAATTGAGACCAAGCACTTAACCATGGAAGCGGCGGCGTTGATGGCTCAGACTTTTATGGCGGGGGAGGAGGAAACCAAGATAATATACGCACGCAATTCTGCCTCCAACATGGCGATGGATCAGGGAGTCAATATCATAAATGCGACACAGAGCCCTGCAGGGCTCCCAGGCAGCAATAGACCAAAGAGTAAGTCTCCAACAGAGACAATGGCAGGCTGAACGGACATTTACAGCCCCCGCAGTGGACAATGTGGTCCGGGATGGGGCCATTGACACCCACTAACAGGGTGCTCAAGAGCAGTCAAAGGGACAATCAGCGAGGAATGCCTTGCAACAGCTCTTTTGTTCACAACAATGGGAATCTCAGTTCATGCTGGAGGTGTGGGGGCAGACATGCTGCCAGGACTTGCAGGTTTCAACAGCTCGTCTGCAGAAATTGTAATCTCAGTGGCCATTTAGCCAGAATGTGCAGAAAGCCTGTTACCAGGCTAATATGCAAGGCGGATAAACCAGATGAGGGGTCTGCGAGGCAGAATGACGCTTGGGGCAAATCAATGGACGCTGTAGTTCAGCGGGTTCATGTGGCAAACATTCACAGCTCATATACCAAAACGGCACCTATGATGATGAAAGTCCTATTAAACAGCATCCCTGTATGCATGGAGCTGGACATGGGGGCCAGCCAGTCACTCATGAGTGTTCAACAATTCAAAAAGCCAGCAGACCCAAACTAGAACTCATTAAGACGCAATTACGGACGCACACCAAAGAAATCATTCCAGTGCTAGACAGTGCAATGTTGGCGGTCACAGACAATGGATCGGTGAACCGGCTGCCGCTCTGGATTGTCCCGGGCAATGGTCCCGCACTGTTGGGGAGGAGCTGGTTAGCTGAGATGAACTAGAAATGGGGGGATGTGCATGCCATGCCATCTGTGGAGCGAAGTTCATGTTCACAGGTCCTACAGCAATTTGAGTCACTATTTCAACCTGGCATCGGGACGTTCAAAGGTACCAAAGTGGTGATACGCATCACCCCAGACGCCAGACCAGTGCACCACAAAGCCAGAGCTGTGCCGTATGTGATGCAGGAGAAAATTGAGTGCAAGTTGGACCGGTTGCTGAGAGAGGGCATCATCTCGCCCGTTGAATTAAGCGACTGGTCAAGCCCCATCGTTCCCGTCCTAAAAGCGGATGGCTCGGTCAGGATCTGTGGCGACTACATTGCCACTATCAACCGGGTGTCCCTACAAGACCAATACCCGCTCCTGAGTGCGGAGGACCTTTTTGCCACGCTGGCAGGCGGCAAGCTGTTCACCAAGTTGGACCTCACTTCAGTCTACATGACCCAAGACCTGGCCAACGAATCTAAACTACTGACCACCATCACCACACACAAGGGACTGTTTGTTTATAACAGGTGTCCATTTGGCATTCGATCAGCGGCCGCGATTTTTCAAAGAAACATGGACAGTCTGCTCAAATCCATTCCTGGATCAATCGTATTTCAGGACGACATCCACATCACCGGTCATGACACCGAGGAACACCTCCACAACCTGGAGGAGGTGCTACGCCGACTGGACCGGGTAGGCCTGCGACTCAAGAAATCTAAGTATGTGTTTTTGGCTCCCGAGGTCGAGTTTCTGGGCAGGAGGGTTGCTGCAGATGGGATTCGGCCTACCGAATCCAAAACGGAGGCGATTCGACAAGCGCCCAGGCCCTGCAACACATCGGAGTTGCGATCATTTCTAGGACTCTTGAAATATTTCAGGAACTTTCTGCCGAACTTAAACACATTGCTGGAGCCGCTACATGTGCTCCTGCGTAAGGGTTGTGAATCGTTTTGGGGGGACTGTCAAGAACGGGCTTTCAATCGGGCGCGGAACCTACTTTGTTCAAATAAGTTGTTGACCCTGTACGACCCCCGTAAGAAATTGATTCTGACATGTGATGCATCGTCCGATGGGGTTGGGTGCGTATTGCAGCAGGGTAATGCTGAGAGCCTACTACAACCTGTGGCTTATGCCTCCAGGTCGCTCTCTCAAGCTGAACGGGGTTATGGGATGGTTGAGAAGGAAGCACTCGCATTTGTCTATGGGGTGAAAAAGATGCATCAGTACCTCTTTGGCAGTAGGTTCGAATTAGAAATGGACCACAAGCCGTTAACATCCCTGCTGTCAGACAGCAAGGCCGTCAAAGCCAATGCGTCAGCTTGCATACAGTGATGGGCTCTCACACTCGCTGTGTGTGACTACACCATCCGGCACTGGCCCGGCATCGAAAATTGCGCTGTTGCACTCAGTAGGCTTCCACTGGCCAACACTGAGGGGGCAGCGGAGCAAAGCGCTGAGATGGTCATGGCTATCGATGCCTTTGACAGCGCAGGCTCCCCCATCACAGCCCGCCAGATCAAAATCTGGACCAACAGAGATCCCCTCCTATCCTTGATTAAGAAATGTGTCCTGACTGGGGATTGGGCGCCCGCACACGGAGCATGCCCTGAGGAGGTCAGAACGTTTCACAGACGGATGGATGAGCTCTCCATCCAAGCCGACTGCCTACTATGGGGCAGCCGGGTAGTCATGCCCCAGAGGGGCAGGGAAGTATTCATCAAGGAACTCCACAGCAAGCACCCGTGCATCGTGCTGATGAAGGCTATTGCCCCGTCACATGTGTGGTGGCCGGGAATTCATTCAGACCTGGAACACTGTATTCGCAGGTGCACGACGTGTGCCCAGCTAGGTAATTACCCCAGGAAGGCCCCGCTCAGACTGTGTCCCTGGCCAACAGGCCATGGTCACGTATTCACGTAGACTATGCGGGCCCATTCATGGGAAAAATGTTTCTCATTGTGGTTGATGCATACTTGAAATGGATCGAGTGCATCATTTTAAATTCGTGCACGACATCCACCACTGTGGAGAGTCTGCGCGCGATCTTTGCTACCCACGACTTGCCGAACTACCTTGTTAGCGATAATGGCCCATGTTTCACAAGCTACGAATTCCTGGAGTTCATGTCGGGTAATGGCATTAACCATGCCAGGACAGTTGGAGCAGCGCGAGTCCGGGGTTGGTGAGGCCTATAAAAGGCCCAGAGGGAGAGTGAGGCGGCGGCAGTTGGAGCAGCGCGAGTCCGGGGTTGGTGAGGCCTATAAAAGGCCCAGCGGGAGAGTGAGGCGGTGGCAGTTGGAGCAGCGCGAGTCCGGGGTTGGTGAGGCCTATAAAAGGCCCAGCGGGAGAGTGAGGCGGCGGCAGTTGGAGCAGCGCGAGTCCGGGGTTGGTGAGGCCTATAAAAGGCTCAGCAGTAGAGTGCGGGGGCGGCAGTTAGAGCAACGCGAGTCCGGGGTTGGTGAGGCCTATAAAAGGCCCAGCGGGAGAGTGAGGCGGCGGCAGTTGGAGCAACGCGAGTCCGGGGTTGGTGAGGCCTATAAAAGGCGTGACTTGTGCAGCTACAGGGAGAAGGCAAAAAAGAAGTAAAAAGAAATAGAAAGGTGACATCACAGCCAAACGGGTAAGTGATTGGCTGGTGATTGGTGAGTAGTTTTTCTTCTTCTCTTTAACAGTGAGTAAACTTTAACATTATTGTTGCCTATCTAAAGGTTAAGTCATGGCAGAAGAGCTCGGTCGCGTGTTATTCTCCTCCTGTACCATGTGGGAACTCAGGAACACTTTCGGTGTCCCTGACGACTACGTGTGCGGGAAGTGTATCCACCTCCAGCTCTTGACGGTCCGCGTTGCAGAGTTGGAGCTGAGGGTGGATTCACTCTGGAGCATCCACGATACTGAGAATGACGTGAGTAACACGTATAGCGAGTTGGTCATACCATAGGAGAAGGGTCCACAGCCAGATAGCGAATGGAAGACCAGCAGGAAGAGCAGTGCAAAGAAGGTAGTGCAAGGGTCCCCTGTGGTCATCCCCCTGCAAAACAGATACACCGCTTTGAGTACTGTTGAGGGAGATGACTCATCAGGGGAGGGCAGCAGCAGCCAAGTTCATGGCACCGTGGCTGGCTTTGTTGCACAGGAGGGCAGGAAAAAGAGTGGGAGAGCGATAGTGATAGGGGATTCAATTGTTAGGGGAATAGATAGGCGTTTCTGCGGCCGCAACCGAGACTCCAGGATAGTATGTTGCCTCCCTGGTGCAAAGGTCAAGGATGTCTCTGAGCGGGTGCAGGACATTCTAAAAAGGGAGGGAGAACAGCCAGTTGTCGTGGTGCACATTGGTACCAACGACATAGGTAAAAAAAGGGATGAGGTCCTACGAAACGAATTTAAGGAGCTAGGAGCTAAATTAAAAAGTAGGACCTCAAAAGTAGTAATCTCGGGATTGCTACCAGTACCACATGCTAGTCAGAGTAGGAATCGCAGGATAGCGCAGATGAATACGTGGCTTGAGCAGTGGTGCAGCAGGGAGGGATTCAAATTCCTGGGGCATTGGAACCGGTTCTGGGGGAGGTGGGACCAGTACAAACCGGACGGTCTGCACCTGGGCAGGACCGGAACCAATGTCCTAGGGGGAGTGTTTGCTAGTGCTGTTGGGGAGGAGTTAAACTAATATGGCAGGGGAATGGGAACCAATGGAGGGAGACAGAGGAAAACAAAAAGGAGACAAAAGCAAAAAACAGAAAGGAGATGAGAAAAAGTGGAGGGCAGAGAAACCCAAGGCAAAGAACAAAAAGGGCCACTGTACAACAAAATTCTAAAAGGACAAAGGGTGTTAAAAAAACAAGCCTGAAGGCTTTGTGTCTTAATGCAAGGAGTATCCGTAATAAGATGGATGAATTAACTGTGCAAATAGATGTTAACAAATATAATGTGATTGGGATTACGGAGACGTGGCTCCAGGATGATCAGAGCTGGGAACTCAACATCCAGGGGTATTCAACATTCAGGAAGGATAGAATAAAAGGAAAAGGAGGTGGGGTAGCATTGCTGGTTAAAGAGGGGATTAATACAATAGTTAGGAATGACATTAGCTTGAATGATGTGCAATCTATATGGGTAGAGCTGCAGAACACCAAAGGGCAAAACGTAAGTGGGAGTTGTGTACAGACCTCCAAACAGTAGTAGTGATGTTGGGGAGGGCATCAAACAAGAAATTATGGGTGCATGCAATAAGGGTGCAGCAGTTATAATGGGTGACTTT
Source organism: Pristiophorus japonicus (assembly GCF_044704955.1). NCBI lineage: Eukaryota > Metazoa > Chordata > Chondrichthyes > Pristiophoridae > Pristiophorus > Pristiophorus japonicus. The sequence goes on from NC_091984.1 coordinate 171,813,415, forward strand.
AATATGCACATAGATTGGGCTAACCAAACTGGAAGCAATACGGTGGAGGAGGATTTCCTGGAGTGCAGAAGGGATGGTTTTCTAGACCAATATGTCGAGGAACCAACTAGGGGAGAGGCCATCTTAGACTGGGTGTTGTGTAATGAGAGAGGATTAATTAGCAATCTCGTTGTGCGAGGCCCCTTGGGGAGGAGTGACTATAATATGGTGGAATTCTGCATTAGGATGGAGAATGAAACAGTTAATTCAGAGACCATGGTCCAGAACTTAAAGAAGGGTAACTTTGAAGGTATGAGGCGTGAATTGGCTAGGATAGATTGGCGAATGATACTTAAGGGGTTGACTGTGGATGGGCAATGGCAGACATTTAGAGACCGCATGGATGAACTACAACAATTGTACATTCCTGTCTGGCATAAAAATAAAAAAGCGAAGGTGGGTCAACCGTGGCTATCAAGGGAAATCAGGGATAGTATTAAAGCCAAGGAAGTGGCATACAAATTGGCCAGAAATAGCAGCAAACCCAGAGACTGGGAGAAATTTAGAACTCAGCAGAGGAGGACAAAGGGTTTGATTAGGGCAGGGAAAATGGAGTACGAGAAGAAGCTTGCAGGGAACATTAAGACGGATTGCAAAAGTTTCTATAGATATGTAAAGACAAAAAGGTTAGTAAAGACAAATGTAGGTCCCCTGCAGACAGAATCAGGGGAAGTCATAACGGGGAACAAAGAAATGGCGGACCAATTGAATAAGTACTTTGGTTCGGTATTCACTAAGGAGGACACTAACAACATTCCGGATATAAGAAGGGTCAGAGAGTCTAGTAAGGAGGAGGAACTGAGGGAAATCCTTATTAGTTGGGAAATTGTGTTGGGGAAATTGATGGGATTGAAGGCCGATAAATCTCCAGGGCCTGATGGACTGCATCCCAGAGTACTTAAGGAGGTGGCCTTGGAAATAGCGGATGCATTGACAGTCATTTTCCAACACTCCATTGACTCTAGATCAGTTCCTATCGAGTGGAGGGTAGCCAATGTAACCCCACTTTTTAAAAAAGGAGGGAGAGAGAAAACAGGGAATTATAGACCGGTCAGCCTGACATCGGCAGTGGGTAAGATGATGGAATCAATTATTAAGGATGTCATAGCAGCGCCTTTGGAAAGAGGTGACATGATAGGTCCAAGTCAGCATGGATTTGTGAAAGGGAAATCATGCTTGACAAATCTTCTGGAATTTTTTGAGGATGTTTCCAGTAGAGTGGACAAGGGAGAACCATTTGATGTAGTATATTTGGACTTTCAGAAGGCTTTCGACAAGGTTCCACACAAGAGATTAACGTGCAAAGTTAAAGCACATGGGATTGTTTGTAGTGTGCTGACATGGATTGAGAACTGGTTGTCAGACAGGAAGCAAAGAGTAGGAGTAAATGGGTACTTTTCAGAATGGCAGGCGGTGAGTAGTGGGGTACCGCAATGTTCTGTGCTGGGGCCCCAGCTGTTTACACTGTATATTAATGATTTAGATGAGGGGATTAAATGTAGTATCTCCAAATTTGCGGATGACACTCAGTTAGGTGGCAGTGTGAGCTGCGAGGAGGATGCTATGAGGCTGCAGAGCGACTTGGATAGGTTAGGTGAGTGGGCAAATGCATGGCAGATGAAGTATAATGTGGATAAATGTGAGGTTGTCCACTTTGGTGGTAAAAACAGAGAGACAGACTATTATCTGAATGGTGACAGATTAGGAAAAGGGCAGGTGCAACGAGACCTGGGTGTCATGGTACATCAGTCATTGAAGGTTTGCATGCAGGTACAGCAGGCGGTTAAGAAAGCAAATGGCATGTTGGCCTTCATAGCGAGGGGATTTGAGCACAGGGGCAGGGAGGTGTTGCTACAGTTATACAGGGCCTTGGTGAGGCCACACCTGGAGTATTGTGTACAGTTTTGGTCTCCTAACCTGAGGAAGGACATTCTTATTCTTGAGGGAGTGCAGCGTAGGTTCACCAGACTGATTCCCGGGATGGCGGGACTGACCTATCAAGAAAGACTGGATCAACTGGGCTTGTATTCATTGGAGTTCAGAAGAATGAGAGGGACCTTGTAGAAACGTTTAAAATTCTGATGGGTTTAGACAGGTTAGATGCAGGAAGAATGTTCCCAATGTTGGGGAAGTCCAGAACCAGGGGTCACAGTCTAAGGATAAGGGATAAGCCATTTAGGACCGAGATGAGGAGAAACTTCTTCACCCAGAGAGTGATGAACCTGTGGAATTTTCTACCACAGAAAGTTGTTGAGGCCAATTCACTAAATATATTCAAAAAGGAGTTAGATGTAGTCCTTACTACTAGGGAGATCAAGGGGTATGGCAAGAAAGCAGGAATGGGATACTGAAGTTGCATGTTCAGCCATGAACTCATTGAATGGCGGTGCAGGCTAGAAGGGCCGAATGGCCTACTTCTGCACCTATTTTCTATGTTTCTATGTTTCTAGGACAGCACCGTTCAAGCCGGCCTCCAATGGCCAGGCAGAACATACGGTCCAAATCATAAAGCAAGGCATGCTCCGGATTCAAGGACCCTCCCTTCAATGCTGCCTATCGCGCCTCCTGCTGGCCTATAGGTCCGGACCGCACTCACTCACGGGGGTCCCGCCCACGGAGCTACTCATGAAACGAACACTCAAAACTCGGCTGTCCCTCATTCATCCAGTCCTGTCTGACATTATTGAGGGCAAGCATCAGTCCCAAAACGAGTACCATGACTGAAATTCAAGGGGGAGATGTATAGCAATTGATGACCCCGTATTTTTTCTCAATCACGCTTTGGGGCCCAAATGGCTTGAGGGTACTGTAATAGACAAAGAGGGGAATAGGGTCATAGTGGTTAAACTTAACAATGGGCAGATATGCTGCAAGCATCTGGACAAAGTAAAAAAAAGGCTCAGCATGGACGTTGAGGAACCTGAGGAAGATCATGAGATGGTATTCACACCACCATCACTGAACGAGCAACAAGAACATTCAGCAGCATGCACAGTCCCTGCGGTCAGCCTGGTCATACCGGAATCACCACAGGTGACAGTCACGCATACCAAGGCTCAACAACCAGAGCCCCAACTGCAGCGCTCCACGAGAGAGCGCCAACCACCCGAGAGACTTAACCTATGATCCCAATAAGATGTTGAGGGGGAGGTGATATCATGTATGTAACCTTTATGTAACAACACTGCAATACTGTATATACGTGAGAAATGCACACCTTGACCACAGGGGGTGAACTTGTGGGAGACACTCCTCACCTGCTCACCCAGGTATATAAAGAGAGGTCCCACGCAGGGTCATCACTGTGAATAACCTTGGAGTGACCTTGTCCATAGAATGGGCCTCGTGTGGATTTGTGGTATTGTGTCAGGACTTCACAGATGTTAGGCAGTTGTTCTTTTCCAAACGAATCGTGGACCTGTCATGCAGGTTGCTAGCTCGTGCTAACTTCCTTCAAGAGAGAGCTGGACCTGTTTCTGGAAGGGTGGAGATCACCAGCATGGTGGATAGGGCAGTGTTCATAGATATTGTCTATACCAACGTCCAGAATGCATTTGATAAGGTTGCACATGTGATTATTGTTGTATAAGATTCAGGCCAGATCCAAGACCGTCCCAACTACAGTATGGGGACGACGCTTGCGTCTGCGCACATTCAGAGACTGAACTCCAAGCCATAGTCAACATTGTCACTGAGGAGTATGAAAGCATGGACCTTACATTCAACATCCGAAAGACAAAAGTCCTCCACCAACCTGACCCCGCCATACAGCACTTACCCCCAGTCATCAAGATCCACGGCATGGCCTTGGACAACGTGGACCACTTTCCATACCTTGGGAGCCTATTATCAGCAAGGGCAGACATCGCCGACGAGATTGAACACCGCTTCCAGTGTGCCAGCGCAGCCTTCGGCCGCCTGAGGAAAAGAGTGTTCGAAGATCAGGCCCTCAAATCTGGCACCAAGCTCATGGTCTACAGGGCTGTAGACCACCCTCCTGTATGGCTCAGAGACGTGGACCATATACAATAGACACATCAAATCACTGGAAAAATACCACCAACGATGTCTCCGCAAGATCCTGTAAATCCCATGGGAGGACAGACGCACCAACGTCGCGTCCTCGATCAGGCCAACATCCCCAGCATTGAAGCACTGACCACACTCGACCAGCTACATTGGGCGGGCCACATTGTTCGCAGGCCTGACACAAGACTCCCAAAGCAAGCGCTCTACTCGGAACTCCTACACAGCAAGCGAGCCGAAGGTGGGCAGAGGAAACATTTCAAGTAATATGTCCTTACTATACAGTACAAATGCACACGAGTCCCATACTAGAAAGAAGGTCACTCTGTGACCAGTAACCTTTATTAGCCAGCACTGAACTGCAGAAGATGGGTGGAGCTTCCCCTTTTATACATGAAAGTCCAGGTTAGGAGTGTCTCCCACAAGTTCACCACCTAGTGGTCAGTGTTCTCACGGTGTACAACTTAGGTCAGTTTATACATGGATTACAATGACATCTCGATCTGCTCTGCTCCAATAAGAACAATCCCAGCTTCTCCAGTCGACCAATATAACTGAAGTTCCTAATTCCTGGAATCATTCTTGTAACTATTGTCTGCACCTTCCCTACAGTCTTAACATCCTTCCTAAAGTATGCCACCCAGAATTGGAAACAATACTCCAGTTGGGGCCGAACCAGTGTTTTATAGAGGTTCAGCATAACTTCCACACTTTAGTAATCCTCTATTTATGAAGCCCAGGATCCCATAAGCCTTTTTACCTGCGTTCTCAACCTACCCTGCCAACCTTTGCGATTTATGCACACGTACACCCAGATCTCTGTGTTCGTGCACCGCATTTTAGGATTGTACCATTCAGTTTATATGTCCTCTCCTCATTCTTTCTACCAAAATGCACCCCTTCACATGTTTCTGCTTTAAATTTTATCTGCCACGTGTTCACCATTTCACCAGCTTGTCTTCTGGAAATCTATCACTCTCCTCCTCACTGTTTACGATAGTTCCAAAGTTTGTTTCATCAGCAAATTTTGAAATTGTACCCTATACAGCCATATCTAAATCATTAATATATATCAAGAAAGGCAGTGGTCCTAGAACCGACCCCTGGGGATCCCCAGAGTATACCTTCCTCCTGTCTGAAAAATAATTTTTCTGGCAAGTCTATTACGTGGCAATTTGTCGAACACCTTTTGGAAATCCATGTACACTACGTGAACCACATTATGCTCGTCAACCCTCTATGTTGCCTCATCGAAAAACTCGATCAAGTTGGTTAAACACGATTTGCCTTTTACAAATCCGTGTTGGCTTTCCTTAATTAATCCATCCCTACCTAAGTGACTGTTAATTTTCTCGTGAATACTGTTTGTAAAAACATGCTCACTATCGAGGTTAACCTGACTGGCCTGTAGCTTCTGGGTTTATCTTTACATCCTCTTTTGAATAATGATGTTACAGTTGCAATTCTCCAGTCCTCTGGGGCCAGCCCCGTATCTATAAAGGATTGTAATATTATGGCCAGTAACTCTGCGGTTTCTGCCCTCAATTCCCTCATCAACCTTGGATGCATCCCATCCGCTATTGGTGATTTGTCTACTTTAAGTACAGCCAGCCTTTCTAATAACTCTCTTTATCAATGTTTTATCCTATCACGTGTCTCCACTACCTTCTCCTTCACTATGTTTATGGCAGAATCTTCTTCCTTGGTGGAGACAGATGCAAATTATTAATTTAGTACCTCAGTCATACCCTCTGCTTCCATGCATAGATTTCCTTTTTGGTCCCCTAATCGGCCCCACACATCCTCTTACTAGGCTTTTAATATTAATATGCCAATTGAGTAGTGGATGGGGCTAGTGGTGCAGTTGGTAGAATGTGCTATTTGAAGATGAACTCACTGACCTTGAAAAGTCGTGGCAGAGCACTAAAATTCCTGCAGCCAGGTTCTTGCAGCTATACCCTTGGCATTGACCTCCATCGCTAAATCTTGCTAGTGCCTCCTGAGCCTGTATCTGGAGGGCTTCCTACACCCTTCAGATACTGGACATCTGTCCTCCTTTCCACCTCTTCCAGCAAGACCTCCATTACAGTGTCTAAAAACCTTGGTGCACACTCTCTAATATGATCGTCCATTGTTGAAACTTCCACTGCACTCTGTTGAAAATACTCAGATCACCTCCAGCAGCTGCATTTCACCACCCCTTAAGAGGTGCAGGCTGGCTTTAAATAGCGCAAGGCACTCATGATATTGGATTTACTACTGAAGTGAGTAGCCAACGCGGGGAATGTGGACTGCATGCAGCAATTATTTAATGCAGCAGGCAGCATGGATACAGCCATGCTTGCATCGCAAGCAACTGGCAAGGGATAAACACACATTCCAATCTCTGTGCCCCTTTTGGCGTCTTACCAATTTCACCTCCACGCTCTTTTACTAAATATTCCCTCTGAAGTGATTGTGAGACATGGAACAACCAGCTAATCTAGGGTTACAAGTCCGTTCCATTATCCATCTCCTGGTTCCAGGACGAACATCTCCCTGACAGTTCTCACGTCATAGGCCTTAATACAGTCCATAATAATGTCAAACTTTCTTCCATTCGACCTCCAGTCAGAGACGGATTGAACATTCACTGAGAATCTGATCATACCCTTGAACCTGCATTGTGTTCATCACAGATACAGTGCTTAATCAAAGACATTATTTTAATGGTTAAAGCACAGAAGGAGGCCATTTGGCCCTTCGAGCCTGTGCCAGCTCCCTGCAAGAGGACTTCAGCTTGTCCCACTCCCGCGTTTTTCCCCGTAGCCCTGCCTTTTTTTTCCTTCAGGTATTGATCCAATTCCCTTTAGAAAGCCAGAATTGAAGCTGCCTTCATTCCTCTTTCAGGTAGTGAATTCCAGACCCTAACCACTCGCTGCATGAAAAAGTATTTCCTCATGACACCGTTGCTTCTTCAGCCAATCACCTTAAATCTGTGTGCTCTGGTTGTTGACCCTTCTGACAATGGGAACAGTTTCTCTCTATCCACTCTGTCTAGATATAAGGCATGAAAATTGGAAGAAACGCAAGTTACTGTAACAATCACGCAAAGTTCTTCTAATACTATAAATTAGAATAAAAATGATTACAATAATATCACGCTCTATAAGATGGTTCCTACTGAAGGATGCTGCGCCACATTACAAACAAAATGGAATGCAACGTAATGATTATTTGGAATAAAATGGTTTTCCTTACGATTTCTCAATCTTAGGGGACGAAATTATTCTGCGCTCGGGAACATGCGTGGTGCGGGACTTTCTGCACCTTGCGCAGAAGATCCACACCAGGAACTGAATTAGGCTCACTGTCCCTCAGAGAAAGTGGAGCATAATCTTGCATGCTCCACTTCCTTTAGGAGTGAGATGAACGGCGCTAACGGGGTGAAATTGGGAGCGCTATGCAAATGCTTCCATAGTGCTAATACACCTCAACGTGCCCCCCATTCGCTTACAGAGGAGGAATGCTGCGCAACCTGCAAGGCCTCTGCTATCCCCCACTGGACCACCAGGGCAGCATGATACTGGGCCTGCAGCCGGTAACCAAAACCGGGATGCAGATTGGCAGCTTGGACCACACAAATAAATAGGTAAGCGAGCTAATCCGAGAGCAGGCAAAAAAAATGTGAGATGGCAGCGCGGGGTGCTGGAGACCTCCCTGTCAACTTCCGCCCTGCGAGAGGATGTCAGCGCCAGCTTCGTGACCTGTGAAGCTGGCATTGACTCCCGCGCGGGAAAGCCTTGTGGGCAACAGGGCAAGTTCTCCCGCGGCGCTGGGGCTGGGGGGTCACTGTGCAATGATATAATCGCCAGTGGTGCAGCGCCCAAAGGCACTACCCATGGCGATGTATCCGCAAACTCCCGGGCAATTTTCCAGGAACCGTTAGCACCCTCAAACCGCCAACCCTCGTGCAATGTCTCTTGCACCATATTACTGCCCCGCTCCCCCGGAGGCGCTAACGGGCCTCTCCAAAAGATGAAATTTCGCCCATTACGTCTCGGACAACTTCCCACCCCCACCATGCCACGGCTTTTTCTGGGATCTTGGGATTTTACCTAAGATCCACACCTTAGCTTGTTAACATCACATTCCTATAGTGAGGCTTTTGCCTTTCTAATCTAAGTTTTCTTTGAGTAATACTGCACAACGTGACAGAGACAAAGTAACAACGCCAACGACAACTTGTATTTATATAAGCCTTTAACCTAGTAAAACATCCAAAACTGCTTCAGAGGTGCCTTATCAAACAAAATGGCTCAGCAAAACACATAACGATTTATTAGGTAAGAAGATGGAGGTCTTAAGGAGCGTTTTAATGGAGGAAAGAGAGTTAGAGAGCTGGAGAGATTTGGAGAGGAACTTGCAAAGCTAATGGCCCGGCTGCTGAAGGCACGGCTGCTAATGATGGAGCGATAAAAATCGTGGATGCTCAAGAGGCCATAATTAGAGGAGTACAGATGTATCGGATGGTTGTAGGGCTGAAAGAGATTACAAAGATAGGGAAGGGTGAGGCCGTGGAGGAATTTGAAACCAAGAATCAGAATTTCAAAATCGGGGTGTTGCTTAACCAGCCATCATAAAGATAAGACATCTGCTTAGCTAGGCCTTGAAGTCTGAGGAAACTGTTGTAAATCAAACGCTGTAACATCAGCTTTTTCGAACCAAGACTGAGAGACAAAGGGAAAGTAGCAGTAGCATGCTTTTGCAAGCGAGAATGGTACAAAATCAACTATTGTAAAGAGAAAGGAGAAAGACAGGGCAATGTACAGATAGTTCTATAAAGAGCAGGCGAGGCCATATGTTTGTTGCTTATCCACGTTTTATTACCTACACCAGTTAAACAACAGGATTTGCGGGAGTCAGAGCTGGGAGTTCCACAGATCACGAACCAACAGCCTGGACGCATGCAAGACACGTGAATGTGACACAGACGCCACACACGCACTAAAATTAGCAACCTTTCCCTCACAGAAGAAAATATGGTGTTTACCCGTTCCAAACTCCAAATATTACATTGAGTTTCCTCATCTTCAAAAAATGTGTACATACAATAGAACTCTGAAATTTACCCAAAACAAAACACACAACTACAAAGAGGCACAATGTAAAACATAGTCCTTCAGCTGAACTGGAAGCTTGCACTGCTTTCCAGATCTGTGATCTGCAGTTAGTGCCTGAAGACGAAGAGTTGTTTCCGGTGTTGTAGGTGTTGCTGCATGATTTGGAGACTGTAGACAGTTCAGAGGACCGCTGAGGACCTGCGTTTCAGGAAAGTCCTCAACTCTTTTAGAGTAAACAAATCAACATTAGATCGAGTGCCCCCCGATCTGGGGGACACTCCAGACACTTATAACAGCCCTCTTTTATTTGTTTTTGTTTTTATTTGTATTTTTGTAAGGTTTTTTTTGTCTTTTTTTAGGGCATTAAAATTCAATATTTTCCAAGTGCCCCCTATAAAACCGGAGGGGGACACTAAAACCCCGGCAATTAAAACAAATTAAACTTTAAAACATAAAATCAAATTAAAATTTGATTGTCAGGGGTAATGATGCACTCCAGTCCCTCCGGCGCCCACCTCTCGTGGAAGGCCGCGAACGTACCGGTGGACACCGCGTGCTCCATCTCCAAGGACATCCTGGCGTGGAGGTACGCGCGGAAGAGAGGCTGGCAGTCAGGCTAAACGACCCCCTCGACCGCCCGCTGCCTGGACCGGCTGATGGCACCCTTGGCCGTGCCCAGGAGCAGTCCTACGAGGAGGCCCTCGGACCTACCCGCTCCCCTCCGCACAGGGTGCCCAAAGATCAGGAGTGTGGGACTGAAGTGTAGCCAGAATTTCAGGAGCAGCCCCTTTCAATAATAAAACAGGGGCTGCAACCTCGTGCATTCAATAACAACATGGAACACGGACTCTTCCAGACCGCAGAAATTGCAGGCAGCCTAAAATTAATCGCCCAATGGAAGCTTTGAATCTACGAACTTGGAATTAAGAATCGCGTGCTCTACCGACTGAGCTAGCCAGGCCTAGGAAAGTCCTCAATCTGATGACTGTTGTTTACAGGTGACTCATCAGCATAATTCAATTGACGCCGTTTCCTGTGGTATGATGAGTCCGCAACTTGCACGTTGAAAATTCTAGGATCTACCATACTTGCGCATGTACCAGCATTCTAAATACTCAGGCCAGGAAGTTTCATCCGCACTTTATCACCAGGGTTTATTGCTTGATGTGATGCAGCATGTATGCTGACCTTGTTTCATGCCGTCAAGAGAACAAGTGTCTTCCTCGGTCGAATATCGACGCAGCAGGAGTGTTTCAACTATAGGAAGCAGATGTCTTGCATCTACGAACCATAAGTCTCTGTACAGGGCTTGTGTCAAATTCTTCACTTGAATTGTTGTGCCAGTGTAATAGAGCTACGAACGCTGATTGACCGGACTCTTTGCTTTTTATGAAAAGTCATTTCATGGTCTTGATGGCAAATTTGGCAATTCCATATTTAAATCCCCATGTCTTGTCAAATATTGCAAATTGAGCTGAGGCGAATTGTGTATCGTTAACTGAAAGTAGGACGTCTGGTAGTCCAAATGTCACAAACATTTCCTTGAGTTCTCTCAGAACGCTGCATGTTGTAACTGAAGTGAGGCTGTCTACTTAGATCACTTTACTGTGGCAATCACACACGATGAACATGGATGCAGCCATGTAGCTCACAAACATCAGCTGCAACCTTGGACCAAGGATTAGCCTTAATCTCCTGCTGTAGTAGTGGTTCCTTACTTGGAAAATTGTAATGAGTTCTGTTGAAATCCTGGACCATTAGAGGCTGTCATGGGCTCTGAGGATACAAACTTCTATGCCAGTATCCATTGAATGAAGAGTTGTTTCCGGTGTTGTAGGTGTTGCTGCATGATTTGGAGACTGTAGACAGTTCAGAGGACTGCTGAGGACCTGCGTTTCAGGAAAGTCCTCAATCTGAGGACTGTACTAACAGGTGACTCATCAGCATAATTCAATTGACGCCGTTTCCTGTGGTATGATGAGTCCCCAACTTGCACGTTGAAAATTCTAGGATCTACCATACTTGTGCATGTACCAGCATTCTAAATACTCAGGCCAGGAAGTTTCATCCGCACTTTATCACCAGGGTTTATTGCTTGATGTGATGCAGCATGTATGCTGACCTTGTTTCATGCCGTCAAGAGAACAAGTGTCTTCCTCGGTCGAATATCGACAACACAACATTATTTCCTTGCATAGTGCAGCTGACACCACGAGCTGCTGTCTGTTGAATATCAAGTCATCTTGACCGTTGCTGAAGCCCTCATCCGTGCCTTTGTTACCTCTAGACTTGACAATTGTAAAACATTCTTGGATGGCCTTCCACATTCTGCCCTACATATACTAGAGGTAATCCAATACTCGGCTGATCATGTCCTAAATCACACCAAGTCCAGCTCACCCATCAGCCATGTGCTCGCTGATCGACATTGGCTTCCGGTTAAGCAACGCCTCTATTTCAAAATTGACATCCTTATTTTGAAATCACTCCATGGCCTCACCCGTCATTATCTCTGTAATCTGCTCCAGTGCCTCAACCCCTGGAGATGTCTGCACTCCTCAAATTCTGCCCTCTTGAGTATCCCTGAATTTAATCGCTCAACAATCTAATAAACTTTGGAACTCCCTGCCTATATCTTTCACCTCTCTACCTCTCTTTCATCCTTCAGTTTCTGCTCGACCAAGCTTTTTGTCACCTGCGGTAATTTCTAGTTATACGACTGGGTGTTACATTTTTTATATCATATTTCTCCTGCAAAGCACCTTTTCACTACGTTGAAGGCACTGTATAAATACAAGATGCTGTTGTTGATATCGTTAGTTCATCTTGTAAGTCAAAGTACGGATAGAGGCATTCTGTTACCACCGACTTGATCCCAGGCAAGTCTTGCTAAATGATTACATGCAGTTGCTTCAGAAATGGGTCATCTGCTGCAACATGATTGCGTTGTTGGCACCATAAGCCTCCAACCGGAAGTGATTCACTATTACCAATGTGTCAAATCACAGGCTTTATCTTCTGGCAGGTATGCTCCACTAAGTGTACCACCTAGAAACATCTTCTCCACTTCCTTACAGTAAACTTTGAGACTGTACGTTTGGAGTCTCGCCAACATTCTTTGAAATGATTTTGGCCCGTTTTTTAAGTGGCTTGGTTATTGATTACAAAAAATCGTCACCTCTAGTCCAGATCTAAGATTGTTCCAACTTCTGTCTTTGACCTACAATATGCAAACTATGTTTGCATTTGTGCACACTCGGAGGCCGAGCTCCAAACTATCATTGGCTCGTTGACATTTTCACTGTCGTATATGAGATTACCTTAAATATCACATTAGATAAAGCTTCTCGACCAACTTTCCCCTGCAGCACAGCACTGCCATCCAATTACCAAGATCCATGACGAGACCTTGGAAAATGTGGACCATTTTCCACAACTCAGGTGTTTACTCTCAGCAAGTCAAACACAGCTTTCAGGTTGCCATTCCAGCCTTCAGTCGCCTGAGGAAAAGAGGGTTCGAAGACCAGGACGTCAAACCCGGCAGCAAGCTCATGGTCTACAGAGCAGTAGTGATACCCGCCCTCCTATATGCTTCAGAGACATGGACAATGTACAGTAGGCGCCTCAGAGCATTAGAGAAGTACCACCGACGTTGTCACCACAAAATCCTGCAACTCTATTGGCAGGATAGTCGCACCAACATCAGTGTTCTCTCTCACGCCAAAATCCCAAGCTTTGAAACATTGACCACGCTCGATCAACTCCGATGGATGGGCCACATTGTCCACATGCCCGATGCTAGACTCCCAACACAAGCACTCTACTCTGAGCTCCGTTATGGCAAGCAAGTCCCAGGAGGGCAGAGAAAACACTTCACGGACACCCTGAAAGCCTTCTTGATGAAATGTGACATCCCAGATTATTATTTCTCAAAGTATCCCACCACCAACGTTAGCCTGACTGGCCTGTAGTTGTCCGGTTTATCCCTCTCGCCTTTTTTCAATTCGCATGTAATATTTTTGATCCTTCAGTCCTCTGGCATCACTATCATTTCTAAAAGATTTTGAGACATTAAACCAAGGTACCGCCTGCTCTCTCTGGTGAACATCAAAGTTCCCATGGCGCTATTTTGGAGAAGAGCAGGGGAGTTATCCCCTTCTACTGGCCAATATTTATCCTCCAATCAACATAACAAAAACAGTTGATCAGGTCATTATCACATTGTAGTTTGTGGGAGCTTGTTATGTGCAAATTGGCGGCGACGGTTCCTACATTACAAAAGTGACTGCACTCCAAAAGTACTTCATTGGCTGTAAAGTGCTTTCAGACGCCGGGTGGTCGGGAAAGGCGCTATATAAATAAATGTAAGTCTTTCTTTATTTATTTGAGTTGGAAGATTGTGAACAGAGCTTCTGCGATTTCCAAACTTACTTTCCTCGTAAGCATAAGATGAAACGGGGTGAGATTACTACTTTGAGCGCTGCCAACCTTTTAATTTACTCCTATTAATCTATTTTAGTCTGATCCAATTCACTACCTTTGGTCTACTACCTCTGCCTTCGCTATGACATTGGCAGCCTCCTCTTCTTTAATTAAGACAAATGCAAAGTGCTCCTTTAATATCTCAGCCATGCCCTCTGCCTCCAGTAGAATATCTCCATTTGGTCCCTAATCGGTCCTACCAATCCTTTGAATATTCATTTAATATTTAAATGTTTACCAAATATTTTTTATTCCATTTCATGTTTCCCGCTAATCTATTCTCATACACTCTATTTACACGTCATATTTCCTATTTTAATTTCCACTTGTACTTTTTCTATTCTGCTTAGTTCTCGAATGAATTATGATCCTGACATTAAAAGGTTAAACTCATTAGTGATACGATATATGATTTCAGTCTGCTGAGCCATATTAGCCATTCCATGTGTGGTGTTATCCACTTCATTGAGCATGATTGGGACTCAATCTTCCATGCATCTTCATTATGCATTCCGCATAACAGGTGCTTCATGCACAAGATTCCACATCTGCACACACGCTGCTATCCTAAGCCCTACTCTTCTAATTTAGTTTAAAGTAATTTTCTGGATTGACTTTTTCCATACCATTTACATCATCCAGTATGATGACCTCCCACGGATGCCTTTCGTCCAGGTTAAAAGGTGCATGCTCGAGTTACCATCGGGAAGTTTATTGGAGTTTTCCCGATTTGTAAGCCATTGGCTCCGTTAGTAGCATCCTCGTCTCCGAGTCAGAAAGTTGTGAATTCAGATCCCACTCCAGACACTTGAACACAAACATCTAGGGTGACACTCCAGTAAAGTACTGAAGGAGTACTGCACTGTTGGAGCTGCCACTTTTGGGATGAGATGTTAAAACAAACCCTGTCTGCTCTCCCAGGTGGACATAAAAGATCCAATGGCACTATTTGAAGAACAGCAGCATAGTTATACGAACAGACGCAAGAGTTTTGAGGACATTTGCTGGACATGATATGCATAACTCCCACAATCTTGCCCTTGCAGATGTCCTGGACAGATCGGAAAAAAACAGTTTTCAGCACATGCGCATTGCATGCTGAAAACCGGCTTTTCTGATGCCTTGCCAGGTCTGTAGAAACTTCAGACGGACCCGGGAGGCCAAAATTTCCATGTCAATGTCCACTAGGCTTCCCTCATCCACCAACTTTGTAATTTTTTTCAAAAAATACAATTAGATTTGTGAGACATAACCTCTTTTTATTAAGCCATGTTGGGTGTCCCAAATATGTCCCTCCCTATCCAAGAATTCATATATTGCATCCCTTATGATTTTTTTAAGTATCTTACCTAGTACTGATGTTAAACTGATGGGCCTATAATTACCCGGGCCTGCCTTCAGTGGCCCAATACAGTCCTTGATAGTTCTCTGACTCTTTACATAACTAAAAAAACTCTTCCATTACTGCCACAGTTGTCGACAATTCTTTTTTTCATTAGCCGTTTTGTTGATCTAATAGCAGCCTTCGTTTTCTTTAGTTGTTCTTTTAATTCAACCCTATTTATTTGAGTGTTAAATTTCTTTAATTTATAGAAACATTTCTGTTTACATCTTATTTGTCTTTGTGCATACCCAATCAGCCACGTTGGCTTTTTAATACCATATTTCCTTCTTTTGATTTTGGACATATGTTTGTTTTCCACATTTTTAAATGTATTCTTAAAAACTTTCCATTTATATTCAACCTCGATTGGAAACCACCTAGGAGGGTTCGCCAATTTACCTGTTCCAAATTATCTGCCATTTTGGAGAAGTTTTCTCTTCTGAAATCCGGTACGAGTTGCAGATCCTCAGTATCTTTTGTTTTACTAGCCAATTGGAACCGTATAAAGTTTTGATCACTGTTGCCCAGATGTTCCCCCACATGGAGGCCTGATACCAGTTCAGGCTCACTACTAAACACCAGATCCAATATACGATTTTCCCTAGTTTATTAACATGTTGAGTCAGGAAACAGTCTTGTATATTTTCAATAATTTTTTCAGCTCCACTTCCCACTACAACAGCAGGTAAACCGTCGTGCCACTGAATGCTAGGGCAATTAAAATCACCCAAAAAGCAAAGGTGGCATTTTATATTAAAAGCATCATTGATCTGTTTCCATAATAACTCATCGGGTTCAAGTGCCTGACCCGGGGGCCTGTAACAATCGATCGCAATAATTAATTCCTGCCCATTAAATTGGTCCACCTGAACCCAGATAGCTTCAGCTGAGCCTGCTGAGGCAATATCAAGTCTCTCCCTAGCTGTTGGATTCTCACTGATAATAATATCAAACGCACCTCCCCTTTGACCTACCCTATCCGTTCTAAAACCCTTGTAGTCATTTAGGTGAATTTCTATGCAATAATTGTCATCTAGCCATGTCTCAGAAATACTCAATATGCCTAAATTCTCCAATACAGTATAGGATTGCAATTCTAACAATTTGCTTCTATCACTCCTTGAATTTACATAAACGCAATTTAAAGGTCTCCCATCTAATTTCTTCAAGTTATTAATTCTTATTTGCTTCCTACCTGGATCATCTTCATGCTTAGCACCTATATAGTTATCACGTGCAATACCTTAACTTTGAACTGATCTGCACTATCCCCATACTTAATTCATTTAAATGCTTTCTGCCAGCCTTTTTGCTCCAACAACGTTAACTTCAACAAACAATATAGCTTCTCCAGCAAACACCTCCCAACTATCGATGAAGTGAAGCTTCTTTTTGCAAAGCTTCTTTCTTATCCGATATATCCTGGCAATATTTATCCCTCAATCAACATCAATAAAACAGATCATCTGGTCACTATTAAACTGCTGTCTGCGGAAGCTTGCTGTGCACAAATTGACTGCTGCGTCTCCTATTTTCCAACAGTGACTGCACTTTGAAAAGTATGTAATTGGCTGTAAAGCAATTTGGGACGTTCGATGGTCGTGAAAGACTCTATATAAATGCAAGTCTTTTTTTTTTGCTTTCGAAGCAGTAACCTCAGGGGGAACATCAACGGAAATTTCAGCTGCGCAGTTTTGGAGTCTCCCGCTGAAGTAAATGGTGCCCGATCAGGAGAAGCTCAAAGGAAATTCGCTCCTCTACATTTGGTCTTGACTCCTTAAGTACAATGCCACAGGCGATTGAATACCAATGTAATCAAAATCTTATATCAGCATGCAATCGCACTTTTGTATCAATTTATTCCATTATAAATCCTGTGTCTATATCTATAATGGAAATTGCCTGGACAAAGCGATAACTTTAGAATTACAGCCGCTGGCAGTGGTGCAACTTTAGTGTCTCCGTATTGCACCACTCAGCTCCTCTGCTGCTTTATAGAGAACGTACTATGCTCAGACCAATTCTATTTTTCTTATACAATGCCGTCAACACATTCAAATCAGTCTATAACACTGTAAAGTTATTAGTCCATTCAAATCAGTAAGTACCAGAGTAGCGTTAATAATGGTTTGGATTTTGCAAGGCCGATGACGGCGTACAGTGCACGTATGCTGTCACAAGCCTTGTAAATGGCCCCGCAAATTCTGGGTTTCTGCATACACTGCACTTGCGCGCAAACTTAGAATTTGCGATCTGTCAAAGTTTGCCTTGACAGATCATATGAACTGACCCAAAAATCCCTTTCACTGATGCAGAGTTAAGCTATCCCCCCCCCCCCCCTTACTACTGCCGAGCAAATGCCCATGCTACCCTTACATCTGGTAACAGCAGATATAGGGCCTGCTTTCATCAACATAAGGGTTAATAGAAATGTTAAATTAAAAATGTAAATATAAGAAAAATCTTTCACAATCATTTAAAATTAGAGTATGTAAGTTTTGGCACGGATTCTAAAGTTTACATTTTTAACATTTTTTATTGTATATGCTTCGTTAAGTAGACTTTCAATTAAATTTGAAAATAGGAAAAAAATCAATTTCTATAAATGATTTCATTACTTGGGGATCCCTCATCTGCCAATGGGGATGCCAAATGGAATTCCATAAGCATGATAAGAATCCTCATTTCTAATAGAAAGATCCTGGCCCATGTGATCCATAGGACGTTTCCGAACCACCTGCATCCCTGAGATCCATGGGTCTTTACGCAGGCATACATCTGAAGGCCCAGGACCCGAAGTCTCCAAAGCCCAGAAGCCAACAGGTCAGGTCAGAATTGTACTCCAGAGGTACACCTCCTACCACAAATTCCGGCCCAATGTACCATAACGGTAATGTCTGAGACATACGCAGATCTGGAGTGTCATTGTCCCTTTCTCCAATCTTGGCTGTAGTTCTTACTTCTTGCAGAAAAGGCGCGGTTCCATTTTAAGTATTGCCTTTCGCTATTATCTTTAGGTGATATTAATACTAAATATTGCCAAGGAGAAATGGCCACGACAAACAAGAAAATTGAACAATTTAAAATATTACCATTGAAACTCAGATGGTTTTGCTGATCTTTAGTCAGAGGACATTGCATATCTTTCTCACATAATTTCGTTCTAACAAGCTGAGCATCTCAGTTCTACACTGCCCAGCTCCTCAGCCTGCCCTGCAGAAAATAAAATCAAAAGTTGGAATAAAAATAGTGACAGAATATACGACTATATAATGGCGAATAAATTACATCTTCGTGTCCTCGTCCAATTACGCTCACCCTCTAACCCCACTTAAGCTGCAGACTACCATCAGGAATTTAATTGGGATTTTTCCAGATTCGAGGCCATAACTTTAGGGAAAGGTCAGCGGAAACACCATCAGTGCAATTTTGGATATCTCCCGCTGAAGTTATGGTGGCCAATCAGGAGAACCCCGAATAAATTCACCCCTCTATATTTGGTCTTGACTCTGTATGTAAGATGCTACGGGAGATTGAATACCAATGTAGTCAAAAACCTATATCAGCATGCGCTTGTGGTCTCAAACAGCTTTCTTACTGTTACCACAATTTAATGACACTTTTGTGTCAACTTAATGCCCTTATAAATCCGAGGTCCACATCTATAATGTAAAATGCCTATGTAAAGTTCTAACTTTATAATTACAGCCGCAGGCAGCAGTGGCACTATAGTTTCCATTTTGCCCCACTCAGCCACTTGGCCTGCATTGTAGGGAACTTCCTATGCACAGACCAAATCTACTATTCGGATTCTCAAATTGCTGCAAATTTTGCTATTTATATATAACTAATAATATAAAATCAAATTATTATATAAAAATAAGGGCAAACATGACATCAAGGACACCCTCAAAGCCTCCCTGATAAAGTGCAACATCCCCACCCACACCTGGGAGGCCCTGGCCAAAGACTGCCCTAAGTGGAGGAAGTGCATCCGGGACGGTGCAGAGCACCTCGAGTCTCGTCGCCGAGAGAATGCAGAAACTAAGTGCAGGCAGCAGAAGGAGCGTGCGGCAAATCAGTCCCACCCACCCTTTCCTTCAACAACTGTCTGTCCCACCTGTGACAGAGACTGTATTCCCGTATTAGACTGTTCAGTCACCTAGGAATTCACTTTCAGAGTAGAAGCAAGTCTTCCTCGATTTCGAGGGACTGCCTGTGATGATGATTCTGTAATATAAATCAGGATCAATGTGATCTCCTGGACTAGTTTGGATTGTCTAAATAGGTTGAAGAGGAATTTTCCAGATATTTAGTACCCTAATTGTCCTGTGTTTTTATCTGTTTTTCTTGCCTCTCCCGGGAAATAACATGGCTCCGGGTGGATGCGGAGCATCTGTATTCTTCGTCTTTTCCTGTCCGACAATTTTGTACGTTTGCAGAACAAGGTTTGCATAAACTTAAAATTAGAGCTGGGCCATTTACGTGTGAAATCAAGACGCACTTTTTCACACAAAGGGTAGTGAAAATCTGGAATTCACTCCCAAAAGGCTGTGGATACTGGGTCAATTGAAATTTTCAAGACTGAGATCGATAAATTTGTGTTAGTTGATGATATCAAGGGACATGGATCAAAGGCGAATAAACAAAGTTGAGGTACAGATCAGTTGTGATCTAATTGTGGAATAGGTTCAAGGGACTGAATGGCCTACTTCTGTCTATGTTCCTATGTTCCTATTCCCCTGACCACAACAGGGACATACACTATATCCCATTGAATCATGATTTCATAAAAATCGGACAGTTTCTATAAATGATCCGCAGTGCCAATTTAAAGCTGGACTGCAATTGAAAAGCTACCCTTATCTGTGTATCACATGTTGAGGACATGTTTAAACTGAGCTGTGATACCCACCACAGTATAATAGCTTACCTATATTCACTGTCTAGACTTGTGGATTGATTATGTTCTGCAGTCCCATCGCAGTGTCAGCATGGCTTCACAAGTAGGTTAAGAGTTGACTTCATGTCATTTCACAACTCACTTGTGAAAGGAAATTGGTGATACTCCATAACTAATGAACATATGTCACCAAGCACCGTGCTTGATTGAGTTTAGTGCACTCAGTTTTGTGTGTCTGAATCCAGTCAGGATTTTGTTGTTTTATTGTGTCACATATCTTGCTGCAATACAACACTTCACCACAGTCTGACCTTGTGGGTAAACTATTATCTGTCAACAGTGACGCACACACAATTACTCCGGGAATTACTCAAGCAAACAAGGTGAGATTTAACCTAACAATGACATAGTTGCCTTACCTACAACATTCACCGAGAAATAATAATTAACAAAAACGTCTTGATCAGTGGATTAAAAATTAGTTATTAATTATTAATTAATTTATAACCCAATCAGTCCTAGATGGGGTTCCAAGTCGACTATTCAGTTTTACTGTACTACATTAAAAATATAGAAATAGTATGCATTCAATTCCATAGATAGCTTTGTACATAGTTATTAACATTATTAAACATGTTACAGTAGATTTATTTTGCATTTTGAGATTTATAGAGCACCCTCAATGTTTTTTTTATTTTCTCCTCTTCACCTAAACTGTTCAACTCATCCAGGGTTATAGTTCGATGAGCACCTGCAACTGTCAGGCCAAAGTAATCATTCTCCACAGACAGATACAGGCGCAGAGCAATTGGGAAATTAGGTGTAGGAGCAGAGCAGTACATCACAAGGTACTGCTTTGAAGAAGTTGCTTTAGGGAACGTTGGATCTTTTTGAAGCTGAGATCCAGACATGTGGTGACAGAGAGAGTTAATGCTGTCTCACCAATGACATGATTCCAACAGTGGATAGCCAAGGGGCTATAAGGGGGGAGGAACTTAACACAACAATCACTGAGGAGGTGGTACTCAGTAAGATAATGGGACTAAAGGCAAATAAATCCCCTGGACCTGATGGCTTGCATCCGAGGATCTTAAGAGAAGTAGCAGCAAGGATTGTGGATGCATTGGTTGTAATTTACCAAAATTCCCTGGATTCTGGGGAGGTCCCAGCAGATTGGAAAACTACAAATGTAACGTCCCTATTTAAAAAAAGGAGGCAGACAAAAAGCAGGAAACTATAGACTTGTTAGCCTAACATCCGTGGTTGGGAAAATGTTGGAGTCCATTATTAAAGAAGCAGTAACAGGACATTTGGAAAAGCAAAATTCGGTCAGGCAGAGTCAGCATGGATTTATGAAGGGGAAGTCATGTTTGACAAATTTGCTGGAGTTCTTTGAGGATGTAATGAACAGGGTGGAGAAAGGGGAACCAGTGGATGTGGTGTATTTGGACTTCTAAAAGGCATTTGACAAGGTGCCACATAAAAGGTTACTGCACAAGATAAAAGTTCACGGGGTTGGGGGTAATATATTAGCATGGATAGAAGATTGGCTAACTAACAGAAAACAGAGAGTCGGGATAAATGATTCATTCTCTGGTTGGCAAACCAGTAACTAGTGGAGTGTTGCAGTGATCAGTGCTGGGACTCCAATATTTACAATCTATATTAACGACTTGGAAGAAGGGACTGAGTGTAATGTAGCCAAGCTTACTGACGATACAAAGATGGGAGGAAAAGCAATGTGTGAAGAGGACACAAAAAATCTGCAAAAGGACATAGACAGGCTAAGTGAGTGGGCAAAAATTTGGCAGATGGATTACAATGTTTGGCAGAAAAAATCAAAGAGCAAGTTATTATTTAAATGGAGAAAGATTGCAAAGTGCCGCAGTACAGCGGGACCTGGAGGTACTTGTGCATGAAACTCAAAAGGATAGTATGCAGGTACAGCAAGTGATCAGGAAGGCCAATGGTATCTTGGTCTTTATTGCAAAGGGGATGGAGTATAAAAGCAGGGAAGTCTTGCTACAGCTATATAAGGTATTGATGAGGCCACACCTGGAATACTGCCTGCAGTTTTGGTTTCCATATTTACGAAAAGATATACTTGCCTTGGAGGCAGTTCAGAGAAGGTTCACTAGGTTGATTCCGGGGATGAGGGGGTTGACTTATGAGGAAAGGTTGAGTAGGTTGGGTCTCTACTCATTGAAATTCAGAAGAATGAGAGGTGATCTTATCGAAATGTATAAGATTATGAAGGGGCTTGACAAGGTGAATGCAGAGAAGATGTTTCCACTGATGGGAGAGACTAGAACTAGAGGGCATAATCTTAGAATAAGGGGCCGCCCATTTAAAACAGAGATGCGGAGAAATTTCTTCTCTCAGAGTGTTGTAAATCTGTGGAATTTGCGGCCTCAGAGAGCTGTGGAAGCTGGGTCATTGAATAAATTTAAGAGAGAAATAGACAGTTTCTTAAATGATAATGGGATAAGGGGTTATGGGGAGCAGGCGGGGAAGTGGAGCTGAGTCCATGATCAGATCAGCCATGATCTTATTGAATGGCAGAGCAGGCTCGAGGGGCCGTATGTCCTACTCCTGTTCCTATTTCTTATGTTCTTACGAGCCTAGGGCCATTTGCTGGGCTATGCAAGGTTGTCAGGTAAGTGTGCTCACAATTTACATTATCTAGCAGTGTTGCCTTACAAGGCATCTTAATGATGCAACATCACAGAAGAACAATGCATTGCTCTTTTACATAAGAACATAAGAAATAGGAGCAGGAGTAGGCCACAAGGCCCCTCGAGCGAGCTCCGCCATTTAATAAGATCATGGCTGATCTAATCATAGACTCAGCTGCACTTCCCTGCCCACTCCCCATAACCCCTTATCCCCTTATCATTTAAGAAACTGTCTATTTCTCTCTTAAAGGCCAAGATCACCCTCATTCTTCTGAATTCCAATGAGTAGAGGCCCAACCTACTCAACCTTTCCTCATAAGTCAACCTTATCATCTCCAGAATCAACCTAGTGAACCTTCTCTGAACTGCCTCCAAAGCAAGTAAATCCTTTCGTAAATATGGAAACCAAAACTGCACGCACCAATACCTTGTATAGCTGAAGCAAGACTTCTCTGCTTTTATACTCCATCCCCTTTGCAATAAAGGCCAAGATTCCATTAGCCTTCCTGATCATTTGTTGTACCTGCATACTATTCTTTTGTGTTTCATGCACAAGTACCCCCAGGTCCCGCTGTACTGCAGCACTTTGCAATCTTTCTACATTTAAATAATAACCTGCTCTTTGATTTTGTTCTGCCAAAGTGCATGATCTCACACTTTCCAACATTATACTCCATCTGCTATTTTGCCCACTCACTTAGCCTGTCTGTCCTTTTGCAAAATTTTTGTGCCCTCCTCACACATTGCGTTTCCTCCCATCTTTGTATTATCTACATTACACTCAGACCCTTCTTCCAAGTCATTAATAAAAATTGTAAATAGTTGAGGTCCCAGCACTGATCCCTGCGGCACCCCACTAGTTACTGGTTGCCAACCAGAGAATGAACCATTTATCCCGACTCTCTGTTTTCTGTTAGTTAGCCAATCCTCTATCCATGCTAATATATTATCCCCAACCCCGTGAACTTTTATCTTGTGCAGTAACCTTTTGCAGCTAATGGCCTGGAATTTGCGGTCAGCGGTGAAGCAAAGGCGTTCGCCACTGGCCCCGAAGTAAGCTTCGTCCACAGATCATAGAATCGTAGAATCGTAGAATCATAGAAAATTACCACACAGAAGGAGGCCATTTGGCCCATCGTGTCTGTGCCAATCGAAAGAGTTACCCAGCCTAATCCTTCTTTCCAGCACTCGGTCTGTAGCCCTGTGGGTTACGGCTTTTTAAGTGCACATCAAAGTACCTTTTAATTGTGATAAGGTTTCTGCCTCTGCCACTCTTTCAGGCATACTCCCATCACACTCTGTGTTTCTTCATCTCCCCTATAATCCTTCTACCAGCTAATTTAAATCTATGCCCCCTGGTTATTGACCCCTCTGCTAAGGGAAATAGGTCCTTCATATCCACTCTTTCTAGGCCTCTCATAATTTTATACACCTCAATTAAATCTCCCTCCAACACGTGTTATGCTCCTCCTGTACTATGTGGGAACTCAGGGATGCTTCCGGTGTGCGGGAAGTGCATCCGCCTGCAGATCCTGGCAGACTGCATTGCGGCACTGGACCTGCGGGTGGATAAACTCTGGAGCATCCACGATGCTGAGAATGACGTGAATAGCACGTTTACTGAGTTGGTCACACCGCAGATGAAGGGTACACAGCCAGATAGGGAACGGGTGACCAACAGGAAGAGCAGTGCAAGGAAGGTAGTGCAGGGTCCCCTGCGGTCATCCCCCTGCAAAACAGATACAACGCTTTGGGTACTGTTGAGGGGGTGACTCATCAGGGTAAGGCAGCAACAGCCAAGTTCATCGCACCGTGGGTGGCTCTGCTGCACAGGAGGGCAGGAAAAAGAGTGGGAGAGCGATAGTGATAGGGGATTCAATTGTAAGGGGAATAGATAGGCATTTCTGCGGCCGCAACCGAGACTCCAGGATGGTATGTTGCCTCCCTGGTGCAAGGGTCAAGGATGTCTCGGAGCGGGTGCAGGACATTCTGAAAAGGGAGGGTGAATAGCCAGTTGTCGTGGTGCATATAGGTATCAACGATATAGGTAAAAAACGGGATGAGGTCCTACGAGATGAATTTGGGGAGCTAGGAGCTAAATTAAAAAGTAGGACCTCAAAAGTAGTAATCTCAGGATAGCTATCAGTGCCACGTGCTAGTCAGAGTAGGAATCGCAGGATAGCTCAGATGAATACGTGGCTTGAGGAGTGGTGCAGAAGGGAGGGATTCAACTTCCTGGGACATTTGAACCGGTTCTGGGGGAGGTGGGACCAGGCAGGACCGGAACCAATGTCCTAGTAGGAATGTTTGCTAGTGCTGTTGGGGAGGAGTTAAACTAATATGGCAGGGGGATGGGAAACTATGCTGGGAGGCAGAAGGAAATAAAAGGGAGACAGAGACAAAAGATAGAAAGGAGAATAGTAAAAGTGGAGGGCAGAGAAACACAAAGCAAAAAACAAAAAGGGCCACATTACTGCAAAATTCTAAAGGGACAAAGTGTGTTAAAAAGACAAGCCTGGAGGCTCTATGCCTCAATGCGAGGAGTAATCGGAATAAGGTGGATGAATTAACTGCACAGATAGCAGTTAACGGATATGATGTAGTTGGCATCACGGAGACATGGCTCCAGGGTGACCAAGGCTGGGAACTCAACATCCAGGGGTATTCAACATTTAGGAAGGATAGACAGAAAGGAATAGGAGGCGGGGTGGCATTGCTGGTTAAAGAGGAAATTAATGCAATAGTAATGAAGGACATTGGTTTGGATGATGTGGAATCGGTATGGGTGGAGCTATGGAATACTAAAGGGCAGAAAGCGCTGGTGGGAGTTGTGTACAGGCCACCAAACAGTAGTAGTGAGGTTGTGGACAGCATCAAACAAGAAATAAGGAATGTGTGCAATAAAGGTACAGCAGTTATCATGGGCGACTTTAATTTACATATAGATTGGCTAACCAAACTGGTAGCAATGTGGTGGAGTAGGATTTCCTGGAGTGTATTAGGGATGGTTTTCTTCAACAATATGTCGAGGAACCAACTAGAGAGCTGGCCATCCTAGACTGGGTGATGTGTAATGAGAAAGGACTAATTAGCAATTTTGTTGTGCGAGGTCCCTTGGGGAAGAGTGACCATAATATGGTAGAATTCTTTATTAAGATGGAGAGTGACACAGTTAAATCAGAAACTAGGGCCCTGAACTTAAGGAAAGCTAACTTCGACGTCATGAGGCGTAAATTGGCTAGAATAGACTGGCGAGTGATACTTAAAGGGTTGACGGTGGATAGGAAATGGCAAACATTTATCACATTGGTGAACTTCAACAATTGTACATCCTTGTCTGGAGTAAAAATAAAACAGGGAAGGTGGCTCAACCGTGGCTAACAAGGGAAATTAAGGATAGTGTTAGATCCAAGGAAGAGGCATATAAATTGGCCAGAAAAAGCAGCAAACCAGAGGACTGGGAGAAATTTAGAATTCAGCAGAGGAGGACAAAGGGTTTAATTAGGAGGGGGAAAGTAGAGTACGAGAGGAAGCTTGCCGGGAACATAAAAACCGACAGCAAAAGCTTCTATAGATATGTGAAGAGAAAAAGATTATTGAAAACAAACGTAGGTCCCTTGCAGTCGGACTCGGGTGAATTTATAATGGGGAACAAAGAAATGGCAGACCAATTGAACAAATACTTTGGTTCTGTCTTCAAGAAGGAAGACACAAATAATCTTCCGGATGTACTAGGGGACCGAGGGTCCAGTGAGAAGGAGGAATTGAAGGATATCCTAATTTGGCGGGAAATTGTGTTGGGGAAATTGATGGGATTGAAGGCCGATAAATCCCCGGGACCTGATTGTCTGCATCCCAGAATACTTAAGGAAGTGGCCCTAGAAATAGTGGATGCATTGGTGATCATTTTCCAACATTCTATCGAATCTGGATCAGTTCCTATGGGCTGGAGGGTAGCTAATGTAACACCACTTTTTAAAAAAGGAGGGAGAGAGAAAACGGGTAATTAGAGACCAGTTAGCCTGACATCAGTAGTGGGGAAAATGTTGGAATCAATTATTAAGGATGAAATAGCAGCTCATTTGGAAAGCAGTGACAGGATCGGTCCAAGTCAGCATGGATTTATGAAAGGGAAATCATGCTTGACAAATCTTCTGGAATTTTTTGAGGATGTAACTAGTAGAGTGGACAAGGGAGAACCAGTGGATGTGGTGTATTTGGACTTTCAAAAGGCCTTTGACAAGGTCCCACATAAGAGATTGGTGTGCAAAATCAAAGCACATGGTATTGGGGGTAATGTACTGGCATGGATCGAGAATTGGTTGGCTGACAGTGTTGATTCTTGGATTCTTTTACCTCAATCTGGTTCAGCAAAATTACTGAAACGAATACCGTTTGTGCTTTAAACAAAGCAAGCTTTTATTTAAAAAGCAAATCCCGATCGGGGACTTTATCAGACAGAAGGAATGCAAGTCTGTTCGAACGCACCCACTTCCTACGGACAAAGTGACATTACATTGTAAAGGGACGATGGTTATACATTTTCGGCAAAAGATAACAAGATACAATTAGAGTGACATCCTAGTTCAGCCTATCTCTTTTGATCCCTCTTTCCCTTTGTCCACTCATAAGCCGACCTAAGTATGGTCTGATTTTAAACAAAGACCTTCTGTTAATGTTTCAGGTTAATAACATGATTTAATAAGACCTTGAGGTTTTTCTGCAAGCTGTGGGTTTTGTTTCAATATGTGTTAGTGTTGTAACATTTTGCAGTCTCGAGTCTGAGATGTCATGGCTATTCCTCCATGAATTCTTTGTTAGCTTATACTGTCCCTTTACAATTCCCACGTTCTCAACTTCAATGTCTCTATACATTTTTAAAAATTCACATCCCCCCCTTTTATCATTCCATGATAACACTTAGGATCATTCTAGGAGTATCGCATTCATCCGTTCACACTCTATTTCCTGAATCATATTGTTGTTAGTGTCGAGTAGTTCTTTAGTTCGTTGGATCATAACTCGGGAGCCCTTGACCACAAGAGGGTTTGCTAACCTTGCCATCATTACTTTACAACAAAGGTTAAGGCAACCAACAATTAGATAGGATCTCCAAGATCCATCTGATAGCCAATCAAACCAGCTAGATCCTTCTGCTGCTGTGGATAACTTCTTCACCTTCCTTCTTATGTGATCAGCGAGATTGGTTATGTTTCTGAACTATCAGGAATGTAAGTGCAACATTCAGATCCTATCAGGGCACACGTTCCCCCTTTCTCAGCTAACAGGTAATTGAGGGCCATTCGGTTTTGTAATGCTACGGTCCTTATTGCTACCATTTCAGCTGTGATGCCCTCCAGAGCTTCAGCAGTATTGTATTGGCCCCCCTCCTCTCGTGATAGTTTGGCTCTGAATCCATCTGACAGTCTCAGTTAGGGTTCGTGGAACAGGGCGCAATGGAATTCCCCCTTTGGAATGTATAGGGAATGTGAACACACCCAACATCTAGAAAAGTTCCCATTTTGCGCATAAACATAAGACATGTACAAAAAGGTGTTTACATGGAGCTCTCGTCTCTGTCTCCCCTCCCATGCGCCGAAACTGTCATATATCAACACTATTATACAGACTGTGGCATACAGACAGTTTCATCTTATGGCTCAGGATTCAGATAAATAGTCCAATTATTTTGCTGATTAAAAGAGTTCAGTTTTCCCGTCTCTCTTCTCAGGTCACCGTCGGTGTAGCTGGCTGTCTATCACTACGGGTAAAAGTTCAAACTGGTCCACGTTCCAATTAAGATGCCAACGGCCTTGTTCAGCTATGGAGAAGGGGAAGTCTGGAACAGAAACAGGAGTTAGAATAACCAGTAAAATAGGTTCGTTAGAGGGTGGTGAGCTTGCAGTGGTGCAGGTGAACCCAGGCACTTTTCCCCTCAACCTTGGCTGCAGTGGGGGTAGTGAGTAACACCTGAAAAGGCCCCTCCCATTGTGGCTCTAATCCCTTCCGAATCCATACTTCCCTGATGCCACGAGGGACAATTCGGGTAAAACTGGGAGGTCGAGGTGAGCATCTTGAACCTGGTTGTAAGCTAGTCGCAGAGCCTGAGTCAGAGAAAGAACATAGGTGGTCATCAGTCGAGCTGAGATACCATATCTAGGAACAATTTCCCTCATTAACACCTTAACAACAGTTTGAGCCTTATTGTCCAGGGTAGGGTAGGCTTCAATCCATCTGCTAAACACATCTACTATTACTAACACATATTTGTAACACTGAACTTTTTGCAACTCAATGTAGTCCAACTGAAATGTCTCAAAGGGACCTTCAGGTAGGGGCGTTTTACCCCAATCACAGGGGACTCTCTTCCCTGGATTATGTTGCTGGCAAACCAGGCAACGACTACTGATGTTCTGGGTGAGCGCCTGGAGTCTAGGGTGCCACCAAGTAGCCAAAAGTGTGTCACTCGTGGTCCTTGCTCCACAATGAATAGCAAAATGCATACATTCAATAACCCATAGAGCCAACTCGTCAGACATGCAAGTCTATTCCGAGGGAGTGGTCCAGAGTTTAGAAACATTGTCATAAGTACATCCATAATATTTCCACAACAGTTTATCTTTTTCAGGAGCGTCCTCCTGTGCTTTGATAACATCTTGGATGGTTGGCATTGGTTTTTCCGAGGCTAACTTATCCTTCGCAGGATTTTTAGTCTGACTCATCATTTTGGGCACTACTATCTGTTGGTCACGAGAGGCCTGTTTAGCCTCTTTGTCAGCACAGTGGTTCCCTATATCAACCGGGGATTTTCCGGTGGTGTGGGCGGTACATTTAACAATGGCAATGTGCTTGGGGAGCATGAGGGCTTGCAACAAATCAGATACTAGTTGCTTATTTTTCCATAATTGTCCAAAATCATGGGCCACCTCAAAGGCATACCTAGAGTCGGTATAGATATTGACTTTGAGATCTTTGGCCAAGATACAGGCTCGGGTGAGGGTGAAAGTTCAGCTTGTTGGGCAGAATAGGCGGTTTCAAAAGCGGCAGATTCCAAAACCTGATTCTCCTGGTTTACTCTGGCGTATCCTGAGATTCGTGTACCTTCTGGATTAATTCCGTCAACATACATAATACAGTCTAGATCTTCAATTGGTACATCAACAAAATCTTCCCTGACTGATGTGGCCTCTTAAATTAAAGATAAACAATCATGACTGGGTTCTTCCTCATCTTGGGGTGGCTCAGTAAGAAAACAGGCCGGATTAATTGCAGTACAGTGCCGAAAGATCAGTTTAGGATTGCCTGTGATTTCGGTGGGTTCTGTCGGATAGAGGGCCAGTCCACATTGCCCTGCACTGGGATCTCAATCGGATCAATGGGAGTATAACCCACTTGGGAGTGGTCCTCTGCCCACACATGAGGATCCACATAGTCGAGTATTTGCACATCCCGGCTGGTAGGGTCAGCCTCGCCTATAGCCTGGCGCACCATAACTTCCAAATCTTTAGCGTGGTGGGGCTCTTTTTTCAACCACGCTGCCCCTCGCTGCAGCAGGAATGCCATCTTGCCTCTGTCCTTGAGGTCGACTGCCTTGATCCTTCTCTCCCGCGATTCTGCCACAACCGCTGGAAGGGTACCTATGAAATTGATCTTCTTCCCCAGGAGTCCTGCCACTGGAGCTGGGAAGGTATTTTTAGATCGTTCCAGTCGGATCATTGCCACGCAGTCGTGATGGATGGTCTGTGCCTCAGGTGCTGCACTGGTCTGTTCTCTGGTGCCTGGCCCAAGCAAAGGTGAGGTTTTGCTCTGCCTCTGAGCATGGGGGACATCGATTGCGGAAGTGAAGAGGTCTTCCCATTTCCACTGGGATCGTATGCTAGGGTCACGTGATAGGGTGCCTGCGGCAGGTCCAGAGACCACCACTGAGGGGTTCTCGTGGTATACTGCCGCTTAAGGGTTCCCTGTTTTACAATAATCCCATCATCTCCACACTCCAAATGCCACTGGAATTTGCAGAGGAGGTCTCTAGCCATCAAGTTACAGTCCAGATTGGTTGTGATAACAAATCGATGTTCCACCGATTCTTCCTGGTAACCCATTTTAACCGGTTCTGACTCCGGGAATGTAGAGACTTGTCCCAGGAATCCTGACAGTCCCTGTGTTTCAGTGAAGGTGGGGAGTTTAAGCTTTGATTGTACAGAAGACATGAAGGCTCCCGTATCTATCAAAAAGGGTTGCCACTCATTCAGAATTGGTTCGTCGTCCGGGGAGGATCCCTGCACAATCAAGCTGCGTAGTCAATCGGGGGACAATTGACCAAAGGGGTTGTTCTGGGAGAAGTTAGTGTAAGATCCTCCTCTCCCCCCTTGCCCCCCTCCTCTTCCTCCTCTTCCTTTTCCATGCTGATGGTAGGGGCAATTTTTATTCCAATGTCCTTCCTGCCCACAATTAAAACAGTCAATTCCTCTTACCCAGTGCCAGCCTCTTCCCATACCATGCCGGGGACAATAGGGAGGCTTATTAGCAGGGCTCGGGCCGTTTGGTTGTTTAGTATAACCGTATCCTTGCTTATCCATCCAATCCTGTATGCAACACTGCAGTTCTATTGGTCCTTCCTACCGAGATGGCTCTTCCTTTCTAGTCATGTATTCAGTCTTGACCCGGGTTGGGGGCGCACCTCCCCCCTCCCCTTTCTTTTCCTGTCAATAATACCTAACCGCCCTTTCCATCTGGGCTTTACTGTTATCTGCCCAATTCATATTATTTGTCCGGATAGCGTGAGCAATCGAATAGGGCAGGCACTGAAGTAGGATAGCGCAGAATTGAGGAGAATCCTCTCCTGCCCTGAAGGCATTATCTCCTGATTGACTCCCGTATATTTCAATCGGCAGTTTCTTCACGCTTGGGTTTAGTTTCTAATACTGTGGCCATACTGATGGGCTTCTGAAGGGTCGTGGTGAGAGAATTGAAGATAGCGTTTAGGCAATCCTGGATATCGTTAGGGTGAGCAACCAACAATGCATCATGAGTAGCACGTCCTAGGTGAGTTAGAAATCGGGTGTGTTCAGTTGGGCTCAAGGTTTGCTTTACCAAGGCCCACAGGTCCCTTGATTCTGCATTATAAACTGAAATAGTTGTTCGAAGATCACATAGACATCTATAGTGGGGTGGTCTGCAGCTTGTTGTGCATCAGGGTTTGGCATTGGTCTGACAGGGAATTAGTGTCGGGACTTTGGGATCTTGGAAATCATTTCTAGGTCGGAGGATGTTTCGGAGCTGTCTGACTGCTTGACAGTTCTGCGTCTCGATCGCCGGGGGTGTTTGCTATGTCTTTCACAACTTGGACTGGTAGATTGACTAGAAGATTTACAGGACTGTCTGTGATATCGAGATATAGTTCTGCCCTTTCGAGTGTGAGATCTGGTCCTTTCGGCTATATTGCTTGTGAACTGGGGATCCGAATCGCTATCAGAGGATGAGGAGTCAGTTTGGGTTTGTTGCTTTGGTGGTATGGGGTTATTTTTAACTCCTCTCGCCGGAGTGTAAGGTGGAGGGTGTTGGGAAGAGGACTGGAGCAAGAGGCCAGGGGGTGCGGGAGGCGCCGTTGGGCGCTGAGTCAGTGACCACTCATCAATTTCATCATCAGCCTCGGTTAACACAAAGCCAGCCATTTGAGTATGTAGTCAAAATACCTTTCTCAGAGGTCCCAGAGGATCTCTTAGTAAGTTTCTCGTGTGCACATTCTTTTTTTTAAGACGTCTACAGTTTTAACATGTGTTCCCTCTGTCAATGAGAGTCCCAATTTAATAGCATTTATTTGCCAACTTGACGGAAGTGATGCATCTTTTAATTTTTGACAATCCCTGTGCTTTTTTTGCTACCTCTACGCTTCTAGTGCCACCTAGAGGCCACTGGTCATCTCCTAATAATTTGTTCAGGGCTCCTGATAATTTTCTAAAGTCTTCAGCTCTTTCAGGGAATTCCTCACATAACTTTTGTAGCGGACTATCCGCATCCGTTGTTTTATCCAACTGATTACCCATTTTCCCGCTGCCCCTCGTATTTAAACTGACTCTAATTACCGTGTCGTTATGCGTTCGCGTCACCGTGCGATTTGAACAAACTTAAAATAAACACAGACTTTACTGAAACTAACACTGACTTCCGTGTCGCCCCATGGTTCGCGTCGCCGCGCAATTTGAACAAACTCAAAATAAACAGACTTTACTAAAACTAACACTGACTTCCGCGTCGCCCCGCGGTTCGCGTCGCCGCGCGATTTGAACAAACTCAAAATAAACAGACTTTACTAAAACTAACACTGACTTCCACGTCGCCCTGCGGTTCGCGTCGCCGCGCAATTTGAAACACTTAAAATAAACAGACTTTACTAAAACTAACACTGACTTCCGCGTCGCCCCACGGTTCACGTCGCCACGCGATTTGAAACACTTAAAATAAACACAGACTTCCGCGTCGCCCCGTGGTTCGCGTCGCCACGTGATTTAACAAATTTAAAATAAACACAGACTTACTGAAACCAGCACTGACTTCGGCATCACCCCGCGGTTCGCGTTGCTGCGCGTTTGTGTCGGCCCACGTTCACTCTGCCGCACACTCGCGCCGCCGCACATCCCACGCTGCCACGCATTTCACGCTGCTGCGCGTCTGCGTCGGCCCACGTTCACTCTGCCGCGCGCTCGCGCCGCCGCACGTCCCACGCCGCCACGCGTTTCACGCTGCTGCGCGTCTGCGTCGGCCCACGTTCACTCTGCCGCGCGCTCGCGCCGCCGCACGTCCCACGCCGCTGCGCTTTCGCGCTGCTGTGTGTTTATCTAGCCCTACCTTTCGAGTTGCTGCATGATTTAAATCCAATCAGTGCCTAGACGGGCCAAGTGATATACGAGATCGACGTCACACCTGACTTGAACACCTATCCTCTATTTAATTCCCCATAAGCCTTACTTAATTCCCTGTGAGCCTAATTTTCTAAATTTGATTTCTTATGAGCCTCATTTAATTTCTTTTAGTCTCCAAATTTCCCTATCCTTTCGCGTCACTGCGCAGTTTAAATCCAATCATTCAATGAAAGCCCTAATTTAATGGAGTTTTTCTGCCAACTGGACAGGAGTGATTTTTTTTTTAGACTGCAGTGGAATTTTTCTCATAATTTAAAATCTCAGAAATTTTTTTTTTTTTCAGCACCTATTTAGTAGTTACTTTTTTTTTTGTCTTTTTCATAACTGGAGAGAAGTCTGGCATGTAGGCTGTGGACTGCTTTTCGTTATCTCAATTGTTCCAGCCTCAAGGTCGTGTCATTTAATATAATATATATATTTTTTAATCCTTTTGAATCCATCTCAGTTGTTTTGCTGTGCCTTCTCTGAATGTTTTCTTTCGACAAGTAAGTGAGCATGTTAAATCCTTTTTTTTAACCACCGGGACCATGTATTTTTTCTTTTTTTTTCACTCAACAAACCTATCCTTTGTGCATTTCCTGGCTCCGTAACTTATCATCCGAATATACGTAATTCAATAAGGTTCACACTCTTAAACTTCCCACATACAGGACAACACTACGAAGGGTTAAAAAAAACTTTCATTCTGTTTGAAAAAGTAGGTGGAGATAAAACAAACCACAACTCCCCGGCTTTTTTTTACAGTAAAAATCACAGAAGCATTTCTCATTTAAACAAACGTTCACAAGAGTCTCTTTTCTTTCCTATTAATTTTTGGATCCATGATTGATCATCTATCCCTATCTAGCTCTAACTATAACCTATCTTTCCAAGTCGCTGCTTGGTTTGCGTCACCGCGCAATTTCCCTATCTCTATCCGTATTCTAAGTTTGAAAGGTATTCACCAGATTGTCCTGGATCTCGTTCAGACACTACCTGAGAACCAGCGAGTGGCTAAACTTTCCTCAGACTTTTGAAACTGGGGGAAAATGGAGCAGTATTGAAATCATACTCACTCCAGTGGCCACTTTCCCCTCATCTCGTCCAAGGCTAGTCTGGCTCTTAATTCGCAAGTTTTCGGCAGTCGTCCGTTGAGATCCCACTTCTGACACCAAATGTTGATTCTTGGATTCTTTTACCTCAATCTGGTTCAGCAAAATTACTGAAACGAATACCGTTTGTGCTTTAAACAAAGCAAGCTTTTATTTAAAAAGCAAATCCCGATCGGGGACTTTATCAGACAGGAGGAATGCAAGTCTGTTCGAACGCACCCACTTCCTACGGACAAAGTGACGTTACATTGTAAAGGGACGATGGTTATACATTTTCGGCAAAAGATAACAAGATACAATTAGAGTGACATCCTAGTTCAGCCTATCTCTTTTGATCCCTCTTTCCCTTTGTCCACTCATAAGCGGACCTAAGTATGGTCTGATTTTAAACAAAGACCTTCTGTTAATGTTTCAGGTTAATAACATGATTTAATAAGACCTTGAGGTTTTTCTGCAAGCTGTGGGTTTTGTTTCAATATGTGTTAGTGTTGTAACATTTTGCAGTCTCGAGTCTGAGATGTCATGGCTATTCCTCCATGAATTCTTTGTTAGCTTGTACGGTCCCTATACAATTCCCACGTTCTCAACTTCAATGTCTCTATACATTTTTAAACATTCACATCCCCCCCTTTTATCATTCCATGATAACACTTAGGATCATTCTAGGAGTATCGCATTCATCCGTTCACACTCTATTTCCTGAATCATATTGTTGTTAGTGTCGAGTAGTTCTTTAGTTCGTTGGATCATAACTCGGGAGCCCTTGACCACAAGAGGGTTTGCTAACCTTGCCATCATTACTTTACAACAAAGGTTAAGGCAACCAAAAATTAGATAGGATCTCCAAGATCCATCTGATAGCCAATCAAACCAGCTAGATCCTTCTGCTGCTGTGGATAACTTCTTCACCTTCCTTCTTATGTGATCAGCGAGATTGGTTATGTTTTCTGAACTATCAGGAATGTAAGTGCAACATTCAGATCCTATCAGGGCACACGTTCCCCCTTTCTCAGCTAACAGGTAATTGAGGGCCATTCGGTTTTGTAATGCTACGGTCCTTATTGCT
Organism: Pristiophorus japonicus; assembly: GCF_044704955.1. Taxonomy (NCBI): domain Eukaryota; kingdom Metazoa; phylum Chordata; class Chondrichthyes; family Pristiophoridae; genus Pristiophorus; species Pristiophorus japonicus. Next base: position 171,849,102 of record NC_091984.1, read on the forward strand.
ACCATTTCAGCTGTGATGCCCTCCAGAGCTTCAGCAGTATTGTATTGGCCCCCCTCCTCTCGTGATAGTTTGGCTCTGAATCCATCTGACAGTCTCAGTTAGGGTTCGTGGAACGGGGCGCAATGGAATTCCCCCTTTGGAATGTATAGGGAATGTGAACACACCCAACATCTAGAAAAGTTCCCATTTTGCGCATAAACATAAGACATGTACAAAAAGGTGTTTACATGGAGCTCTCGTCTCTGTCTCCCCTCCCATGCGCCGAAACTGTCATATATCAACACTATTATACAGACTGTGGCATACAGACAGTTTCATCTTATGGCTCAGGATTCAGATAAATAGTCCAATTATTTTGCTGATTAAAAGAGTTCAGTTTTCCCGTCTCTCTTCTCAGGTCACCGTCAGTGTAGCTGGCTGTCTATCACTACGGGTAAAAGTTCAAACTGGTCCACGTTCCAATTAAGATGCCAACGGCCTTGTTCAGCTATGGAGAAGGGGAAGTCTGGAACAGAAACAGGAGTTAGAATAACCAGTAAAATAGGTTCGTTAGAGGGTGGTGAGCTTGCAGTGGTGCAGGTGAACCCAGGCACTTTTCCCCTCAACCTTGGCTGCAGTGGGGGTAGTGAGTAACACCTGAAAAGGCCCCTCCCATTGTGGCTCTAATCCCTTCCGAATCCATACTTCCCTGGTGCCACGAGGGACAATTCGGGTAAAACTGGGAGGTCGAGGTGAGCATCTTGAACCTGGTTGTAAGCTAGTCGCAGAGCCTGAGTCAGAGAAAGAACATAGGTGGTCATCAGTCGAACTGAGATACCATATCTAGGAACAATTTCCCTCATTAACACCTTAACAACAGTTTGAGCCTTATTGTCCAGGGTAGGGTAGGCTTCAATCCATCTGCTAAACACATCTACTATTACTAACACATATTTGTAACACTGAACTTTTTGCAACTCAATGTAGTCCAACTGAAATGTCTCAAAGGGACCTTCAGGTAGGGGCGTTTTACCCCAATCACAGGGGACTCCCTTCCCTGGATTATGTTGCTGGCAAACCAGGCAACGACTACTGATGTTCTGGGTGAGCGCCTGGAGTCTAGGGTGCCACCAAGTAGCCAAAAGTGTGTCACTCGTGGTCCTTGCTCCACAATGAATAGCAAAATGCATACATTCAATAACCCATAGAGCCAACTCGTCAGACATGCAAGTCTATTCCGCGGGAGTGGTCCAGAGTTTAGAAACATTGTCATAAGTACATCCATAATATTTCCACAACAGTTTATCTTTTTCAGGAGCGTCCTCCTGTGCTTTGATAACATCTTGGATGGTTGGCATTGGTTTTTCCGAGGCTAACTTATCCTTCGCAGGATTTTTAGTCTGACTCATCATTTTGGGCACTACCATCTGTTGGTCACGAGAGGCCTGTTTAGCCTCTTTGTCAGCACAGTGGTTCCCTATATCAACCGGGGATTTTCCGGTGGTGTGTGCGGTACATTTAACAACGGCAATGTGCTTGGGGAGCATGAGGGCTTGCAACAAATCAGATACTAGTTGCTTATTTTTCCATAATTGTCCAAAATCATGGGCCACCCCAAAGGCATACCTAGAGTCGGTATAGATATTGACTTTGAGATCTTTGGCCAAGATACAGGCTCGGGTGAGGGTGAAAGTTCAGCTTGTTGGGCAGAATAGGCGGTTTCAAAAGCGGCAGATTCCAAAACCTGATTCTCCTGGTTTACTCTGGCGTATCCTGAGATTCGTGTACCTTCTGGATTAATTCCGTCAACATACATAATACAGTCTAGATCTTCAATTGGTACATCAACAAAATCTTCCCTGACTGATGTGGCCTCTTAAATTAAAGATAAACAATCATGACTGGGTTCTTCCTCATCTTGGGGTGGCTCAGTAAGAAAACAGGCCGGATTAATTGCAGTACAGTGCTGAAAGATCAGTTTAGGATTGCCTGTGATTTCGGTGGGTTCTGTCGGATAGAGGGCCGGTCCACATTGCCCTGCACTGGGATCTCAATCGGATCAATGGGAGTATAACCCACTTGGGAGTGGTCCTCTGCCCACACATGAGGATCCACATAGTCGAGTATTTGCACATCCCGGCTGGTAGGGTCAGCCTCGCCTATAGCCTGGCGCACCATAACTTCCAAATCTTTAGCGTGGTGGGGCTCTTTTTTCAACCACGCTGCCCCTCGCTGCAGCAGGAATGCCATCTTGCCTCTGTCCTTGAGGTCGACTGCCTTGATCCTTCTCTCCCGCGATTCTGCCACAACCGCTGGAAGGGTACCTATGAAATTGATCTTCTTCCCCAGGAGTCCTGCCACTGGAGCTGGGAAGGTATTTTTAGATCGTTCCAGTCGGATCATTGCCACGCAGTCGTGATGGATGGTCTGTGCCTCAGGTGCTGCACTGGTCTGTTCTCTGGTGCCTGGCCCAAGCAAAGGTGAGGTTTTGCTCTGCCTCTGAGCATGGGGGACATCGATTGCGGAAGTGAAGAGGTCTTCCCATTTCCACTGGGATCGTATGCTAGGGTCACGTGATAGGGTGCCTGCGGCAGGTCCAGAGACCACCACTGAGGGGTTCTCGTGGTATACTGCCGCTTAAGGGTTCCCTGTTTTACAATAATCCCATCATCTCCACACTCCAAATGCCACTGGAATTTGCAGAGGAGGTCTCTAGCCATCAAGTTACAGTCCAGATTGGTTGTGATAACAAATCGATGTTCCACCGATTCTTCCTGGTAACCCATTTTAACCGGTTCTGACTCCGGGAATGTAGAGACTTGTCCCAGGAATCCTGACAGTCCCTGTGTTTCAGTGAAGGTGGGGAGTTTAAGCTTTGATTGTACAGAAGACATGAAGGCTCCCGTATCTATCAAAAAGGGTTGCCACTCATTCAGAATTGGTTCGTCGTCCGGGGAGGATCCCTGCACAATCAAGCTGCGTAGTCAATCGGGGGACAATTGACCAAAGGGGTTGTTCTGGGAGAAGTTAGTGTAAGATCCTCCTCTCCCCCCTTGCCCCCCTCCTCTTCCTCCTCTTCCTTTTCCATGCTGATGGTAGGGGCAATTTTTATTCCAATGTCCTTCCTGCCCACAATTAAAACAGTCAATTCCTCTTACCCAGTGCCAGCCTCTTCCCATACCATGCCGGGGACAATAGGGAGGCTTATTAGCAGGGCTCGGGCCGTTTGGTTGTTTAGTATAACCGTATCCTTGCTTATCCATCCAATCCTGTATGCAACACTGCAGTTCTATTGGTCCTTCCTACCGAGATGGCTCTTCCTTTCTAGTCATGTATTCAGTCTTGACCCGGGTTGGGGGCGCACCTCCCCCCTCCCCTTTCTTTTCCTGTCAATAATACCTAACCGCCCTTTCCATCTGGGCTTTACTGTTATCTGCCCAATTCATATTATTTGTCCGGATAGCGTGAGCAATCGAATAGGGCAGGCACTGAAGTAGGATAGCGCAGAATTGAGGAGAATCCTCTCCTGCCCTGAAGGCATTATCTCCTGATTGACTCCCGTATATTTCAATCGGCAGTTTCTTCACGCTTGGGTTTAGTTTCTAATACTGTGGCCATACTGATGGGCTTCTGAAGGGTCGTGGTGAGAGAATTGAAGATAGCGTTTAGGCAATCCTGGATATCGTTAGGGTGAGCAACCAACAATGCATCATGAGTAGCACGTCCTAGGTGAGTTAGAAATCGGGTGTGTTCAGTTGGGCTCAAGGTTTGCTTTACCAAGGCCCACAGGTCCCTTGATTCTGCATTATAAACTGAAATAGTTGTTCGAAGATCACATAGACATCTATAGTGGGGTGGTCTGCAGCTTGTTGTGCATCAGGGTTTGGCATTGGTCTGACAGGGAATTAGTGTCGGGACTTTGGGATCTTGGAAATCATTTCTAGGTCGGAGGATGTTTCGGAGCTGTCTGACTGCTTGACAGTTCTGCGTCTCGATCGCCGGGGGTGTTTGCTATGTCTTTCACAACTTGGACTGGTAGATTGACTAGAAGATTTACAGGACTGTCTGTGATATCGAGATATAGTTCTGCCCTTTCGAGTGTGAGATCTGGTCCTTTCGGCTATATTGCTTGTGAACTGGGGATCCGAATCGCTATCAGAGGATGAGGAGTCAGTTTGGGTTTGTTGCTTTGGTGGTATGGGGTTATTTTTAACTCCTCTCGCCGGAGTGTAAGGTGGAGGGTGTTGGGAAGAGGACTGGAGCAAGAGGCCAGGGGGTGCGGGAGGCGCCGTTGGGCGCTGAGTCAGTGACCACTCATCAATTTCATCATCAGCCTCGGTTAACACAAAGCCAGCCATTTGAGTATGTAGTCAAAATACCTTTCTCAGAGGTCCCAGAGGATCTCTTAGTAAGTTTCTCGTGTGCACATTCTTTTTTTTAAGACGTCTACAGTTTTAACATGTGTTCCCTCTGTCAATGAGAGTCCCAATTTAATAGCATTTATTTGCCAACTTGACGGAAGTGATGCATCTTTTAATTTTTGACAATCCCTGTGCTTTTTTTGCTACCTCTACGCTTCTAGTGCCACCTAGAGGCCACTGGTCATCTCCTAATAATTTGTTCAGGGCTCCTGATAATTTTCTAAAGTCTTCAGCTCTTTCAGGGAATTCCTCACATAACTTTTGTAGCGGACTATCCGCATCCGTTGTTTTATCCAACTGATTACCCATTTTCCCGCTGCCCCTCGTATTTAAACTGACTCTAATTACCGTGTCGTTATGCGTTCGCGTCACCGTGCGATTTGAACAAACTTAAAATAAACACAGACTTTACTGAAACTAACACTGACTTCCGTGTCGCCCCATGGTTCGCGTCGCCGCGCAATTTGAACAAACTCAAAATAAACAGACTTTACTAAAACTAACACTGACTTCCGCGTCGCCCCGCGGTTCGCGTCGCCGCGCGATTTGAACAAACTCAAAATAAACAGACTTTACTAAAACTAACACTGACTTCCACGTCGCCCTGCGGTTCGCGTCGCCGCGCAATTTGAAACACTTAAAATAAACAGACTTTACTAAAACTAACACTGACTTCCGCGTCGCCCCACGGTTCACGTCGCCACGCGATTTGAAACACTTAAAATAAACACAGACTTCCGCGTCGCCCCGTGGTTCGCGTCGCCATGTGATTTAACAAATTTAAAATAAACACAGACTTACTGAAACCAGCACTGACTTCGGCATCACCCCGCGGTTCGCGTTGCTGCGCGTTTGTGTCGGCCCACGTTCACTCTGCCGCACACTCGCGCCGCCGCACATCCCACGCTGCCACGCATTTCACGCTGCTGCGCGTCTGCGTCGGCCCACGTTCACTCTGCCGCGCGCTCGCGCCGCCGCACGTCCCACGCCGCCACGCGTTTCACGCTGCTGCGCGTCTGCGTCGGCCCACGTTCACTCTGCCGCGCGCTCGCGCCGCCGCACGTCCCACGCCGCTGCGCTTTCGCGCTGCTGTGTGTTTATCTAGCCCTACCTTTCGAGTTGCTGCATGATTTAAATCCAATCAGTGCCTAGACGGGCCAAGTGATATACGAGATCGACGTCACACCTGACTTGAACACCTATCCTCTATTTAATTCCCCATAAGCCTTACTTAATTCCCTGTGAGCCTAATTTTCTAAATTTGATTTCTTATGAGCCTCATTTAATTTCTTTTAGTCTCCAAATTTCCCTATCCTTTCGCGTCACTGCGCAGTTTAAATCCAATCATTCAATGAAAGCCCTAATTTAATGGAGTTTTTCTGCCAACTGGACAGGAGTGATTTTTTTTTTAGACTGCAGTGGAATTTTTCTCATAATTTAAAATCTCAGAAATTTTTTTTTTTTTCAGCACCTATTTAGTAGTTACTTTTTTTTTTGTCTTTTTCATAACTGGAGAGAAGTCTGGCATGTAGGCTGTGGACTGCTTTTCGTTATCTCAATTGTTCCAGCCTCAAGGTCGTGTCATTTAATATAATATATATATTTTTTAATCCTTTTGAATCCATCTCAGTTGTTTTGCTGTGCCTTCTCTGAATGTTTTCTTTCGACAAGTAAGTGAGCATGTTAAATCCTTTTTTTTAACCACCGGGACCATGTATTTTTTCTTTTTTTTTCACTCAACAAACCTATCCTTTGTGCATTTCCTGGCTCCGTAACTTATCATCCGAATATACGTAATTCAATAAGGTTCACACTCTTAAACTTCCCACATACAGGACAACACTACGAAGGGTTAAAAAAAACTTTCATTCTGTTTGAAAAAGTAGGTGGAGATAAAACAAACCACAACTCCCCGGCTTTTTTTTACAGTAAAAATCACAGAAGCATTTCTCATTTAAACAAACGTTCACAAGAGTCTCTTTTCTTTCCTATTAATTTTTGGATCCATGATTGATCATCTATCCCTATCTAGCTCTAACTATAACCTATCTTTCCAAGTCGCTGCTTGGTTTGCGTCACCGCGCAATTTCCCTATCTCTATCCGTATTCTAAGTTTGAAAGGTATTCACCAGATTGTCCTGGATCTCGTTCAGACACTACCTGAGAACCAGCGAGTGGCTAAACTTTCCTCAGACTTTTGAAACTGGGGGAAAATGGAGCAGTATTGAAATCATACTCACTCCAGTGGCCACTTTCCCCTCATCTCGTCCAAGGCTAGTCTGGCTCTTAATTCGCAAGTTTTCGGCAGTCGTCCGTTGAGATCCCACTTCTGACACCAAATGTTGATTCTTGGATTCTTTTACCTCAATCTGGTTCAGCAAAATTACTGAAACGAATACCGTTTGTGCTTTAAACAAAGCAAGCTTTTATTTAAAAAGCAAATCCCGATCGGGGACTTTATCAGACAGGAGGAATGCAAGTCTGTTCGAACGCACCCACTTCCTACGGACAAAGTGACGTTACATTGTAAAGGGACGATGGTTATACATTTTCGGCAAAAGATAACAAGATACAATTAGAGTGACATCCTAGTTCAGCCTATCTCTTTTGATCCCTCTTTCCCTTTGTCCACTCATAAGCGGACCTAAGTATGGTCTGATTTTAAACAAAGACCTTCTGTTAATGTTTCAGGTTAATAACATGATTTAATAAGACCTTGAGGTTTTTCTGCAAGCTGTGGGTTTTGTTTCAATATGTGTTAGTGTTGTAACATTTTGCAGTCTCGAGTCTGAGATGTCATGGCTATTCCTCCATGAATTCTTTGTTAGCTTGTACGGTCCCTATACAATTCCCACGTTCTCAACTTCAATGTCTCTATACATTTTTAAACATTCACAACAGGAAGCAGAGAGTCAGGATAAACGGGTCCTTTTCGGAATGGGAGGCAGTGACTAGTGGAGTGCCGCAGGGCTCAGTGCTGGGACCCCATCTCTTTACAATATACATCAATGGTTTGGATGAAGGAATTGAGTGTAATATCTCCAAATTTGCAGATGACACTAAACTGGGTAGCGGTGTGAGCTGTGAGGAGGATGCTAAGAGGCTGCAGGGTGACTTGGACAGGTTAGGTGAGTGGGCAAATGCATGGCAGATGCAGTATAATGTGGATAAATGTAAGGTCATCCACTTTGGTGGCAAAAACACGAAGGCAGAATATTATCTGAATGGCAGCAGATTAGGAAAAGGGGAGGTGCAACGAGACTTGGGTGTCATGGTTCATCAGTCATTGAAAGTTGGCATGCAGGTACAGCAGTTGGTGAAGAAGGCAAATGGCATGTTGGCCTGCATAGCGAGGGGATTTGAGTATAGGAGCCGGGAAGCCTTACTGCAATTGTACAGGGCCTTGGTGAGGCCTCACCTGGAATATTGTGTTCAGTTTTGGTCTCCTAATCTGAGGAAGGTTGTTCTTGCTATTGAGGGAGTGCAGCGAAGGTTCACCAGACTGATTCCAGGGATGGCTGGACTGACATATGAGGAGAGACTGGATCAACTGGGCCTTTATACACTGGTGTTTAGAAGGATGAGAGGGGATCTCATAGAAACAGATAAGATTCTGACGGGACGGGACAGGTTAGATGTGGGAAGAATGTCCCCGATGTTGGGGATGTCCAGAACCAGGGGACACAGTCTTAGGATAAGGGGTCGGCCATTTAGGACTGAGATGACGAGTAACTTCTTCACTCAGAGAGTTGTTAACCTGTGGAATTCCCTGCCGCAGAGAGTTGTTGATGCCACTTGATTGGATGTATTCAAGAGGGAGTTAGATATGGCTCTTACAGCTAAAGGGATCAAGGGGTATAGAGAGAAAGCGGGAAAGGGGTACTGAGGTGAAGGATCAGCCATGATCTTATTGAATGGTGGTGCAGGTTCGAGGGGCCGAATGGCCTACTCCTGCAACTATTTTCTATCTTTCTATGTTTCTCCAAGGAAAACAACCCCAGCCTATTCAATCTTTTCTTATAGCTAAAGTTTTCCAGTCCTGACAACATCCTCGTAAATCTCCTCAGCACCCTTTCTCGTGCAATCACATCCTTCCTGTAATGTGGTGACCAGAACTGCACGCAGTACTCAAGCTGTGGCCTAACTATGTGGTATACAGTTTGAGCATAACTTCCTTGCTCTTGTATTCTATGCCTCGGCTAATAAAGGAAAGCATTCCTTATGCCTTTTTAACTACCTTATCGACCTGTCCTGCTATCTTTAAGGATCTGTGGACCTGCATTCAAAGTTCCCTCTGTTCCTTCACACATCTCAGTGTCGTACCATTTATTCTGTATTCTCTTGTCTTGTTGCTCCTGCCCAAATGCATTACCTCACACTTTTCCGGATTGAATTCCGTTTGCCACTTTTCTGCCCAACTGACCAGTCCATCGATATCTTCCTGCAGTATACAGCTTTCCGCTTCACTGTCAACCACACAGCCAATGTTTGTATCATCTGCAAATTTCTTTATCGTGACCCCTACATTTAAGTCCAAGCTATTAATACATCCTACAAAAAGTAAGGGACAGTGTACTGAGCCCTGCGGAACCCCACTGGAAACAGTCTTCCAATCACAAAAGCTTCCCTCAACCATTACGCTATGCTTCCTGTCCTGAGCCAATTTTGGATCCAATTTTCCACTTTCCTTTGGATCTCATGGGCTTTTATTTTTTTGATCAGCCTACCATGTGGGACCTGGTCAAAAGCCTTGCTAAAATCCATACATACAACATCAAACACACTGCCCTCATCGACCCCCTTTGTCACCTCCTCAAAAAATTCAATCGTTAGTCAGACATGACCTTCCCTTAACACATCCATGCTGACTGACCTTGATTAATTTGGGTCTTTCTAAATGAAGGTTTATCCTGTCCCTCTGAATTAATTCCAATAATTTGCCCACCACCAAGGATAAACTAACTGGCCTGTAACTGCTCGGTTTATCCCTTCCTCCATTGTTAAACAATGGTGCAGTGTTAGCAGTCCTCCAATCTTCTGGCACCACTCCTGTTGCCAGGGAGGATTGGAAAATGATGGTCAGAGCCTCTGCAATCTCCTCCCTTGCTTCTTTTAGTAGCCTCGGATATATTTCATCCAGTCCTGGTGATTTGTCTACTTTTAAGGATGCTAAACACCTTAAAACTTCCTCCCTTACTATGTTTATCCCATCCAATATTTCACTCTCTTCCTCCTGAACTTCAACGTTGGCATCGTCCTCCTCTTTTGTGAAGACAGCAGCAAAGTATTCATTTAGTACTTTATCCACATCCTCCGCCTCCACACATAGGTTACCATTTTGGTCCCTAATAGGCCATACTCTTTCCTTAGAAAAAGGGTAGAACTGCCAAATGTAGAGCTCCCTGGATGAGAAGGTGCATACAGGGTAAGATAAGGCAAAAAAGGGAAGCTTATATCAGATATCATGAGCTCAATACTGCAGAGAGCCTGAAAGAGTATAGGAAGTGTAGGGGTGAAATTAAAAAATAAATTAGGAAAGCAAAAAGAAGGCATGAAAAAATACTCTTACTCCTTCTGTAATTATAAAACATCTTTGGGTTTTCTTTGATTCTACTTGCCACCATGAGGCTGCAGAGTGACTTGGATAGGTTAGGTGAGTGGGCAAATGCATGGCAGATGAAGTATAATGTCGATAAAAGTGAGGTTATCCACTTTGGTGGTAAAAACAGAGAGACAGACTATTATCTGAAAGGCGACAGATTAGGAAAAGGGGAGGTGCAACGAGACCTGGGTGTCATGGTACATCAGTCATTGAAGTTTGGCATGCAGGTACAGCAAGCGGTTAAGGAAGCAAATGGCATGTTGGTCTTCATAGCAAGGGGATTTGAGTACAGGGGCAGGGAGGTGTTACTACAGTTGTACAGGGCCTTGGTGAGGCCACACCTGGAGTATTGTGTACAGTTTTGGTCTCCTAACTTGAGGAAGGACATTCTTGCTATTGAGGGAGTGCAACGAAGGTTCACCAGACTGATTCCCGGGATGGCGGGACTGACATATCAAGAAAGACTGAATCAACTGGGCTTGTATTCACTGGATTTCAGAAGAATGAGAGGGGATCTCATAGAAACGTTTAAAATTCTGACGGGTTTAGACAGGTTAGATGCAGGAAGAATGTTCCTAATGTTGGGGAAGTCCAGAACCAGGGGTCACAGTCTAAGGATAAGGGGTAAGCCATTTAGGACCGAGATGAGGAGAAACTTCTTCACCCAGAGAGTGGTGAACCTGTGGAATTCTCCACCACAGAAAGTTGTTGAGGCCAATTCACTAAATATATTCAAAAAGGAGTTAGATGTAGTCCTTATTACTAGGGGGATCAAGGGGTATGGCGAGAAAGCAGGAATGGGGTACTGAAGTTGCATGTTCAGCCATGAACTCATTGAATGGCGGTGCAGGCTCGAAGGGCCAAATGGCCTACTTCTGCACCTATTTTCTATGTTTCTCATCCAGGGGGCTCTACATTTGGCAGTTCTACCCTTTTTCTTTGTGGGAACATGTTTACCCTGAACTCCATGTACCTCTCTCTTGAATGCCTCCCACTGCTCTGGCACTGATTTACCTTCAAGTAACTCTTTCCAATCCACTTTTGCTAAATCACTTCTCAGCCTAGTACAATTTGCCTTCCCCCAATTTAGAACCCTTCCTCCTGTTTTTTCTTTGTCCTTATCCATAATAATGCTAAAACTAACTGAATTATGATCACTACCACAAAAATGCTCTCCCACTGCTACTCCTTCTACCTGTCCAGCTTCATTCCCTAACACCAAATTCAGAACTGCCCCTCATTTTGTTGGGTTTCGTATTGGCCAAAAAAGTTCTCCAGAATGCAATTTAGGAATTCTGTGCCCTCTGCGCCATTTAAACTGGTAGTACTGTATCCCAGTTAATAGTAGTGTAATTGAAATCCCCCGCTATTACTGCCCTATTGTTTTTGCACTTGTCAGTAATTTGCCCACAAATTTGCTCTTCTATCTCCCTCAGACTGTTTGGGGGTCTATAGTACACTCCCAGCAGTGTGATTGCTCCTTTTTTGTTCTTTAGTTCCACCCATGTAGCTTCATTTGAAGATCCTTCGAACATATCATCCCTCCTCACAACTGTAATTGTTTCATTAATCAATACTGCAACCCCTCCTCCTTTTTAGCCCCCTCTCTATCTCGTCTGAAAATCCTGTAACCAGGAATGTTGAGCTGCCATTCATGCCCTTCTTTCAGCCATGTCTCAGTAATGGCTATAATATCATACTCCCAAGTATCTATCTGTGTCCTGAGCTCATCTGCCTTATTTCCTAGACTCCTTGCATTAAAGTATATACCATTTAGCATTGCCAAACTGCCTTGTAGTCCATTTTCTAGCCTTTGTTTCCTCTGCCTTCCAAACTCACTTACTAATTTTCTGCCTTCCATTTCCAGCTTGGCTTCTCGCCCCTCTGACAATGCTCTCAGGTTCCCATCCCCCTGCCAAGCTAGTTTAAACCCTCCCCAACAGCACTCGCAAATCCCCCTGCGAGGATATTGGTCCCGGCTCTGTTGAAGTGCAACTCGTTCGACTTGTACAGCTCCCATCTCCCCCAGAAATTGTCCCAATGCCTCAGGAATCTAAAGCCATCCTTCCAGCTTGGCATTCATCCCTTCTATCCTCCTATTCCTGTACTCACTAGCACGTGGCACTGGGAGTAATTCCCAGATTACTTCCTTTTGGGTCCTGCTTTTTAATCTCTCTCCTAGCTCCCTAGAATCTGCCAATATAAGAACATAAGAACATAAAAAATAGCCCCTCGAGCCTGCTCCGCCATTTAATACGATCATGGCTAATCCGATCATGGACTCAGGTACATTTCCCTGCCCGCTCCCCATAACCCCTTATTCCCTTTTTGTTTAAGAAACTGTCTATTTCTGTCTTAAATTTATTCAATGTCCCAGCTTCCACAGTACTCTGAGGCAGCGAATTCTACAGATTTACAACCCTCTGAGAGAAGAAATTTCTCCTCATCTCTGTTTTAAATGGGTGGCCCCTTATTCTAAGATTATGCCCTCCAGTTCTAGTCTCCCCTAACAGTGGAAACATCCTCTCTGCATCCACTTTGTCAAGTCCCCTCATAATCTTATATGTTTCGATAAGATCACCTCTCATTCTTCTAAATTCCAATGAGTGGAGGCCCAACCTACTCAACCTTTCCTCATAAGTCAACCCCCTCATCCCCAGAATCAACCTAGTGAACCTTCTCTGAACTGCCTCCAAGGCAAGTATATCCTTTCGTATATGTAGAAACCAAAACTGCACGCAGTATTCCAGATGTGTTCACCAATACCCTGTATAACTGTAGCAAGACTTCCCTGCTTTTATACTCCATCCCCTTCGCAATAAAGGCCAAGATTCCATTGGCCTTCCTGATCACTTGCTGTACCTGCATACTACCCTTTTGTGTTTCATGCATAAGTACCCCCAGGTCCCGCAGTATTGTAGCACTTTGCAATCTTTCTCCATTTAAATAATAACTTGCTCTTTGATTTTTTTCTGCCAAAGTGCATGACCTCACACTTTCCAACATTATACTCCATCTGCCAAATTTTTTCCCACTCACTCAGCCTATCTATGTCCTTTTGCGGGCCACAACTTCTGGCTGTTCACTTTCCCCCCTCAGAATGTGCTGCAGATGCTCAATGACATCCTTGACCCTGGCACCAAGGAGGCAACATATCATCTTGGAGTCATGCCTGCAGCCGCAGAAACGCCTGTCTGCTCCCCTAACTATCGAATCCCCTATCACTATATGTCTTCCACTCTTCTTCCTTTCTTCCTCCCTCCTGTGCAGCTGAGCCACCCATGGTGCCGTGGATCTGGCTCTGGCTGCGCTCCCCAGAGGAACCATCAACCCCACCAATACTCACAACAGAATACTGGTTGGAGAGCGAGATGCACTCAGGGGTCTCCTGCACGACTTGCCTGGTCCTCCCCTTCTGTCTGGCGGTCACCCATTCCCTCTCTGCCTGCACACTCTTAAGCTGCCTCGAGAAATGTGCTATCCATGAATTTCTCAGCCTCGCGGATGCACCGCAGTGACTCCAGCTGCCGCTCAATCTCTGAAACACAGATCCAGAGCTGCCGTAACTGGTGACACTTCCTGCACACGTGGTCGTCCACCCCATGAGAAGCATCCAGGACTTCCCACATGGCACAGGATGTGCATTCCACGGGACTGAGCTGCCCTGCCATGCCTCTATTTAATAGACTAAGAACTAAGTCAGCAGAACTAAACTTAAAACTTAAAAAAAACACTCACCAGCTACTCATCAATCAGCTCCTTCCCTTGTGCTTATATCTCTTTTTCTACTCTGATGTCATTCTTTGGATTTTGCCTCTGTTGAGTTGCTCGCGCTGTCGCACTGCTCCTGCTCTGGTCTCACCCAGGTCCGCTGCCTCCTCCGGTCTCACGATCTCTGTGCCAAGAAGTTTTGGTTTTCCGACATTCAATTCAAATCAACAGAGTTTAGTGGGGATCCCTTAGTGTGAGCTGCTGTGACATCAATAAGCTGTCGAAACAGCCAATCAAAATACAGAATTCTCACAGACTCGCGAACAAGGGAGTGGGTAAGCACTTAAAATTTTAACTTAAAAAAAATGTTAGTGAGAGCAAAACAAAGATTGGGGCTCTCACATGGGGAAAAGGCAAGTCTGATATAAAGATGAAAAATTTAAAACTTTTTTTTTAAGTTTCTTCAGAAATTAATTTTTGATTAAAATAGGTAAATTTCACACTGCACAAAATTTAAATTAATTTTTTGTTTAGCAGTCAATGTGCTGTCAAAACACCTAATCACCTGTAGCAATGTAGCCTAACATACTGCAATGTTTTGCCATATAAAGCTCTGTTTAAAGGAGGGATTTGCTGCGAGCTTTCTAAAATATGCTCTTCACCAGTTCCTCTGGGTGTCCACGAGGAGATAGTGTCAAAGCCTAATAATCAGCCTCAGCCAAACACCTCACTTGCTCCAGTGTCATCTACTCCTATAGTGGCAAGCAACAGCACAGATATGTGCACTTCTGGTGGAGTGGCGGGGGGGGTTCCTTTTGTGAATTCCAGAAGGGACCGCTAGGTGAAACATAGCACAAGTGAAGTGGAGCAAGTACGGGTGGAAGTGCAAGAGAAGCAATCTGCTGGTCGGAAGGTTAGCCCTTTGGCTCCAGCAGCTGCTGGGTCCAGGAATCAGATTTCAACGAGCCAGTGTGCAACTGTAGTTTGGTAGCTCAGCATTAGCAGTTCATGCAGTTTTTTGCGAGTGCCACAGAGCCTGTACAGTTTGTGGGCATCTATGGAGGAGTCCAGAACCTACATTTGTGCAGTGCTGCTTGACAGCCTGACTGAGTGCAGACCACCATAGATAGCTTGACCACTTTCTGGCCCTCTGCAGTGGATCCCACCCACTCCATTTAGCAAAATACGAAGGTCAGGCATAATTTCTATCAGCACTCTGTCTTCTCTAGATTCACCATGTTGGGGAAGCAGATTGAACAAACCATAATGCAGGGCTTCAACAACTTCATTTCTGCCCAGAAACTTGCTCCCACGCAGGTTTCTGGCCATGCACAGGGAGTACCCAACAGCAGGGGAATGGAGGTGCTGTCACAGATCATGGAGATGTCTCTGAGGGTGATGCTACCTCCAGAACACTCGGCAGCTTTATTCAATTGAGTACAGATATGTTGCACAGCATACAGAGCCAGGCAGTCACCAGATCAATATGCCTGTTGTTGCAAGGAGCAACTATTGACACACAGCAGTCTTCCACTTCACTTCCTCTTCCTAGGGAAACATTTGGAGCACACAGTTAGGGAGTAGCAGTCACCCAACGGAAGCATCTTAGTAAAGTACATAGAAACTTTGGCCCAAGTTTCGGGTGGAGTTGCAGTTTAGTTTGGAGTATCTTAGAAATCGCAATTCTCGGCATTTAGTTTGCTCCAGTTCTAGTGAGTTAGTTTAGTTTTGTTTTAGTTCAGTTTTTTTCCAAAAGGGGGTGTGTCCAGTCACTTAGGCCTGGTTTGCAAGTTTGCACTGCTAAAAGTTACTTCAAACTAACTTAGAACGGAGTAAGTGTCCACTTTTGTAGGTTTTGAAAAACCTTACCTCGAGTTAAGTTCAGTGCAGGCACAGCCAGAGATGGGGATTGGGAAGCACTAAACACATTACTTAAAATGACCTAAAACCTCTTGCGAAGATATTTTGCCTTTTATCTGCTGAGTGAGGACAGTTGTTTCTCTTTTTATAAATCAGCAAGTGTAGGCTTTCGGCTGAGGCAGGCACATCAACACCTAATTGTGGCTAAGTTGATCCTTTGTAAATCATCATACTCCATTCATCCGACCAATTACTTGAATAACTCACCTCGGACTAGATAATCTCTCATTTGTAATAACTAACTGGCATTAACGTGCCTCTGTCAAGGACTGACTGTTAGAGTAACGTGGTGTAACCCACCCTAACCCACCACTGTCTCCCACACCCCCAACACCACGCTTTCCGCCCCCCCTACGCCGCCCCCAACCCAACTCGTCGCAGCCAGCAGCAGGACCGATTTGTGTGTCTCAGATACTGTAGGGCAACCAGTCGCTGGCTTCCTCGGCCCATGGACACTCATCCCAATGCAACAGGAGAGATCTCCGAGCCACGACACGCCACACCAGTACGTCTCTCGGTCATGGCTCGGTGCGGGAGGCAGGCATGACTGAAGGGGTGAGGGATGACTATCTTTTGCAGGTGTTCCTAAATGTTGTGAGTTGATATGATAATGGACCATGATTCAGTTTCAATGTTAAGTAATAAACTTTATTGAAACGCTTGCTGTGGTGCAATTATAAAAGCATTCTTGTCATGATTCAGTTTCAATGTATAATATATTTCATTGAAAACTTTACAATGTACTTAACTTTAGTGTAATAAAATCATTCTTGTATTAAAATTTAATTTGATATGACTCTTTCCGATCACTTAAAAACTCCAAATATTTATAAAGTTTTAAAGTTACAAAACTTAGTAAACAATTTCAATTTGTGAACAAGATCACTGAAAAACCTTAAGATAACTTTTAATGCAGTAAATTTAAACAACTTATTAAATGTGAGAACATTTACACTTTAAGATCACTTAAAAACTCTAAGATCACTTATATACTTGTAAAGTTACAAAACTTAGTAAACAATTTCGATTTGCAAACAGTTACAACAGTGGCATCAACAACTACTACATCAACAACAGCAGCAAAGAAAGGCTGCACCCAGCTCTCATTTCGGTGCATGTGCACTGCCTCATGGCGGGGTGGGTAGGGGAAGAGAGGAGGTTTCCAGCTTGGGTCTCGACAGAGGCTGATACTGGGATTGCAGTGGGAGTGGCATTTGATTTGCCGGGATGTGTGCGCTTATTGCAGCAGCTAACTGCCTGATGGCCTCTGCCAGCGTTTGCGCTGCTCCAGAGATTACCGCATTCATTTCACGTGGCATAACTGCTATTTGTCCAGACAGTGATGTTAACTCATCACCAACCACTCTGGTGGTGCTGTCGAGTGAAGGGGTAAGGTCATTGCCCTCCACATCCCATGCAATAACGTCAAATGCACCTGTTGAATGCTGCATCTCAGGAGAGCCTATTCGGATTCTCCTTCCTTTCGTCCCAGCTCTGCCTCGCGGCACCCCTCCAGTGCGAGGTGCAGGGTGGGACGGTGGGGCCCTGGGTGTTCCATGCTGCATTCCACCTCCACCACTGGGACCCGCTTCTTCTGACAATGGGCCCTTGGTGTTACAAGTTGCATTCCACCACCACCACTGGGACCCTCTACCTCTGACAGTGGGGAACTGGATGTTCCAAGCTGCATTCCACCACCACCACTGGGACCCGCAACCTCGGAAGATGTGAAACCATGGAACGTCGTACCAGAACTTACATCACCAAGCGTGGATGGATACGTGAGGAGACGATGGTATGCCACATCAGAACTTAAAGCACCACGCAAGGATGGGGAGTGGATGAAGGAGTAGAATGTTGGACGAGAATTCATGGTATTGTCTGGGAGAGTGAGGCCCTGCACTATGGACTGATCCATATTACGATCAACATTCTCCCCTGAACACATATCTGTAATGTCCTTAAACACTACTATAAATTCACACGAGGCACATTCTGCAGACAAGGTCACTCTGTGACCTGAACCTTTATTCATAGGACCAAGAAGTGAAGACCCTGCGTGGGACCTCCCTTTCTATACCTGGATGACCAGGTGAGGAGTTTCTCCTACAAGTTCACCCCCTGTGGTCAAGGTGTTTCTTAGGTGTATACAGTATGCAGTGTTGTTATGAAGGTTACAGTTATATGAAGGTTACATATATGACATCACCTCCCCCCCAACGTCTTATGGGGTCAAAGATTAAGTCTTTCAGGCAGTCAACGCTCTCTCGTGGAGCGTCGCAGTTGGGGCTCTGGTTGTTGAGCCTTGGCATGCGTCTCTGTCATCTGTGGTGATTTTGGCTTGTCCGGGCTGATCGCAGGGACTGTGCATGCTGCTGAATGTTCTTGTTGCTCGTTCACTGGTGGTGGTGTGGGCAACATCTCATGATCTTCCTCAGGTTCCTCAGTGTCCATGCTGAACCTTTTTTTTACTTGGTCCAGATGCTTGCGGCATATCTGTCCATTGTTAAGTCTGACCACTATGACCTTTGCCAATTACAGTACCCTCAAGCCACTTAGGCCGCAAAGCGTGATTAAGAACAAATACAGGGTCATCGATCTACGATCATGGCACCCATTTTGGGACTGGCGCTTGCCCTCAACAATGTCTGACAGGACAGGATAAATGAGAGACAGCCGAGTTTTAAGTGTACATTTCATGAGTAGTTCCACGGGCAGGACTCCCATGAGCGAATGCGGTCGGGATCTATAGGCCAGAAGGAGGCGCGATAGGCAGCATTGAAGGGAGGGTCCTTGAATCCGGAGCATGCCCTGTTTTATGATTTGGACCGCGCGTTCCACCTGGCCATTGGAAGCTGGCTTGAACGGTGCCGTCTTGACATGTTTGATGCCATTACCCGACATGAACTCCCGGAATTCATAGCTAGTGAAACATGGGCCGTTGTCACTAACTAGGATGTCCAGCAAGCTGTGGGTCGCAAAGACCGCACGCTGACTCTCCACAGTGGTGGATGCCGTGCATGAATTCAATATGATGCACTCGATCCATTTCGAGTACGCATCAACAACAATGAGGAATATTTTTCCCATGTACGGGCCCGCGTAGTCTACGTGAATACGTGACTATGGACTGGTGGGCCAGGGCCACAGGCTGGGGCCGCCGTGGGGGCATTGCCCAGCTGGGCACACGTTGTGCACCTGCGAACATAGTGTTCCAGGTCTGAGTCACTTTCCGGCCACCATACATGTAACCGGGCAATGGCCTTCATTAGCACGATGCCTGGGTGCTCGCTGTGGAGTTCCCTGATGAATGCTTCCCTTCCCTTCTGGGGCATGACTACCCGGCTGCCCCATCCATCCATCCATCTGTCTGTGAAACGGTCTGACCTCCTCGGGGCATGCTCCGTGTGCGGGCACCAAATTCCCAGTCAGGACACATTTCTTAATCAAGGATAGGAGGGGATCTGTGTTGCTCCAGATTTTGATCTGGCGGGCTGCGATGTGGGAGCTTGCGCTGTCAAAGGCTTCAACGGCCATGACCATCTCCGCGCTTTGCTCCGCTGTATCCTCAGTGGTGGCCAGTGGAAGCCTGCTGAGCGCGTCAGCGCAATTTTCGGTGCCTGGCCGGTACCATATGGTGTAGTCATATGCAGCCAGCATGAGAGCCCATCGCTGTATGCGAGCTGACGAATTGGCATTGACAGCTTTGCTGTCTGACAACAGGGATGCTAACGGCTTGTGGTCCGTTTCTAACTCGAACCTTCTGCCAAAAAGGTACTGGTGCATCTTTTTCACTCCGTAGACACATGCGGGTGCTTCCTTTTCAACTATCCCATATCCCCGTTCTGCTTGGAAGAGTGACCTGGAGGCATAAGCCACAGCTTGGAGTTGGCCCTCATCATTACTCTGCTAGAACACGCACCCAACCCCATAGGATGATGCATCACATGTCAAAACCAATTTCTTACAGGGGTTGTACAGAGTCAACAGCTTATTAGAACAAAGCAGGTTCCGCGCCCGATTGAAAGCCCGTTCCTGACAAGTCCCCCAAAATCAATCGCAACCCTTACGCAGGAGCACGTGTAGCGGCTCCAACAATGTGCTTAAGTTCGGCAGAAAGTTACTGAAATAGTTCAAGAGTCCCAGAAATGAACACAACTCCGATGTGTTGCCGGGCCTGGGTGCACGACGAATCGCCTCCGTTTTGGATTCGGTGGGCCGGATCCCGTCTGCGGCAAGCCTCCTGCCCAAAAACTTGACCTCTGGGGCCAAAAACACACACTTGGACTTCTTTAGTCGCAGGCCTACCCAGTCCAGTCGTCGTAGCACCTCTTCCAGGTTATGGAGGTGTTCCTCGGTGTCTCGACCCGTGATAAGGATGTCGTCCTGAAATACGATTGTTCCAGGGCTGGATTTGAGCAGGCTTTCCATGTTCCTTTGAAAGATAGTGGCCGCTGATCGAATGCCAAACGGACACCTGTTGTAGACAAACAGCCCCTTGTGCGTGGTGATGGTGGTCAGTAGCTTGGATTCTTCAGCCAGTTCCTGGGTCATGTAGGCTGAAGTGAAGTCCAACTTGGTGGACAGCTTGCCACCTGCCAGCGTGGCAAAAAGATCCTCCGCTCTCGGAAGCGGGTATTGGTCTTGTAGTGACACTCGGTTGATAGTGGCCTTGTAGTCGCCACAGATCCTGACCGAGCCATCCGTTTTTAGGACAGGGACGATGGGGCTTGCCCAGTCGCTGAATTCAGCAGGCGAAATTATGCCCTCTCTTAGCAACCTGTCCAACTCACTCTCAATTTTCTCCCGCATCACATACGGCACAGCTCTGGCTTTGTGATGCACTGGTCTGGCGTCCGGGGTGATGCGTATCACTACTTTGGTACCTTTGAAATTCCCGACACCAGGTTGAAATAGTGACTCAAATTTCTGTAGGACCTGTGAGCATGAACTTCGCTCCACAGATGAAATGGCGTGAACATCCCCCCATTTCCAGTTCATCTCGGCTAGCCAGCTCCTCCCCAAAAGCACGGGACCATTTCCCGGGACAATCCAGAATGGCAGCCGGTTCTCTGATCCATTATGTGTGACCATCAATATTGCACTGCCTGCCTAGCACTGGGATGATCTCTTTGGTGTATGTCCGTAATTGCGTGTCAATGCATTCTGCTTTGGTCTGCTAGCTCTGAGTGGCCATAGTTTCTCGAATTGTTGGACACTCATAAGTGACTGGCTGGCCCCTGTGTCCAGCTCCATGCGTACCAGGATGCTGTTTAATAGGATTTTCATCATCATAGGTGGCGTTTTGGTATATGAGCTGTGGATGTTTGCCACATGAACCCGCTGAACTTCAGCGTCCATTGCTTTGTCCCAAGCATCAACCTGCCTTGCAGACCCCTCTTCTGGTTCATCTGCCTCGTAAATTAGCCTTGCTGTGGGCTTCCTGCACATTCTGGCTAAATGTCCACTGAAGTTACAATTTCTACAGATAAATTGTTGAAACCTACAAGTTTTTGCAGCATGTCTTCAGCATGAGCTGAGATTGTTGTGAACAAAAGTGCTGTACCCAGGCATTCTTCTCTGATTGTCTCTTTGATTACTCTTGAGCACTCTGTTAATGGGTGTCAATGGACCCATCCCGGGACGCATTGTCCACCGTGATGGCGTAAATGTCCATTCAACCTGCCATTGTCTCTGTTGAGGACCCACTCTAGAGTCTGTTGCTGCCTGGGTGGTGTCGAATTGCCCTTGTCTGACTGTGGGGTTCTGAGTCGTGTTTACAATGTTAACTCCCTGATCCATCACCATGTTGGAAGCAGAGTTGGTTTCCTCCTCCCCCGCCATGAAGGTCTGAGCCAAGGTCAAGTCGTTGGTCTCAATTAGCTTTCTGAAAATGCCGGCATGACCAATGCCCTCAATAAAGAAATCCCGTAACATCTCCCCCCTGCAGGCGTCTGTGAACTTACAGAGGCTGGCCAAGCGCCGAAGGTCCGCAACGAAATCTGATATGCTCTGTCCTTCCCGACGTCGGTGTGTATAGAATCGGTGTCAGGACATGTGTATACTGCTCACTGGTTTGAGGTGCTCACTGATCAGTTTGCTGAGCTCTTCAAAGGTTTTGTCCGTCGGCTTCTCGGGTGTAAGCAGGTCTTTCATGAGTGCGTACGTCTTAGGTCCACAGCTGGTCAGTAGATGCGCCCTTCGCTTGTCAGCTGCTGCATTTCCCAGCTAGTCCTTCGTGACAAAGCTCTGCTGGAGCCTCTCAACGAAATCATCCCAGTCCTCACCAACACAGTACGCTGTGTGTCCGCACGGCTTAAGTGGAACATTGGGGCTGGAGGAGGATACAAAGATAGGGAGGTGCGAAGCCATGAAGCTCAGAATTTTATTTTTGAGGCATTGCTGTGTACATCTCAATAGAACGTCTGACCATTCTGTATTTTGTTTTTGTTTTAATAATGCTTTGATTCTAATTCTGTTGTGTATGTCTCATCTGAAGGATGGCACTTTGGACAGTGCGGCACTCCCTCAGTACTACACTGGAGTATCAGCCTGGTATTTGTGGTCATGTCTCTGCAATGGGACTCACAGGAAAGAGTGCTACCCACTGAGCCACAGCTAACACACCTTGATAAGAAGAGGCTGCACCTTTAGGAGAGAGGGAAAGAATATTGAGAAGAAACAAAAATATCAAAGACACCACTTATGTTTTGTTCAGTATGTGTAGGGTTGTCACCAGCCTGGAATGTAAAGGAGAGAGAGAGATATTTGATGTAATATCTAGTTGATTGCACACTCTAATGTAAACAGTCCCATTAACAAACAAAAGATGGAGCAAGAGGGATCCAAGTTTTTTATCTTTGTACAATAACAATGTTGCACTCCTAGACTGGATCTTGTGTAATGAGAGAGGATTAATTCGCAATCTTGCTGTGCGAGGCCCCTTAGGGAAGAGTGACCATAATATGGTAGAATTCTTCATTAAGGTGGAGAGTGACACAGTTAATTCAGAGACTAGGGTCCTGAACTTAAAGAAAGGTAACTTCGATGGTATGAGATGTGAATTTGCTAGGATAGACTGGCGAATGATACTTAAAGGGTTGATGGTGGATAGGCAATGGCAGACATTTAAAGATTACATGGATGAACTTCAACAATTATACATTCTGGTCTGGCGTAAAAATAAAACGGGGAAGGTGGCTCAACCTTGGCTAACCAGGGAAATTAGGGACAGTGTTACATCCAAGGAAGAGGCATATAAATTGGCCAGAAAAAGCAGCAAACCTGAGGACTGGGAGAAATTTAGAATTCAGCAGAGGAGGATAAAGTGTTTAATTAGGAGGGGTAAAATAGAGTATGAGAGTAAGCTTGCAGGGAACATAAAAACTGTCTGCAAAAGCTTCTATAGATATGTGAAGAGAAAAAGATTAGTGAAGACAAATGTAGGTCCCTTGCAGTCAGAATCAGGTGAATTTATAATGGGGAACAAAGAAATGGCAGACCAATTGAACAAATATTTTGATTCTGTCTTCACGAAGGAAGACACAAATAACCTTCCGGAAATACGAGGGAACCGAGGGTCTAGCGAGAAGGAGGAACTGAAGGAAATCCGTATTAGTCAGGAAATTGTGTTAGGGAAATTGATGGGATTGAAGGCCGATAAATCCCCAGGGCCTGATAGTCTGCATCCCAGAGTACTTAAGGGACTGGCCCTAGAAATAGTGGATGCATTGGTGGTCATTTTCCAACATTCTATAGACTCTGGATCAGTTCCTATGGATTGGGGGATAGCTAATGTAACCCCACTTTTTAAAAAAGGAGGGAGATAGAAAACAGAGAATTATAGACCGGTTAGCCTGACATTGGTAGTGGGGAAAATGTTGGAATCAATTAATAAAGATGTAATGCAGTGCATTTGGAAAGCAGTGACAGGATCGGTCCAAGGCAGCATGGATTCATGAAAGGGAAATCATGTTTGACAAATCTTCTAGAATTTTTTGAGGATGTAACTAGTAGAGTGGACAAGGGAGAACCAGTGGATGTGGTGTATTTGGACTTTCAAAAGGCTTTTGACAAGGTCCCACACAAGACATTAGTATGCAAAATTAAAGCACATGGTATTGCGGATAAGGTATTGACGTGGATAGAGAACTGGTTGGCAGACAGGAAGCAAAGAGTAGGAATAAACGGGTCCTTTTCAGAATGGCAGGCAGTGACTAGTGGGGTACCACAAGGTTTAGTGCTGGGTCCCCAGCTATTTACAATATAAATTAATGATTTAGACGAAGGAATTGAAAGTAATATCTCCAAGTTTGCAGATGACACTAAGCTGGGTGGCAGTGTGAGCTGTGAGGAGGATGCTAAGAAGCTGCAGGGTGACTTGGACGGGTTAGGTGAGTGGGCAAATGCATGGCAGATGCAGTATAACGTAGATAAATGTGAGGTTATCCACTTTGGTGGCAAAAACAGGAAGGCAGAATATTATCTGAATGGTGACAGATTAGTAAATGGAGAGGTGCAACGAGACCTGGCGTCATGGTGCATCAGTCATTGAAAGTTGGCAGTGAAGAAGGCAAATGGCGTGTTGGCATTGATAGCGAGAAGATTTGAGTATAGGAGCAGGGAAGTCTTACTATAGTTGCACAGGGCCTTGGTGAGGCCACACCTTGAATATTGTGTACAGTTTTGGTCTCCTAATCTGAGGAAGGACAGTCTTGCTATTGAGGGAGTGCAGTGAAGGTTCACCAGACTGATTCCCAGGATGGCAGGACTGACATATGAAGAAAGACTGGATCGACTAGGCTTATATTCACTGGAATTTAGAAGAATGGGATCTCATAGAAACATAAAAAATTCTGACGGGATTGGACAGGTTAGATGTAGAAAGAATGTTCCTGATGTTGGGGAAGTCCAGAACCAGGGGTCACAGTCTATGGATAAGGGGTAAGCCATTTAGGACCGAGATAAGGAGAAACTTCTTCACTCAAAGAATTGTGAATCTGTGGAATTCTCTACCACAGAAAGTTTTTGAGGCCAGTTCGTTAGATATATTCAAAAGGGAGTTAGATGTGGCCCTTATGGCTAAAGGGATCAAGGCGTATGGAGAGAAAGCAGGAATGGGGTACTGAGGTTACATGATCAGCCATGATCTTATTGAATGGTGATGCAGGCTCGAAGGGCCGAATGGCCTATTCCTGCACCTATCTTCTATGTTTCTATGTTAGCATGCAGGGCACAACAGGATTGGAGTAGATAATCTGGAGCCATTTAGTAAAGAAGTCCCCAATACAGGAACGAGCACTTTCCACAATTGAAAGTCTTGTTCACATCCCAACATCTTTAGGTGATGCATAAAAACAATAGCCTCAGTTCAGTAACCTCCATATAATATCGATTAATTGCTGATGAACCCAAGCTGACCTGTGTGTGCATGATTTGTGAAGGACATTCTTATGGACAACATGTTGGCCAGAATCTTAAAGTACACTTAGGCTGCAAGACTGCGTGCTAAGTAGTCTACCAGCGTCCTGTGCCTCATGGCCAATGCCTACTCAGAATTAAAGTGGTTTGAATAAAAATGTGGCCATACAGTGTGTTTGTGTTGCATTTATGGTGTTACATTCTTATTCAGGAAATGACTGAGTTGGTTTCAGTAAAATCGAGCATGCAATTTATTTATATAAGCAACCTGTCCTGTACAGCAGTTGATCAAATGCTAAGAACAGCAAATTTAAAGCACTGTTACAGTATAACAGTATTTTTTACCTCAAAGTGATTTCCTGAAGGAAAGAGTCTTGCTTCATTCCAAAGACATGGCATCCATAGGTTATGAGGGCTGACATCACTCTGAGAGCCACCATTTATTGACGTACATTACATGTGTAAAATATTGATGTGGTGAAATGTCAACAGTTGATAAATTGGTTGTGATAGCAAGCTATTAGTCATAGTATTTAACAACAGCACCTCTCTGTCTGAAAGCCAAGGCCAGTTATCTATTTAATCTCCAAGTGTTGAAAGTACCTGTACTACCTTTGGGTTGTGGTTTTGCAATGAAACAGCAACATGAGCTTGATAAAGTACCCCATATTAGTCGTGTTAGCAAAATTGAAGCCAATGGTATAAAAGAGGCAGTAGCATCATGGATACAAAATTGGCTAAGGGTTAGAAAACAGAGTTGTGAATGTGTTTCGGACTGGAGGCAGGTATACAGTGCTGCTCCCCAAGGTTCAGTACTAGGACCACTGCTGTTTTTGATATACATTAATAACTTGCACTTGGGCATACAGGGCACAATTTCAAAATTTGCAGATGACACGAAACTTGGAAGTATAGTGAACAGTGAGAAAGATAGTAATAGATTTCAAGAAGACATAGACAGGCTGATGGAATAAGCGGACACATTGCAGATGAAGTGTGAGGTGATACATTTTGGTATGAAGAATGAAGAGAGATCATACATACTAAATGGTACAATTTTAAAGGGGGTGCAAGAACAGAGAGACCTGGGGTGTTTGTGCACAAATCTTTGAAGGTGGCAAGACTGCTTAACAAAGCAGTTAATAAAGCATATGGGCTCCTGGGCTTTATAAATAGAGGCAGAGAGTACAAAATCCAGGAAGATATGGTAAACCTTTTTTAAACACTAGTTCGGCCCCAGCTGGAGTATTGTGTCCAATACTGGGCACCGCACTTTAGCAAGATGTTTCCAATGGCTGAAGAGTCGATACTAACGGCACAAATTTAAGGTGATTGGCAAAAGAACAAGAAGTGACATATGGGGAAACTTTTTCACGCAACGAGTGGTTTGGGATTTGGAATGCACTGTGTGATAGGGTGGTGGATACAGATTCAATAGTAGCCTTCAAAAGGGAATTGGAGAAAAACTTGAAGGAGGGATGTGGGGAAAGAGTGGGGGGAGTGGGACTAACTGGATTGTTCTTTGAAAGAGCCAGTACAGACTGGATGGGCTGAATGCCTCCTTCTTTGCTGTTCTATTCTATGATTCTATTCTGTGAGTACTCAAATGGTTAAGCTAGATTTTCATTGAGCATATCTAAAAATGCTACATTTTCTCCTACAGAGATGTCCACAGCTCAGCTTTCAAAAGCTTGTGTGGCGTGCTGCTTATTAGCCTGGTCTGTCAACTATTTAAAGAATAAAAAAGTTACAACAACAAGAACAATGTTTATTTATATAGTACCTTTAACGTAGCAAAACTTCCCAAGGTGCTTCACAACAGTGTTGCAAGACAAAACAGACAAATTTGACATTGAGCCACATAAGAATAAATTATCGCAGATGACCAAAAGCTTGGTCAAAGAGGTAGGTTTTAAGAAGCATCTTAAAGGAGGAAAGAGAGGTTGAGAGGCGGAGAAGTTTAGGGAGGGAGCTCCAGAGCTTTGGGCCCAAGCAGCTGACCAATGGTTGAGTGATTATAATCAGAGATGCTCAAGAGGCCAGAATTTGAACAGCACAGATACCTCGTGTGGTTGTGAGGCTGAAAGGGACTACAGAGATAGGGAGGGGCGAGGCTATGGAGGGATTTGTAAACAAGGATGAGTATTTTGAAATCGAGGCATTGCTTAACCGGGAGCCAATATAGGTCAGTGAGCACAGGGGTGATGGGTGATCGGGACTTGTTGCGAGTTAGGACACGGGCTGCTGGGTTTTAGATCACCTCAAGTTTACATAATGTAGAATGTGGGAGCCAGGTATAAGTTGGAGTAGTCAAGTCTGGAAGTAACAAAGGCATGAATGACGGTTTCAGCAACAGAAGAGCTGAGGCAGAGGCGAAGGCGGACAATGTTATGGAGGTGGAAATAAGCGGTTTTAGTTATGCCGCGGATATGTGGCCTGAAGTTCATTTCGGATGCCTCGGTTGCGAACAATCTGGTTTAGCCTCAGATAGATGCTAGGGAGAGGGATGGAGTTAGTGGCTAGGGAACGCAGTTTGTGGCGGGGACCAAAGACAATGGCCTCTGTCTTCCCAATATTTAATTGGAGAAAATTTCTGCTCATCCAGTACTGGATGTCGGACAAGTAGTCTGACAATTTAGAGACCGTGGAGTGATCGAGAGAAGTGTTGGAGAGGTAGCGCTGGGCGTTGTCAGCGTACATGTGGAAACTGACACTTGTTTTCGGATGATATTGTCAAGAGGCAGCATGTAGATGAGAAATAGGAGGGGGCCAAGAATAAATCTGTGATATATTCTTTATGACATCACAAACACACTCACTTACAAGATGGTTTCAACTCAGGAACTTGTCGTATTGCCTGCAATAGTTGTATTACCACAATCGTCCACTAGGTGGAGCAGTAGTCCACTAGATGGAGCTGTATATTACATTTTCTCCATCCTTAATGAAGAAATAATTATAACAAAATAACCATCATACATAACTTGCATGGTTGTACATAACAAAAGATGTGGGCTAATTTTGTCATATTTACAAATCAAACTTACCAACTTGCTTTGTGTTTCAAAGAGGATACCTTCACTCTCGATCAGAACTTTCCAAATATGATGTCGAACTTAAACTCATTCTAGGCTGAGCCTGAGAAGAATTTTTTTCCAAGGGTAACCATTGATTTACATTTGAACCCTCTACAACTTCAGACTGTTTTTCTGCCTGACTCGAACTCAGACTTCAATTCTGACTTTCTCTTGGACTTGTTTCTAGTACATCTGATGTAGAATTTGCTACTGGTACTTTACTTGTAACAAAACTATCTGATGAGTCAGAAATAATCAAATCATTCCAACTTTCAACTCCATCCACATCTGTAGGTAAAATATGATCAATGTGAACAAACCTAACTTTTCCATGATCAAACATCTTGACCAAATATATGCGAGGACCACATAGCTCCATCACTCTTCTTGGTAACCACTTTAACCATTTATGGTGATGATTCGTCACTCTTACCTTCTGATTTAATTTCACACTTCTCTCTCTGCCTCTACCTCTACCATGATTCTCTTTCTGTCGTAATTGTTTCTCTTCTACTTATTGTGCCAAGTTTGGCTTTAACAAAGAGAACCTGGCTCGTGGCTGTCATTTGAGCAACAACTCTGCTGGTGTTCTACTAGTACTTGTATGAGGAGTATTACGATAAGTAATTAGAAAATTTGCCAATTTGTGGTCCAACGACAACTGCCATTTCTTTGGATTTGGATCCAACATTTGTCTGATGAGGGCACATTTTACAAATTATATTGTGCGGTCTGCTGCAGCATTTAAAGCAAGGTGGTATGGTAGAAACTTGGTATGTTTCACATCATTTCTGCTCATGAATGGTGCAAATTATTCTGAACAAAATTGTGGCCCATTATCAGACACAATTTCTTCTGGGAGGCCATATGAAGAAAACAATCTTCACAAATTGACTAGTGTTTTACTTGTTATTTTCCACATTGGAAACACCTCTACCCACTTCGAATGACTATCAATCACAATGAACAATTGCTATCCTTCTAGCTCAGCAAAATCGATATGTAACCTTTGCCACACCCTGGGAGGCCATTTCCATGGCTGTAATGGTATTGCTGGTGGTTTCTTGCTTACCGATTGACATGTTTAATGATTAATGATGTACTCTATATCTTTATCTAGACCTGGCCAGCATAAGTAAATGCATGCAAAACTCTTGGTCAAGCAGATTCTCAGGTGCAGATCATGAAGATTTGGACCTGAATTTATTTGGAATAACTACTCTTGCACTCCACATGATACAATCTTTATCCAATGATAATTCATTCCTACGAACAAAGTATGGATGAATATCTTTCTCTGATATTTGGTTTGGTCAGCCATTTGCTATGTAATCATACACCTTTGACATAACTGGGTCATATTTTGTTGCTCTATCAATCTCTTCAGCTGTGACTGGCAATTCATCAATGTATGAAAAAATGTATCGGGTGTAACTTGTGATGAGGATGGCAACCTAGACATAGCATCAGCATTACTGTGATCAGCTGATCGTCTGTACTCAATGTCATACATATATGCTGACAAAATCAAAGCCCATCTCTGCATTCGGGCTGCAGCTAAGATTGGAACTGGGGACTTTGGATGGAGGATTGTTGTCAGGGGCTTATGGTCCATAACGAGAGTAAACTTATGAACATACAAGTATTTATGGAACTTCTTGACCCCAAAAATTAATGCCAAAGCTTCCCTTTTGATCTGCGCATAATTATGCTCACTGGTACTGAGAGTGCATGAAGCAAAAGCAATTGGTCTCTCTTCCCCACTATGTAGTACATGAGAGATCTTTGCTCTAACTCCATATGGAGAGGCATCACATGCTAGTTTGATCTCCTTAGCTACGTCATAGTGAACTAATATGGTGCTCTCTACCAACTGGATTTTACACTCCTTGAATGTTCCATCGCATTCTTCTGACCACTTCCAATGGAGCTGTTTTTTCAACAGCTCATTCAATGGATGTTACACTATAGCCAAATTTGGTAGGAATTTTCCATAATAGTTCAAAAGACCCCAAAATGATCGAAGTTCAGTGACATTCTTGGGAATGGATGCATTTCTAATTGCCTCCAGCTTTCCCTTGGTTGGATGTAAACCATCTTTGTCTACTCTGTGCTCTAAGTACTCCACTGAGTTTTGAAATAACTCATACTTGTGAGCAGTCACTCATACTCTGTGCTTCCCTAGCCGTTTGAGCACTTCATTCAATATGTTATTATGGATTTGCCTGTTTGGTGCTGAAATGAGTTTGTCATCTAAATAATATACTACTCCTTCAATGCCTTGCAAAATCTGGTTCATCATCCCTTGGAATATGGCGGGGCGGAAGACACTCCAAATGGTAGACTATTAAATTGATATAGGTCTAGATGAGTATTTATAGTCAAGGATAACTTGGACTCCTCATCTAGTTCAATTACTACGCTCATGGCTGCGCCAGTGCCGATTTCCATGGGTGTCCTGGTTCCTGCAACATCTACTTGGATGATGATAAATTGCGAATCATTGTTAGGTATCCTTGTGCTCCTGATGATGTGCATCTCCTCATCCTATTGCTTTTCTTCCATGCTATGTAGTCTCTGGTGATTTCTACCTATAGCCTTGAAAGTTGGTTTACTCTTCAGTCAGCATGCCTTCGCAAGATGCCCAGTTTTCTTGCAGAAGAAACACTCTGCCTTCACGTATGGACAACTTTGAGCAATGTGCTGTCCCAGACATGGATAGCATGACTTCAATGCTCTGTTACCATTGCCAGTTGCTGAGACCTTGGGGCCCAACTGCCTTTTACTTTTAACCTGCAGACAATTCACCTCGGTTGTCTAACGACTGGAAATGGTGCGAAATTCTCGGGGATATTGGTCGAACATTTTCTTTCTAACACTACACAGTTACAGTTTTCATCATCGGGGACTTTGATGGTAGTATTTGCCATGAAAAACATTTCTAACCGCTCCACATATGCTCCGAAAGTCTCTCGGTCGCATTGAAACTCACCCAAGTGCCCTATTATTTCCATAGGCATGGTCATCTGGACTCTGGCAGTTCAGCCAAGTGTGCTTGAAAATCACCTTGGATTTTTAGCTGTTCTGCAACACAAAGGACCTCTCTAGTTTCTCTGTTGTTTGACTGGAATCATCCACCAACAAAAATTTCAGCTAGGGTATCCAGAAATCCTATCCTCATCACCAATGTGATATATTCTCTATGACATCACAAGCACACTCACTTACAAGATGGCTTCAACTCAGGAACTTGACTTGTCACCTGATGGTTTTATTGTATTTCCAGCAATGGCTGTATTATCACAGTAGTCCACTAGGTGGAGCAGTAGTCCACTAGATGGAGCCATACATTACAAGATCCTCGGGGGACACCAGAGGTAACGATGCAGAATGTGGGAGATTTTCTAACTACGATTAGAGATAAGAATGGAACCAGTCGAGTGCAGTCCCACCCAGTTGGACGATGATGGAGAAGCATTGGAGGAGGTCAACTGTGTCAAACTTACATTTATATAGCATCTTTCATGATGTCCCAAAACGCTTCAGAGCCAGTTAAGAACTTTTGAAGTGCAGTCACTGTTGTAATTATGGAAACTCAACAGGCAATTTGCAAACTGCAAGCTTCAACAAACAGCAACTAAATAAGTGACTATGGGCTAGAATTTCCTATCAGCCCACCAGCGCCTGATTGTCACCCAAAAGATCGCTAAGACTGGGAAGATTATCACCGGTGAAAACTCCCCCCGCAAAAATTAAAAAATCTGCCGAGCGAAAAACATGGATGTTGCCACCCCCATTCTGGGCGAAAAAGTGCAAAAATCAATTGGGCGGTTCCTAAACAAAATGGGCGATCAATAAAAAAATCAATAAAAATTTACACTGCAGGTTGGGCCTAACAGCAGAAAAACAATAAAAATAATTTTTAAAAAAACATCACCTAAAAAAATCAAAAAAACATTCCCAAGTCACTTTTAAACTAAATCACCACAATAGATTTTTAAAATAATTAGTAAAAAAACAATCACTAACTTTTTTCTTGCAGAGGTACTCCTACTGCCCAGCTCCGCTGATTCTCGTGGGTGATTTTTTCATACTCACCTATGGGTCACCACTCAGCCAGGGCGATCTGAGGACGGTGCACTCCCTAGCGGTACCTTGAAACCGCCGGTGTAACTCAGGTAAAGAATTTTTCATTTACCCGATTATCGCCCACAAGGGCCAATACCGCCCAGAAACGGTAGGCCAGAGGAAATTCTAACCCCAGGTATTTTATTGTGCAGGACAGCAGGGAGAACTACCCTGCTTTTCTTTGAATAGTGGCATAGCATCTTTCACATCCACCCAAGAGAGCAAATAGGGCCTTGGTTTAATATCTCATCCAAAAGGTGATGTTTCCTACAAACACAAAAGCAAAATACTGCGGATGCTGGAATCTGGTTGGCAGACAGGAAGCAGAGAGTCAGGATAAACAGGTCCTTTTCAGAATGGCAGGCAGTGACTAGTGGAGTCCCGCAGGGCTCAGTGCTCGGACCCAAGCTCTTTACAATATAGGAATTGAGTGTAATATCTCCAAGTTTGCGGATGACACTAAACTGGGTGGCGGTGTGAGCTGTGAGGAGGATGCTAAGGGGCTGCAGGGTGACTTGGACAGGTTAGGTGAGTGGGCAAATGCATGGCAGATGCAGTATAATGTAGATAAATGTGAGGTTATCCATTTTGGGGACAAAAACACGAAGGCAGAATATTATCTGAATGGCGGCAGATTAGGAAAAAGGGAGGTGCAACAAGACCTGGGTATCATGGTTCATCAGTCACTGAAAGTAGGCATGCAGGTACAGAAGGCAGTGAAGAAGGCAAATGGTATGTTGGCCTTCATAGCTAGGGGATTTGAGTATAGGAGCATGGAGGTCTTATTGCAGCTGTACAGGGCCTTAGTGAGGTACAGAAGGCAGTGAAGAAGGCAAATGGTATGTTGGCCTTCATAGCTAGGGGATTTGCGTATAGGAGCAGGGAGGTCTTACTGCAGTTGTACAGGGCCTTAGTGAGGGCTCACTTGGAATATTGTGTTCAGTTTTGGTCTCCTAATCTGAGGAAGGACGTTCTTGCTATTGAGGGAGTGCAGCAAAGATTCACCAGACTGATTCCAGGGATGGCTGGACTGTCATATGAGGAGAGACTGGATCAACTGGGCCTTTATTTACTGGAGTTTAGAAGGATGAGAGGGGATCTCATAGAAACGTATAAGATTCTGACGGGACTGGACAGGTTAGATGCGGGAAGAATGTTCCCGATATTGGGGAAGCCCAGAACCAGGAGACATAGTCTTAGGATAAGGGGTAGGCCATTTAGGACTGAGTTGAGGAGAAACTTCTTCATTCAGAGAGTTGTTAACCGATGGAATTCCCTGCCGCAGAGAGTTTTTGATGCCAGTTCATTGGATATATTCAAGAGGGAGTTAGATATGGCCCTTACGGCTAAGGGGATCAAGGGGTATGGAGAGAAAGCAGGAAAGGGGTACTGAGGGAATGATCAGCCATGATCTTATTGAATGGCGGTGCAGGCTCAAAGGGCTGAATGGCCTACTCCTGCACCTATTTTCTATGTTTCTATATTTCATGGCAGGGGCATGGCTGAGCCCTTGGCCAATGGCAGGGCTGAAAAGATAAAAGATGCTGTTATCCTCATACGTTATCCTCCTTCTGGCATGCACCTCATGCTTTCCCGCCCTCCCCTCACCACAACTCCACCCTTGTGCCTTCCTCATTTCACACAAGAAATGCAGCCTGTTCAGCCAGTGGGTGACAAGAAGAGGGAGAGGAGATGAAGCAGAAGATTGATTTGACACTCCCAGCTACCATCTCCTCAAGGTCAACCAACAAGGACATTTACAGTATTCTCCACTGAAAGTCAACAGCCTTCCACCAGCCACTGAGGTAGCACTGTGTGACATCAGTAGGATTGGCAAAGGCACACATAAGACACTCACTAAGAGAATGTATTAGGGTGATGAGTTGATTTCTTGATGTCATGGGATGGCTGAACGTAGATAGGTGGATTGGAAAGTTTGCGTTGTGGTGGCTTTTATTTCAGCAACGTGGTGAAGAGGACATTGCGATGGTCAGTAACGGATGGTAAGGTGTGGGACTAATGTTGAAAGGAAAATTGGGGTTGGAATTACTGGGATTGCAGGCAGATGATACCACCCCAGATATTCAGCCACAAAGGGGCTATCTGGGATGCATCCTTCCTTCTGAATCCTCCTCTTCCTTTTCCTCCACTTCTATGTCTTCCTCTTTCCTCTGCAAGCGGATGTTGTAAATGTGAAATGATAGCATATAATCCTGAAAATACTCAGCTGGTCAGACAGCATCTTGGCCTGAGCTGTGAAATCTGGGAAGGTGCAACGAGACCTGGGTGTCATGGTACATCAGTCATTGAAGGTTAGCATGCAGGTACAGCAGGCGGTTAAGAAAGCAAATGGCATGTTGGCCTTCATAGCGAGGGGATTTGAATACAGGGGCAGGGAGGTGTTGCTACAGTTGTACAGGGCCTTGGTGAGGCCACACCTGGAGTATTGTGTACAGTTTTGGTCTCCTAACTTGAGGAAGGACATTCTTGCTATTGAGGGAGTGCAGCGAAGGTTCACCAGACTGATTCCCGGGATGGCGGGACTGACCTATCAAGAAAGATTGGATCAACTGGGCTTGTATTCACTGGAGTTCAGAAGAATGAGAGGGGACCTCATAGAAACGTTTAAAATTCTGACGGGTTTAGACAGGTTAGATGCAGAAAGAATGTTCCCAATGTTGGGGAAGTCCAGAACCAGGGGTCACAGTCTGAGGATAAGGGGTAAGCCATTTAGGACCGAGATGAGGAGAAACTTCTTCACCCAGAGAGTGGTGAACCTGTGGAATTCTCTACCACAGAAAGTAGTTGAGGCCAATTCACTAAATATATTCAAAAGGGAGTTAGATGAAGTCCTTACTACTCGGGGGATCAAGGGTTATGGCGAGAAAGCAGGAAGGGGGTACTGAAGTTTCATGTTCAGCCATGAACTCATTGAATGGCGGTGCAGGCTAGAAGGGCTGAATGGCCTGCTCCTGCACCTATTTTCTATGTTTCTATGTTTCTATGTTCTCTCCATGGATGTTGCATGAGCTGCTGAGTATTTGCAGCATGTTCTGTCTTCTCAAAGGCCTTCATTTACCTTTACATCTGAACTTTGCAGGTGTCCAGCAGCACTCTCTACAGACTTTAAAAAAATTTCACATCTATTGCAGCAAGCCACCACTTCAATAAAATCAAAAACAAACAGTCCAAAATCTTAAATCCAAACTTACCTGAACGATGTGACTGTCCCTTTAAGAGTTGCAGACATCGCCAGGTCAGCCTGCTTATATGCTAGGTTAACTTAGTGTGCTTAGGACCCAGCGCTGAATTCAGCACTAGAGTCAAAGTTTGCGCTTGTGGCATAAAGTCAGCGTTACACGCCAATTTACGTCACAACCCCGCCATTTTCTCTAGCATGGTGCCAGTTACTGGCAGTGCGAAGGTGAGCACTAAAACAGCAGCCGCAGGAACTGCCAGAAGCTGGCGCAAGAGCAGAGTCCGCCATTTTTTTCTATTTAATGGCGCTACGGAGTGTTGCTAAGGCCACGAATTTCTAGCCCTAATAGAATCATACAGCACAAAAGGAAGCCATTCGGCCCATTGTGCCTGTGTCAGCTCTTTCCCCAAAGCCCTGCAAATGTTTCCTTTTTCAGTGGAGATCCATTTCTTTTTCGAAGCTACTATTGAATCTGCTTCCACCAGCTTTTCAGGCAGTATGTTCCAGATTATAATAGTTTGCTGAGATTTTAAAATTCTCCTCATCTCCCCCCCCCCCGCTTTCTTGTCAATTATTTTAAATCTGTGTCCTCTTGTTACCAACCTTCTATCTGTTTGTCCCTATCTCCTCTATCAGAACCCCTTTCCAGCAGGGTCACTAGAAAGTGATCAGGAGTGGCAGTCTTGGCTGATTTTTCCCTCTCCTCGACGATCAACATGCAAATAGATTGTTTGCTCCCAAGCATAAGGGGAGAAGGAAACCCCTAGAGGTTATGATACACTTCAAATATATACTGTAACTTAATGTTTTTGTGCAATAAGGAATTCTGTAATCCTCAATGGAAAGAATGCAGCTAAATCCTGCTTGTGATTCTGTACAATCTATTTACAGTGGCCAGTCTCTACCAGAAAGTTCAGATTAATGAAAATTCACATGGCCAGAAAGCATTGTGTGGGTTGAGATAGCAAAAAATCAAATGGATTTAAATGGTCAGGAGTTAGGAGCTATGTGATGTAGTGCCAGTGACAGTAACGTTGTGATTAGGGTATTACTGCTTGATGGAAGATATCAAAGATCAGTGCCTCAATCTGAAGCTGAGCTTGGCAAACCTTCCTTTGATGTATAAGTAAATGCCATAATGCCGAAGTAAATTTAGATCTTTCTACTCCTGACAGTATTAAAAGTTGGCACAAATTGAAAACTAAATGCGATTAAAAGCTAATTGTACTCATTTGAATTTCCACATATTCCAAATTATATTGTAGTGGAGTTATCTCTGCCTCCACTGGCGCCTCACGGTTCCCTGCTGTTCCTGAGTTTTGCAGCATGGAAGTCGATGATTCAGTGTGTAAGTGCACTGAGCTGTATTGTCCCAGGTTTGATCGGCCCCGGTCCATCTTGAGTTGCTGGATCTCAGCTGGGTTAGTGGTAAGTGCACTATGATTGGCTTCAGGTGACTGCTAGGGCAGCCTGAAAAAATGGCCAAACCCAATATCGGGGGGTTGGACATATTTCAGGCATCCTTAGGGCACAAAACATAAAACAGATGCAACAAAGTCCAATTTCTACCCCATTTTTTGTGTTATATTAAATAAGTGACTGTCACTTCTCTACAATCTGGTCGGTCTGTTAGCTGAACTTTGATTCTTGTGATCTGTTTGGTTCTCTAGTTGAAGCCATGTACAGGCTACTGCATGGATGTCTGATTGATACTGCAAAACCTGTGCATCACCTACTTCTTTTCCGTGACTATCTGTTCCACCAACTGTGCCCAACCTTTGAGAAATGCTTGACATCATTGCCTGGCCATGACCCATTCCATACCTTGGCTTTGTGCAGCTCCAGAATCTATTTCGCAACCTTGGGCCATTACAGGCCCCGAATTTTAGGTTTTGTGCCACTCCAGGCTTTATTTCCTTGCCTTGGACCACAACAGTCCCCACTTCTGGTCCTTTGGGCTTTTGTTATCGTTCAATTCAATTCACAGAAACTGCATGAGCACCACCTTGAGCTGCTCCAGGGATAATCCAGAATCTTGAGCCACTCCAAACATTTGTGATTTAAAAGGGAAGTTGATCAGTTAATGACATTATTTCATCTGTTAAGATAAGCTGAAAATTTTATCTCCTTTTGTGTATTTTGCTCAGTAGCGAAACTCACAAAATAAATCATTGCCATGATTTTGTATCTTCGTAATTTGTCTATTTTCATAAATTAATTTAAATATGATGCCTTCCAGTGAAATCACTGCCAATATCCAGTACACAAACTGAATTTCAGAGATTTGTCTGTCCATCTTTAGAAAGGAATATGCCACTTTTAAGTACTGGATTTAAGGATTAAGTACTGAGCTTCAGAATTTTGCATTCTGTAACAGTACTCTGCCAACAATTCTATAATTCCTCCACTCAGATGTGAATTCTCATGAAATTGGCTCTGCGGTTATGAAAATGTGTAGCTTGGCTAACAGTGCTGACCACGGATTAATCCTGGGCCCTACCTGGTCTGCTTAAATTAATACCAAATGGGGCAGTGCATTTACCATCAGAGCCACTAGGAGAGCTCCCGATATTTCCCATATTAATATTTTAGATGTTTACTTAACAGTGATCTTTTAATGAATTTTAATTTTTTACTGTTTTGTGATTACCTCACTATCATGTTTTTTGAAAAGAATTGTAGTTACATTCCTTCGAATGTAAAATGAATAGATTTGGAAAATTGACATTTCTAAAAGACAGCTTTGAATTAATTAACTTATAACAAAGCCAACAGATACAAGCTTAAACTTTGCGGAATTTGGTTGACAGAAAAGAGGTTGTTGTCTTTCAAGTCGCATTGAAAAATTCAGCGCTTGAGGGTTTTGGTTTATGCAGAGGGAATCAAGCATATTGAAAGTTATTCAGAAAGCTGTTGAGGCATTGGGAGAAGGATGCTGGCTGAGCTAATTGTACCTGTTAATGATTTATTATGCAGTCAGCAGCAGGTGGCTAATAGAACCCTTGGTAACATTGATGACTTTCTGTTACTCAAACTGATGCACAGTTGCCCCCATCACCATCTAAGGAACATCAGACCTTTTATTGAAGGCAACTAAAAACAAAAATGACAACGGATTTTAGTTTATCTACAACCCTTCAGACAGATGGGGGTAGAAATTGCCCCCTGCCCGAAATGGGGCACACACACCCCGTTTCAATGGTTTTTACCACAGATGTGGTTGAGGTCGCCTCTTAAGCGAAATTTCGCTCTTTGTTGTTTCTTTTTATTCAGATCTGGAAGTCGCTCTTAATGAGGGTGGCTCAAAAGGGGGTGCCAGGCTGCCCATTAGCAACCTAGCTGAACCCGGGGTCATTATGTCGGGCCGACATGGAGTCAGCGGCAAAAAAAACATGGCGAAAGCGGCAGTGCGCCCCCCTCTTTAAGGGAAGCTGCAATGCCATTGCAGAAGTCCACAGCCTCACTGGACCACCGGGAAAAAACAGGTTTTGGCACGGCCGGGCGGGCCGAAGGTTTTCAGAGGGGAATGTCACCGTCGGGGGGCAGCGAGGGGGGGTGGGGTGGCGGGTCAAGTGCGGGGATAGATCGGGGTTGCGCACGGTGATGATGCACTAAAGATGGAACGGCAGCAGCGGAGCGGTGGGTGGCGGTGGGGGGGGGGGGGTGGCAGGATCAGGGCACCGCCGGTAAGCCTCGGAAGGGCAATTGGGCTATCAGTGACCATTCCACCAAAAGTCGGCCTCCACTCTGCAGCATGGCCGCCGATTTGCGGTGGTAACAGGAGAGCAACAATTTCAGACCCTTGGTATTTTAGTATTGGGAATATTTGTTGTTTTAGCACAAGTGATACACAGAATTCCATTGAATTTACAAAACAGAAACAGGCCATTCAGACACTAGCCTCCTCCCACCTCCTTCATCTCACCCTATCAGCATATCCTTCTATTCCTTTCCTTCTCATGTACATTTAGCTTCTCCTTAAATGTATTTATGCTATTGATCTCACCTACTCCATGTGGTAGCAAATTCCACATTCTAACCCCTCCCTGGGTAAAGAAGTCTGTCCTGAATTTCTTATGGGACTTATTAATAATTCTTATATTTATGACCCCTAGTTTTGGAAACATATTCTGTACATAAAAATAAAGATAAAATGATAGAGTAAGGTGGTACAAAACAATAACAATGAAGAGAGCATCAGCCAGTATGCATAGTGAGGATTTCTTCCCTCCCAGCAATGAAGAGGGATATCTACCCTATTATAAAATGATACAACACAGAAGGTGGCCATTCGGCCCATCGTGCTTGTGCTGGCTCTTTGAAAGAGCTACCAATTAGTCCCACTCCCCTGCTCTTTCCCCATAGCCCTGAAAATGTTTCCTTTATAAGTAGAGATCTAATTCCCTGTTGATGCATGCTGGGGACTTTGCCTCACCCAAATGGCAATTAACCTGAAAAATGAAGGTCCTCTGGTTATTTGACCATGGGCGATTCCCAGCCAGGCCCAATCCTGTCGTTCCCGAATATTCACTTCACAGATCCACTTCAGGTTGGACTCATAGAAACATAGAAACATAGAAAATAGGTGCAGGAGTAGGCCATTCGGCCCTTCTAGCCTGCACCGCCATTCAATGAGTTCATGGCTGAACATTCAACTTCAGTACCCCATTCCTGCTTTCTCGCCATACCCCTTGATCCCCCTAGCAGTAAGGACCTCATCTAACTCCTTTTTGAATATATTTAGTGAATTGGCCTCAACAACTTTCTGTGGTAGAGAATTCCACAGGTTCACCACTCTCTGGGTGAAGAAGTTCCTCCGCATCTCGGTCCTAAATGGCTTACCCCTTATCCTTAGACTGTGACCCCTGGTTCTGGACTTCCCCAACATTGGGAACATTCTTCCTGCATCTAACCTGTCTAACCCCGTCAGAATTTTATATGTTTCTATGAGGTCCCCTCTCATTCTTCTGAACTCCAGTGAATACAAGCCCAGTTGATCCAGTCTTTCTTGATAGGTCAGTCCCGCCATCCCGGGAATCAGTCTGGTGAACCTTCGCTGCACTCCCTCAATAGCAAGAATGTCCTTCCTCAGGTTAGGAGACCAAAACTGTACACAATACTCCAGGTGTGGCCTCACCAATGCCCTGTACAACTGTAGCAACACCTCCCTGCCCCTGTACTCAAATCCCCTTGCTATGAAGGCCAACATGCCATTTGCTTTCTTAACCGCCTGCTGCACCTGCATGCCAACCTTCAATGACTGATGTACCATGACACCCAGGTCTCTTTGCACCTCCCCTTTTCCTAATCTGTCACCATTCAGATAATAGTCTGTCTCTCTGTTTTTACCACCAAAGTGGATAACCTCACATTTATCCACATTATACTTCATCTGCCATGCATTTGCCCACTCACCTAACCTATCCAAGTCGCTCTGCAGCCTCACAGCATCCTCCTCGCAGCTCACACTGCCACCCAACTTAGTGTCATCCGCAAATTTGGAGATACTACATTTAATCCCCTCATCTAAATCATTAATGTACAGTGTAAACAGCTGGGGCCCCAGCACAGAACCTTGCGGTACCCCACTAGTCATTGCCTGCCATTCTGAAAAGTACCCATTTACTCCTACTCTTTGCTTCCTGTCTGACAACCAGTTCTCAATCCATGTCAGTACACTACCCCCAATCCCATGTGCTCTAACTTTGCACATCAATCTCTTGTGTGGGACCTTGTCGAACGCCTTCTGAAAGTCCAAATATACCACATCAACTGGTTCTCCCTTATCCACTCTACTGGAAACATCCTCAAAAAATTCCAGAAGATTTGTCAAGCATGATTTCCCTTTCACAAATCCATGCTGACTTGGACCTATCATGTCACCTCTTTCCAAATGCACTGCTATGACATCCTTAATAATTGATTCCATCATTTTACCCACTACCGATGTCAGGCTGACCGGTCTATAATTCCCTGTTTTCTCTCTCCCTCCTTTTTTAAAAAGTG
This sequence comes from Pristiophorus japonicus, assembly GCF_044704955.1. Lineage (NCBI taxonomy): Eukaryota > Metazoa > Chordata > Chondrichthyes > Pristiophoridae > Pristiophorus > Pristiophorus japonicus. Next base: position 171,890,565 of record NC_091984.1, read on the forward strand.
GGGTTACATTGGCTACCCTCCACTCCATAGGAACTGATCCAGAGTCAATGGAATGTTGGAAAATGACTGTCAACGCATCCACTATTCCCAAGGCCACCTCCTTAAGTACTCTGGGATGCAGTCCATCAGGCCCTGGGGATTTATCGGCCTTCAATCCCATCAATTTCCCCAACACAATTTCCCGGCTAATAAGGATTTCCCTCAGTTCCTCCTCCTTACTAGACCCCCCGACCCCTTTTATAACCGGAAGGTTGTTCGTGTCCTCCTTCGTGAATACCGAACCAAAGTACTTGTTCAATTGGTCCGCCATTTCTTTGTTCCCCGTTATGACTTCCCCTGATTCTGACTGCAGGGGACCTACATTTGTCTTTACTAACCTTTTTCTCTTTACATATCTATAGAAACTTTTGCAATCCGTCTTAATGTTCCCTGCAAGCTTCTTCTCATACTCCATTTTCCCTGCCCTAATCAAACCCTTTGTCCTCCTCTGCTGAGTTCTAAATTTCTCCCAGTCCCCAGGTTCGCTGCTATTTCTGGCCAATTTGTATGCCACTTCCTTGGCTTTAATACTATCCCTGATTTCCCTTGATAGCCACGGTTGAGCCACCTTCCCTTTTTTATTTCTATGCCAGACAGGAATGTACAATTGTTGTAGTTCATCCATGCGGTCTCTAAATGTCTGCCATTGCCCATCCACAGTCAACCCCTTAAGTATCATTCGCCAATCCATCTCAGCCAATTCACGCCTCATACCTTCAAAGTTAGCCTTCTTTAAGTTCTGGACCATGGTCTCTGAATTAACTGTTTCATTCTCCATCCTAATGCAGAATTCCACCATATTATGGTCACTCTTCCCCAAGGGGCCTCGCACAACGAGATTGCTAATTAATCCTTTCTCATTACATAACACCCAGTCTAAGATGGCCTCCCCCCTAGTTGGTTCCTCGACATATTGGTCTAAAAAACCATCCCTTACGCACTCCAGAAAATCCTCCTCCACCGTATTGCTTCCAGTTTGGTTAGCCCAATCTATGTGCATATTAAAGTCACCCATTATAACTGCTGCACCTTTATTGCACGCACCCCTAATTTCCTGTTTGATGCCCTCCCCAACATCACTACTACTGTTTGGAGGTCTGTACACAACTCCCACTAACGTTTTTTGCCCTTTGGTGTTCTGCAGCTCTACCCATATAGATTCCACATCAACCAAGCTAATGTCCTTCCTAACTATTGCCTTAATCTCCTCCTTAACCAGCAATGCTACCCCACCTCCTTTTCCTTTTATTCTATCCTTCCTGAATGTTGAATACCCCTGGATGTTGAGTTCCCAGCCCTGCTCATCCTGGAGCCACGTCTCCGTAATCCCAATCACATCATATTTGTTAACATCTATTTGCACAGTTAATTCATCCACCTTATTGCGGATACTCCTTGCATTAAGACACAAAGCCTTTAGGCTTGTTTTTTTAACACCCTCTGTCCTTTTAGAATTTTGCTGTACAATGGCCCTTTTTGTTCTTTGCCTTGGGTTTCTCTGCCCTCCACTTTTCCTCATCTCCTTTCTGTCTTTTGTTTTTGCCTCCTTTTTGTTTCCCTCTATCTCCCTGCATTGGTTCCCATCCCCCTGCCATATTAGTTTAACTCCTCCCCAACAGCACTAGCAAACACTCCCCCGAGGACATTGGTTCCGATTCTGCCCAGGTGCAGACCGTCCGGATTGTACTGGTCCCACCTCCCCCAGAACCGGTTCCAATGCCCCAGGAATTTGAATCCCTCCCTGCTGCACCATTGCTCAAGCCACGTATTCATCTGCGCTATCCTGCGATTCCTACTCTGACTAGCACGTGGCACTGGTAGCAATCCCGAGATTACTACTTTTGAGGTCCTACTTTTTAATTTAGCTCCTAGCTCCTTAAATTCATTTCGTAGGAACTCATCCCTTTTTTTACCTATGTCATTGGTACCAACGTGCACCACGACAACTGGCTGTTCTCCCTCCCTTTTTAGAATGTCCTCCACCCGCTCCGAGACATCCTTGACCCTTGCACCAGGGAGGCAACATACCATCCTGGAGTCTCGGTTGCGGCCGCAGAAACGCCTATCTATTCCCCTTACAATTGAATCCCCTATCACTATCGCTCGCCCACTCTTTTTCCTGCCCTCCTGTGCAACAGAGCCAGCCACGGTGCCATGAACTTGGCTGCTGCTGCCCTCCCCTGATGAGTCATCCCCCTCAACAGTACTCAAAGCGGTGTATCTGTTTTGCAGGGGGATGACCACAGGGGACCCCTGCACTACCTTCCTTGCACTACTCTTCCTGCTGGTCTTCCATTCCCTCGCTGGCTGTGGACCCTTCTCCTGCAGTAAGACCAACTCGCTACACGTGATACTCACGTCATTCTCAGCATCGTGGATGCTCCAGAGTGAATCCACCTTCAGCTCCAACTCCGCAACGCGGACCGTCAGTAGCCGGAGGTGGACACACTTCCCGCACATGTGACAGTGATCAGGAGTATGCATTTGGTCGATTCATCCCTTCCCTAGCCCACGGCTACTAATAGCAATTAGAACACTCCACTGCTTCCCTGGCTGCACAATCAGAATGTGATGCTTAAATCCACCTTTGGCACTCTTCTGAACTCTCACCATTACACCAATATCCTTTGTGGAGGCAGGGTGCCCAAAACTGAACACAGTGTGAAAAAATGTAGCCTCACCTGTGATGTATCCAAGGTTAGAATAACTTATTTCAAATTTGATCTGTTAGTGATCTGAACCCCAAGGTTAAATTATATTCTTACATTCACTGTTACTGTGAATAATGTGTGCATGGTAGTGATTTTTTTCCATTAAAATGCTGTTGTGGTGCAATACTATTGTGTTTGAAGGTGACTGTGCTGCAAGATGTAGAATAAATTATACTATTGATTTCTGATCCAGGGTTCGAGGATCAATTAAATGTATGATGCAGAACCTGAGGTGTGTTTGTTTTAGTACAGCCAAGCCATTTTGTTTTTACAGTAACTTGCGGAAAGGTGTATTTCTTTGTGCATATAATACAATAGTTTATCTCATTTTGCAATAAACTGTAAACTACAAATTAACTCTGAATGACCCCTACAGTGTATGTCCTTTCGCTCATCGTAATAGTCAATCAGGAAAATATTCCGCTAGCCAGGGTATGCCCATGCACTTCACTGTAGAGTAATAGGACTCTGCTCCAGGCCACAGGTGAATATTAGTGATTGCTCACAGGGACGGGTGAAGACCATTTTGGATACAACTCAGGCTGCCCTAAAGTGCTTCCTTCTGAGTGCTTCAAGTGCACCCGTGCTAGAGACTTGAGAGAGGGACATGAGTTATAATATTGGAGCATTGACACAAGAGAGGGAACAGAACTCCAAAACCAAAAGAAAATAACTTGTTAAAAAGGGAATGTACAATATTCAAAAGAATTATTTAAATTATTATAGTTCTTAAACCTCTTGATTATTTGAAATTTTTGTACGGATGGGATTTTATATTGAATTTTCATGATATATAAAATATAATTTGTACGATAATGCAGTTTTAAAATTTCCTTGGTGATATTTTTTAAACAGAAATGGCAACAAATGAATTTGATTGCTTTAGCAACACGTACACTCGACTTAGATCATTGAAGATAACGATGATAAAGATTAATTAAATAGCTTATGGTTTTAATCATTTTATGCTGTGTTGAAGTATTTTTCTCTATATTCAAATCCCTCCACCTATCTCTGTAACCTCTAGCCTTCCAAGATCTCTGCTCTCCACCAATTCTGGCCTCTTGCGCATCCCCGACTTCCATCGACCCACCATTGGCGGCCGTGCCTTCAGCTGCCTCGGCTCTGATGTCAGTGGTTTCCCTTAGGTGTTTTCGACGCACCCCCACGTTGGGAGTGATTACTGTACTGAACAGATGAATGAGTCATGAACAAATACCTCGGTCTCAACCGTCAATGCTTTATTAAAGCTACCTCAACACAGCAAAACTACAAGTAAATACAGTGATGATACAGTACAGTCCAATACCCTGGCATGTCTAAACTGCCCCTATCGCGAAGTACCCAAAGTCTAAACCTTCTGCTTGGATCCACAGTGTACCACCGAATCTGTACCGACCGGCTGGGCGTACCCCTATGGTCCTTGCAGCAAAACCTCCCCACTAAAACCCTTCTAAGGCTTGTTTGGGAGAACACATGACACCTTCTCACACAGTGGCTGTGATCTTAAAGATGTGTGGGCAGGGATTATGCTCACCGATTCGTTGACTTACTCGCTGCTTCTCCTGGTGAAAAAATGTCTCTTCTGGTTCCGTACTATCTGTAGTATCCAAGTTCAGTCGCAAGATTAACTTCACAGTTGAATAGCGAGGATCTGATTGCTCGTTGATGGTTTCTTCTCTCCGTCCCAGACAGAATGCTCGGTCCTTGTAGAGGTGAAGCAAGCGATAGCAAAAGAGAGAGTGCGATGGCCACATGGCCACCTTTTATATCCAAAGTCTGTTTGCTTCTTCTGGCCAAATAACATTTTTCCTTGTTTCGAGGCTTCTGTCTGAGTGGCCCATGTGTATTCCAGTGATGGCTGGTGATAGGTTTTCGCTTCCAACCGGTCTGGGGCTTAATGGCTTTCTTTTTTTCTGGTTTCCTGCCTCTCGGGGTATCTCATTCAGGTAATGGCTTGATCACTGACCAGTTTACATCTGATCTATCTCTGACGAGATCACAATGGACCCCCCATCTTTGCCCATTACCTGTGATGAGTTGCCTTCTCCTGGCCATTGTAACTTGTCCCAGACCACCCCCGCCCATCAGATGTGGATTTTGAGTACAACATGGAAAAATACCTGGGCCCCTCCCACAACAGGCAGCCAGATCTTTCTGCAGTGAGAAATATTAAAACGCAATGTCCAGATAATGCCCAACAAAGCCAACAGATACACAGCCTAAACTTTGCAGAATTTGGTTGACAGAAAAGAGGTTGTTGTCTTTCAAGTCATGTTGAAAAATTTAGTGCTTGAGGATTTCGGTTTATGCAGTGGGAATCAAGCGTATTGAAAGTTATTCAGAAAGCTGTTGAGGCATTGGGAGAAGGATGCTGGCTGAGCTAATTGTACCTGTTAATGATTTATTATGCAGTCAGCAGCAGGTGGCTAATGGAACCCTTGGTAACATTGATGACTTTCTGTTACTCAAACTGATGCACAGTTGCCCCCAGAACCATCTAAGGAACATCAGACCTTTTATTGAAGGCAACTAAAAACAAAAATGACAACGGATTTTAGTTTATCTACAACCCTTCAGACAGATGGGGGTAGAAATTTCCCCCCGCCCGAAATGGGGCACACGCACTCCGTTTCAATGGTTTTTACCACAGATGTGGTTGAGGCCGCCTCTTCAGCGAAATTCCGCTCTTTGTTGTTTCTTTTTATTTGGAAGTCGCTCTTAATGGCAGCGGTGACTACACGAGAGTGGGGCACACGCGCCGGTGCCAACACCTGAGGGGCGGAAGTTGGGGGCGGTGCCGAGTGCCCACCGGGATGATGTCATCACGGTGCCATGTCACCACGGCTCTCCCCTTCACTTAAAACTTTGGCCCACTGGGCCACCAGGGAGGGTTTCACCCGGGCCAATGGCCTGACACCCAAGAGGGAGTGCCAGACTGCCCGTTAGCGTCCTGGCTGAACCTAGGGACATAATATCAGGCCGACATTGGTGTCGGCCAACAAAAAAAACATGGCAGAAGCGGCAGTGCACCCTCCCCTTTAAGGGAAGCTGCACCGCCATTGCAGAAGGCCACAGCTTCACCGGACCACTGCGAAAAAACAGGTTTTGGCAACGCCGGGCCGGCTGAAGATTTTCAGAGGGGAATGTCGCCGTCAGGGGATTGTGGGGCGGGGGGCGGGGGGTAGATCAGCGGTGCGCATGGTGATAGAAACATAGAAATTTACAGCGCAGAAGGAGGCCATTTCGGCCCATCATGTCCACGCCGGCTGACAAAGAGCCACATGGCCCTTGGTCAGCAGCCCTAAAGGTTACATATAAATCTATGAACAATGATGGAAACGCAAAGAGCACCCAGCTCAACCAGTCTGCCTCACACAAATGCAACACCCCTTATATTGAAACATTCTACACTCCCCGCCCCGGCAACTGGAGTCATGTGATCTCCTGGGAGAGGCAAAAACCAGTTAAAAATCCAGGCCAATTTAGGGAAAAAAATCTGGAAAACTTCCTCTCCAACCCATTCAGGTGATCGAAACGAGTCCAGGAGATCATCTTGGCCATATTCTATTCCCTGCAGTACTTACCATTATATCTGCGCTGTGCAACAAAAGGTCATCCAGTCTAATCCCAATTACCAGCTCTAGGTCCGTAACCCTGCAGGTTACTGCACTTAATGTGCCCATCCAACCATCTCTTAAAAGTGATGAGGGTTTCTGCATCAAGCACTCTTCCAGGCAGCGAATTCCAGATCCCCACAACCCGCTACGTAAAGAAGCCCCCCTTCAAATCCCCTCTAAACCTTCCACCAACCATCTTAAAACTATGCCCCCTCGTAATAGACCCTCCACCAATGGAAATAGACCCTTACTATCCACTATGTCCAGGCCCCTCAATATTTTGTATACTTCAATGAGGTCTCCTCTCAACCTCCTCTGTTCCAATGAGAACAAACCAGCCTATCCAATCTGTCCTCATAACTAAGATTCTCCATTCCAGGCAACATCCTAATAAATCTCTGCACCCTCTCTAGTGCAATCACATCCTTCCTATAATATGGCGACCAGAACTGCACGCAATACTCCAGCTGTGGCCTAACCAAAGTATTATACGATTTTAGCATAACCTCCCTGCTCTTATATTCTATGTCTCGGCCAATAAAGGCAATCATTCCGTATGCCTTCTTAACCACCTTATCCACCTGGCCTGCTACTTTCAAGGATTTGTGGACAAGCACTCCAAGGTCCCTTTGCTCATCTACACCAGTAAGTGGCTTACCGATTAATGTGTATACCCTTTCCTTATTAGCCCTCCCAAAGTGCATCACCTCTCACTTCTCTGAATTAAATCCCATTTGCCGCTGCTCTGCCCAGCTGACCTGTAGATTGATATCCTCCTGCAGCCCATGACTTTCCTCTTCATTATCAACCAATTTTAGTGTTGTCTGCAAACTTCTTAATCACACTCGCTATATTCAAATCTAAATCGTTGATATATACCACAAAAAGCAAGGGACCCAGTACTGAGCCCTGCGGAACCCCACTGGGAACATCTTTCCAGTCACAAAAACATCCATCAATCATTAACCTTTGCTTCCTATCCCCAAGCCAATTTTGGATCCAACTTGCCACTTTGCCCTGTATCCCATGGGCTTTAACCTTTTTGACCAGTCTACCATGTGGGACCTTATCAAAAGCCTTGCAAAAGTCCATATATACTACATCGTATGTACTACCCTCATCGACCTTCTTGGTTACCTCCTCAAAACATAGAAACATAGAAAATAGGTGCAGGAGCAGGCCATTCGGCCCTTCGGCCCTGCATCGCCATTCAATATGATCATGGCTGATCATGCAACCTCAGTACCGCATCACTGCCTTCTCTCTATACCCCCTGATCCCTTTAGTCATAAGAGACACATCTAACTCCCTTTTGAATATGTCCAACCAACTGGACTCAACAACTTTCTGTGGCAGAGAATTCCACAGATTTACAACTATCTGGGTGAAAAAGTCTCTCCTCATCTCGGTCCAATATGGCTTATCCCTTATCTTTAGACTGTGACCCCTGGTTCTGGACTTCCCCAACATCGGGAATGTTCTACCTGCATCTAACCTGTCCAGTCCCGTCAGAATTGTATACGTTTCTATGAGATCCCCTCTCATTCTTCTAAATACCAGTGAGTATAAGCCTAGCCGATCCTGTCTTTCCTCATCTGTCAGCCTTGCTATCCCGGGAATCAGTCTGGTGAACTTTTGCTGCACTCCCTCAAGAGCAAGCACATCCTTCCTCAGATTAGGAGACCTAAACTGCACACAATACTCAAGGTGTGATCTCACCAAGGCCTGTACAACTACAGTAAGACCTCCCTGCTCCTATACTCAAATCCCCTCGCTATGAAGGCCAGTATGCCATTTGCTTTCTTTACTGCCTGCTGTACCTGCATGCCTACCTTCAATGACTGATGTACCATGACACCCAGGTCACTTTACACCTCCCCTTTTACTAATCTGTCACCATTCAGATAATAATCTGCCTTCCTGTTTTTGCCACCAAAGTGGATAATCTCACATTTATCCACATTATACTGCATCTGCCATGCATTTGCCCATTCACCTAACCTGTCTCCCGGACAAATGCCTTCTGCCTTGCAGAGGCATGACTACTCGGCTGCCCCACATCAGGCAGTCTTCTTGTAGTGATAGCTCATGCATGCGCCAGTGAAAGGGTTTTAATTCCTCGGGCAGGCATCGCAAGCCTCTGCCCAGTCACCGGTTAGGACACATCTTTTTACTAAGGATAACGTGGGGTCGCTGGCCGTCCAGGCTCTGATTTGGCGAGCCATCATGGGCGAACCTGTGGACTCAAAGGCATTGATTGCCAGGACTATCTCACAGTCCTGTTCATCAGACCCTTCCGTGGTCGCCAGGGGTAGCCTGCTGAGCGCGTCGGCACAGTTGTCTGTGCCTGGTCTGTGCCTTATTGTGGAGTCGTAGGACGCCAGCATGAGTGCCCACCGTTGAATTTGTGCCGAGGCGTTGGCGTTTATTGCCTTGCTCTTGGATAGGAGGGACGTGAGGGGCTTGTGGTCGGTTTCTAACGCGAACTTGGCCCCGAAAACGTATTGGTGCATCTTTTTGACACCGTACACGCACGCGAGCGCCTCCTTCTCTACCATTCCGTACCCGCGCTCTGCCCGCGAAAGTTACCCGGAGGCATAAGCTATGGGTTGTAATTTGCCCGCACTATTGACATGTTGCAAAACGCACCCGACCCCATACGCTGACGCATCGCATGTGAGAACTAGCTTTTTACCTGGGTCAAAGAAAGTCAAAACACTGTTGGAACACAGAAGGTTGCGTGCCTTATTTAAGGCGCGTTCCTGGGTGTCCCCCCAAAACCAATCGCACCCCTTCCTGAGAAGCATGTGGAGAGGCTCCAGCAGCGTGCTTAAGTTCTGCATAAAGTTCCCAAAGTAATTGAGTAGCCTGAGAAAGGCACGCAGTTCTGAGACATTCCGGGGCCTTGGTGCCAGGCGAATTGCTTCTGTTTTGGACTCTGTTGAGCGGATTCCATCAGCGGCAATCCTTCTGCCCAAAAATTCAACTTCGGGTGTGAGAAACAGGCACTTGGATTTCTTGACTCGTAGGCCTACCTGATCCAACCGCTTTAGTACTTCCTCCAAATTACGGAGATGGGAGTCGGTGTCCCTGCTCGTGATAAGTATGTCGTCTTGAAATACAACCGTCCCCGGGGTGGACTTGAACAGACTCTCCATGTTGCGCTGGAATATGGCAGCTGCCGACCTGATGCTGAATGGGCATCGATTGTACATGAAAATGCCTCGATGTGTGTTGATGGTGGTGAGTAGTTTGGATTCCTCGGTCAATTCTTGCGTCATATACGCAGATGTGAGGTCTAATTTTGAGAAAAGTTTACCTCCAGCCAATGTGGCAAATAAGCCCTCCGCTCTGGGCAGCAGGTACTGGTCCTGTAGGGAGACTCTGTTTATGATAGATTTGTAGTCCCCACAGATTCGTACGGATCCATCAGGCTTCATGACTGGGACAATGGAACTTGCCCAGTCGCTAAATTCCACAGGTGATATAATGACTTCCCACAGAAGCCTGTCTAGTTCATGTTCAATCTTTTCCCTCATCACATAGGGTACAGCTCTGGCCTTGTGATGGACCGGTCTAGCATCCTGTGTGATGTAGATTTTGACTTTGGCCCCTTTGAAAGTGTCCACACCTGGCTGAAAGAGATGTTCAAAGTGCTTTATAACTGTTGAGCAGGAGGTCCATTCCTCTAATGACATGGCATGGACATCATCCCATTTCCAGTTTAGTTTTTCCAGCCAGCTTCTCCCCAGCAGTGCAGGGGGGTCTCCGGGGACAATCCACAGGGGAAGTCAGTTCACTGTCCCTTTGTGTGTGACAGAGAGCATGGCGCTGCTGAGGACTGGTATGATTTCTTTGGTAGAGGTCCTTAGTGTGGTGTCGACCCTTGTGAGTTTTGGTCTGTCTCTTTTATGCGGCCACAGTTGTTCAAATTGTTGAGCGCCCATGAGAGATTGACTCGCTCCCGTATCCAGCTCCATGTTGACAGATATCCCGTTGAGTAGGACCCTCATCATTATAGGAGGCGTCCTGTTGTAGGAGCAGCGGCCATTGATCGTGTTGACCCACTGTACATCGGTGTCCCGGGTACTGTCCCCACCATCTTCTGGTCCGCTTTCCGACCCATCCGATTGGTATACCAGCCGAGCTGCCGTTTGTTTGCACATGTGGGCCAAATGCCCTGTATATTCATAATTTCTGCAAACAGCCTGCTAAAATTAACATCCCCTTGATGAGTGCCCACCCCCACACCTCCAGCACAGACCTGTTCTATTGTTTAAAGTGTTCCCAAAGAATGAGCTGCGTCTGGCTGATCTCTCTTGAGTTTCTCTCAGTTTATAGTTGATTGCTCGCATTGTAGGTTGATGAGGTGTGAACGGCCATTCCTGTGGCCCTTGATGGCTTCTGCCTGCTGTCGAGAGCCTGTTCTCCTGGTTTTGTCTGTGTGTGGGGATAGCAGCTTGTTTAGTGCTGTGAACTTCTTGTTCCAATATTTCGTAAGTTGTTGTACCTGCATTGTTAGTCAACCTCGTTTCTTCTTCCCCTTCCAATAATGTCTGTGCAACCAGTGCTGCTGCCTCTAAGGTCAGGTTCTTGGTCAGGTTCTTGGTCTCTATGAGCTTTCAGAATATGCCTGCGTGGCCTATTCCTTCAATAAAAAAGTCTCTCAGCATTTCTCTCCTCAGTTCATCGGAGAACTCACATAAACTAGCCAACCTCCGAAGTTCCGCCACGAAGTCGGGTATACTCTGGTCCACACAGCATCTGTAGTTGTAGAATCTGTGTCTGGCCATGTGTAGGCTGCTCGCTGGCTTCAGGTGATCTCTTACCAGTGTTCTCAATTCTTCAAACGACTTGCTTGCTGGTTTCTCGGGTGCCAACAGATCCTTCATGAAAGCATATGATTTTGAGCCACAGCTGGTCAAGAGATGGGCTCTTCTCTTGTCTGCCTTATCGTCGCCTAACCAGTCTTTGGTTACAAAGCTTTGCTGGAGCCTTTCTATAAAGTCCTCCCAATTGTCTCCCGCATTGTACTTTTCATCTGATCCGTTGTTCGCCATTCTGTGGATTCTGTAATCCCGTAACTCGTCGCCACTGTAAAGTCCTGTCCCCTCAGTACAGATTCACATGAGGCATGTTGTGAAGTCAAGGTCACTCTGGACCTGCACCTTTACTTCACAGCTCTGGAATGCTGCACTTGCCTGAGACCTGTCCTTATATATCTGTCTCTTGCAAGTGCACCCCTGGTGGTAAGGTATGCTGGTGGTTACAGGTCATATCTTATTACAGTCATGTATAGCATGTTAGGATACAGTTATATATAATAATGTAAGATACACGACAAGAACATCTTAGGGTTTTCCTTAATTTTACTGGCCAAGAATTTCCTGTGCTCTCTCTTAGCATTCCTAATATCCTTTTTAATTTTGCCTCTTAACTTTCTATATTCCTCTAAAGATTCTAAAGTATTTAGCCGTTGGTATATGACATAGGCGTCCCTTTTTTTCTAAATCCTCCCCTGTCAGTCCCTAGACATCCAGGGGGCTTTAGAATTATTTTTCCCAGCCTTTTTCTTTAAGGGCACATGTTCAGCCTGAGCCATCTTGATCTCCTCCTTGAATGCCTCCCACTGTTCTGACACTGATTTACCCATAAGTAGCTGTTTCCAGTGCACTATGGCCAACTCACTCCTTAACTTAGCAAAATTAGCTTTTCCCCAATTCGGAAATTTTAAGTGATGATGCACTTAAGACGGATCGGCAGTAGCGGAGCGGTGATGGGGAGGCGGGGGCGGTGGGCGGGGGGGATCGGGGCACCGCCGGTAAGCCTCGGAAGGGCAATTGGGCTATCAGCGGCCATTCCACCAAAAGTCGGCCTCCACCCTGTAGCATGGCCACCAATTTGCGGTGGTAACAGGCCTTAAGGAGAGCAACAATTTTGGCCCCTTGGTATTTTAGTATTGGGAATATTTGTTGTTTTAGCACAAGTGATGCACAGAATTCCATTGAATTTACAAAACAGAAACAGGCCATTCAAACACTAGCCTCCTCCCACCCTCCTTCACCTTACTATCAGCATATCCTTCTATTCATTTCCTTCTCATGTACATTTAGCTTCCCCTTAAATATATTTATGCTATTGATCTCACCTACTCCATGTGGTAGCAAATTCCACATTCTAACCACTCCCTGGGTAAAGAAATCGCTCCTGAATTTCTTATTGGACTTATTAATAATTTTTATATTTATGACCCATAGTTTTGGAAACATCTTCTCTACATAAAAAGAAAGATGAAATGGTAGAGTAATTGGTACAAAACAATAAGAATGAAGAGAGCATCAGCCAGTAGTGCGTAGTGAGGATTTCTTCCCTCCCAGCAATGAAGAGGAACTTCTACCCTATTATAGAACGATACAACACAGAAGGTGGCCATTCGGCCCATCGTGCTTATGCTGGCTCTTTGAAAGAGCTACCAATTAGTCCCACTCCCCTGCTCTTTCCCCATGGCCCTGCAAATTTTTCCTTTATAAGTAGACATCCATGGGCTAGATTTTCCATTATTTTTGCATGCAGAATGTCCATTTTACCACTGAAATGAGGTATAACGCCCAGATATCACCAATTTAGCCATAAAATGGAAACTGACTCCCTTTTTCGGACACTTATCGGCGAGTGTTACTTTCACCACCTCGCACACATCTCGCCCACAATATCTCTCGCCCAAAACACCGCTCTGAAAAAGGGGAACTGTTCTGAACTAATCACAGCGATCTGGGTGCCATTTTTCAAATCGCAGGTCGCTTCATTGAAAAGGCTGCTTCAACTTCGGGGCAGTTTGGATTGACTCTGGAGTTCTACTTAGGTGAAGTGACCATCTCAACACACATCTTTTCAGACTCTGGACGATTGCGTTTTTCTGTAGGTGTCTTTTAGTGTGGAAATTATTGCTTCTGATCAATCACTGTTACACTTTCATTTGAATGGGGCCAGCTATTTCTCAGCCTGCATCGATTAATACCCAGATGCTGCAGTGTGCAAATGGAACAATGTCTAATGCACATCATTATGTGCCCAATTGAAGACGTGCCAGAATGAGGAGGCGGTCCAGGCCAGACGCACCCCGCACTTACAGGGAGAAGAGGTCTTACCTCGACCTGTCTGAGCGCACCTGCCTTCAGAGACTGCGCTTCCACAAGGTGGTGATCACTGAAATATGTGAGCTCATCAGGCCAGATATGCAGCCTGCCATCAGGACATCAGTGTCAGTCGAGGTCAAGGTCACCATGGCACTGTCTTTCTACGTGTCCAGTTCCTTTCAGGCCTCTGTGGTCGAGATTTCCCCTCTGTCTCACCATGCCACATATCACTGCATTAGACAGGTCATGGAGGCCCTGTACGCATGTAGGATGTACTTTATCAGCTTCCCCATGACTGTGGAGGCTCATACGACAGGGCTGGAGCATTCTACCGCATTGCTAAGTTCCCCAGGGTGCAGGGAGCAATACAGTACACTCACATTGCCATGCCGGCACCTTCTCAGGTCCCAGAGCTTTTTCATAACAGAAAAGGATTTCACTCCCTGACGGTCCAACTAGTTGTCGACCACAACCAGATAATAATGGCAGTGAATGCCAAATCTCTGGTCAACTTCGATGAGGCTCACATCCTGCGTGAGAGCGCTGTCTCTGACATGTTTAACGGTCAGCCACAAGAGCAATGCTGGATGCTTGGTGATAACCGATATGGCCTAGCCACCTGGTTGATGAACCCCTGCGTGACACCCACACCGATGCCGAGAAGCGATACAACCAGAGCCACAGAGACACACGCAATGTGGTCCAGAAAACAATAACTGTGCTCAAGCAGCGCTTGAGATGCTTGGAGCACTCAGTGGGGGAGCTACAATACAACCCTGAGCAAGTAGCTAAATTCGTGGTCGTGTGCTCCATGTTGCACAACCTGGCTATCAGGAGGGGACAAGAATTGGCAGAAGGGATTGATGGTCCATCTCAGGGGAGAGAGGAAGAGGAGGACGAGGGGCTGGACTCTGAGCAAGGGCCAGACAATCAGGCTGACTATGCAATCATGCCCACGTCCCCCTCCAGACCGCAGGAAAGAGCACGTGAGCGATTTTCCTGAAAGAACGTTGCTGTGATTGACAACGCTGACACACTGCTGTGTGTGTGCAGCTCAGACATCAATGTTCGGCATCATCTTGGTGCCAGTTAAAATTTAAGTTGATACAAGTTAAAAACATAGAAACATAGAAAATAGGTGCAGGAGTAGGCAATTCGGCCCTTCGAGCCTGCACCACCATTCAATAAGATCATGGCTGATCATGCAACTTCAGTACCCCTTTCCTGCTTTCCCTCCAGACCCCTTGATCCCCTTAGCCGTATGGGCCATATCTAACTCCTTCTTGAATATGTCCAATGAACTGGCATCAACAACTCTCTGCGGCAGGGAATTCCATAAGTTAACAACTCCCTGAGTGAAGAAGTTTCTCCTCATCTCAGTCCTAAATGGCCTACCCCTTATCCTAAGACCATGTCCCCTGGTTCTGGACTTCCCCAACATCGGGAACATTCTTCCCACATCTAACCTGTCCAGTCCCGTCAGAATCTTATACGTTTCTATGAGATCCCCTCTCATCCTTCTATACCCCAGTGAATAAAGGCCCATTTGATCCAGTCTCTCCTCATATGAAAGTCCAGCCATTCCTGGAATCAGTCTGGTGAACCTTCGCTGCACTCCCTCAATAGCAAGAACGTCCTTCCTCAGATTAGGAGACCAAAACTGTACACAATATTCCAGGTGAGGCCTCACTAAGGCCATGTACAACTGCAGTAAGACCTCCCTGCTCCTATACTCAAATCCCCTAGCTATGAAGGCCAACATGCCATTTGCCTTCTTCACCGCCTGCTGTTTAATAAAGGGGGCAGACAAAAGGCAGGTAACTATAGGCCGGTTAGTTTAACATCTGTAGTGAGGAAAATGCCTGAAGCTATCATTAAGGAAGAAATAGCGGGACATCTAGATAGGAATAGTGTAATCAAGCAGACGCAACATGGATTCATGAAGGGGAAATCATGTTGAACTAATTTACTGGAATACTTTGAGGATATAACAAGCATGGCGGATAGAGGTGTACCAATGGTTGTGGTGTATTTAGATTTCCAAAAGGCATTCGATAAGGTGCCACACAAAATGTTACTGCAGAAGATAAAGGTACGCGGAGTCAGAGGAAATGTATTAGCATGAATCGCGAATTGGCTGGCTAACAGAAAGCAGAGAGTCGGGATAAATGGGTCCTTTTCGGGATCGAAATCGGTGGTTAGTGGTGTGCCACAGGGATCAGTGCTGGGACCACAACTGTTTACAATATACATAGATGACCTGGAAGAGGGGACAGAGTGTAGTGCAACAAAATTTGCAGATGACACAAAGATTAGTGGGAAAGCGGGTTGTGTAGAGGACACAGAGAGGCTGCAAAGAGATTTAGATAGGTTAAGCGAACGGGCTAAGGTTTGGCAGATGGAATACAATGTTGGAAAATGTGAGGTCATCCACCTTGGAAAAAAAACAGTAAAAGGGAATATTATTTGAATGGGGAGAAATTACAACATGCTGCGGTGCAGAGGGACCTGGGGGTCCTTGTGCATGAATCCCAAAAAGTTAGTTTGCAGGTGCAGCAGGTAATCAGGAAGGCAAATGGAATGTTGGCCTTCATTGCGAGAGGGATGGAGTACAAAAGCAGGGAGGTCCTGTTGCAACTGTACAGGGTATTGGTGAGGCCGCACCTAGAGTACTGCGTGCAGTTTTGGTCACCTTACTTAAGGAAGGATATACTAGCTTTGGAGGGGGTACAGAGACGATTCACTAGGCTGATTCCGGAGATGAGGGGGTTACCTTATGATGATAGATTGAGTAGACTGGGTCTTTACTCGTTGGAGTTCAGAAGGATGAGGGATGATCTTATAGAAAGGGAGAGACAAGATAGAAGCAGAGAGGTTGTTTCCGCTGGTCGGGGAGACTAGAACTAGGGGGCAATATGGGGGAGCCAATTTAAAACTGAGTTGAGAAGGAATTTCTTCTCCCAGAGGGTTGTGAATCTGGAATTCTCTGCCCAAGGAAGAAGTTGAGGCTAGCTCATTGAATGTATTCAAATCACAGAGAGATAGATTTTTAACCAATAAGGGAATTAAGGGTTATGGGGAGTGGGCGGGTAAGTGGAGCTGAGTCCACGGCCAGATCAGCCATGATCTTGTTGAATGGCGGAGCAGGCTCGAGGGTCTAGATGGCCTACTCCTGTTCCAAATTCTTATGTTCCTATGTTCTTATGTACCTGCATGCCCACTTTCAGTGACTGATGAACCATGACATCCAGGTCTCGTTGCACCTCCCCTTTTCCTAATCTGCCGCCATCCAGATAATATTCTGCCTTCATGGTTTTGCCCCCAAAATGGATAACCTCACATTTATCCACATTATACTGTATCTGTCATGCATTTGCCCACTCACTAACCTGTCCAAATCACCCTACAGCCTCTTAGCGTCCTCTTCACAGCTCACACCGCCACACAGTTTAGTGTCATCCGCAAACTTGGAGATATTACGCTCAATTCCTTCATCTAAATCGTTAATGTACATTGTAAAGAGATGGGGTCCCAGCACTGAGCCCTGCGGCACTCCACTAGTCACTGCCTGCCATTCTGAAAAGGACCCGTTTATCCCGACTCTCTGCTTCCTGTCTGCCAACCAGTTCTCAATCCACATCAGTACATTACCCCCAATACCATGCGCTTTGATTTTGCACACCAATCTCTTGTGCGGGACCTTGTCAAAAGCCTTTTGTAAGTCCAAATACACCACATCCACTGGTTCTCCCTTGTCCACTCTGCTAGTTACATCCTCAAAAAATTCCAGAAGATTCGTCAAGCATGATTTCCCTTTCATAAATCCATGCTGACTTGGTCCGATCCTGTCACTGCTTTCCAAATGCACTGCTATTTCATCCTTAATGATTGATTCCAACATTTTCCCCACTACTGATGTCAGGCTAACCAGTCTATAACACCTGTTTTCTCTCTCCTTCCTTTTTTAAAAAGTGGTGTTACATTAGCTACCCTCCACTCCATAGGAACTGATCCCGAGTCGATAGAATGTTGGAAAATGATCACCAATGCATCCACTATTTCTAGGGCCACTTCCTTAAGTACTCTGGGATGCAGACTATTAGGCCCCGGGGATTTATCGGCCTTCAATCCGATCAATTTCTCTAACACAATTTCCCGCCTAATAAGGATATCCTTCAGTTCGTCCTTCTCACTGGATTTACTGTCCCCGAGTACAATCGGAAGATTATTTGTGTCTTCCTTTGTGAAGACAGAACCAAAGTATTTGTTCAATTGGTCTGCCATTTCTTTGTTCCCCATTATAAATTCACCTGAATCCGACTGCAAGGGACCTACGTTTGTCTTCACTAATCTTTTTCTCTTCACATATTTATAGAAGCTTTTGCAGTCAGTTTTTATGTTCCCTGCAAGCTTTCTCTCGTACTCTATTTTACCTCTCTTAATTAAACCCTTAGTCTACCACTGTCGTATTCTAAATTTCTCCCAGTCCTCAGGTTTGTTGCTTTTTCTGGCCAAATTATATGCCTCTTCCGTGGCTTTAACACTATCCTTAATTTCCTTGTTAACCATGATTGAGCCACCTTCCCTGTTTTATTTTTACTCCAGACAGGGATGTACAATTGCTGAAGTTCATCCATGTGATCTTTAAATGTTTGCCATTTCTTATCCACCGTCAACCCTCTAAGTATCCTTTGCCAGTCTATTCTGGTCAATTCACGCCTCATGCCATCAAAGTTAC
Source organism: Pristiophorus japonicus (assembly GCF_044704955.1). Taxonomy (NCBI): domain Eukaryota; kingdom Metazoa; phylum Chordata; class Chondrichthyes; family Pristiophoridae; genus Pristiophorus; species Pristiophorus japonicus. The sequence continues at coordinate 171,908,809 of NC_091984.1, forward strand.
CTTTCCTTAAGTTCAGGACCCTAGTTTCCGAATTAACTGTGCCACTCTCCATCTTAATAAAGAATTCTACCATATTATGGTCACTCTTCCCCAAGGGCACAACAAGATTGCTAATTAGTCCCTTCTCATTACACATCACCCAGTCTAGGATGGCCAGCTCTCTAGTTGGTTCCTCGACATATTGGTCTAGAAAACCATCCCTAATGCACTCCAGGAAATCCTCCTCCACCGCATTGCTACCAGTTTGGTTAGCCCAATCAATATGTAGATTAAAGTCGCCCATGATAACTGCTGTACCTTTATTGCACACATCCCTTATTCCTTGTTCGATGCTGCCCCAAACTCACTACTACTGTTTGGTGGTCTGTACACAACTCCCACTAGCGTTTTCTGCCCTTTGGAATTCCACAGCTGCACCCATACCGATTCCACATCATCCAGACTAATGTCCCTCCTTACTATTGCATTAATTTCCTCTTTAAGCAGCAACGCCACCCGGCCTCCTTTTCCTTTCTGTCTATCCTTTCTAAATGCTGAATACCCTTGGATGTTGAATTCCAGCCTTGGTCACCCTGGAGCCATTTCACCGTGATGCCAATCATACCCGTGAACTGTTATCTGCGCAGTTAATTCGTCCACCTTATTCCAAATACTCCTCGCTTTGAGGCACAGAGCCTTCAGGCTTGTCTTTTTAATACACTTTGCCCCTTTATAATTCTGCTGCAATGTGGCCCTTTTTGTTTTTTTGCCTTGGGTTTCTCTGCCCTCCACTTTTACTATTCTCCTTTCTATGTTTTGCTTCTGACTCCATTTTATTTCCCTCTGTCTCCCTGCATAGGTTCCCATCCCCCTGCCATATTAGTTTAACTCCTCCCCAACAGCACTAGCCAACACTCCTACTAGGACATTGGTTCCGGTCCTGCCCAGGTGCAGACCATCCGGTTTGTACTGGTCCCACCTCCCCCAGAACCGCTTCCAATGCCCCAGGAATTTGAATCCCTCCCTTCTGCACCACTGCTCAAGCCACGTATTCATCTGAGCAATCCTGCGATTTGTACTCTGACTAGCACGTGGCACTGGTAGCAATCCTGAGATTACTACTTTTGAGGTCCTACTTTTTAATTTAACTCCTAGCTCCCCAAATTCGTCTCGTAGGGCCTCATCCCGTTTTTTTACCTATATCGTTGGTACCTATATGCACCACGACAACTGGCTGTTCACCCTCCCTTTTCAGAATGTCCTGCACCCACTCTGAGACATCCTTGACCCTTGCACCAGGGAGGCAATGTACCATCCTGGAGTCTTGGTTGCGGCCGCAGAAATGCCTATCTATTCCCCTTAAAATTGAATCCCCTATCACTATCGCTCTCCCACTCTTTTTCCTGCCCTCCTGTGCAGCAGAGCCAGCCACGGTGCCATGAACTTGGCTGCTGCTGCTCTCCCCTGATGAGTCATTTCCCTTCAACAGTACTCAAAGCGGTGTATCTGTTTTGCAGGGGGATGACCGCAAAGGACCCCTGCACTAACTTCCTTGCACTGCTCTTCCTGTTGGTCTTCCATTCGCTATCTGGCTGTGGACCCTTTACTTGCGTTAAGACCAACTCACTAAATGTGCTATTCACATCATTCTCAGCATCGTGCATGCTGCAGAGTGAATCCACCCGCAGCTCCAGTTCCGCAATGCAGTAGGTCAGGAGCTGGAGCCGGATACACTTCCCGCACACGTAGTCGTCAGGGACACCGGAAGCGTCCCTGACTTCCCACGTGGTACAGGAGGAGCATAACACGTGTTCGAACTGTCCTGCCATGACTTAACCCTTAGATAAACTTAAATTGGCAACAACAATGCTAAAGGTTACGGACTGATAAAGAAAAGAAAAAAGAAAAGCTACTTACCAATCACCAGCCAATCACTTACCCCCTTGGCTGTGATGTCACCTTTCGATTTCTTTCTACTTCTTTTTTGCCTTCTCTCGCTGCTGCAGCTGCACCGGCTGGGCCTTTATAGGCCTTTCGACGCTCTCCGGACTGCCCGAACTCCTCCGACTGCCGCCTCACCAACGTGCTGGGCCTTTACAGGCCTCTCGACGCTCCCCAGACTGCGCAATCTCCTTCGACTGCCTCCTCACAGATGTCCTGGACCTTTATAGGCCTCTCGACACTCCCCATGTCATGTATGTAACCTCTATGTTACATCAATGAAATACTGTATACACTTAAGCAATGCACACCTTGACCACATGGGGTGAACTTGTGGGAGACACTCCTTGCCTGGTCATCCAGGTATATAAAGGGAGGTCCCACGCAGGGTCATCACTTCTTGGTCCTGTGAATAAAGGTTCAGGCCATAGAGTGACCTTGTCCATAGAATGTGCCTCATGTGGGTTTTGTGCCATTGAGTAAGGACATTACATTGCCGACGAGAAACAGGAATCAACGACCCACGAGAATGGCCACCGGTAGCACAGAAAAGCAGTACTGTGTTGGTGAGGACTGGGACGATTTCATTGAGAGGCTCCAGCAAAGCTTTGTCACGAAAGAATGGCTGGGAGATGCAGCGGACAACAAGCGAAGGGCCCATCTGCTGACCAGCTGCTGACCTAAGACTTACGTGCTTATGAAGGACCTATTAGCACCCGAAAAGCCGGCGGACAAAACCTTTGAAGAGCTCAGCAAACTAATCGGCGAGCACCTCAAACCAGCGAGCAGCATACACATGCCCTGACACAGATTCGATACCCACCGACGTCGTGAAGGACAGAGCATACCGGACTTCGTTGTGGACCTCCGGCGTTTGATCACCCTCTGTAAGTTCACAGATGCCTGCAGGGGGGAGATGTTAAGGGACTTCTTTATTGAGGGCATCGGTCATGCGGGGATTTTCCGAAAGTTAATTGAGACCAAGGACTTGACTTTGTAAGTGGCGGCGTTGATGGTTCAGACTTTCATGGCGGGGGAGGAGGAAATCAAAATAATATACGCGCGCAATTCTGCTTCCAAGGCGGTGGGGGATCAGGGAGTCAATATCATAAACGCGACTCAGAACCCCGCAGGCAGATAAGGGCAGTTCGACACACCCCAGGCAGCAATAGACCCCAGAGTAGCTTTTCAACAGAGACAATGGCAGGCTGAACGGACATTTACGCCATTACAGTGGACAATGTGGTCCGGGATGGGGCCATTGACACCCACTAACAGGGTACTCAAGAGCAGTCAAAGGGACAATCAGCGAGGAATGCCGGGTCATAGCTCCTTTGCTCATGCTGGAGGTGTGGGGGCAAACACTCTACCAGGGCTTGCAGGTTTCAACAATTTGTCTGAAGAAATTGCAACCTCAGTGGCCATTTAGCTCGAATGTACAGGAAGCCTGTAACCAGGCTAATTTACGAGGCGGATGGACCAGAAGAGGAGTCTGCGAGGCAGGATGACTCTTGTGGCTAATCAATGGACACTGAAGTTTAGCGGGTTCATGTGGCAAACATTCACAGTTCATATACCAAAATGCCACCAATGATAATGAAGGTTTTATTCAATGGCATCCCTTTACGCATGAAGCTGGACACGGGGGCCAGCCAGTCACTCATGAGCGTTCAACAATTCGAAAAGCTATGGCCACTCAAAGCCAGTAGACCCAAACTAGAACGCATTGAGACACAACTACGGACGTATACCAAAGAAATCATTCCAGTACTAGGCAGTGCAATGTTGGCGGTCACACAGAATGGATCAGTGAACCAGCTGCCGCTATGGATTGTCCCGGGCAATGGTCCCGCACTGTTAGGGAGGAGCTGGTTAGCTGAGATGAACTGGAAATGGACGGATGTGCACGCAATATCATCTGTGGAGCGAAGTTCGTGCTCACAAGACCTACAACAACTTGAGTCACTATTCCAACCTGGCGTCGGACCATTCAAAGGTACCAAAGTAGTGATACACATCAGCCTGGACGCCAGACCAGTGCACCACAAAGCCAGAGCGGTGCCGTATGTGATGCGGGAGAAGATTGAGGGTGAATTGGACCATTTGCTGAGAGAGGGCATCATCTCACCCGTTGAATTCAGCGACTGGGCGAGCCCCATCGTTCCCGTCCTAAAAGCAGATGGTTCTGTCAGGATCTGTGGTGACTACAAGGCCACTATCAATCGGGTGTCCCTACAAGACCAATACCCACTCCCGAGAGCGGAGGATCTTTTCACCATGCTGGCAGACGGCAAGCTGTTTACCAAGTTGGATCTCACTTCAGCCTACATGACCCAAGAACTGACCGACAAATCTAAACTACTGACCACCATCACTACGCACAAGGGACTGTTCGTTTACAACAGCTGCCCGTTTCGCATTCGATCAGCGGCCACGATTTTTCAAAGAAACATGGCAAGCCTGCTCAAATCCATTCCTGGAACAATCATAATTCAGGACGACATCCTCATCATGGGTCGAGACAGAGAGGAACACCTCCACAACTGGAGGAGGTGCTACGCCGACTGGACCATAAGAACATAAGAACATAAGAATTAGGAACAGGAGTAGGCCATCTAGCCCTTCGAGCCTGCTCCGCCATTCAACAAGATCATGGCTGATCTGGCCGTGGACTCAACTCCACTTACCCGCCCGCTCCCCATAACCCTTAATTCCCTTATTGGTTAAAAATCTATCTATCTGTGATTTGAATACATTCAATGAGCTAGCCTTAACTGCTTCCTTGGGCAGAGAATTCCACAGATTGACAACCCTCTGGGAGAAGAAATTCCTTCTCAACTCGGTTTTAAATTGGCTCCACCGTATTTTGAGGCTGTGCCCCCTAGTTCTAGTCTCCCCGACCAGTGGAAACAACCTCTCTGCCTCAATCTTGTCTATCCCTTTCATTATTTTAAATGTTTCTATAAGATCACGCCTCATCCTTCTGAACTCCAACGAGTAAAGACCCAGTCTACTCAATCTATCATCATAAGGTAACCCCCTCATCTCCGGAATCAGCTGAGTAAATCGTCTCTGTGCCCCCTCCAAAGCTAGTATAGCCTTCCTTAAGTAAGGTGACCAAAACTGCACGCAGTACCCCAGGTGCGGCCTCACCAATACCCTGTATAGTTGCAGCAGGACCTCCCTGCTTTTGTACTCCATCCCTCTCGCAATGAAGGCCAACATTCCATTCACCTTCCTGAGTACCTGCTGCACCTGCAAACTAACTTTTTGGGATTCATGCACAAGGACCCCCAGGTCCCTCTGCACCGCAGCATGTTGTAATTTCTCCCCATTCAAATAATATTCCCTTTTACTGTTTTTTTTTCCAAGGTGGATGACCTCACATTTTCCAACATTGTATTCCATCTGCCAAACCTTAGCCCATTCGCTTAACCTATCTAAATCTCTTTGCAGCCTCTTTGTGTCCTCTGCACAACCCACTTTCCCACTAATCTTTGTGTCATCTGCAAATTTTGTTGCACTACACTCTGTCCCCTCTTCCAGGTCATCTATGTATATTGTAAACAGTTGTGGTCCCAGCATCAATCCCTGTGGCACACCGCAAACCACTGATTTCCAACCCGAAAAGGACCCATTTATCCCGACTCGCTGCTTTCTGTTAGCCAGCCAATTCTCGATCCATGCTAATACATTTCCTCTGACTCCGTGTACCTTTATCTTCTGCAGTAACCTTTTGTGTGGCACCTTATCGAATGCCTTTTGGAAATCTAAATACAACACATCCATCGGTGCACCTCTATCCACCATGCTCGTTATATCCTCAAAGAATTCCAGTAAATTAGTTAAACATGATTTCCCCTTCATGAATCCATGTTGCGTCTGCTTGATTGCACTATTCTTATCGAGATGTCCCGCTATTTCTTCCTTAATGATAGCTTCAAGCATTTTCCCCACTACAGATGTTAAACTAACCAGCCTATAATTACCTGCCTTTTGTCTGCCCCCTTTTTTAAACAGAGGCATTACATTAGCTGCTTTCCAATCCGCTGGTACCTCCCCAGAGTCCAGAGAATTTTGGTAGATTATAACGAATGCATCTGCTATAACTTCCGCCATCTCTTTTAATACCCTGGGATGCATTTCATCAGGACCAGGGGACTTGTCTACCTTCAGTCCCATTAGCCTGTCCAACACTACTCCCCTAGTGATAGTGATTGTCTCAAGATCCTCCCTTCCCACATTCCCGTAACCAGCAATTTTTGGCATAGTTTTTGTGTCTTCCACTGTGAAGACCGAAGCAAAATAATTGTTTAAGGTCTCAGCCATTTCCACATTTCCCATTATTAAATCCCCCTTCTCATCTTCTAAGGGACCAACCTTTCGTCACTCTTTTCCGTTTTATATATCGGTAAAAGCTTTTACTATCTGTTTTTAAGTTTCGCGCAAGTTTACTTTCGTAATCTATCTTTCCTTTCGTTATTGCTTTCTTAATCATTCTTTGCTGTTGTTCAAAATTTTCCCAATCTTCTAGTTTCCCACGAACATTGGCCACCTTATACGCATTGGTTTTTAATTTGATATTCTCCCTTATTTCCTTGGTTATCCACGACTGGTTATCCCTTCTCTTACCGCCCTTCTTTTTCACTGGAATATATTTTTGTTGAGCACTATGAAAGAGCTCCTTAAAAGTCCTCCACTGTTCCTCAATTGTGCCACCGTTTAGTCTGTGTTCCCAGTCTACTTTAGCCAACTCTGCCCTCATCCCACTGTAGTCCCCTTTGTTTAAGCATAGTACACTCGTTTGAGACACGACTTCCTCACCCTCAATCTGTATTACAAATTCAACCATACTGTGATCACTCATTCCGAGAGGATCTTTTACTAGGAGATCGTTTATTATTCCTGTCTCATTACACAGGATCAGATCTAAGATAGCTTGCTCCCTTGTAGGTTCTGTAACATACTGTTCCAAGAAACAATCCCGTATGCATTCTATGAATTCCTTCTCCAGGCTACCCCGTGCGATTTGATTTGACTGATCGATATGCAGGTTAAAATCCCCCATGATTACTGCCGTTCCTTTTTCACATGCTCCATTATTCCCTTGATTATTGTCCGCCCCACTGTGAAGTTATTATTTGGGGGCCTATAAACTACGCCCACCAGTGACTTTTTCCCCTTACTATCTCTAATCTCCACCCACAATGATTCAACATTTTGTTCATTAGAGCCAATATCATCTCTCACAACTGCCCTGATATCATCCTTTATTAACAGAGCTACCCCACCTCCTTTCCCTTCTTGTCTATCCTTCCGAATTGTCAGATACCCCTGTATGTTTAATTCCCAGTCTTGGCTACCCTGCAACCACGTTTCTGTAATGGCCACGAAATCATACCCATTTGTACTGATTTGTGCCGTCAACTCATTTACTTTATTTCGAATGCTGCATGCATTTAGGTAGAGTGCTTTAATACTAGTTTTTAAACCATGATTTTTAGTTTTGACCCCTCCTGCAGCCCCCTTATATTCATACATATTGTCCCTTCCTATCACCTTGTGGTTTACCCTTACCCCAGTGCTACTCTGCTCTGTTGCCTCCTGCCTTTTGCATTCTTTCTTGGGGTCCTGTTCATCTGAGCTCTCACCCACTCTAACTAGCTCAGAGCCCTCTCCTGGGTTCTGAATACTCCTCGCATTGAGGCACAGAGCTTTCAGGCTTGCCTTTTTATTACACTTTGACCCTTTAGAATTTTGCTGTACAGTGGCCCTTTTTGTTTTTTGCCTTGGGTTTCTCTGCCCTCCACTTTTCCTCATCTCCTTTCTGCCTTTTGCTTCTGTCTCCATTTTTTTTCCCTCTGTCTCCCTGCATTGGTTCCCATCCCCCTGCCATATTAGTTTAACTCCTCCCCAACAGCACTAGCAAACACTCCCCCCTAGGGGTCAAGGATGTCTCGAAGTGGGTGCAGTGCATTCTGAAAAGAGAGGGTGAACAGCCAGTTGTCGTGGTGCATATAGGTACCAATGATATTGGTAAAAAAAAAAGGATGAGGTCCTACTAGACGAATTTAGGGAGCTCGGAGCTAAACTAAAAAGTAGAACCTCAAAAGTAGTAATCTCAGGATTGCTACCAGTGCCACGTGCTAGTCAGAGTAGGAATCGCAGGATAGCTCAGATGAATACGTGGTTTGAGGAGTGTTGCAGCAGGAAGGGATTCAAATTCCTAGGACATTAGAACCGGTTCTGGGGGAGGTGGCACAGTACAAACCGGATGGTCTGCATCTGGGCAGGACTGGAACCAATGTCTGAGGGGGAGTGTTTGCTAGTGCTGTTGGGGAGGAGTTAAACTAATATGGCAGGGGGATGGGAACCTATGCAGGGAGACAGAGGGAAGTAGAATGGGGGCAGAAGCAAAAGATAGAAAGAAGAAAAGTAAAAGTGGAGAACAGAAGCAAAAAAGCAAAAAGGGCCACATTACAGCAAAATTCTAAAGGGGCAAAGTGTGTTACAAAGACAAGCCTGAAGGCTCTGTGCCTTAATGCGAGGAGTATTCGGAATAAGGTGGACGAATTAACTGCGCGGATAGCAGTTAACGGCTATGATGTAATTGGCATCATGGATACATGGCTCCAGGGTGACCAAGGCTGGAAACTCAAAATCCAAGGGTATTCAACATTTAGGAAGGATAGACAGAAAGGAAAAGGAGGCGGGGTGGCATTGCTGGTTAAAGAGGAAATTAATGCAATAGTAAGAAAGGAAATTAGCTTGAATGATGTGGAATCGGTATGGGTGGAGCTGCGGAATACCAAGGGGCAGAAAACGCTACTGGGAGTTGTGTACAGACCACCAAACAGTAGGAGTAAGGTTGGGGACAACATCAAACAAAAAAGTAGGGATGCATGCAATAAAGGTCCAGCAGTTATCATGGGTGACTTTAATCTACATATTGATTGGGCTAACCAAACTTGTAGCAATGCGGTGGAGGAGGATTTCCTGGTGTGTATTAGGGATGGTTTTCTCGACCAATATGTCGAGGAACCAACCAGGGAGCTGGCCATCCTAGAGTGGGTGATGTGTAATGAGAAAGGACTAATTAGCAATCTTGTTGTGCTAGACCCCTTGGGGAAGAGTGACCATAACATGGTAGAATTCTTTATCAGGATGGAGAGTGACACAGTTAATTCAGAAACTAAAGTCCTGAACTTAAGGAAAGGTAACTTCGATTGTTTGAGGCTTGAATTGGATATAATAGACTGGCAAATGATTCTTAAAGGGTTGACGGTGAATAGGCAATGGCAAACATTTAAATATCACATGGATGAACTGCAGCAATTGTACATCCCTGTCTGGAGTAAAAAATAAAACAGGGAAGGTGGCTCAACTGTGGCTAACAAGGGAAATTAAGGATAGTTAAATCCAAGGAAGAGGCATATAAATTGGCCAGAAAAAGCAGCAAACCTGAGGAATGGGAGAAATTTAGAATTCAGCAGAGGAGGACAAAGGATTTAATTAGGAGGTGGAAAATAGAGTACGAGAAGAAGCTTGCCTGGAACATAAAAACTGACTGCAAAAGCTTCCATAGATATGTGAAGAGAAAAAGGTTAGTGAAGACAAACGTAGGTCCCTTGCAGTCGGACTCAGGTGAATTTATAATGGGGAACAAAGAAATGGCAGACCAATTGAACAAATACTTTGGTTCTGTCTTCACGAAGGAAGACACAAATAACCTTCTGGAAGTACTAGGGGACCGAGGGTCTAGTGAGAAGGACGAACTGAAGGATATCCTTATTAGGCGGGAAATTGTGTTGGGGAAGTTGATGGGATTGAAGGCCGATAAATCCCCAGGGCCTGATAGTCTGCATCCCAGAGTACTTAAGGAAATAGTGGATGCATTGGTGATCATTTTCCAACAGTCTATCGACTCGGGATCAGTTCCTATGGATTGGAGGGTAGCTAATGTAACACCACTTTTTAAAAAGGAAGGGAGAGAGAAAGTGTGTAATTATAGACCGGTTGGCCTGACATCAGTGGTGGGGAAAATGTTGGAATCAATTATTAAGGATGAAATAGCAGCGCATTTGGAAAGTAGTGGCAGGATTGGTCCAAGTCAGCATGGATCTATGGAGGGGAAATCATGCTTGACAAATCTTCTGAAATTTTTTGAGGATGTAACTAGTAGAGTGGCAAGGGAGAACCAGTGGATGTGGTGTATTTGGGCTTTCAAAAGGCTTTTGACAAGGTCCCACACAAGAGATTGGTGTGCAAAATCAAAGCACATGGTATTGGGGGTAATATACTGACATGGATAGAGAACTGGTTGGCAGACAGGAAGCAGAGAGTCGGGATAAACGGGTCCTTTTCAGAATGGCAGGCAGTGACTCGTGGAGTGCTGCAGGGCTCAGTGCTGGGACCCCAGCTCTTTACAATATACATCAATGATTTGGATGAAGGAATTGACTGTAATATCTCCAAGTTTGCAGATGGCACTAAACTGGGTGGCGGTGTGAGCTGTGAGGAGGACGCTAAGAGGCTGCAGGGTGACTTAGACAAGTTAGGTGAGTGGGCAAATGTATGGCAGATGCAGTATAATGTGGATAAATGTGAGGTTATCCACTTTGGGGGCAAAAACGTGAAGACAAAATATTATCTGAATGGTGACAGATTAGGAAAAGGGGAGGTGCAACGAGACCTGGGTGTCATGGTTCATCAGTCATTGAAAGTTGGCACACAGGTACAGCAGGCAGTAAAGAAGACAATTGGTATGTTCGCCTTCATAGCTAGGGGATTTGAGTATAGGAGCAGGGAGGTTTTACTGCAGTTGTACAGGGCCTGGGTGAGGCCTCACCTGGAATATTGTGTTCAGTTTTGGTCTCCTAATCTGAGGAAGGACGTTCTTGCTATTGAGGGAGTGCAGCGAAGGTTCACCAGACTGATTCCCTGGATGGCTGGACTGACATATGAGGAGAGACTGGATCAACTGGGTATTTGTACATTGGAGTTTAGAAGGCTGAGAGGGGATCTCATAGAAACATACAAGATTCTGACGGGACGGGACAGGTTAGATGCGGGTAGATTGTTGCCGATGTTGGGGAAGTCCAGAACCAGGGAACACAGTCTTAGGATAAGGGGTAGGCCATCTAGGACTGAGATGAAGAGAAATTTCTTCACTCAGAGAGTTGTTAACCTGTGGAATTCCCTGCCGCAGAGAGTTTTTGATGCCAGTTCATTGGATATATTCAAGAGGGAGTTAGATATGGCCCTTACGGCTCAGGGGATCAAGGGGTATGGAAAGTAAGTAGGAAAGGGGTACTGAGGGAATGATCAACCATGATCTTATCGAATGGTGGTGCAGGCTTGAAGAGCCGAAAGGCCTACTCCTGTACCTATTTTCTATGTTTCTATGTATGTAAATCACACAATGGTGCAAGCTTTACTCACGTGGCTTCACTTCAGGGTCTGCAGCTGCTTGCGTGGCCATCCGGGGGGTGCTTCCCCACCATTGCGAGCACCCTCTCCTCCATGTCAGTGATGTCACTGGTGACTGGTGACCCCCCACCCATTCGCCTCTGCACGGACCTCATCGTCGATAGCTTCTGTAAAAGGTAACAGGATGACATGGCATGAGATTATTGCGTGATATCATTGCTAGGTACTGTCACAGAGACTGATACAACACATAACCGACAGATGTAATCATGATTATTGTGATAATTATCATTCTTTATCTAAAGACGTTCCCTTTGACCACAGGCTTTGAGTACAACATTCCTGGTAAAAGTGAAAGACCTCACATCAGATGATAGTCACTCATGACTCTTACAAATCAAATTATCTAAATACATAAGTACATGTAAATAAATGTAATACTAACTCTTGTGGATCTGACAAGGTTGTTCCATCGTTTGCGGCATTGATTGCCCTCACCGACGAGACCACCTCTGCTATCTCGCCCATATCTTCTTGTAGGCCTTTGGAGTGGGCTTCCCACACCCTCCCTGGGTCAAATCAACCCAGCGTAACTCGACCTCCTGCAGGAGGAAGGGATCTGCCTCGTCCGAGAACTTCATCGTTCTTTTGCACCCTCCAATGTGCTCCTCTCCCAGCTCACTGCTCTCGCCAGCGTCAGTCTCCACAGCGTGCTGTGTCGCCTCCTCCTCTCCCTCCATTATGGGCACCAAATTCAGGCAAATATCTGGCTGGTAACAGCTAATTTTTTTTTCCCAATTTGCTCTAAAACTCCAAAGTCTCCCTCCTTCCTCCCAAAGCAGCCACACCACAGCTGCACATGCCTTCACTCCCTCTCAGCTCCCTCTCTCTCTCTGTCTCCTCTTATGTGCATGTCATGATGACCCTTGACCTCCTGAATCACGGGAATCGAGCATTGCCATTCCTTTGCTAAGGATGGCGACACTTTACAGAGAGATTTAACGTGACCGCCCATTTAATATCGCTCGCGGTAACGCCCAAGTTCAAAAATGGAGATAAGGGGCTTTGAGAATGGGCGACAAGCTGGTGATCTGAAACCCCATTTTTACTGCACACGCCGGAAATAACGCCCATTTTTGGGCGATCTGCACAAAAGTGTAAAATCTAGCCCCATTTCCCTATTGATACTTGCTGGGGACTTTGCTTCACCCAAATAGCAATTAACTTGAAAAATGAAGGGGCTAGACTTTCCACTTCACATCGCCCATCTATGGCCCATCTATCGCCCAAAACGGACCTCTATCGCCCACTTTGAGCAAAAAGTGGAAACTAGGCCCAAAACATCGCCGGAAAAATAAGACCCCCAAGTTTCCACTTTGATCGCCTAGATGATCGCCCAAATAATTGCCCGCACAAGGCCCATCCCAAGTTTCGGCACCTAGCATGCACTTCACTGGGCCGATGCAAGGCCCAAAAGAATGTTGAAAAATAGTTGCTTTTTCAGGGCCTAAGAGAAGGAAATGGGCACTACGGATGCCATTTTTAACTTTGGAGGAAGGGTGGAAAATTAGTTGTGAGTCATTTAGAGAGTAAAATTGAAGAAAATTGTACTCAGAAATTTGGGACAGGGAATATAAATAGGTATTATCAACTTATTTATGCTAAATAGATCTCATGTATTGGAATTATTTAGTACATAGCTTTTACATAGTGAAGTTATTTAATGATTTTGTTGGGGCCTATCAAACTGACTGGTATACAGCTTAGAGAGTACAGAGAGGGCTGACTACAGTGATTAGAGAGTATAGAGTACAGAGATTATTAAAATTAGTGAAAGTAATTATTGATAGTGATTATGGGGCCTATGCTTTCCTTGCCTTTAATTGCAACTGCTCACACACTGGTTACTGAAAGGATCAATCGAAGAGGTGGCACAGTAACGCGTAGATGGAGACGAAGACAGAGGAGGAGACCGTACAGCCAACGAAGGTACTTGGAGAAGCAATCCTACCTGAACTTGTCTGAAAATGCTTGTTTTAGGAGGCTGCGATTCCAGAAGGAGGTCATCGATAAGATATGTCAACTCATCAAGGTTGATCTGCAGCCTTCCAACACCATCAGAGCCGCACTGTCCGTTGAAGTGAAGGTTACTGCTGCCCTAGCCTTTTACACATCGGGATCTTTTCAGGCTTCAGCTGGCGACATCTGCCAGATCTCTCAGCACGCTACACACTGCTGCATTCGACAGGTGACTGAAGCCCTTTACGCTCGCAGGATGGACTTCATAAGCTTCCCAATGACCAGGGAGGTACAGACCGAGAGGGCTTTGGGTTTCGCGAAAATAGCAGACTTCCCCAAGGTGCAGGGAGCAATAGACTGCACGCACATTCCCTGAAAGTACCTGTAAAGAACGCGGAGATGTTTCATAACAGAAAGGGGTTACGCCCGCTCCCCGTAACCCTTCATTCCCTTATTGGTTAAAAATCTATCTATCTGTGACTTGAATACATTCAATCAGCTAGCCTCAACTGCTTCCTTGGGCAGAGAATTCCACAGATTCACAACCCTCTGGGAGAAGAAATTCCTTCTCAACTTGGTTTTAATTTGGCTCCCCCGTATTTTGAGGCTGTGCCCCCTAGTTCTAGTCTCCCCTACCAGTGGAAACAACCTCTCTGCCTCTATCTTGTCTATCCCTTTCATGATTTTAAATGTTTCAAAAAGATCACCCCTCATCCTTCTGAACTCCAACGAGTAAAGACCCAGTCTACTCAATCTATCATCATAAGGTAACCCCCTCATCTCTGGAATCAGCCTCGTGAATCGTCTCTGTACCCCCTCCAAAGCCAGTATATCCTTCCTTAAGTAAGGTGACCAAAACTGCACGCAGTACTCCAGGAGCGGCCTTACCAATACCCTATACAGTTGCAGCAGGACCTCCCTGCTTTTGTACTCCATCCCTCTCACAATGAAGGCCAACATTCCATTCACCTTCCTGATTACCTGCTGCACCTGCAAACTAACTTTTTGGGATTCATGCACAAGGACCCCCAGGTCCCTCTGCACCTCAGCGTGTTGTAATTTCTCCCCATTCAAATAATATCCCCTTTTACTGTTTTTTTTCCCAAGGTGGATGACCTCACACTTTCCGACATTGTATTCCATCTGCCAAACCTTAGCCCATTCGCTTAACCTATCCAAATCTCTTTGCAGCCGCTCTGTGTCCTCTACACAACCCGTTTTCTCACTAATCTTAGTGTCATCTGCAAATTTTATTGCACTACACTCTGTCCCCTCTTCCAGGTCATCTATGTATATTGTAAACAGTTGTGGTCCCAGCACCGATCCCTGTGGCACACCACTAACCACCGAAAAGGACCCATTTATCCCGACTCTCTGATTTCTGTTCGCCAGCCAATTCTCTATCCATGCTAATACATTTCCTCTGACTCCGCGTACCTTTATCTTCTGCAGTAACCTTTTGTGTGGCACCTTATCGAATACCTTTTGGAAATCTAAATACACCACATCCATCGGTACACCTCTAGCCACCATGCTCGTTATATCCTCAAAGAATTCTAGTAAATTAGTTAAACATGATTTCCCCTTCATGAATCCATGCTGCATCTGCCTGATTGCACTATTCCTATCTAGATGTCCCGCTATTTCTTCCTTAATGATAGCTTCAAGCATTTTCCCCTCTATAGATGTTAAATTAACCGGCCTATAGTTACCTGCCTTTTGTCTGCCCCCTTTTTTAAACAGAGGCATTACATTAGCTGCTTTCCAATCCGCTGGTACCTCCCCAGAGTCCAGAGAATTTTGGTAGATTATAACGAATGCATCTGCTATAACTTCCGCCATCTCTTTTAATACCCTGGGATGCATTTCATCAGGATCAGGGGACTTGTCTACCTTGAGTCCCATTAGCCTGTCCAGCACTACTCCCCTAGCGATCGTGATTGTCTCAAAGTCCTCCCTTCCCACATTCCCGTGGCCAGCAATTTTTGACATGGTTTTTGTGTCTTCCACTGTGAAAACCGAAGCAAAATAATTGTTTAAGGTCCCCGACATTTCCACAATTCCCATTATTAAATCCCCCTTCTCATCTTCTAAGGGACCAACATTTACTTTAGCCACACTTTTCCGTTTTATATATCTGTAAAATCTTTTACTATCTGTTTTTATGTTTTGCGCAAGTTTACCTTCGAAATCTATCTTTCCTTTCTTTATTGCTTTTTTAGTCATTCTTTGCTGTTGTTTAAAATTTTCCCAATCCTCTAGCTTCCCACTAACCTTGTCCACCTTATACGCATTGGCCTTTGATTTGATACTCTTCTTTATTTCCTTGGTTATCCACGGCTGGTTATCCCTTCTCTTACCATCTTTATTTTTCACTGGAATATATTTTTGTTGCGCACTATGAAAGAGCTCCTTAAAAGTCCTCCACTGTTCCTCAATTGTGCCACCATTTAGACTGTGTTTCCAGTCTACTTTTGCCAACTCTGCCCTCATCCCACTGTAGTCCCCTTTGTTTAAACATAGTACGCTCGTTCTGACACAACTTCCTCACCCTCAATCTGTATTACAAATTCAACCATACTGTGATCACTCATTCCGAGAGGATCTTTTACTTGGAGATCATTTATTTTTCCTGTCTCATTACACAGGACCAGATCTAAGATAGCTTGCTCCCTGGTAGGTTCTGTTACATACTGTTCAAAGAAACAATCCCGTATGCATTCTATGAATTCCTCCTCCAGGCTACCCCGTGCGATTTGATTTGACCAATCGATATGTAGGTTAAAATCCCCCATGACTACTGCCGTTCCTTTTTCACATGTCTCCATTATTCCCTTGATTATTGCCCGCCCCACCGTGAAGTTATTATTTGGGGGCCTATAAACTACGCCCACCAGTGACTTTTTCCCCTTACTATCTCTAATCTCCACCCACAATGATTCAACATTTTGTTCATTAGAACTAATATCATCTCTCACAATTGCCCTGATATCATCCTTTATTAACAGAGCTACCCCACCTCCTTTCCCTTCTTGTCTATCTTTCCAAATCGTCAGATACCCCTGTATGTTTAATTCCCAGTCTTGGCCACCCTGCAACCACGTTTCTGTAATGGCCACTAAATCATACCCATTTGTACTGATTTGTGCCGTCAACTCATTTACTTTATTTCGAATGCTGCGTGCATTTAGGTAGAGTGTTTTAATCCTAGTTTTTAAACCATGATTTTTAGTTTTGACCCCTCCTGCAGTGGCCCTTTTTGTTTTTAGCCTTGGGTTTCTCTGCCCTCCGCTTTTACTCATCTGCTTTCTGTCTTTTGCTTTTGTCTCCTTTTTGTTTCCCTCGGTCTCCCTGCATTGGTTCCCATCCCCCTGCCATATTAGTTTAACTCCTCCCCAACAGCACTAGCAAACACTCCCCCTCGGACATTGGTTCCGGTCCTGCCCAGGTGCAGACCGTCCAGTTTGTACTGGTCCCACCTCCCCCAGAACCTGTTCCAATGCCCCAGGAATTTGAATCCCTCCCTGCTGCACCACTGCTCAAGCCACTTATTCATCTGTGCTATCCTGTGATTCCTACTCTGACTAGCACGTGGCACTGGTAGCAATCCCGAGATTACTACTTTTGAGGTCTTACTTTTTAATTTAGCTCCTAGCTCCTTAAATTCGTCTCGTAGGACCTCATCCCTTTTTTTACCTATGTCGTTGGTACCAATGTGCACCACGATAACTGGCTGTTCTCCCACCCTGTTTAGAAAGTCCTGCACCCGCTCCGAGACATCCTTGACCCTTGCACCAGGGAGGCAACATACCATCCTGGAGTCTCGGTTGTGGCCGCAGAAACGCCTATCTATTCCCCTTACAATTGAATCCCCTATCACTATCGCTCTCCCACTCTTTTTCCTGCCCTCCTGTGCAACAGAGCCAGCCACGGTGCCATGAACTTGGCTGCTGCTGCCCTCCCCTGATGAGTCATCCCCCTCAACAATACTCAAAGCAGTGTATCTGTTTTGCAGGGGGATGACCGCAGGGGACCCCTGCACTACCTTCCTTCCACTGCTCTTCCTGCTGGTCTTCCATTCCCTAGCTGGCTGTGGACCCTTCACCTGCGGTAAGACCTACTTGCTACACGTGCTACTCACGTCATTCTCAGCATCGTGGATGCTCCAGAGTGAATCCACCCTCAGCTTCAATTCCACAACGCGGTCCGTCAGGAACTGGATGCGGATACACTTCCCGCACACGTAGTCGTCAGGGACACTGGAAGTGTCTCTGAGTTCCCACATGGTAGAGGTGGAGCATATCACATGACCGAGCTCTCCTGCCATGACTTAACCCTTAGATACACTTAAATTGGCAACTACAATGTTAAACGGCTACTTACTGATATAAAAAAGAAAAAGAAAAGCTACTCACCAATCACCAGCCAATCACTTACCCCCTTGGCTGTGACGTCACCTTTTGACTTCTTTCTACTTCTTTTTTGCCTTCTCTCCCCGCTGCAGCTGCACAAGTACGCCTCTCGTTGCCGCTGGGCCTTTTATAGGCCTCACCAACCACGCACTCCCGCCTCTCGGACTGCCGCCGCCTCTCACTGCTGCTGGGCCTTTTATAGACCTCACCAACCATGTGCTCCCACCTCTCGAACTACTAATAGCAATTAGAACACTCCATTGCTTCCCTGGCTGCACAATCAGAATGTGATGCTTAAATCCACCTTTGCCACTCTTTTCTGAACTCTCACCGTTAGTGGAGAATATCCTTTGTGGAGGCAGGGCGCCCAAAACTGAACACAGTGTGAAAAATGTAGCCTCATCTGTGATGTATCCAAGGTTAGAATAACTTATTTCAAATTTGATCTGTTAGTGATCTGAACCCCAAGGTTAAATTATATTCTTACTGCTTTGTTTAGAATAACTCCACAAGACTACACATCTTAAGTTCAAACTGTTGTGACCTTGGTCTCTTTATTGTAATTCCAGAGTGACGAGGCAGAATGCTTGCCCAGGATGTGCAGGTGACCCTTGGGTCTCCCACAGGTGCGCCCCGTGGTGGCATGTCTTACATACATAACATCATTCCCACCACAAAGTCTTATGTACAAGTTATTTACATGTTGAGGCGATCGCCTGAGTTGAAGTCCTAGCATAGGTGAGTCTGTCGGATCATTGCTGCACTGCGGTGTGGCTGGTCTGATCGGACAATCGGGCATGGTGGGTTCATCCTAGTGGATGATCGCGAGGTCGATTGCTGGTTGGGTATGTGTGGGTGGATCAATGATGGTAATGTCCTATTCAAACTGTTCTTGGTTGTCAGTGAACCGCAGAACCAAATGCTTTCTGCACGTTTGTCCATTCAAAAGTTTGACAACAAATACTCTATTCCCCTCCTTGGCTAACAAAGTACCAGCAACTCATTTGGGGACTATGACCATAATTGAGAAAAAACACATGGTCATTGACCTCAATGTCACGTGATACAGCCATGCAATCGTGGTACATGTTATGTCGGGATTCTACATGATCATTGAGATCCGGCTGGACTAAGAAGAGCCTGGTTTTGAGTGCTCTTTTCATTAGCAATTCTGCAGGGGGAACCCCGGTAAGCGAGTGGGGTCGCGTGCTGTAGCTGAGCAGAATCCGAGATAACCGGTCTGCAGGGAACCGTCCATCACGTGTTTCAAACTCTGCTTGATGGTTTGGACTGTCCGTTCCGCTTGACCATTGGATGCGAGCTTAAATGGTGCAGACCTGACATGCTTGATGCCATTGCGGGTCATGAACTCGTTGAATTCCGAGCTGGTGAAGCATGGTCCATTGTCACTAACAAGGACGTCGGGCAAACCATGGGTAGCGAACATGGCCCAGAGGCTTTCAATGGTGGTGGTGGACGTACATGATGACATTATTATACATTCAATCCATTTAGAGTAAGCATCCACTGCTACTAGGAACATCTTTCTTAGAAAGGGGCCAGCGAAATCTACGTGGGCCCTTGACCATGGTTTGGAGGGCCATGACCACAGACTCAGTGGGGCCTCCCTGGGTGCGTTGCTCAACTATGAACAAGTGTTGCATTGGTGTACACATGACTCCAATTCCGAGTTAATGCCGGGCCACCAAACATGCGACCTGGCAATAGCCTTCACCATGACTATGCCTGGGTGGGTACTGTGAAGGTCGCGTATAAACGTTTCCCTGCCTTTTTTTGGCAAAATTACATGATTCCCCCATAGGAGGCAGTCGGAATGGATGGACATTTTGTCCTTGCGACGGTGGAATGGCTTAATTTCGTCTTGCATTTCTCCTGGGACCGCCGACCAGCTCCCATTGAGGACGCAGCTTTTTACTAGTGATAGCTGATCTGGCGAGCCATGACGGGTGACCCCTCGCTCTCAAAAGCATCCATTACAAGGAGCAACTCTGCGGGTTGCGCCATTTCCACCCCGGTAGTGGGCAATGGTAGCCGACTGAGGGCATCAGCACAGTTCTCAGTGCCTGGTCTGTGGCGGATTACATAATCATACGCAGATAACGTTAGTGCCCATCTTTGGATGCGGGATGAAGCATTGGTGTTAATACCTTTGCTTTCTGAGAACAATGAAATGAGTGGCTTGTGGTCGATTTCGAGCTCGAACCGGAGCCCAAATAGGTATTGGTGCATTTTCTTAACCCCATATATGCATGCTAATGCTTCTTTCTCAACCATACTGTAGGCTCTTTCAGTCTTAGATAAGCTTCTGGACACATATGCAACCGGTTGCAGTTTGCCTGACACATTGGCTTGCTGTAACACACAACCGACCCCGTACGAAGATATATCACAAGCTAGTACTAAACGTTTACACGGGTCATACAATACAAGTAACTTAGAACATAGCAGGTTTCTGGCCTTATTAAAGACTGTCTCTTGAGATTTATCCCAAACCCAGTCGTCACCCTTGCATAACAATAAATGCAATGGTTCCAGCAAAGTGCTCAACCCCGGTAGAAAGTTACCAAAATAGTTGAGGAGTCCCAGGAACGAACGCATCTCCGTCACATTCTGTGGTCTGGGTGCATTCTTGATGGCCTCCGTCTTGGAGTCCGTGGTTCTGATGCCGTCCGCCGCAATCTTTCTTCCCAGAAATGTGACCTTTGGTGCCAGGAAAACACACTTGGAGCATTTCAGCCTGAGTCCCATTCTGTCCAGTTGCTCTTCCAGGTTGTGCAAGTATTCAGTGCTATTGCGGCCAGTGATCAAGATGTCGCCTTGGAACACCACCGTGCGCGGAACCGATTTCAGCAGACTCTCCATGTTCCTCTGGAAGATGGTTGCCGCCGAGCGAATCCCAAAGGGGCATCTGTGGTATATGAACAGTCCTCTGTGCGTGTTGATGCACGTCAATTTTATTGAAGGTTCAGCCAGCTCCTGTGTCATGTAGGCAGAGGTTAGATACAGCTTGGTGAACAACTTCCCCCCTGCTACTGTTACAAACAGGTCATCTGCTTTGGGTAGTGGGTACTGGTCCCGTAACGAGACTCGGTTGATCATTACCTTGTAGTCCCCGCAGATTCTGCCTGTCTCTTTGCTCTTCAACACCGGTATAATTGAACTGGCCTACTCATTGAACTCAACTGGCGATGTGATCCCCTCTCGTTGAAGTCTGTCCAGCTTGATCTCGACTTTCTCTCGCATCATGTATGGAACCGCTCGGGCCTTGTGATGAATGGGTCGTGCATCAGGGACTAGATGGATCTGCACTTTGGCGCCTGTGAAGTTGCCCATGCCTGGCTCGAATAATGATGGGAATTTGTTTAGCATTTGGGTGCACGGGGCATCATCCTCCGAAGACAGTGCTTTGATATCGTCCCAGTTCCATCGGATCTTTCCTATCCAGCTTCTGCCGAACAGCGTCGGGCCGTCGCATGGCACAATCCATTGTGGTAAATCATGCACAACTCCATCGTACGATCCCTTCACTGCCGCACTGCCAATGATTGGTATGAGCTCTTTGGTGTAAGTGCGCAGCTTGGTGTGGATCGGGCTTAGTTTTGACCTTTGTGCCTTGTTGCCCCAGAGCTTCTCAAAATCCTTCTGGCTCAGAATTGACTGACTCACCCCGTGTCCAATTCCATGGCAACTGGAATGCCGTTTAATTTGACTTTTAACATTATCGGAGGGCTTTTGGTGGTGAAAGTATGTACCCTATACACTTCCTCTTCAGCCTCGGGTTGAGTTGCCTCTCTTATTCATTCAGTGTGATCCATGCTGAATTGGTCATCTTCTGCCGACTCTGCCATGTGGTGAGTCGCAGCACATCCGCACATTTGCTGGAGGTGCCCCATTGTTCCACAGCCCTTGCGCATGTAGTGCTTGAATCGACATTGATGGGCTCGATGACGACCCCCGCAGCACCAACATGGTGCTAATGGATTCGCATTCATGCCCCACGGCAGACTCTGAGTTATCTAGGTCTGGCCTCTGCGGGCATGTAGGTCCTGCTATGTACAGTTCTGCCTGCTGAAGGCATTATTTTATGCACAGTACTTGCCGCTGAGTTCCGATGCTGCAATGATAGCTGTTTGGTGTTATCGTTCATGGACATAAAAGCCTGGGCTATTGTGATGGCCTTGCTCAGATCAAGGGATTCGGCAGACAACAGTTTGCGAAAAATGACCTCGTGGCTGATTCCAAGCATGAAAAAGTCCCACAACACTTTCCCGAAAAATCCAGCAAATACGCACTGGCATTTTAGGTCAGCGTCATAGCTCATCACGTGCTGGCCCTCGGAGCGGTGGTGTGTATAAAAGCGAACCGTGGCCATCACGATGCTCGCCTTCGGCTTGAGGTGTTCCCAAACCAGTGTGCACAGCTCTTCATGTGTCTTCTCCATTGGTTGGAGCAGCAGTTCGGGAGACCCATAAAAGGGCACGGCCATCGGAGGAGGCCACAGGAGCGGGAGCGGCAGTTCGGGAGACCCATAAAAGGGTGCGGCCATCAGAGGAGGCCACAGAAGAGGGAGCGGCAGTTCGGGAGACCCATAAAAGAAGGCCAGCTGGTGCATGGGCAGAAGATAAACAAAAAAATAAAAAGAAATCGAAGTGTGACATCACAGCCAAGCGGGTAAGTAATTGGCTGGTGGATTGGTGAGTATTTAATCTTTTTCTTTTACTTTTCTTATCAGTAGGAAACCTTTGGCATTGTTGCCAAATTAAGTTAATCTAAGGGTTATGTCATGGCAGGAGAGCCCAGACCCATATCATGATCCTTCTGTGCGATATGGGAAATCAGGGACATTTCCAGTGTCCCTGACTACTATGTGTGTGGGAAGTGTATCCACCTGCAGCTCCTGTCAGACCGCATGACGACACTGGAGCTGCGCATGGATTCACTCTGGAGCATCCGTACTGCTGAGGATGTCGTGAATAGCACATTTAGTCAGTTGATCATGCTGCAGGTAAAGGTTACACAGGCAGATAGGGAATCGGTGACCATCAGGCAGAGCAGGAGTAGGAAGGCAGTGCAGGAGTCCCCTGTGGTCATCTCCCTCCAAAACAGATATACTATTTTGGATACTGTTGGGGGAGATGGCTCATCAGGGGAAGGCAGCAGCAGCCAAGTTCATGGCACCATAGGTGGCCCTGCTGCACAGAAGGACAGGAACAAGAGTTGGAGAGCTATAGTGGTAGGGGATTCAATTGTAAGGGGAATAGATAGGCATTTCTGCGGGCGCAAACGAGACTCCAGGATGGTATGTTGCCTCCCTGGTGCAAGGGTCAAGGATGTCGCGGAGCGGCTGCAGGGCATTCTGGAGGGGGAGGGTAAACAGCCAGTTGTCATGGTGCATATAGGTACCAACGATATAGGTAAAAAATGGGATTTGGTCCTACAAGCTGAATTTAGGGAGCTAGGAGTTAAATTAAAAAGTAGGACCTCAAAGATAGTAATCTCAGGATTGCTACCAGTGCCACGTGCTAGTCAGAGTAGGACAAGCAGGATAGTTAAGATGAATACGTGGCTTGAGGAATGGTGCAAGATGGAGGGATTCAAATTCCTGGGACATTGGAACCGGTTCTGGGGAAGGTGGGACCGGACGGTCTGCACCTGGGCAGGACCGGAACCAATGTCCTAGGCGGAATGTTTGCTAGTGCTGTTGGGGAGGGTTTAAACTAATATGACAGTGTGATGGGAATCTATGCAGGGAGACAGAGGGAAGTAAAAAGCGGGCAGAAGCAAAAGGTAGAAAGGAGATAAGGAAAAGTGGAGGGCAGAGAAGTCAGAGGCAAAAATCAGAAATCATTACAACATAATTCTAAAAGGACAAAGAGTGTTAAAAAAAACAAGCGTGAAAGCTCTGTGCCTTAATGCGATTAATTAACTGCGCAGATAGCTATTAACGGATATGATGTAATTGGAATTATGGAGAAATGGCTCCAGGGTGACCAAAGCTGGGGATTCAACATCCAGGGGTATTCAATATTCAGGAAGAATAGACAGAAAGGAAAAGAAGGTGGGGTAGCGTTGCTGGTTAAAGAGGAGATTAACGCAATAGTAAGAAAGGACATTAGCTTGGATGATGTGGAATCTGTAAGGGTAGAGCTGCGGAACATCAAAGGGCAGAAAACGCTAGTGGGAGTTGTGTACAGACCACCAAACAGTAGTAGTGAGGTTGGGGATGGCATCAAACAGGAAATTAGGAATGCGTGCAATAAAGGTGCAGCAGTTATCATGTGTGACTTTAATCAATATATAGATTGGGCTAACCAAACTGGTAGCAATACGGTGGAGGAGGATTTCCTGGAGTGTATAAGGGATGGTTTTCTAGACCAATATGTCGAGGAACCAACTAGAAAGCTGGCCATCCTAGATTGGGTGTTGTGTAATGAGAGAGGATTAATTAGCAATCTGGTTGTGCGCGGCTTCTTGGGGAAGAGTGACCATAATATGGTAGAATTTTTCATTATGATGGAGAGTGACACAATTAATTCAGAGACTAGGGTCCTGAACTTAAAGAAAGTTAACTTCGATGGTATGAGACATGAATTGGCTAGGATATACTGGCGAATGATACTTAAAGGGTTGACGGTGGATAGGCAATGGCAGATATTTAAAGATCACAAGGATGAACTTCAACATTTGTATATCCCTGTCTGGCGTAAAAATAAAACGGGGAAGGTGGCTGAACCGTGACTAACAAAGGAAATTAGAGATAGCGTTAAATCCAAGGAAGAGGCATATAAATTGGCCAGAAAAAGCAGCAAACCTGAGGACTGGGAGAAATTTATAATTTAGCAGAGGAGGAGGGGGATAATAGAGTATGAGAGTAAGCTTGCAGGGACCATAAAAACTGACTGCCTATAGATATGTGAAGAGAACAAGATTAGTGAAGACAAATGTAAGTCCCTTGCAGTCAGAATCAGATGAATTTATTATGGGGAACAAAGAAATGGCAGACCAATTGAACAAATACTTTGATTCTGTCTTCACTAAGGAAGACATAAATAACCTTCTGGAAATACTAGGGGACCAAGGGTCTAGCGAGAAGGAGGAACTAAAGGAAATCCTTATTCGTCAGAAAATTGTGTTAGGAAAATTGATGGGATTGAAGGCTAATAAATCCATGGGGCCTGATAGTCTGCATCCCTTAAAGAAGTGGCCCTAGAAATAGTGGATGCATTGATGGTCATTTTCCAACATTCTTTAGACTCTGGATCAGTTCGTATGGATTGGAGGGTAGGTAATGTAACCCCACTTTTTAAAAAAGGAGGGAGAGAGAAAACAGTGAATTATAGACCGGTTAGCCTGACATCGGTAGTAGAGAAAATGTTGGAATCAATTATTAAAGATGTAATAGCAGTGCATTTGGAAAGCAGTGACAGGATCGGTCCAAGTCAGCATGGATTTATGAAAGGGAAATCATGCTTGACAAATCTTGTAGAATTTTTTGAGGTTGTAACTAGTAAAGTGGACAAGGAAGAACGAGTGGATGTGGTGTATTTGGACTTTCAAAAGGCTTTTGACAAAGTCCCACACAAGAGATTAGTGTGCAAAATTAAAGCACATGGTATTGGGGGTAATGTATTGACGTGGCTAGAGAACTGGTTGGCAGACGGGAAGCAAAGAGTAGGAATATACGGGTTCTTTTCAGAATGGTAGGCAGTGACTAGTGGGGTACCGCAAGGTTCAGTGCTGGGACCACAGCTATTTACAATATACATTAATGATTCGGACGAAGGATTTGAAAGTAATATCTCCAAGTTTGCAGATGACACTAAACTGGGTGGCAGTGTGAGCTGTAAGGAGGATGCTAAGAGGCTGCAGGGTGACTTGGACAAGTTAGGTGAGTGGCAAATGCATGGCAAATGCAGTATAATGTGGATAAATGTGAGATCACTGTTTGCAGGTCCACGATATATGGCCTCATCAAAAATCTGCCAGCACGGACAAAACAGAAACATAGAAACATGGAAAATAGGTGCAGGAATAGTCCATTCGGCCCTTCAAGCCTGCAACACCATTCAATATGATCATGCCTGATCCAGCAACTTCAGTATCCCATTCCTGCTTTCTTTCCATACCCCTTGATCCCTTTAGCCGTAAGGGCCACATCTAAAACAGGAAGGCAGAATATTATCTGAATGGTGACAGATTAGGAAAAGGGGAGGTGCAACAAGACCTAGGTGTCATGGTACATCAGTCATTGAAGGTTGGCATGCAGGTACAGCAGGTGGTGAAGAAGGCAAATGGTATGTTGGCCTTCATAGCGAGAGGATTTGAGCATAGGAGCAGGGAGGTCTTACTGCAGTTGTACAGGGCCTTGGTGAGGCAACACCTGGACTATTGTGTTCAGTTTTGGTCTTCTAATCTGAGGAAGGACATTTTTGCTATTGTGGGAATGCAGCGAAGGTTCACCAGACTGGTTCCCGGGATGGCAGGACTGACATATGAAGAAAGACTGGATCGACTAGGTTTATATTCACTGGAATTTAGAAGAATGAGAGGGGACCTCATAGAAACATATAAAATTCTGACGGGACTGGACAGGTTCGATGCAGGAAGAATGTTCCCAATGTTGGGGAAGTCCAGAACCAGGGGTCACAGTCTAAGGATAAGGGGTAAGCCATTTAGGATCGAGATGAGGAGAAACTTCTTCACTCAGAGAGTTGTTAACCTGTGGAATTCTCTACCACAGAAAGTTGTTGAGGCCAGTTCATTAGATATATTCAAAAGGGAGTTAGATGTGGCTCTTACAGATAAAGGGATCAGGGAGTATGGAGAGAAAGCAGGAAGGGGTACTGAAGTTGCATGATCAGCCATGATCATATTGAATGGTGGTGCAGGCTCGAAGGGCCGAATGGCCTACTCCTGCACCTATTTTCTATGTTTCTATGTTCCGTTGGTGCTTGCAGATTTTTGATGAGGCCCACCATTTCCTGGACCCGCAAACGGTGAGGAGAATCGCCCTGCGTTTGATTGCGGTTTATTCCTTTTCCAACTCGTTGGCCACGAAGTACTGGTCAAGACGCTCAGCGAAGGTCTCCCATCATCACCCTCAACAAATTTCTCAAGAATACCAACGGCAGCCATAACTGCGAGAAAGTTTGTGATCTGTTACTCATCACCAATTGTTATGTTTAGAATAACTCCACAAGACTGCACATCTTAAGCTCAAATTGTTGTGACATTGGTCTCCTTATTGTAACTCCAGAGTGATGAGGCAGCATGGTAGTCTGCCTTTTATACCTGCTTGCCCAGGGTGCGCCCACTGGTGGCAAGTCTTACACTTTGGTACTGTTTACATACATAACACTTACATTCACTATTACTGTGAATAATGTGTGCATGGTAGTGATTTTTTTGCATTAAAATGCTGTTGTGGTGCAATACTATTGGGTTTGAAGGTGACTGTGCTGCAAGATGTAGAATAAATTATACTATTGATTTCTGATCCAGACTTCAAGATTCAGTTAAATTTGTGATGTAGAACCTGAGGTGTGTTTGGTTTAGTACAGCCAAGCCATTCTGTTTTTACAGTAAGTTGAGGAAAGATGTATTTCTTTGTGCATATAATACAATAGTTTATTTCATTTCACAATAAACTGTTAACTACAACTTAACTCTGAATGACCCCTACAGTGTATGTCCTTTCGCTCTTCGTAATAGCCAATCAGGAAAATATTCCGCTAGCCAGGGGATGCCCATGCACTTCACTGTAGAGTAATAGGATTCTGCTCCAGGCCACAGGTGAATATTAGTGATTGCTCACAGGAACAGGTGGAGACCATTTTGGATACAACTCAGGCTGCCCTAAAGTGCTTCCTTCTGAATGCTTCAAGTGCACCCGTGCTAGAGACTTGAGAGAGGGACATGAGTTATAATATTGGAGCATTGACACAAGAGAGAGAACAGAACTCCTAAACCAAAAGGAAAATAACTTATTAAAAAGGGAATGTACAATATTCAAAAGAATGAATTAAACTATTATAGTTCTTAAACCTCTTGATTTGTTGAAATTTTTGTACGGATGGGATTTTATATTGAATTTTCATGATATATAAAATATAATTTGTATGATAATGCAGTTTTAAAATTTCCTTGGTGATATTTTTAAACAGAAATGGCAACAAATTAATTTGATTGCTTTAGCAACGTATACACTAGACTTAGATCATTGAAGATAACCATGATAAAGATTAATTAAATAGCTTATGTTTTTAATCATTTTATGCTGTGTTGAGGTATCTCTCTCTAAATTCAAATCCCTCCACCGATCTCTGTAACCTCCTCTAACCTTCTAAGATCTCTGCTCTCCTCCAATTCCTGTCTTAATATCTCTTTATGTGGTCAAATTGTGTCTGATAATGCTTCTGTGAAGCGCCTTGGGACATTTTTCTACATTAAAGGCGCCATACCTAAAACAACCAATGCCTAAAACAGATTATATGATTATTTAGCTCAGTGTTATTTGTGAGACCTGGCTGTGCGCAAATTGGCTGCCGTGTTTCCTACATTATAATGATAATTGCTCTTTGAAAAGTACTTCATTGGCTGTTAAGCATTTAGGACGTTGTGAGATTGTGAAAGGTGCTATAGAAATGCAAGTCTTCTTTCTTTTTATATAACTGCAAGTTGTTGTTGGTGTTGTATATTCAGAGATTCTTGGATGCCTGTATTAGATTTCATCACATCTCTCCCACCTGCAACCACCCAGCTGCCATGCTCCTGCCATTGGTCGCCTAACAAGTCAATAATGGTGGCTACAATACCCATGATCCTCTGCGCTCCAGAAACTGCTCTATCCATTGTATTGTTTAACCAGAGTACGTACACACTGGGGCCATATTGTATCCTGGGCGCAGCGCGGCCCTGCTGTTTGCTTTGAGTCTAGCTATAGCGAAATGGGAGAAGAAAATGTCCCAATGGTAAAGTCCCCCATAAGAGACAGTTAGCTAAAGTTGAAGCTCATGTAATTGAATGAGAATTATTGGCCTGGTTAGGAAATTGGCTGATTAGCAAGAGACAGAGAGTCGGGATAATAGGCAAGTAATCTAATTGGCAGAATGTGACTAATGGTGTTCCGCAAGGATCTGTGTTGGCGCCTCAACTATTCATCGTAATTATTAGTGACTTAGATGATGGGCTAGAAAGCCACACATCCAAGTTTGCCGATGACACAAAGATATTATAAGCAGTGTAGATGAAGCATAAAATTACAAAGCGATATTAATAGATTAAGTGAATGGGCAAAACAATGGCAAATGGATTTCAATATAGGCAAGTGTACTTTGGACCTAAAAAGAATAGATCAGAGTACTTTCTAAATGGCGCCAAACAGTGGAGGTCCAAAGAGACTTAGGGGTCCATGTACACATATCAGTAAAATGTCATGGACAGGTGCAGAAAATAATCAAAAAGGCTTTATATCTAGAGGACTAGAATACAAGGGAGTAGAAGTTAAGCTACAGCTATACGAAGCCCTGGTTAGACCACACCTAGCGTACTGTGTTCCGTTCTGGGCACCATAGATTAGGAACGATATATTGGAGGGAGTGCAGCACAGATTTGCCAGAATTATACCTGGACTCCAAGGGTTAAATTATGAGGAGAGATTACACAAACTAGGGGTGGATTCCCTGGAATTTAGAAGGTTAAGGGATGATTTGATTGAAGTTTTCAAGATATTAAGGGGAACTGATAGGATAGATAGAGAGCAACTATTTCCGCTGATTGGGGAGTCTAGGACCAGAGAACCTAGCCTAAACATTGGAGCAAGACCTTGCAGGAGTGAAATTAGGAACCACTTTTATACACAAAGGGGAAGAAATTCGGGTCACTGGCGACTTTTCGCCCAGACGTGAAACCGCTACCGACTCCCACGAAATTCCGCAGTAGTTTAGCTGCGGTGCTAACCGCTCATGCCAGTAGCTCCCTGCTCCTGCTGTGATCCATTTTCGTCCCGGAGTGAAAGTCCGGTAGCGCCCCGTGAGGCTGCCATGGTAATTCGCGGGGTATGTACTGGGCTTTAGTCCACTCGCGGGGCGAAAATTAAAGGAGAGGTACGGTGCTGAAATGTTTTTAAATGGTTGACTTACTGTTCGCGGCCTTGCTGTCTTCAAATCGCGGGGTCCATGCCACGATGTTGCAGCCCGGCACTCCGCTTCTGTGCCGGGCTGCTGCCACGGCACCCCACTCCCCAGTGGTGTAGTGGTGGCCCCTTCTCACTAATACAGAGTCCGCAGCATGCCTTCCCCTTTAATGAAAGGGGAAGGCCCTGTGTTCCCACCAGTGCTACGTGTCTCTCCACATAGCGCTGGTCTTGCCCCCGAGAGGAAGTGGAGCGCAAGACTTTGCCCAAGAAGCCCAATTTAGCTGTCGGCACGGGACTTCTGGGCCTGTCACAGGAAGTTCCGCCTCACAGCTGTTACCGCTCCCAATCAGAGCGATACGCAATTCCACCCCCCCCGCCGCCAAGGGTGGTAGAGTTTGGAACTCTCTTCTGCAAACAGCAGTTGATGCGAGATCAATTGTTAATTTTAAATCTGAGTTTGATGGATTTTTGTTCACCAAAGGTATAAAGGGAGATTGGGCAAAGGCGGGTATATGGAGTTACTAAGTCACTGATAAGCCCATCATCTCATTGAATGGCGGAACAGGTTCAAGAGGCTAAATGGCCTATTCCTGTTCCTATGATCCTCAGTTGCTGGCACAAGTGCCCAGCAGATTAACTATTAATATGGGAGATCTGAGAGGGGTAGTAACTCTAAACTACACAGATTGCTTTTCCCAAGGGCTGTATTTTCGGTTTTTATGTTTTTGGGGCAATAATGGTGGCGGGGCAGGAAAGTTAGTGCCCGGGAACAGTTTGCGCCTCAGTAATTAAGTTTGGAAAGATGGGCCCTGGATTAGGGGGCACAACGCTATGGGACGCGTTGTATAATTGTCTTGGCACAAGGATGGGAAACTCCCGAGCTAAAGAGACGGGCTGGAGCACTCCAAGAGACGCCTTGGGGTGGGGGGGGGGGGGGAGAAAACAAAAAAAAAACACAAAATCATTCCCAAAACATTAACCACGCCACCACAATGCAAATCACAAAAAAAATTAAAAGAAAAAATAATCACACTTACCTTATGAGTCCATTACTCACCTCTTCGCTGACGGGATGGTTGGACCACCCTGATTTCCCAGGCGGTCAGTGCGAGGTGCACTTCTGGGCAGACAGGTCGGGCAGGAGTTCAAACTCGCAGTGGTGTCACAACCAGGATATTGCAGCTCTTCGGGCGGTGCTGCTTCGCGCCATCGCAAAACCGGACCAGAGGATTGCTGCGGGGTGCTGGAGGCTGACTGCCTGCCCAGAAGGCCTCACCGCCGCCACTGCTGCCGCTCCAGATCAAAAAATGGAGCAGAAGACCCGAAAATCCAGCCCCTAGTGTTTAAAACTAATTGAACACCTCACCTCATATTTGAAGGCCCAAAACTTACAGGGCCTGAACAGCAGGCTTTAGGGTAATAAGCAAATAAACCATAGCAGATGGCCTCTTACTCATTGATACTTATGCAGTATTTCACCATCACTGATGTTACCCCGGTACACTTTTTGAGTATTTACTTTGAAGCAGTTGAAGAAGGTGCAAAATTCACAAGAAACCCTCCCTGTGTTTGGGCTCATTCGAAAGGAAATTTAATTTGGGACTATCTACCGAAAAGTTTGGAACTATAAAGTGCTTATGAAAGAAACTACGAACTTTAATAGAATTTTGGATTTTAAAAGGCAAACTCTGTGGGCGGGCCTAAGGAACTAGCAGGAGATAGTCTGATTAAGTGAGGCTACCTGGGTGTGAGGACTTAGTTAACCTGTCTGGAGGAATGAGTATTCGAGAATCCTTCTCCACAAGAGACATTAACATCACAAAATCACCCAGAGATAGCTACCCATCAACATGGGTCTGGAAAACCATTTCAGCATATACATCACAAAGAGGCCCAATCCAGCCTGTATGCGAAAATTAAGCACAAAAGGACATTGCAATCATCAAACTAATATTTCCATCAGGAAACAATTTTCAAACATCAACCCACCCAAGACATATCAACTTTTAACGAGCCAGCCAAAATATTACAAAGAAGAGCCAAGCCCACCAAAATCATACAAAGGATTTTGAACCGATTTGGCACCAAGATTAGAAACACTAAAATCGTATAACTGGCCCCTGTTTTCAACAGAGGGTACTGACATACTTGGCTATATAACCGAGACCACGCTTGTGTCATCAAGACAAGGAGAGAAACCAACGCAACAGTTGTAAATTAATTTCTCCAGCCTCGAAATCCTGAAATCCTGAAGGAAGGAAGGAAGGAAGAACATCACCATCGTGGCAGCAACCGACCATAGTCAACGTGGTATCTGATATGTCCTTAAATGCACACAAGGCCCATACTTGAGAGAAGGTCACTCTGTGACCAGTTACCTTTATTACCAAGACCTCAAGTGATGAAGGTGGGTGGAGCTTTCCCTTTTATACCTGAAAGTCCAGGTTAGGAGTGTCTCCCACAAGTTCACCCCCTTGTGGTCAATGTTCTCAAGGTGTACAACTTAGGTCAGCTTATACATGAGTTACAATGATAGTTGAGTACATGACATCACCTCCCCCCCAAAGTCTTATTGGGATCACAGATTAAGTCTCTCTGGTGGTTTACGCTCCCTTGTAGAGCGCCTGAGTTGGGGCTCCGGTCATTGGGCGCTGGCCTGAGTGTCTGCTGTTTGCGGTGCCTCAGGCCTGTCCGGACTGCCCACAGTGACTGGGCTCTCCTCCACTTAGTTCCGGTGTTCGGTCACCTGTGGTGGAGTAAACTCTACGTCGCGTTCTTCCTCTGCTTCTTCTATGAGGTTGCTGAACCTCCTTTTAGTTTGATCCACGTGTTTGCGGCAGATTTGCGGCAGGTAAGTTTAACTACCAAAACCCTATTCCCCCCTTTGGCAATCACAGTACCTGCAAGCCATTTGGGCCCTGCAGCGTAATTAAGGACAAAAACAGGGTCATTGACATCAATATATCGCGCCCTCGCATTCCTGTCATGGTAGTCACATTGTGACTGACGCCTGCTCTCAACAATTTCTTTCATAGTAGGGTGTATAAGGGATAATCGGGTTTTGAGCGTATTTTCATTAGCAGCTCTGCGGGTGGAACCTCTGTGAGCGAGTGTGGTCGGGATCTATTGGTCAACAGGAGGCGTGATAAGCGGATTTGTAGGGAACCCCCTTGGATTCTGAGCATCCCCTGTTTGATTATCTGCATTGCTTGTTCCGCCTGGCCGTTTGAGGCCGGCTTGAACGGTGCCGTTCTGACATGGTTGATTCCATTGCCTGCCATGAAGTCCTGGAATTTAGTGCTTGTGAAGCACGGGCCATTGTCGCTGACCAAGACATCTGGTAGACCATGGGCGGCGAACATTGCCCGTAGACTTTCTACAGTGGCAGAGGATGTGCTTGAATTTAAAATGGCACACTCAATCCATTTGGAGTAGGCGTCTACTACAACCAAAAACATTTTTCCCATGAAAAGACCTGCATAGTCCACATGGATGCATGACCATGGCTTGGCGGGCCAGGACCAGGGGCTAAGGGGGGCTTCCCTGGGTGCGTTGCCCAGCTGAGCACACGTGTTGCACCTGCGAACACAAAGTTCCAGGTCTGCATCTATCCCTGGCCACCAAACATGTGACCTGGCAATTGCCTTCATCATGACAATGACCGGGTGCTCATTGTGAAGTTCTCTGATTAAACACCTCTCTGCCCCTCTGGGGCATGACTACTCAGTTTCCCCACAGTCGGCAATCGGCCTGAATCGAGAGTTCCTCCTTGTGCCTATGAAATGGTTTAAATTCCTAAGGGCATGCCCCGTACGTGGCTGCCTATTCCCCATTCAGGACACATTTCTTAACTAAAGACAGTAGCGGGTCTTTATTTGTCCAGACTTTAATCTGATGGGCTGTCACAGGTAAGGCTTCGCTTTCAAAAGCTTCAACAGCCATGACCATCTCAGCATCATGCTCAGTTGCCCCATCAGTGGTGGCTAGTGGGAGCCTGCTGAGTGCATCAGCGCAGTTTTCAGTGCCCGGTCTGTGCCGAATTGTGTAGTCATAGGCGGCTAACATAAGTGTCCACCTCTGTATGTGGGCTGATGCATTCGCATTTATGGCCTTGTTGTCGGCCAAAAGGGACGTTAGGGGTTTGTGATCTGTCTCCAGCTCAAATTTCCTGCCAAACAGGTACTGGTGCATTTATTTTACTGCATATACACATGCTAGCGCTTCCTTTTCTACCATCCCGTAGCCCCTTTCTGCCTGGGACAGACTTCTGGAGGCATAAGCTACCGGCTGTAATTGACTATTGGCATTCACATGCTGCAACACACACCAGACCCCATAGGACGACGCATCGCACTTTAGAACAAGTTTCTTACACGGGTCATATAACGTTAACAGTTTGTTGGAGCATAACAAGTTGCGTGTTCTATCAAAAGCCTTTTCCTGGCTGTCCCCCCAGACCCAATCGCGACCTTTGCATAGGAGCATGTGTAGCGTGCTCAATTTGGGAAGAAAGTTACCAAAATAGTTCAGGAGCCCGAGGAACGAATGCAGCTCCATCATGTTACGGGGTCTGGGTGCTCTCTGGATTGCTTCCATTTTGGATGCAGTGGGTCTGATCCCGTCTGCTGCTACCCTCCTCCCCAGAAATTCTACCTCTGGAGCTACGAAGATGCACTTCGCCTTTTTCAGTCGCAGCCCTACCCGGTCCAGTCTGCGTAGCACCTCCTCCAGGTTGTGGAGGTGTTCTTCAGTATCGCGGCCCGTGATAAGGATGTCGTCTTGAAAAACCACCGTCCTTGGAATCGACTTGAGGAGGCTTTCCATATTTCGCTGAAAGATCGCGGCGGCCGAACGAGTCCCGAACGGACATCTGTTATACTCAAACAACCTCTTATGTGTCGTGATGGTGGTCAGCTTCTTTGACTCACTCGCCAGCTCCTGGGTCATGTAAGCTGAGGTCAGGTCCAATTTTGAAAAAAGTTTGCCACTGGATAGCGTCGCAAAGAGGTCCTCCGCTCTCGGTAGCGGGTACTGGTCTTGGAGTGACACCCGATTGATAGTGGCCTTGTAATCGCCACATATCCTGACCGACCCATCCGCCTTGAGCACCGGCATGATCGGGCTCGCTCAGTCACTGAATTCGACTGGCGAGATGATGCCTTCCCTCAGCAGGCGGTCCAATTCGCATTCTATCTTTTCTCACATCACATATGGCACCGCTCTGGCCTTGTGGTGTACTGGCCTGGCGTCCGGGTTTATGTGAATCACTACTTTGGCCCCCATGAAAGTGCCGATGCCGGGTTGAAATAATGAGTCAAATTTGTCCAGGACCTGTGAGCATGATACTCGCTCCACAGAAGAAATTGCATTGACATTGCCCCATTTCCAGTTCATGACGGCAAGCCAATTCCTCCCCAGTAGTGCGGGACCATCTCCCGGGACAATCCAGAGTGGCAACCTGTTCTCCAAATCTTTGTGGGTCACGACTACCATGGTGCTGCCTTGCACCGGAATGATCTCCTTTGTATATGTCCGTAGCTGTGCGTCAATTGGCAATAATTTTGGCCTCCTGGCCTTGGACACCCACAACTTTTCGAATTGTTTGATACTCATCAGGGACTGGCTGGCCCCCGTGTCTAACTCCATTAATACTGGGGAGCACTTTCATCATTATCGGTGGCGTCCTGGTATATGAACTGTGTATGTGCTGCACATGAACTCGCTGAACTTCAGCTTCCAGCGATTTCCCCCAGTATTCTTTTGGCCTCGTAGAGCTTACATCGGGCCCGTCCTCCTTGTACATCAACCTGGCTGCAGGCTTCCTGCACATATGCGCCAAGTGACCGCTGACGTTGTAGTTTCTGCAGGTATATTGCTGATACCTGCAAGCTCTGGCTGGGTGTTTGCCTCCACACCTCCAGCATGAGCTGGAGGCCCTGCTGTTGGAAACAAAAGGTCCATTACCAGTCGATCGTCTCTGACTCTCTCTGTAACTGTCCTTAAGCGCACCATTATCAGGTGTTGATGGCCCCATTACTGGCCACATTGTGCATTGCGATGGCATGATTCGCTGTTCAGCTAGCCATTGTCTCTGTTGAATTCCCCCTTTGGGTTCGACTACATGCTGGGGCATGTCCGATTGCCCTTGTCTGCCTAGAGAACTGTGTGCCGCGTTAACAATGTTGACTCCATGGTCATTTGCCGCATTTGAGCCTAGATTTTTGTCATACATCATTCTGGTCTCTTCCTCCCCTGAGATAAATGTCTGGGCTATCAGAGCCGCCGCTTCTAAGGTCAAGCCTTTGGTCTCAATCAGTTTCCTGAAAACCCCAACGTGCCCGATGTTCTCAATAAAAAAGTCTCTCAGCATCTCCGCTCTGCATGCATCTGTGAACTTACATAGGCTCACCAGTCGCCGGAGATCTGCCATGAAGTCAGGAATGCTTTGCCCTTCTTGCCGCCGGTGCGTGTAAAACCGGTGTCTCACCATGTGCATGCTGCTCACTGGTTTAAGTTGTTCCCCGATCAACTTACTGAACTCTTTGAACATTTTGTCCATTGGCTTCTCTGGCACTAGAAGGTCCTTCATCAGGGCATACGTTCTGGATCCACAAACCGTCAGGAGATGAGCCCTGCGCTTGTCGGCCGAATCCTGTCCCAACCATTCCTTAGTGACAAAACTTTGCTGTAGTCTCTCAATAAAGTCGTCCCAATCATCACCAACACAGTACCTCTCTTCTGTGCTGCTAGTGGCCATGCTCGCGTGGTTTAAATCCCAGTCTCTCGTCGCCAATGATATGTCCTTACAATATACTTTAAATGCACACGAGGCCCATATTTGAGAGAAGGTCACTCTGTGACCAGTTACCTTTATTACCAAGACTTCAAGTGATGAAGGTGGGTGGAGCTTCCCCTTTTATACCTGAAAGTCCAGGTTAGGAGTGTCTCCCACAAGTTCACCCCCTTGTGGTCAATGTTCTCAAGGTGTACAACTTAGGTCAGCTTATACATGGGTTACAATGATAGTTGAATACATGACAATATCAACGGAAAAACCACCGCGTTCGACCAAACTCGAACAAAACTCCAACGGGAAAAAACCTAAGAATCGAAAAGTTTCCACTCTACAATCTAGTCCTGACCTACCAACGGGTAAACCTTTACCTAAAAGACTGTAGAAACCTATTTCTAACAAGGAAAACCAGGTACTTACCCCATAGATCCAAAACACACCTTACTATATCAGCAGACTCAACCCAACTGAAGATTGCGCAGCAAGAAGTCTTCTCCGACCGCACACAGACCCTACCGCATCCAGCGAACCCTGAAACCACGATCTATCGTTAACTGTCAAAAGGATTGGTAAGCATTGTTCCTGCCTGCCCTGGAGTCCAACGTAGCTAGAATTAGGTATTGGGAGGTGGAAGGTATAATTTTATTGTAACCCCCTTTGAATATGTAGTGTATGGTTCTTTATTAGAATGATTATAAGTTTGACCTTGTACCTTTCCTTGTATTGTCCTTTATTAGAGTGATTGTAAGTTTGGCCTTGTATTCTCTTACTAGAGTAATAAGCTTGTATTACCTTGACTGTAATAAAACCAAAGTTCTTTTGCATCAAACCAGTGTCCTTTGCACTTTTGTCACACCCCCCAAATAAATCCAGAGTCTAGAATCCAAAGGAGTGGGAGCGATTCGAACCGCTCAAGTTGGTCAGAAGAGAACCTGACCCCCTCATAGAGACCACTCCCTTACACAGTGTATTATCAAAGAATAGTACTGAAGGAACAGAGGCTTAGTGGGGCCTCAATGGGTTGTTTCAGCAACAACAACAACAACTTGTATTTATATTGCACCTTTAATGTAGTAAAACAAGGCGCTTCACAGGAGTATTATGAGACAAAAGATTTGACACCGAGCCAGACAAGAAGAAATTAGGTAGATGACCAAAAGCTTGGTCAAAGAGGTATGTATGTAGGAGCATCTTAAAGGAGGAGAGGTTGAGAGGCAGAAGATTTAAGAAGGGAATTCCAGAGCTTGGGACCTAGGCAACAGAAGGCACGGCCACCAATGGCTGAGCAGCTATAATCAGGGATGCTCAAGAGGGCAGAATTAAAGGAGCGTAGATATCTCGGGAGGTTACAAAGATAGGGAGGGGCGAGGCCATGGAGGGATTTGAAAACAAGGATGAGAATTTTGAAATCGAGACGTTGCTTAACCGGGAGCCAATGTAGGTCAGCGAACACAGGCGTGATGGGTGAGCGGGACTTGGTGCGAGTTAGGACATAGGCAGCCGAGTATTGGATGACCTCAAGTTCACTTAAGGTAGAATGTGGGAGGCCAGCCAGGAGTGTGTTGGAATAGTTAAGTCTAGAGGTGACAAAGGCACGGATGAGGGTTTCAGCAGTGGATGAGCTGAGACAGGGGCAGAGGCGGGTGATGTTAAGGAGCTGGAGATAGGCGGTCGTGGTTATGCCGCGGATATGTGGTCGGAAGCTCATTTAAGGTTGCGAACAATCTGGTTCAGCCTCAGACAGAAGGTGGGGAGAGCGATGGAGTTAATGTCTAGGGAACGGAGTTTGTGGCGGGGACCAAAAAACAATGGCTTTGGTCTTCCCATTATTTAATTGGAAAAATTTCCACTCATCCAGAACTTGATGTTGGACAAGCAGTCTGACAATTTAGAGACCGTGGAGAGGTCGAGAGAAATGGTGGTGAGGTAGAGCTGGGTGTCATCAGCGTACATGTGGAAACTGATTCAGATAATGTTGCCAAGGGGCAGCATGTAGATGAGAAATACGAGAGGTGCTGAGGATAGATCCTTGGGGGACACCAGAGGTAACGATGTGGAAGCAGAAAGAGAAGCCATTACAGGTGATTCTTTGGCTATGATTAGATAGGTAAGAATGGAACCAGTGAGTGTAGACCCACCCAGCTGGAGTTGGAGAGATGTTGGAGGAGGATGGAATGGTCATCTGTGTCAAATGGTGCAGACAAGTCAGGAAGGATGAGGAGGGATAGTTTACCTTTGTCACAGTCACAAAGGATGTCATTGTGACTTTGATGAGAGCCGTTTCAGTATTTTGGCAGGGGCGGAAACCTAGTTGGAGAGATTCAAACATGAAATTGCGGGAAAGATGGGCACAGATTTAGGAGGCGACAACATGTTCAAGGACTTTGGAGAGGAAAAGGAGGTTGGAGATGGGGCAGTAGTTTGCAAGGACAGAAGGATCAAGAGTTTTTTTTGAGGAGGGGGGTGATGGCGGCAGATTTGAAGGAGAGGGGGACAGTACTTGAGGAGAGAGAACTGTTAACAATGTAAGCTAACATGGGAGCCAGAAAAAGAAGCTGTGAAGTCAGCAGTTATGTGGGACTGGGGCTGACGGAGAGGAAGTGGGTCTCATGGACAGGATGAGCTGGGAAAGGTAATGAGGGGAGATCGGAAACAAACTTGAGAACGATCCGAGTTCAGGGCTATGGCAGAGGGGAACCCTAGAGAAAGTTTGGCCCGCTGGGCTAGGAAAAGGAAAGGAAGTGGCAGAGACAGCTGAACGGATGGTCTCAATCTTAGAGACAAAGAAGTCCATGAGCTCCTCACACTTGTTGTTGGAGGTGAGGGTGGAGGAGACAGGGGAGAGGGGTTTCACAGAAAGGTATGCTACCAGGTGAGGAATTGAGTTTCTTGTGCAGTAAGATCCCAGGCATAACTGAGCCATGAGGCAGCCACCAAACAGAGGAAAGTTGCTGTAATGAGATGTGAGAGATGGTAGAACATAGGGTGACAATGGCTGTACACCAGAGTCAACAAAACACATGGAGGGGCTGGGATATATGGAAGGCTACAATATGGACCCAGCTGTGGTCTCTGGGTCAAAGTCAGTTTCACATCTTGTTGGAGGCATTGATGACATGATGATGTCAACTAAGGTAAACCTAACTAGATGCGACTTGGTGGAAATGCCGGGGTGTGCCACATATAGGCAGGGGGTAATCAATTTCAAATGCGACCTGTCTACCTGCATTGCTACAGTGGGAGTGTACGAAATGTTGTCATAATAAGGTATTGCAGCCGTCAGTTATTAACAGTGGAGAGCAGCAGCTGGTGGAGCAGGGAGAATATGGTAATATGGTCATTATAAAACACAGGTAGTCATTTAGTTTGTCAATTAGGGGCAGCAGATGGTGAGTGTTGGGAAAAAGGCAAACGAAGGTGATTGCTAATCGGTGCAAAGAATTGGAAATTGACAACAGAGCTTGGAGGCAAAATAGGTTCCCGTGCAGATAATTAACAATAAACTACGACTGGATTCAGTGCTGTGGTCAGAACAAATAATGATAACGCACATGCTACAGCTATCTGCTCGATGGAAAATGGGCTCCTTTTATTCCTCTCTGTGCCTGCACCCTCCCACAGCTCCATTTACTTCTCATGTTTGTGCCAGTGCTCCTTTCTTCCTCTCTGCACCTGTGCTGCTCCCTTTTATATTCCAAACCCTGTGTGCATTTCAGCTTAATATCGGCCCAGAATTTGCACTCAGCGATGAAGCAATGGCATTTGCCACTAGCCCCGAAGTAAGCTTCGTACAACGATTTCGCGATCTCTGCAGCGAGAATTTCGGGATTTCCGACGTGTAATTGAAATCAAAGGACCTTCATGGGGATTCCCAGCGGAGAGCTGCCGTGACATCAACAAGCTGTCGAAGCAGCCAATCAAAATGCAGAATTCTCACAGACTGCAAACCAGGAAATGAGTAAGCTCGATTTGATTCTAATCTTTTAAAAAGTTTAGAGAGAGCAAAACAAAGATGGGGCTCCCACATGAGGAAAAGGCAAACCTGAAATCAAGGTGGATAAACCTTTTTTAAAAATTGAAAACTTTTTATAAAGTTTCTTAAAAATGTTTACTTTGTAATCTTTGAAATCTTAGACCTCTATAAGATCTCCTCTCAAATGCTTCGTTTCTAGGCTGAAAAACCCAAGTTCTTCCAGTCTTTTCTCGTATTTCAGAGTCAGAGACTAGGGGCCCGAACTTGGTCAGAGTTCCGCCCACAGCCGCCGAGATACCGCCAGAAAAAAATTTTTGGGGAAAAATTCCTGACGTACCGCCCATCTGCTGCACAGGTCCCGCCTGGCGGGAGTTTCCTCCATGAATATCGCCGGTGCAACTTCCTGCCGCCCGCCCATCCTGCAGGCTCCAAAAATGGGATTTTCCTCGTGCATGATTCTTTAAGATCGTGCTTCCGCTCACCAGAATGACTGCTGGCAAAAAGGTGGTCTGAGCTGGCTATAAATCAGGTGGCAGGGAGAATCGCTCAGAGTGCTGCAGTGCTGCACATACCGGGGCAGCGTCCATGTGCTGCACCACTATCATGACTCCTCAGATCGACCTTAAACTGCACAGAATGACTTCACAGATTTAAATGAAAAGTACTCTGTTGAAGGGCAGCAGCAGTAGTATAGGAAACGGCAATGAGTTCCGAAACACAGTAAAGGTTCCATGGAGATACGCTATAAGGGTTTTTAGACCATTGCAGCAGAACAGAGTTATTGACAGAATGTGAGTGCACAGATGGTATTAGCTTATGTCAAACTATATAGGCAATAATGAAATCATGTAATGCTCTGTCGGGTGGCAGAATGTGATAGTGAGAACAGCTTGAGCTCAAATATATAAGACGGAAAAAGATATATAACGGACTGCAAGGTCACTGAGGAACATATGATATCAGAGGTGGGACTCCCCGATGTTGGATCTAACGAAATGTGGACTGAAGTGCAAGCCTTAATGTGTGCCCTCCAAGTTGTGCAACTGTCTCTCATTCAATGGCAGCCTTCCTGCATTGGTCACGCTTACTTGTCGTAGCGCAATCGCATGACGACAGGACCCATTAAAGAATCGCATCATGTGTGGATGGCAAGATATTAATCAGAGACCAGTACACCTGAAGGAGATTTGTCTGTTTCTCAGCAGTTACCCCAGATGATGTTAAATGAGACACTGACCAAGAGTAGATAAACAATGTGACTGTATTGAATAGTGCAGCATGCCAAAGTGACAACATGCAAACAATTGAATCCAACATATGTACATTATCTCAGGAACCACTCAAGTCACATTCACAATGAACCATGTGAAACAACAGCTACAACTTAATGAAGAATAAACAATATCTCCAACACCAACACCCAACCCTCTACCCACAACACCACCTCTCTCTCCACCCCCCCCCCCCCCCGGGATGTGAGGCCCATCGTCCTCTTCATGGGTCCGCCTTCATCACGGTGAGCCGCACCCCTGCCCCTCAGTGCCTCTGCTCCACCACGTTGTGCAGGAGGGCAGCCGGAGCGCTGCTGCCATGTTCGTCTTGAAGAGAATGTAGGGGGCAAGATGGAAGCCACTGGCATCTCCGGCTCCTCAGGATCTGTCGGCCTCGATGGTGTGGGCTCAGGGGGGTTGCATGACATGTCCCGAAAGCATCACTTGCCTCATCGCCTCAACAGAGTCAGTGTTGCGCTCCATCGCACTAATGAACTGCTCCATACTGGCAGTATGCTGCTCAGCAAAGGTGGCGATGCTGGCGGCTATCCCAGCCCTGGTCTGCAGCACATCTCGAGCTAGGTCAATGCTCGGCCTCGACAGCTGGACCATTTCCTGAATTGTTGAGAGCCGTCCTGCCTCCTCATCGGCTTGTTGCATCATCCTGGGTGCTTGCGGTTTGGTGGCTTTTCCGGCACGGCCTCTGCGCCTCCCAACACTTGTTCCTACTTCGTCTGATTCGAATCCCAAAAGGTCGGACCCCGACACCGATATTGGCCGAACAGGTGGCACAAAGTCAGGAGGCTGGAGTCCTCCTCTTGCAGCTCCTCGACCTCAAGTGGTTCGAAGACTGCCACTTCTCCCTCCTCTCCCTCCTGGTCTTGGTGTCTCTGGGTGCCTCCAGTGTTTCAATGTCTCTTATTTCTTGCTGACCAGAACTAGAGGCAGTATTCATAGTGTGGTCTGGCCAGAGCACTAGAAAATCTGATCGCTACCTCTCTAATTTATGTTCTACTGTTTTGCTGATAGTTCAACATTCTATTGAATTGCTGCATTGGCTGGACATATTTAGTATCAAATCTATGATTATGACTCCTAGATCTTTCTCAGGTTCAACTGTAGTTATTTCAACACCATTCATGGAGTACGTGTGCCATCTAATTTCCCTTCCTATGTGTAACACTTAACATAATCTGTCATTGTCCACTTACATATCTTGTCCAACTCATCATTTCTGAACTGTCTCTTTCAACTCCACTATCCCTCCGAGTTTGGTATTATCTACAAACCTGACCATTTTTTTCCGTTTCTGAGCCCAGGTCATTTATGTAATTAGTACTGAGAGATCCCACTCAGTACTTCCCTCACTCTGACATAACTCCCCTAATGAGTACTAGCTGTTTCCTACCCTCCAGCCAGTTTCTTATCCATTCCCAGGATTCACCTTGAATTCCCACAGCTTTGAGTTTAATTAATAACCTTTCATGTGGATCTTTATCAAAATTCTTTTAGAAGTCACGATACATCACTTTTATAGGGCTTCCCACAGTCTGCGTCGGTTATCACTTCTTCAAAGAAGCTGAGCAGGTTGGTCAGGCAGGGTCTTCTCCTTCTCAATCCATGCTGACTGCTTTCAGCTGGGTTATTGCTGTACCAATAATCCTCAGGTTTACTCCAGGTCACCAAATCCTTTATTTTACATGGAATGGAAGTGAGAGTAATGAGTCTGTAGTTATTATGGTAGCTGATATTTGATACTATGTTAATTAGCAGGTGCTCACACATTGCCTAAGTCACATACCTGTTAATGCTTTGGCATTGTACAATTTAGTTAGCACCTGGAACAAAACCCTTCAACTATTTTAGTTGTACATTTTAAACAAATGCAAGGGGGTCACACTCCAAAATAATTTTTTTTTCCAGTGCCCCTTTTTTGGGGGGGGCGGGGGGCAGTGGGGTTTAGGACACTAAAATCAGAAATTATAGAAGTGCCCCCTGGCTAAAAGGGGGGGGGGGCACTAAAACTGGCAAATTAAACAAATTGAACTTTAAACTTAAATGATCAAATTAAAATGTGGTTGCCGGGGGTGATGATGCACTCCAGTCCCTCCGGCGCCCATCTCTTGCGGAAGGCCGCGAGCGTACCGGTGGACACCGCCTGCTCCATCTCCAAGGACACCCTGGCGCGGAAGAGAGGCAGGCAGTAACAAAACCCTTCATCCTTACTGTAATGTATGCACCTGTGACCTGTGAGGTTTGTGGAACTGTTGTTGAGAGGTGGGCGATGGAGGGACTGGAGTGCATTATTACCCCCGACAACCACATTTTAATTTGATTTTATATGTTTTAAAGTTTAATTTGTTTTAACTGCCGGGTTTTAGTGTCCCCCTCCCCTTTTATAGGGGGCACTTGTGTATATATATCTGTGGTTTTAGTGCCCAAAAAAAAAGGAAAAAACACAAAAAACCCCACAAAAAAACCCCCAAGAAAGGCACCTGTAAACTGTTTGTAGTGTCTCCCCTTTAACAAGGGGGCACTTGATTTAATGTTTATTTTTGTTTTGCAACAAAAGAGTTGTGGAACTG
Source organism: Pristiophorus japonicus (assembly GCF_044704955.1). Lineage (NCBI taxonomy): Eukaryota > Metazoa > Chordata > Chondrichthyes > Pristiophoridae > Pristiophorus > Pristiophorus japonicus. The sequence goes on from NC_091984.1 coordinate 171,953,368, forward strand.
TTGTCGAGAGGTGGCCGATGGAGGGACTGGAGTGCATCATCACCCCCGGCAACCAAATTTTAATTTGTTTAAGTTTGTCGGTTTTAGTGCCCCACTTTAATCAGGGGGCACTTGATTTAATGATTTGTTGTTTTATAGAAGCAACAAAAATAGCTGTGGAGCTGTTGCCCAAGCCCCGAAACCTCCCTCGGGAGCCGGCGCCTCACAACTTGAGCCTGCTCCGGGAAATCCCCTCCGTGCCTTTCAGTTCTGCGCGGAGGGGTTTCCCGTACGGGCTGCTCTTGCACACTCTCCACATTGCCATCCTCGTCTGCCATCCGGACACGCCATGGCGCACCATCTTTCTGCCCGGAGGAGGTGGGGTTCCCAATGGAGTGCTCTCTATGCGGGAGTCCTTCCTCTATTTATTAGGGACTTGGCCTGGAGGGTATTGCATGGGGCAGTCCCGTGCAATCGGTTTTTAAATCGTTTCATGGACTCCTGGGCCGCCTGTAATTTCTACGGTCTGGAGGAGTCCGTGTTCCATGTGTATGTTCAATGTGTGAGGTTGCAGCCCCTCTTCCATTATTTTAAGGGACTGCTCCTCAAATTCTGGTTGCACTTCAGTCCCATGCTCCTGATCTTTGAGCATCCTGTGTGGAGGGAAGCGGGCAGGTCGGAAGACCTCCTCGTAGAACTGCTCCTGGGCATGGCCAAGGTGGCCATCAACCGGTCCAGGCAGCAGGCGGTCGAGGGGGTCGTTCAGCATGATTGCCTGCCTCTCTTCTGCGTTTACATCTGAGCCAGGGTGTCCCTGGAGATGGAGCACGCGGTGTCCACCAGTACGCTCGCGGCCTTCAGCAAGAGGTGGGCACCGGAGGGACTGGAGTGCATCATCACCCCCGGCAATCAAATTTTAATTTGATTTATTTAATGCCAAAACTTGAATTTGTTTAGTTGTTGGTTTAATGTCCCTTTTTATAAGGGAGCACTTGTATTAATGTTCAACTAAAATAGTTGTTGTGAGCCTGGTGGATGAACTGGTGGTGTTCAGTTTGTTAAACCTTTGCCAATAAAGCAGCTAGTTCTTTACAGCAAATGCTTGGCCATGAATTCTTAAGCAAAGAACCCTTAAATAAAAACACTACAAAATTGGCATCAAGAATGGGGATTTTCTTCATGAAGAAATTATGGTCGAATTTACTTTTATGAGGAGGCAACTTCATGTGGAGCACGGTGAGTGGATTACACCGGCAGTGTGGTTCCTGAGTGAGAGTCTGGCAGTACCATTTTTTTTGTGTATTGACAGTGTTGAACTGATATAAAAAGAGCTTGTTGAAAGCAATTTAGAGTCATTGGAAAACAATTCAAAATTACTGAGAGTGATTAACAGCTATTAAGCTAAGCTAAGAAAGCAACATGGATGTGACAACGACTTGGGAGCTTTTGACAAGAATAAGGAATCGTTTAAATCCTACAGTGAAAGATTGCAAATCTATTTTAAAGCTAATGACATCAATGAAGTCTCAGCAGGTGTGGCAGGTTCCCAATTAAGCAGTTAAACAGTTCAGGAGAAGATGAAAGCTATTTTGTTAGTTATGATTGGAGCAGAAAATTATAATATCTTAGTGAATCTGTTAACTCCAAGAAAGGTTGAGGATGCTTCATTCTCAGACATACTACAGATATTGGAGAATCATTTTGATCCACAGCCTTTAGAAATAGCGGAGAGCTATAAGTTCGCAATGAGAAACCAAAGGCCTGATGGAACCATCAGTGAATACATTGTTGCCATAAGAATATTATCCCGACACTGCAATTTTGGAGGATTCCTGGAAAGGGCTCGTCAAGATAAATTTGTATGTGGACTTACGCATGAATGCATCCAGTCAAAATTGTTAGGTTTGAATGATCTCTCTTTTGAGAAAGCTTGCAAGATAGCCACCTCCATGGAGATGGCAGAGAAATACATTAAGGAATTTCATCCGTTACTGGTAGCAGTAGCAGTCCACAGCCACCGGACTGTAGAAATGCAGAAGAGGGTGAGCCCTAGTCAGAGGGAGAGTTATGAAACCAAGTGTAATAGCAACCATACCGCACAACAGTGTCAGTTCAAGGGGGCAAAATGCTACTGGTGCCAAGTAAGGGGACACATTGCAGCTGCATGTAAATCCAAGGACAGGCCCAACGATAATCAAAGACTTCATTGGATGGAAACTATAGGTTTTGGTGTAGCAGTGAAGGGCAAGGCAATATATTCAGTAAGTCAGGATTTCAGAATGATAGCACTGATTAATAATCGATGGATTAATATGGAAGTATATACAGTGGCTGATTGCTCAATAATGGGTCAGGATATGTATTACAAGAAATTTAGGAGCATACCACTAAAACCAAGCCCAGCTGAAAACATATTCAGGGGAAAATCTGCAGACGCTTGGATAGATGGAGCGTGTGGTACAATACCAGGGGCAACAAGCAAGATTATCTATTATTATAACTATATTCAAAGGATATTGGACAAATATTCGGATTACGTCAGATGTAAAACCTATTTCTTGTAGACCAAAGCTGGTATTTATATGCATTAAAATCACAGGTTGAGCAAGAGCTTGATAAATTGGAGAAAAATGGAGTTTTAGTGAAGACTGATAGGAGTGACTGGGCCACCCCGTTAGTTGTAGTTCCAAAAGCAGACAAAATGGTATGGCTCTGTGGGGATTATAAAATTACTCTGAATCAGGTAGTTGATGATGAACAGTACCCTTTACCGACATCACAGGACCTGGTTTACCTGGGGTTGCGGGTAGATGAAAATGGTCTCCAACCAGTTATGAGAAAGTACAAGCCATTATGATGTATCGGAACCGAAAAACGTTACTGAATTACGATTCTTTTTATGCATGGTCCAATACTAGGCTCATTTCCTTCCTGGATTAGCAACGTGCTCACACCACTCCATTATCTATTAAAGAAAGATGTGCATTGGATATGGGGCAAAGAGCAACAGAATGCATACAGCTCATGCAAACAACATTTGAGCAGCAGTGCACTTCTCGTCCATAATAATCTGACTCGTGAACTAAGTCTAGCATGTGATGCCTCTGGGTATGGTGTGGGAGCAGTGATCAGCTACATTATAAATGATGGGCAGGAAAAAATTGTTGCCTTTGCATCACGTACGCTCAACACAAGCGAACAAAATTATGCCCAGATTGAGAAAGAAGCTTTTGCAATTATATTTGGTATTAAAAAAGTCACCAGTTTCTTTTGGGATGCCAATTCACGCTAGTGACTGATCTCAAACCGTTACTAGCTATCTTAGGCCCAAAGGCGGCAATTTCATCTATGACGGCTTCCAGGATGCAAAGTTGGACTATTTTATTGTCTCAGTGCAATTACAGAATCAAATATCGTACGTCGAAGCAGAATAAAGTGTCGGATGCCTTTCAAGGTTGCCTCATGAAGATTCTGAAATTGGCTGCAAACAATCAATCTTCACTCTAGATGTCGTTGATGACGATTTTCCAGTCACTGCCTCTGTTATTGCAGAGCACACACACAAAGCTACCATGTTACAGGAGGCCTATGAGCACACCCTGGAAGGGTGGCCTAATGATCAGAAACATTTAGTCGTCGGCATCAATTATCATGTGAGCAGGGATGTCTAAAATCGGGTCTGAGAGTAGTCATTCCCAGTGCACGACAGATCAAACTCCTGACGGAACTTCACAGTGAGCACACTGGCATCATCGGCATGAAAGCGGTGGCCCAAAGTTTTGTTTATTGGCCTGGGTTGGATAATGGCTTAGTACAATTACTTACCAATAATTCTATCTGTCAAGACTGCAAGACCATGCCAGGTAAAACGGCATTGCAAACATGGAATTGACCGACAAGACCATTCCAAAGAATACATATTGATTTTTGTGAGAGGGCAATCATAATTTTCTGGTTCTAATCAATAACCATTTGAAATGGCTGGAAGTACGGCATATGGCACCATTTACGACTACAGAGCATACATTGGATGAATTGTGGGATATTTTTGCATACCATGGCCTGCCCGAAGAAATGGTGTCAGATAATGGGCAGCAATTTCGGTCCACGCAGTTTGAGAATTTTGCCAGACACAATGGTATCAAACGCAAGTTGGTAGCACCATATCATCCTGATTCGTATGGGGCAGCTGAAGGATCAGTCAGGATTGTCAAGGAGGCTTTGCAGAAATGAATTATACAGACTGGATCATCAGTGAGCATGAAATATAGGTTAGCAAATTTTCTTTTCAAATACAGAACTACGCCTCATTCTACAACAGGGTACACAATTGTGCCTTCTCTACCTTATCGGATGCATCTCAGTTTATTGCAACTGAACTTGTCCGATAAGGTAGAGAAGGCACAATTAATGCAGAAATGTCATTTTCATTCTGGAACTAAAGAGCAGTGCTTTCAGAAGGGTGATCAGGTCAGAGTTCCAAGTCTGTCAAAAAGGGCAGGTCCACGCAAATGGGACATCGGTACAATTATTCGGGTATGTGGCACCAAGCAGTACCTGGTCAAAATTGGTGACTATATCAGGAAGGTTCATGTGAATCAAATGTTTCTGGCGAGTGATGTACCTTCAGTACCACGAGTATGTGATTCTGAGTCTGACTTGGATGATGATCAGAGTGAGTTGGTAGGTCCAAGCACTTAAAAGGTCACAACATCCATATCCCCATCAACTCAGATGCAGCCCTGAAGACAATTCTGCGGGTATGGGACAAGCTTGGAGAGACTCCGTATCTTCTGAGGGAAGTGGAGTTCGGGTTCAGTTAAGAAGATCAATGAGAAAATGCAAACCAACTAAACAGGACATTAATAACTGGGAATATCAAAATCTTAGGAAGAAACTAACAGTAGGACTGATGTAATGGTTTCAAGGAAACTCGAAAGGACACAGGAAGATAGAGGTCAGGAATCCTGGGACAAACGCCCTGAAAACAGAAATTCCTCAAGGCGGCCTCCTGAGCCAAAGGAGGATATAGAAAACGGGTATGGCCAGCCAATTGCACAGAAATGGAGCTCTCGGGGGGGGGGGGGGGAGGAAGCTAAAAGCTTACAACAAGACACTCTGGCTCAGCAATTGTAATTGTAATGTTGATAAGTAATCTTTTGAAATATTGTATAAATAACTACAACCATAAATACCTTGCTTCTAAAAAAAAAGGGAAGCAGTGTAATGTGTACACCTGTGAGTCTGCTCACAGGTTTGTGGAGCTGTTGCACTGTGAGTGGTTTACCCAGTTACGTGACGTTCACAAGATGCAATAAAACCCCGGTTAATTGAGTTCAGGTTCTCCACGATGAGATGGGCCGTTGTGAGCCTGGGTGGATGAACTGATGGTGTTCGTTGTTAAACCTTTGCTGACAAATCAACTAGTTCTTTACAGCAAATGTGTAATCATGAATTCTGAAGCAAATACACTACACTTACTAACTCCCAAATCGATCAACCTGATCTGGTTCCGTACACTTCTCGTTTCCCGGTTCTATATTGAAAATGGTTTAGGGAAAACAGCTTCCATTATAACTCTAGCTAATGCAAAGTACCGTATGATATAAACAGAGAAATTCCCGTGTTTGATCACAACAGGGTTGTGAGGCACCTTGAAGAATGCCACCAGTTTACTTCGAGTTGGTAGCTGAGTGCAAAAACACAGGGTAGAAATGTGAGGTGCATGTCATGAAGGTCAGGTGCATTAGATTTGTGGGAGAAGGCTGTGTTGCCTGCCCTGTGCTAAGGTTAAGGACATCTCCTCAAGGCTGGAGAGGAACTTGGAGTGGGAGGGGGAAGATCCAGTTGTTGTGGTCCACGTGGGTACCAACGACATAGGTAGGACAAAGAAAGAGGTTCTGCTGAGGGAGTATGAGCAGCTAGGGGCTAAATTAAAAAGCAGAACCACAAAGGTAATAATCTCTGGATTACTACCTGAGCCACAAGCAAATTTTGCATATGGTAAATAAGATCAGAGAATTGAACACGTGGCTCAAAGACTGGTGAGGGAGAAATGAGTTTTGGTTCATGGGGCATCTGCACCAGCACTGGGGTAAGAGGGAGCTGTTCCAATGGGACGGGCTTCACTTGAACCATGCTGGGACTAGGGTCCTGGTGAATCAAATAATTAGGGCTGTAGAGAGGGCTTTAAACTAAATAGTGGGGGGGGGGGGGGTCAGGTGAGCGGAAATTTAAAAAGTCAAAGAATAAGGAGAAAGCAATAAAGCAGGGGGAATTGATAACTCGAGCGTGACCGGAAGGGACAGAAGGTATAAACATAAGAGTGTATCAGAAAGTGGGGTCAAAGCTGGGAAAAATGGTAAAAAAACAAAATTTAAAGCTCTTTGGGGTTGAAATTGGTGGAACAGATGGTACGCCCGTTTTTCGGCAGTCCGCGGGCGGTGCGTCGTTTTTTACCACCCAGTACCACTGGGGCAGAGTGGGCGGGAATTTCATCAATTTTTTTCTCGGGTGCGGCGGGGGTGGTGTGCGGTGGGTGCAGGCGATGTGCAACAGGCGGTGTGTGGCGGGAGGCAGGCAGTGTGCGGCAGGTAGTGTGCGGCGGGTGCAGGTGGTGTGTGGCAGGCGGGAGCGGCGGGCGCAGACGGTGTGCAGCAGGTGGTGAGTGGCGGGAGGCAGGCAGTGTGCGGCAGGTAGTGTGCGGCGGGTGCAGGCGTTGTGCAGCAGGTGGTGTGTGGTGGGTGGTGTGCGGCGGGTGCAGGTGGTGTGCAACGGGTGGTGGGCGGTGTGTGGTGGGTGCGGATGGTGTGCAGCAGGCGGGAGCAGAGGGCGGTGGGCGGTGTGCGACGGATGCGCGTAGAGTGCAGCGGGCGGTGTGCGGGGGGAGCGGTGTGCGGAGTGCAGTGGGCGGGGGCGGTGTGCGAAAGGTGGTGTGTAGCGGGCGGAGTGCGGCGAATGCGGGCAGAGTGCGGCGGGCGGTGTGCGCTGGGAGGTGTGTAGCGGAGAGGCCTTTTGACTCGGGAATCTTCAGCTCCCAAGTTGTGCGCACGCGCATGCTGCTGTGAAGCTCCGCCCCCGAGAGGCACCGATGAGAGGCCAGAGACCGTGTGTAGTTCCTGATACACAGGTATGAGTTGAGAAATTCTGTGGGAATAACCTTAAATGCATTGCTCGCTCTTAATGTAAAATCTTACAGTAACAAGGGCTATTGTTTCCATTTATAAAATTATTTTCAAAACAAAACTAGAGTGAAAATCTTTTTTATAAAAAATTCCCAAACTGTACATTCAGAGTAAACAATAACGATAGAAAACAAGGTTAAGAAGTGTCTGAGTAACACTCAAAATATGAATATATAACAAAACATTGGAGGCGAAGGGTGTGGTGGACACTATACAAAATTACAAAAATAACTGCTTCTGTTCGAAAGCCACTTGTTCTTTCTCGTACTTATTGTGGCCATTATTTCACAATTTATATATCACTAGATAATAATGCTAGTTCCCCAAATTATTACTTATTTTAATACTGAATGTGCTTCCAATGCGTGGAGGACAGCATGTTGGTGTCTGATCCCACGCTGTATAACGTAACGTCCATAGTTGGTCCTCCCTGTGTGTCCATTGTATATCTCCCATTGACCAGATAATCCGCTGGAAGATCACTGTTTCTCTACTCTCTCCCCTACTCATAACATTGTGGGGCGGCCTGAGATCGCTGTGTGTGGGGGGCGGGGGAGGGATCACTGCGCTGGGCGGGGGGCGTGGGGGTGGAAATGATTGCTGTGGGGGAGGAAAGAGACTGAGGGGGTGAGAGACTGGGGTGTGGGAGAGACTGAATACATACCGGCCACTGAAGATCAACTTAAAACCACCTTTTCCAGGATGGTCTGTAGCTCCGGTGGTATGTCGGTGGTAAGTCACGAATTTTGTAATTTTTGGCAGTTTGTCGACGGTCTGCATGGGCAGGTGATATGCATACTGCCCGGCGGTATGTCACTGATGAATTTTCCGCCAGGCGATATGTAGGTTTTTTTGACGAATTTTGTAACTTTGGACTGAACGCGGGCGGTATGTTGACCAATTTCGACCCCTTTATCTGAATGCACACAGCATTCATAACAACATAGATGAATTGAAGTCACAAATAGATGTAAATGGGTATGATCTGATAGCCATTACAGAGATGTGGTTGCAGGTGACCAAGGCTGGGAACTAAATATTCAGGGCTATTTGACAATTCGGAAGGAAAGACAGAAAGCAAAGGGAGGTGAGGTAGCTCTGTTAATAAAGGATGAGATCAGTGCAGTCGTGAGAAATGATATTGACTCACAAGATCAAGATGTTGAATCAGTTTGGGTGGAGATGAGGAATAATAAGGGGAAAAAGTCACTGGTGGGCATAGTCTACATACCCCCTAACAGTAGCTACACTGTTGGAATGAGTATAAATCAAGAAATAATGGAGGCTTGTAAAAAAGGAACAGTAATAATCATGGGCAATTTTAATCTTCATATTGATTGGACATATAAAATTGGCCAAGGTAGCCTTGAGGAAGGGTTCAGAGTGTATCCAGGATAGTTTCCTTAAACAGTATGTTGCGGAACCAACCAGGGAGCAGGCCATCTTTGACCTGGTACTGTGTAATGAGACAGGATTAATAAATGATCTTCTCGTAAAGGATCCTCCAGGAAAGAGTGATCATAGCATGGTTGAATTTCAAATTCAGTTGTAGGGTGAGAAAGTCGGATCTCAAGCCAGTGTCCTAAGCTTAAATAAAGGAGACTACAAAGGTATGAAGGCAGAGTTTGCTAAAGTGGACTGGGAAAATAGATTAAAGTGCAAGACAGTTGATGAACAATGGCGGACATTTAAGGAGATATTTCATAACTCGCAACAAAAATATATTCCAATGAGAAGGAAAGACTTTAAAAGAAGGGATAACCATTCATGGCTAACTAAGGAAATAAAGGATGGTATCAAATTGAAAACAAAGGCATACAATGTTGCAAAGAATAGTGGAAGGCCAGAGGATTTTGAAATTTTTAGAAACCAGCAAAGAATGACTAAGAAAATAATAATAGAGAGGGAAGATAGATTATGAAAGTAAACTAGCAAAAAATATAAAAACAGATAGTAAGAGTTTCTACAGGTATATAAAAAGGAAGAGAGTGAATTAAATGTTGGTCCCTTAGAGGATGAGACTGGGGAATTAATAATGGGGAACGGGGAAATGGCTGAGACTTTGAACAAATATTTTGTATTGGTCTTCATGGTAGAAGACATTAAAAGCATCCCAATAATTGATAATCAAGGGACTATAGGGAGGGAGGAACTTAAAACAATCACTGTCACTAATAAAGTAGTACTCGATAAAGTAATGGACTAAAGGTGGACAAGTTCCCTGTCCTTGATGGCTTGCATCCTAGGGTCTTAAAAGAAGTGGCTGTAGAGATAGTGGATGCATTGGTTGTAATCTATATAAAAATTCCCTGGATTCTGGGGAGGCCCTAGCGGATTGGAAAACGGCAAATGTAACTCTCCTATTTAAAAAAGGAGGCAGACAGAAACTAGGACACTATAGACCGGTTAGCCGAATATATGTCGTTGGGAAAATGTTGGAGTCCATTATTAAGGAAGCAGTAGCAGGACATTTGGAAAAGCATAATTCAATCAAGCAGAGACAACATGGTTTTATGAAAGGGAAATCATGTTTAACAAATTTGCTGGAGTCCTTTGAGGATATAACGAGCAGGGTGGATAAGGGGGAACCAGTGGATGTAGTATATTTGGATTTCCAGAAGGCATTCGATAAGGTGCCACATAAAAGGTTACTGCACAAGATAAAAGTTCACGGAGTTGGGGTAATATATTAGCATGGATAGAGGATTGGCTAACTAACAGAAAACAGAGTTGGGATGAATGGATCATTTTTCAGTTGGCAAACAGTAACTGGTGGGGTGCCGTAGGGATCAGTGCTGGGGCCTCAACTATTTACAATCTATATTAATGATTTGGATGAAGGGACCGAGTGTAATATAGCTAAATTTGCTGATGACACAAAGATGGGTGGGAAAGCAAGTTGTGAGGAGGACACAAAAAATCTGTAAAGGGATATAGACAGGCTAAGTGAGTGGGCAAAAATTTGAAGATGGAGTATAATGTGGGAAAATGTGAGGTTATCCACTCTGGCAGAAAAAATAAAAAAGCAAATTATTATTTAAATGGATAAAAATTACAAAGTGTTGTAGTACAGAGGGACCTGGGGGTCCTTGGGCATTAAACACATAAAGTTACTATGCAGGTACAGCAAGTAATCAGGAAGGCAAATGGAATGTTGGCCTTTATTGTAAGGAGGATAGAATATGAAAACAGAGAAGTCCTGCTACAATTGTACTCGGCATTGATGAGACGTACAGTTTTGTTCTCTGTATTTAAGGAGGGATATACTTGCATTGGAGACAGTTCAGAGAGGGTTCACTCAGTTGATTCCTGTGGTGAAGGGGTTGACTTATGAAGAAAGGTTGAGCAGGTTGGGCCTGTACTCATTGGAGTTCAGAAGAATGAGAGGTGATCTTATTGAAACATATAAGATAATGAGGGGGTTCGACAAGGTAGATGCAGAGAGGATGTTTCCACTCATGGAGTATCTAGAACTAGGGGGCATAGTTTCAGAATAAGGGGTCGCCCAGTTAAAACTGAAATGAGGAGGAATTTCTTCTCTGAGAATTGTAAATCCATGGAATTCTCTGCCCCAGAGAGCTGTGGCGGCTGGGTCATTGAATATATTTAATGCAGACATAGACAGATTTTTGAGCGATAAGGGAATAAAGGGTTATGGGGAGCGGGCAGGGAAGTGGAGCTGAGTCCATGATCAGATCAGCCATGATCTCATTAAATGGTGGAACAGGCTCGAGGGGCCAAATGGCCTACGCCTGCTCCTATTTCTTATGTCCGTATGAGACTGGAGAGATTCCTGAGCAGGCTGGTAATGAGGGGAAGAAAGCCTGGCAGTGTGATGAAGCCAATTGGGAATTGCAAGGGAGAGAACATTGCGTTGGCTTGCTAATCCTCATGTGAGAAAGGCTTCAAGTCCAGTATGCATGCAGAAGCTGATAGGAACTCGCTTTGACACCCTCAGTAGCTGACCTCCCAGGTGAAATGGGGCTGAAACCATGACAATTCCTGGCAATACCCGACAGCTGCAAACGGAATTACTTTACCCAAGTAATCCAATATGCTACCTGCTGAGTGGGGAGTGGGGATTTTCTCGGAATTAGTTTTGCAAATGCAACCAGTGAGCTGTGGAGCATTTGAGCCTGCTGCACAGCTCAGGGGTGACCTCTCCAGCTGTCACTGTTGACAGTGCTATTATAATGATGGATGCGTTGAATCCTTTCCAATCGTGATGTTGGTAGAAGATATTGGATGCTGTTTATACCTTCTTCCAGCACTCAAGATGGGGAAGGTTTTGTAAAGCCTGTGCTGTGCCTTATTAACTACCTCAAGAGACTAATAAAGGAGAGGAACACTAAATGAATCTCACCACTTTAATCTCCCTCCAAGCCACCAATTCAATTATTGATATTTTTCCATGTTTCCATTTCGACACCTTTGCCAGTTGCTCTACAGTGCATTTATATGTATAAGCAGCAATATTGTTTTTGACATTTCTTCAGTCAGAAAGTTGTGAATCGTTTCAAGGCTCTTTCCTTCGATTAAAGGGAAGAGCCGCTGCGCACTGTGCCGGGTCTCTGACGATTTCCACTGGGTCACCAGGGCAGCGTGGTTCCGAGGCCGCAGCTGGCACCCAGATGGAGCACTGGGCTGCACAATGGCAGCCCGGATCACGCCACGGAGCAGCAAGACGGGGCGACTGGTGAGTCGGACAAAACAAGAAAATGATGGCGCGCAGCTTAGCGCATCTCCACTTTAACTTCCGCCCTGGGAGCGGAGGTCGGCCTGGTTCACGGCCTGTGAACGCTAATGGGAGACGCATAAATTAGAGGAATTTCACCCCCGTTTTGTCTGATAATGGTTATTGGCTGGCAATTATGTGGTGTAAATGTTACCTGCCACAAGTCAGCCAAATGCTATATGTTGTGATGGTCCTGCTGTCGGTTGCCATAGGCGGCTTGATTATCAAAGAAATTGTGAATGTCGCTGAACAGCAGAGAATCATCCACAAACAGCCCCACTCCTGACCTTGTGGCGTGAAGCAGCTGGAGATGGTTTGATTGAGGATACAGCTTGAAGAACGCTGGCTGTGATGACTGGCTTCCAACAACCACAACCAACTTCCTGCGTGTCAGGTATGACTCCTGCCACTGAATGATTTTCCAATTGACCTTAGTTTTGTTCGGGCTCCTTTGTGCCATACTCGGTCGAATGCTGCCTTGACGTTGAGGGCAGCTACTCTCAACTCTCCTCTGACACGTGTCCTTTTCTGGATCAAAGCTGTAAAGCTGATCTGGAGCAGAGGAACCGGAACTGAGCTTCAGGGAACAGGTTATTGGTGAGTAGATGTTGCTTGATGACACTTATTGATTACAGCTTCTACTATTACTAGGCAGTCCCTCATGACGACGATGACGCTCTTCACACCAAAAAATGGTGGGCTCACAGGTGGTACAATGAGTTACATCTTAGAGTGGAAGATGCCTGTGTGTGGATTTTTTTAACGTGTGGTGACCGTTGCACATCAGCCACCACGCGGGCTTTACTGAGCTAGGTCTTGGTCCAGTGGCAAGGATTGAGCAAGACGACTGGAGATCAAGCTCCGTTGTGTCTCCCCTGAGCCCCGACCCCACTGCTGTTAAATGCTGCGCTGCTCCTGGGCCACGACTCCTCCATTGTTAAATGCTGGGCTCCGACCCCACTGCTGTTAAGTGCTGTGCCGCTCCTTCACTTTGCTGATGATTGGGAGGAAGATGGTAGGGCAATAATTGTTTAATCTGATCCAACCAATCAGGTATTGTAATGGTAGTCCTTTAGGACAGTGAAGCCATCTCTAACATTGCCGCAAGATGTTTGGGATTGTCAATAACAGTCTGCCTTAGGCTGATTTAATGAATTAACACATCATAACTCCACTGTGAGCTGAAACTAATTTACATCTTGAAGAGACCAATCCGTGACAACTATCTGTTTTGAGTTGCTAACTTCTGCCTGATGAGCTGCTTTGTGTGGCCAAAGCGGCACAGAAATATTATTAGTTAAAGGATCCAGTATGGACAAAAAAAATCCATTTTGCCTTATAACTAGTGTTGTAAGAGTCAGGTCCCTGCAGCAGCTTAATGGGCTAGGCAGCCTCATATTTCCCCTATATTTTGCAGCCAACAATGAATTATCTAATTGTACCATTGCAGAACTGCCAATCCATTGACCTGCAATCCAGTTCACATCCTTTTTCAGACATTTACATTGATGCTTGTGTCATGCTTCTCCAACTATCACTGGATGCCCATCAATGGCTGATACTCTCAGCATGCAGCATTATTAGCGGAACATGTGATCCATGACATCACTCCAGTATCACCACCTTACTAGAATACACCTACCCGTATTTGGGTGCGTGATTGTGACATTGGGTGGAGGTGATGCCAGAAGATTGCCACAGGCGCAGAACTGGTTGGGGACCCTGATGGCACATTGAAAACAAGGTGGTAAATCCTGCCTAGAGTGCCATCAGGATATCTGACTGCAGGGGGCACCACTGCCCAGCCTGATCCTAACGTCATCCAATATTCACACAAGGACACTTTTCAAATTTCTAGACTGAAAAACCCAACTGAAGGCTCAAGTCTCAGTGTAGTACAGCATCATAGTTGAAGACAGCAGGAAGTGGTGGTTAAGTTTGAGTTTTAAAAGCCTGAAGATTGTAGGAGCAAAGACTCAGATTTACATTTTAATTTAGATGCGATATCCAATATTGGATCAAAGCAACATCACTCTCTAAAAATGAACAAGAACAAAAGTATAATATCCAACAGCACTCACTATAATAAGCTAGTTTAGATGAACAAATAACAATCTTCTGGAATATTGACTGTAGCATCGAAATCCGTTTAGTAAGTGTCCAGTACCTGTAGAAAACAGAATGTAATCAGTCAGTATGAACACGGCAATTTTTCTCTAACCTTGAATTACCAGGCAAATGATATTATTAAACAAAAACAGAAAATGCTGGAAATATGCAGCAAGTCAGGCAGCATCTGTGGAGATCGACTGAAACGTTAACTCTGCTTCTCTCTCCAAAGATGCTGTCTGACTTGCAGAGTATGTCTAGCATTTTCGTTTTTTTCCCGATTTCCAGCATCCCTAGTATTTGGCTTTTGTTTAAATGAATATTATTCTCACCTTGTGAAAACTACTGTGCAATTTTTGAACTAAGATTTAATTGACATTCATTTATCTGTTTTATAACAACCCCTCACTTCTGGAGGTTTTGAAACAATTGAATGTGCAATGGATGGAAAATCAGTCTAAGTCCCTAAATACAAAATGTCTGTCCCGTTGAAAGAATGTGAGAAACACAGCTCAAATTCCTCATACAATGAATCAATTTAATTTTCAATTGACTTTATTAATGCATCTTTATCTGGCAAAGCAGTGCACAGTGTGTGACCCATTGGAACAAGAGCCTGAGCGGGGATGATTAATGTAAAAAGATCAGATGGGAATCAGTCTGAAGACGAACACTTTATGCAAATAAATGGTTCACACGAAATCCTACAGAACAAAGTGAGCTCTGTTTACACATGAAATAAGGACTTCAGAGTCCTGTGACTGAGCGTTAAGTGGATGGGGTTATGTATTTGTGCATCAGGCCTCAATTTTTCACTGTGGTGGAATTATTTTTCTCTTTGCTCATCTTTGACCACCGACTGTAAATTTTAATATTAGACCTCCAGTGCAGCCCCCATATCATTTGCACATGAGCGGGATGGACAGATGGCAGCACCAGTCTGCTAAACGTCCTTTAATTGTTCTAAAGTCATTTTACCAGTGAAAAGTAATTTACTCATCGTACAATTCAATCCAAACAACAACAAAAGAAAATGATCCATAAAACTGAACTAAAATGTGACCCGTGCATGCGGCATTTGGCAACTGAGGCGCTATTTTTAATCTGCTGGTCATTAACAACCAGGTAAATTAATAATAATTAATAAAGAATTCAGGAGAAACTTCTTTACTCTGAGAGTTGGCCAGATCACAGGGGAAAGGCTCCCCTGCTCCTCTTCGAATAATGCTGTGGGAATCTTTTACGTCCATCTGAGAAGCCATATGGGGGCTCGGTTTAACGTCTCGCCCAAAAGACAACACCTCCGACAGTGCAGCACTCCCTCAGTACTGTACCGGAGTCTCGGCTTGGATTTTGTGCTCAAGCCTGTGGAGTGGAACTTGAAACCACAGCCTTCTGAGTCAAAAGACAAGAGTGTTAGCCGCGGAGCCATGGCAGCTCAAGGAACACTTGGAGAAATGGCGTAACGGACCTGTTTTTCTGGGGGTGGGTTCCGCCGGTCTCCAGTTAAAGTTACAGTGGAAATCCAGGAGAAACAACCCCAACCCCACATCACCCGCACCCCTCACCATAATATCTAAATACGAAATTCTGATTCGAAACAAACATTTTCCCCAATTACATAGAATTTCCAGAAACAGGCCATCCAGCCCAACGGCTCCGTGCTGGTGTTTATGCTGCATGTGAGCCTCCTCCCACCCTACTACTTCTAACTCTCCAGTGTGTTCCACATTCTAACCGCTATCTGGGTAAAGAGGTTTTCCTGAATTCCTTATTAGATTTATTAATGACTTTCTTTTATTTATGGCCCTAAATTTTGGTCTCCCACACAATTGGAAACATCTTCTCTACATCTACTCTGTCAAACCCATTCATAATTTTACCATCCTCTATCAGGTCACCCCTCAGCCTTCTGTTTTCTAGACATGTGAAACCAAATAGTTATTTGGGCTTTGCATGTTAATCTGTAGGTATAAACAACATTCTTTCAGTTGTATTAGAGGAAAAAACATAAGGACATGAAAGCCTGATGGGCAATTCCAAATGTTAAAGACATAAGATAGTTAGTACATCTCAAGGAGATTCCAGGCATATGCCTCGCCAGGAAATTTTAAATATGTGAAAAATGATGTTTTCTGGTTCATTTTAAGCACTTTAATATTTCACAATAAATAGATTTTCAATCTGGAAAAGAAAAGCAAAATTACATTTTAATTTTCAACCCCTTGCCCAGACATTACCTCAACAGTCACCATTTCATAAGCAGTTCCCCCCCCCTCCCCCCCACACTGCCCAGCTCACAAGGCCCTCCAACCCCTCCAAATCAAGTTTACAGAGACAATGCATTTCATCCAATTCCCAGCCTTCCAATTCATACCAAGTCACGATTACCCATCACCCCTGTGCTTTCTGCCTCGATTTCAAAATTCTCATCCTTGTTTACAAATCACTCCATGGCCTTGCCCCTTCCTATCTCTGTAATCTATTTCAGCCTGACAACCCTTCAAGATGTCTGCACTCATCAAATTCTGCCCTCTTGACCATCCCTCAGTATAACTGCTCAACCCATCGGTGGCTGTGTCTTCAGCTGCCTGGACCCTAAGCTCTGGAACTCCCTCCCTAAACCGCTCCGCCTCTCAACCTCTCTTTCCTCCTTTAAGATGCTCCTTAAAACCTACCTCTTTAACCAAGCTTTTGGCCATCTGCCTTAATTTCTTCTTTTGTGGCTCGGTGTCAAATTTATCGGTTTTGTCTGTAACACTGCTGTTGAAACATAGAAACATAGAAAATAGGTGCAGGAGTAGGCCATTCGGCCCTTCGAGCCTGTACCACCATTCGATAAGATCATGGCTGATCATTCCCTCAGTACCCCTTTCCTGCTTCCTCTCCATACCCCTTGGTCCCCTTAGCCATAAGGGCCATATCTAACTCCCTCTTGAATATATCCAATGAACTGGCATCAACAACTCTCTGCGGGAGGGAAATCCACAGGTTAACAACTCTCTGAGTGAAGAAGTTTCTCCTCATCTCAGTCCTAAATGGCTTACCCCTTATCCTAAGACTGTGTCCCCTGGTTCTGGACTTCCCCAACATCGGGAACAATCTACCCGCATCTAACCTGTCCCATCCTGTCAGAATCTTGTATGTTTCTATGAGATCCCCTCTCATCCTTCTAAACCCCAATGTATAAAGGCCCAGTTGATTCATTCTCTCCTCATATGTCAGTGCAGCCATCCTGGGAATCAGTCTGTGAACCTTTGCTACACACCCTCAATAGCAAGAACGTCCATCCTCAGATTAGGAGAACAAAACTGAACACAATATTCCAGGTGAGGCCTCACCAAGGTCCTGTACAACTGCAGTAAGACCTCCCTGCTCCTATACTCAAATCCCCTAGCTATGAAGGCCAACATACCATTTGCCTACTTTACTGCCTGCTGTACTTGCATACCAACTTTCAATGACTGATGAACCATGACACTCAGGTCTCGTTGCACCTCCCCTTTTCCCAATCTGCCACCATTCAGATAATATTCTGTCTTCGTGTTTTTGCCCCCAAAGTGGATAACCTCACATTTATCCACATTATACTGCTTCTGCCATGCATTTACCCACTCACCAAGCCTGTCTAAGTCACCCTGCAGCCTCTTAGCGACCCCCTCGCAGCTCACACCGCCACCCAGCTTAGTGTCATCTGCAAACACGTTGGGATGTTTTACTCCGTTAAAGGCGCTATATAAACTTATACATGTTGCTGTGTAGGATCATTTGTATTAGTGTTCCTCCTACAGTATTCTCTGCTGAATTAGACTTTATGTCATCTCTATGTAATTATTCATATTTTGCAAAGCTATTAGTTTCTTCACAAGATAGGCAATCAATGGCCTCAGTCTTGAAATGGCTACTTGGTGGGTCTTTAGAGCTGTGCAGGTTGAACCTGTCTCCAAATCTTTCTCCCTCCTTCTGTGAAAGTTTGTTGCCCACTCAAAATGGTCTAAATGAGACCTTGGATGCAGCAGTGTCATCTTGGAGCCAACTCAACCCCAAAGGGCTCCTGCATATCTCCCCAGAGAATCGTCATTAGATGACTGAAGATTGTGCATTGTGAGACTTCGCTGGGAAGACGGTAGACACTTGGAACTTCTCATGACTATTCTAGTGAGCAGAACAACTCACCATAAAATATATTGGCAGCAGGCCTTAGAATCAATCACCAAGTTGCTGCCGTGCTAGATCACAATGAAGATAAATGCCTGCTAGATCAACATTTTTTGAACATTAATAGTACTTAAAAGTAATTCCTGCCTCTAGCACTTTTAATAGGTAACACTGTAAATGCCCGCAATTAGATTCTCCGACTAGTTGGCAGTGTAGTATGAGTTTCCCACTCTAACCACCATTTTGTTTTTAAAGCTATTTTCTCAGTTAAGTTTTCCTTTTTTTTTTCTTTTATAACCTTCCTCTAGCCTCGCACTGTCCAAAGCCTCTTATTTTGCCTGCTCTTACCTCCTCCCAGAGCCTGTAGCCATCTCCTTCACTCCCAGTCACTCCTACTTCCAGTCTTTCCTCACTGCTCCTGCCATCTAGGTCTGACCTGGTCTTGCCAGGCTGGTCCAGCCTGATCCCACCATTCTATTGCACCAATGTTCCTTCTGGCCGTGTCTTTTCCTCACAGCCTTGCTGCTGAACCTGCAATCCCACCCTGCCTCTACCCTTTTCTTCAGCCAACCTTCCAACATTGTCCCCCCTGTGAACTTCTTTCCCAAACCCGGCTGCCATTCTTTTTCCTGTTTTCTTGTTTATATAGGGATTATTTGTTTATAGTGCTAGAAGCACTTGAAAAGCAAATTGTTGCATCTCAGCTGAGTGCTATCAACCAGCTTTAAAAAAAATACCATGGGAGAATGGGGCTATGGATCTCAGTCCCTTCTGCTATACATACCATATTTTATTCAGCTAAACTTCAAGCCCAGCCTCGCCCTCCCCACCTTTTTGAAGAGTAATCACTTTTCCTACATTATGACAGTGACCATGTACTAGTGAGGGTAGAAATAGGAAGGCTAGTCAGATAAATACGTGGCTGGGGCATTGGTGTAGGAGGGAGGGCTTTAGTTTCCTGAACAATTGGGACCGCTTCTGGGGTAGGTGGGACATGTACAAGTCGGACAGGTTACATCTCAACAGAGACGGGACCAATGTTCTCGCGGGTGGTTTTGATAGTGCAGTTGGGAGGGCTTTAAACTAGCTTGGCAGGGGGTGGGAACCCAGGAGAGGGCTCTGAGCTAGTTAGAGTGAGTGAGAACTCAGATGAACAGAACCCCAAGAAAGGATGCAAAAGGCAGGAGGCAACAGAGCAGAGTAGCACTGGGGTAAGTGTAAACCACATGGTGATAGGAAGGGACAATATGTATGAATATAAAGGGGCTGCAGGAGGGGTCAAAACTAAAAATCAAGGTTTAAAAACTAGTATTAAAACACTCTCCCTAAACGCACGCAGCATTCGAAACAAAGTAAATGAGTTGACGGCACAAATCATTACAAATGGGTATGATTTGGTGGCCATTACAGAAACGTGGTTGCAGGGTGGCCAAGACTGGGAATTAAACATAGAGATATCTGAAAATTCGGAAAGATGGACAAGAAAGGAAAGGATGTGGGGTAGCTCTGTTAAAAAAGGATGATATCAGGGCAGTTGTGAGAGACGATATTGGCTCTAATGAACAAAATGTTGAATCATTGTGGGTGGAGATTAGAGATAGTAAGGGGAAAAAGTCACTGGTAGGCGTAGTTTATAGGCCCCCAAATAATAACTTCACGGTGGGGCGGACAATAATCAAGGGAATAATGGAGGCATGTGAAAAAGGAACGGCAGTAATCATAGGGGATTTTAGCCTACATATCGATTGGTCAAATCAAATCGCAGGGGTAGCCTTGAGGAGGAATTCATAGAATGCATATGGGATTGTTTCTTAGATCAATATGTTACAGAACCTACAAGGGAGCAAGCTATCTTGGATCTGGTCCTGTTTAATGAGACAGGAATAATAAACGATCTCCAAGTAAAAGATCCTCTCGGAATGAGTGATCACAGTATGGTTGAATTTGTAATACAGATTGAGGGTGAGGAAGTAGTGTCTCAAAGGAGCGTACTGTGCTTAAACAAAGGGGACTACAGTGGGATGAGGGCAGAGTTGGCTAAAGTAGATTGGGAACACAGACTAAATGTAGCACAATTGAGGAACAGTGGAGGACTTTTAAGGAGCTCTTTCATAGTGCTCAACAAAAATATATTCCAGTGAAAAAGAAGGGCGGTAAGAGAAGGGATAACCAGCCATGGATAACCAAGGAAATAAAGGAGAGTATCAAATTAAAAACCAATGCATATAAGGTGGCCAAGGTTAGTGGGAAACTAGAAGATTGGGAAAATTTTAAACGACAGCAAAGAATGACTAAGAAAGCAATAAAGAAAGGAAAGATAGATTATGAAAGTAAACTTGCACAAAACATAAAAACAGATGGTAAAAGCTTTTACCGATATATAAAACGGAAAAGAGTGACTAAAGTAAATGTTGGTCCCTTAGAAGATGAGAAGGGGGATTTAATAATGGGAAATGTGGAAATGGCTGAGACCTTAAACAATTATTTTGCTTCGGTTTTCACAGTGGAAGACACAAAAACCATGCCAACAATTGCTGATCACAGGAATGTGGGAAGGGAGGACCTTGAGATAATCACTATCACTAGTGGGGTAGTGCTGGACAAGCTAATGGGACTCAAGGTGGACAAGTCCCCTGGTCCTGATGAAATGCATCCCAGGGTATTAAAAGAGATGGCGTAAGTTATAGCAGATGCATTCGTTATAATCTACCAAAATTCTCTGGACTCTGGGGAGGTACCAGCGGATTGGAAAGCAGCTAACGTAACGCCATTGTTTAAAAAAAGGGGGCAGACAAAAGGCAGGTAACTATAGGCCAGTTAGTTTAACATCTGTAATGGGGAAAATGCTTGAAGCTATCATTAAGGAAGAAATAGCGGGACATCAAGATAGGAATAGTGCAATCAAGCAGACGCAGCATGGATTCATGAAGGGGAAATCATGTTTAACTAATTTGCTGGAATTCTTTGAGGATATAACGAGCATGGTGGATAGAGGTGTACCGATGGATGTGGTGTATTTAGATTTCCAAAAGACATTCGATAAGGTGCCACACAAAAGGTTACTGCAGAAGATAAAGGTACGCGGAGTCAGAGGAAATGTATTCGCATGAATCGCGAATTGGCTGGCTAACAGAAAGCAGAGAGTCGGGATAAATGGGACCTTCTTGGGTTGGAAATCGGTGGTTAGTGGTGTGCCACAGGGATCGGTGCTGGGACCACAACTGTTTACAATATACATAGATGACCTGGAAGAGGGGACAGAGTGTAGTGCAACAAAATTTGCAGATGACACAAAGATTAGTGGGAAAGCGGGTTGTGTAGAGGACACAGCGAGGCTTCAAAGAGATTTAGATAGGTTAAGTGAATGGGCTACGGTTTGGCAGATGGAATACAATGTCGGAAAATGTGAGGTTATCCACCTTGGGGGGGAAAAAAAAACAGTAAAAGGGAATATTATTTGAATGGGGAGAAATTACAACATGCCGCGGTGCAGAGGTACCTGGGGGTCCTTGTGCATGAATCCCAAAAAGTTCATTTGCAGGTGCGGCAGGTAATCAGGAAGGCGAATGGAATGTTGGCCTTCATTGCGAGAGGGATGGAGTACAAAAGCAGGGAGGTCCTGCTGCAACTGTACAGGGTATTGGTGAGGCTGCACCTGGAGTACTCCGTGCAGTTTTGGCCACCTTACTTAAGGAAGGATATACTAGCTTTGGAGGGGGTACAGAGACGGTTCACTAGGCTGATTCCGGAGATGAGGGGGTTACCGTATGATGATAGATTGAGTAGACTGGGTCTTTACTCGTTGGAGTTCAGAAGGATGAGGGGTGATCTTATAGAAACATTTAAAATAATGAAAGGGATAGACAAGATCGAGGCAGAGAGGTTGTTTCCACTGGCCAGGGAGACTAGAACTAGGGGGCACAGCCTCAAAATACTGGGGAGCCAATTTTAAACCGAGTTGAGAAGGAATTTCTTCTCCCAGAGGGTTGTGAATCTGTGGAATTCTTTGCCCAAGGAAGCAGTTGAGGCTAGCTCATTGAATGTATTCAAATCACAGATAGATAGATTTGTAACCAATAAGGAAATTAAGGGTTACGGGGAGAGGGCGGGTAAGTGGAGCTGAGTCCACGGCCAGATCAGCCATGATCTTGTTGAATGGCGGAGCAGGCTCGAGGGGCTCGATGGCCTACTCCTGTTCCTAATTCTTATGTTCTTATGTTATGTTCTTATAACCACACTGGCTGTAAAACGCATTGGGATGTCCTGAGGTTGGTGCTATATAAATGCAAGTTCTTTCCTTTTTCTTTCATTTCATCTTGGACCCTGCTCTTTTTCACTGATGTTTAACACTATATTTACCACCTTCCATCCTCACCATCCTCATTCATCCTTTCCCTCTCCCTCCTAACCCTGCCTTCCGCTTCCACCTCCATTCCCGCCTTGCATCCAACCCTGCTCCTCTGCGCTGTTGCCCGACAGTAAGCTCACCAACTCATAGCTCAAACACCCTCAGTGCCCATCTCCCACCTCACTGTCTCTCACCCCAAGTACCCTGGAATCCTCTCAACAGCATTGATCGGCACACCAAAAGGCACCTACAACCAGTAGGTCCCTCCCACAAGGCACCCCAAAATCACTACAAAATGCTGCCTTCCCCACCACATACTCCACCACAACCCATCCAAAAGGTCAAGAGACAATATGAAGGAGAAATAAACCAGTAGAAGCAAACAGATTCGGATAAAGAAGTAAAACAGGACAGCGAACCATGAGGGAAGGGAAATGGGGACGAGGCAGAAGAGAAAGAGTGATGAGAAAGGCACACAAGCAGAAGAGGAGACAGAGAAGCATTGCCACAAAGATGAGAGAGACATGTAAAAGAGATTACGTATCCTCTGAATTACCATGAGCAAAACCACGGGAGATCCAGTAAAAGAATAAAAGCCAACGGGCTGGAAATTCATCTGTTGAGCGCCACTCCGTATAGAATCATAGAATGGGCACAGCACAGAATTCAGCCTGTCGAGCCCGTGCCGGTTCTCATCAAGAGCACCTCAGCTAGTTCCACTCCCCTGCCCTTTCCCCATAGCCCTGCAATTTTTTCCTTCGGGTACTTATCCAGTTCCCTTTTGAAAGCAGTGATTGAGTCTGCCTCCATCACCCTTTCAGGCAATGCATTCCAGATCCTAACCACTCGCTGCGTAAAAAGAAATTTTCTTGCGTCGCCTTTGGTTCTTTTGCCAATCACCTTAATTCTGTGTCCTCTGGTTCTCGACCCTTCCAACAATGGGATCAGTTTCTCTCTGTCTACTCTGTCCTGACCCCTCATGATTTTGAACACGCCTATTAAATCTCTTCTCAATCTTCTCTGCTCGAGGAAGAACAACCCCAGCAACGAGACCTGGGTGTCATGATGCATCAATCATTGAAAGTTGACATGCAGGTGCAGCAGGTGGTGAAGAAGGCAAATGGCATGTTGGCCTTCATAGCGAGATGAATTGAGTATAGGAGCAGGGAGGTCTTACTGCAGTTATACAGGGCCTTGGTGAGGCCACACCTTGAATATTGTGTACAGTTTTAGTCTCCTAATCTGAGGAAGGACATTCTTGCTATTGAGGGAGGCAGCAAAGGTTCACCAGACTGATTCGCAGGATGGCAGGACTGACATATGAAGAAAGACTGGATCGACTAGACTTATATTCACTGGAATTTAGAAGAATGACAGGAGATCTCATAGAAACATATAAAATTCTGACAGGATTGGACAGGTTAGATGCAGGAAGAATGTTCCCGATGTTGGGGAAGTCCAGAACCAGGGGTCACAGTCTAAGGATAAGCGATAAGCCATTTAGGACCGAGATGAGGAGAAACTTCTTCACTCAGAGTTGTGAACCTGTGGAATTCTCTACCACAGAAAGTTGTTGAGGCCAGTTCGTTAGATATATTCAAAAGGGAGTTAGATGCGGCCCTTATGGCTAAAAGGATCAAGGGATATGGAGAGAAATCAGGAATGGGGTACTGAAGTTGCATGATCAGCCATGATCATATTGAGTGGTGGTGCAGGCTCGAAGGGCCGAATGGCCTACTCCTGCACCTATTTTCTATGTTTTTATGTTTCTATGTTTCTCCAGTTATCCACGTAACTGAAGTCCCTTATCCCTGGAATCATTATTTGTAAATCTTTTCTGCACCTTTTCTAAGGCCTTCACATCCTTCCTAAAGTGTGGTGCCCAGAATTGGACACAATACTCCAGTTGAGGCTGAACCAGTGTTTTATACAGATTCATTCCATGCAGTGCCATGAAATGGTGATAAAATGGCGGCCATCATTTTTTCGCCAACTGGTGGCAGGTCCCACGGCGGCTGCTATATTGGTGTCCCCCTTTGAGCTGCAGGCAACTGGTAGCACCCTGAATGACATCACCACGCCACCATTTATTCAATCAGTATGCAACGCCAACTTAACGTCACCAACACGAACTTCGACCCTAGCGCTAAATTCAGCGCTGGGTCCTAAGCAGGCATGCAAGCAGGCTGACAGTGGTGATGTCCACACCTCTTCAAGGGACAGACACATCGTTCAGGTAGGTTTGGATTTAAGGTTGTATACTGTTTTTGAGTTTATTGAAGTGGTGGCTTGCTGCAATGGATGTGAAAAGTTTTTTAAGTGTGTAGGGAGTGCTGCTGGATGCTTGCAAGGGCTCAGATGGTAAACGAAGACCTTTGAGAAGACAGAACAAGCTGCGAATACTCATGAGGTGAGGCAACATCGGTGGAGAGTAAAATAGAGTTCGCATCTCAGATCATCATGCTGCCTGACCAACTGAGTATTTCCAGCATTTTATGCTGTCATTTCACATTTACAGCATCCACTGGCAGAGGGAAGAGGAGGACACAGAAGAAGAGGAAGCAATAAGAAAGATGCATCCCAGACAGCCCCTTTTGTGGTCGGGATATAAGAACATAAAAACATAAGAAATAGGAGCAGGAGTAGGCCATACGGCCCCTCGTGCCTGCTCCGCCATTCAATAAGATCATGGCTGATCTGATCATGGACTCAGCTCCACCTCCCTGCCCGCTCCCCATAACCCCTTATCCCTTTATCGTTTAAGAAACTGTCTATTTCTGTCTTAAATTTATTCAATGTCCCAGCTTCCACAGCTCTCTGAGGCAGCGAATTCCACAGATTTACAACCCTCCTGAGAAAAGAAATTTCTCCTCATCTCAGTTTTAAATGGGCGGCCCCTTATTCTGAGATCATGCCCTCTAGTTCTAGTCTCCCCCATCAGTGGAAACATCCTCTCTGCATCCACCTTGTCAAGCCCCCTCATAATCTTATACGTTTCGATAAGATCATCTCTCATTCTTCTGAATTCCAATGAGTAGAGGCCCAACCTACTTAACCTTTCCTCATAAGTCAACCCCCTCATCTCCGGAATCAACCTAGTGAACCTTCTCTGAACTGCCTCCAAAACAAGTATATTCTTTCGTAAATATGGAAACCAAAACTGCACGCAGTATTCCAGGTGTGGCCTCACCAATACCTTATATAGCTGTAGCAAGACTTCCCTGCTTTTATACTCCATCCCCTTTGCAATAAAGGCCAAGGTACCATTGACCTTCCTGATCACTTGATGTACCTGCATACTATCCTTTTGTGCTTCATGCACGTACCCCCGGGTCCCACTGTATCCGGGATGGACTCATCTGCCTGCAGTCCCAGTGACCATAACTACAATTCCCCTTTTACCATTAGTCCCACACTCTACCTTCCATCTGCTACTGCCCATCACAATGTCCTCTTCGCCACAGTGCTGAAATAAAAAGCACCACAAAACAAACATTCCAATCCACCTCTGTACATCAAGCCATCCAATATGGCATCAAGAAATCAACTCATCACCCGTATGCATTCCCTTCGTAAGTGTCTTGTGTGCCTTCGCCTATCCTACTGATATCATGTATTGCCACCCCAATGACTGCAGCATGGCTGGTGGTAGGCTGCTGACTTTCAGTGGGGGCATTGCAAATGGCCTAACTGGTTGACCTTGAGGAACTGGTGGCTGGGATGTCAAATCAATCTTCTTCTGTTCTTCTTCACTCCTCTCACTCTTCTAGGCGAACCGGTGATGGGAGGGAGGGAAAGCTTAAGGTGCATGCCAAAAGGAGGATGATGTATGAGAATGCCAGCATCTTGTATTCTTTCAGCCCCACAGCTTGGCCGTGCCCCTGCCAAGAATGACCTGCACCGTCTCCTCCAAGGGGGTGAGGTGAGGCTAGGAATGGAAGATGTGCCTTGTGATTGGTGCAGATTGTTGGTAGGTGAGTAATGGGGAGGGAGGGGAATCCTGCATTGAGCAGTGTGTGAGGCTAGTGGTGCAGTTGGTAGGAGGTGACCTTTGAAGATGCGTTTACTGACCTTGACCAGTGGTCTGAGCTCATGAAGCTTCTTTGGGCACTGGAGTCAGATAGTGGGGGCAACACTGCTGGCAGGGACAGCCATGGTGATCTGGTTCTTTCTGAAGGGCCTCCTGGCCCCTGTGGGTAGAAGGCCCGTCTTGCAGTCTTGACCCCCTGCACAAAGCTGGAATGCTGTGTGTGAGACCCCCAGTGCCCCTTCCCTGGCTTGCTGAGCCATTTGCATTGGTGCTGAAGCAGTTTTCCCATTTTTTTTTAAGGGCTGAAAACTGCATTGTTTCACTTCATTTTAATTTGTATTGCTTCAGTGTGCATGACCTCTTTAATTCTCAGAGCTCTTCATCACCCATAATTTGTTGTGAGCACCACAGTCTCGTCCTCACAGGCTGTGGGAAGCTGCAATGCCACACCTGGACAGGAACTTTGACCCGGATCCCTCCAGCAAGGCCACCAGGCGGCACTGCTTGGAAGGTGAGTGTTGCACCACCTATCTCCATGCTCCCCAGACTAATTTCTCCCCATTAGTGTTGAGGCCATTTTCAGCAACTGTTAACTTCAGTTGTTGGTGATGTTATGTATTTAACCCCTTGTAACCTGTATTACACTACCACCAGAGAGCCTACCTGTTGGAGTCCCAAGGGATACCAGCATCCCTTGGGAGCACAGTATATAAGCAGGCCATCCACGAGGTACCTGCACTCTGGAGTCTTATTAAAGGAGCGAAGGTCACACTTGCTCATTGTACACCGTACTTAGTTTCATCCTTTTTTTATAAGCGTACCAATTGGCGACGAGATAACGAAAAACCACGTGAAAATGCAAAAAACAGTTGGTATCCTGGTGAAGTTCTCAGAAGGGGAAGTTTGGGAGGCCTTCATGGAGAGAGTCGACCATTACTTCATGGCCAACGAACTGGAAGGGGACGAGAATACTGCCAAACGAAGAGCGATCCTCCTAACTGTGGGGCAACAACCTATGGCCTCATGAAGAATCTCCTAGCTCCGGCAAAACCAACAGAGAAATCCTATGAAGAATTGTGTACGCTGGTCTGGGAGCACCTAAATCCTAAGGAAAGTGTTTTGATGGTGAGATGTCAATGGTCGGAGGGCCAGGAAGTGGCGAGCTATGTCGCCGAACTAAGGCGCCTCGCAGGACTTTGTGAATTTGAGGGATCCCTAGAACAAATGCTCAGAGACTTTTTTGTACTGGGCATTGGCCATGAGACAATCCTTCGCAAACTGTTGACTGTAGAAACTCTAAATCTAAGCAAAGCCATAACGCTAACCCAGGCATTTATGTCCACCAGCAACAACACCAAACGGATTTCGCAGAGTAAGGAAGTTTCGGGGCCAGTACTGTGCATAAAGTAACATCGGTTTCGAGCAGAAATGTACATGGCAGAACGTACACGCCGGCTGCTGCTGCATGACCTCAGATGACCCAGAGTTCGCCATCAATCATTAATGCAAAGCAGTTAACACCTTGTTGGCACTGTGGGGGTGATCATTGGCCCCATCAATGCCGCTTCAAGCACTATGCGTGCAACGGTTGCAGAACAATGGGACACCTCCAGCGCATGTGCAGGCGAGCTGCAAGCCCTGCAAACCACCAGGTTGCAGAGGGAATCAGGCTGAATTGGAGACTCGTACCGAGAAGGCAGAAGTGTACGGGGTACACACATTCACCACAAAATGTCCACTAATAATGTTGAAAGTTGAACTGAATGGAATTCCAGTATCTATGAAACTGGACACGGGTGCGAGTCAGTCCATAATGAGTAAAAAGGCCTTCGACAGGCTGTGGGGCAAAAAAGCACACAGGCCCAAGCTCAGCCCTATTCACACCAAATTAAGGACTTACACCAAGGAACTAATCCCTGTAATTGGCAGTGCAGAAATCAAAGTCTCCTATGACAGAGCAGTACACAAATTCCGGCTGTAGATTGTGCCAGGGATGGCCCCACATTGTTTGGCAGAAACTGGCTGGGAAAAATCCGCTGGAACTGGGACGACATCCGAGTGCTTTCGTCCGTCGACGACGCCTCATGTGCCCAGGTTCTGAGCAAGTTCCCATCGTGGTTTGAGCCAGGCATTGGAAGCTTCTCGGCGGTGAATGTGCAGTCCATTTGGTTCCTGGTACACGACCCATCCACCACAAGGCACGGACGGTACCGTACATGATGTGTGAGAAAGTGGAAATTGAGCTGGACAGGCTGCAGCGAGAAGGCATCATTGCCCCGGTGGAATTCAACGAGTGGGCTAGTCCGATTGTCCCAGTACTTAGAGGACGGCACGGTTAGAATTTGTGGGGACTATAAAGTAACGATTAACTGTTTTTCGCTACAGGACCAGCACCCACTACCCAGGGCAGAGGACCTATTTGCGACCCTGGCTGGAGGGAAGACATTCATCAAGCTGGACCTGACCTTAGCCTACATGACTCAGGAGCTGGAGGAGTCTTCGAAAGGCCTCACCTGCATCAACACACACAAAGGTCTGTTCATCTATAACCGGTGCCCATCCGGGATTCGGTCGGCCGCGGCAATCTTCCAGCGGAGAGCCTGCTAAAGTCGGTTCCGTGCACTGTGGTTTTCTAGGACGACATACTGGTTACAGGTCGGGACACCATTGAGCACTTGAAGAATCTGGAAGAGGTTCTTAATCGGTTGGATCGCGTGGGGCTCAGGTTAAAACACTCGGTGTGTTTTCCTGGCGCAGGAGGTCGAGTTCTTGGGAAGAAGAATCATGGCAGACAACATCAGACCCACTGACGCCAAGACGGAGGCCATCAAGAACGCGCCGAGACCACAGAACGTGACTGAGCTGCGGTCGTTCCTGAGACTCCTTAACTATTTCGGTAATTTCCTACCAGGGTTAGAGACCCTACATACGCTACTGCGCAAGGGAGACGACTGGGTATGGGGGAATTCACAAGAGGCTGCCTTTAAGAAATCCAGAAATCTGTTGTGTTCAAACAAACTGCTTCTCCTGTATATCCCTTGTAAAAGATTAGTGCTAGCTTGCGATGTGTCGTCATAAAGGGTCGGGTGTATGTTAAGCAGGCTAATGAATCGGGGATCTTGCAACCGGTCGCTTATGTATCCAGGAGTTTGTCCAAGGCCGAAAGGGCCTACAGCATGATTGAAAAAGCTCTGGCGTGCGTTAACGGAGTAAAAATAATGCACCAGTACTTATTTGGCCTCAAGTTTGAGCTTGAAACTGACCACAAGCCGCTCATATCGCTGTTCTCTGAGAGCAAAGGGATTAATGCCTCTGCCTGCATACAAAGATGGGCGCTCACATTTGCATAACCACAAACATAAAGGCCGGAATTTTCTAAGGTAAGAGTGGGTGGGTTGAAAGCATGAATGGAAACGAAAATTGAAAAAATGTGAACCCTGGCTCCAACTCCCCATCAACCCGCCCATTTTCACTTTCCCTTAGGCAGAACTGGGGATGGAGGGCTGCCAACCCGCTGCCAGGATGTGGGTTGGCAATTTAAATGTTATAATGAAGCCTGACGCCTCTACTTAACCTGCTTTGCAGGCGGCCGGGAATCCTGGGGCTCGGGATTCCTTGTGGCTGCAACGAGGTGACCTCATCCTCGGGGAGCAATCCTTGTGGGCCGGGGGAGCAGTAGTGTTTCCTCACTGCCCCATGCTCCCCACCATCAGCCTGGCCATACTCAGGGTCGGGGATCCAACCCCCTCCCCCCCCCCCCAACCCCACCTGCCCAGGGATCGGGCGCGCCCATCCATCCCGCCCCCGGCCTGGAACACCCCGCCTTCCTCCCCCTGGGATCGCGATTTGGCCGCGGGTACAGGGACCAGACCCCCACCCCCCCCCCCCCCAGGGGATCAGATCCCCCACCGTCCTTGGCCCAGCACTTAACTGTTGTTGCTACCGCCACTCGCACTGGGGAAAATCCAGCGCAAACTCTTCCCTGGACCAGCACAATCAGGCACTGGTGTAGAATGGAATTGTTTATTTTTTTACTTGCCAATCAGACAAATCCATGATGAGGTGTTGAATAAAGTGTTCAAATGTCTAGAGAAGCACAGAGGACGAGTGACTGCTCACAAGTGTGAGATGTTTCAAAACTCAGTGGAGTACTTGGGGCACAGAGTAGACAAAGATGGTTTACATCCAACCAAGAGAAAGCTGGCTGCAATTAGAAATGCATCCACTCCCAAGAATGTCTCTGAACTTCGATCATTTTTGGGTCTCCCATATTTGGCGACAGTGTTCCATCCACTGAATGAGCTGTTGAAAAAACAGGTCCATCGGAAGTGGTCAAAAGAATGCACCACAGCATTCAAAGAGTGTAAAAGACAGTTAGTAAAGAGCACCAATTTAGTTCACAATGATGTATCTAAGGAGATCAAGCCAGAATGTGATGTTTCTCTGCACGGAGTTGGGGCAGTGATCTCTCATGTACTAGATAGTGGGGAGGAGAGACCAATTGCTTTTGTTTCACGCACTCGCAGTGCCAGTAAGCAGAATTATGCGCAGATTGGAAGGGAAGTTTTGGAATTGATTTTTGGGGTCAAGACATTTCACAAATACTTGTTCGGTCATAAGTTTACTATAGTTACTGACCATAAGCCCCTCAAGTCCACAGTTCCAACCTTAGCTGCAACCTGAATGTAGAGATGGGCTTTGATTTTGTCAGCATATATGTATGACGTTATCAGCTGATCACAGTAATGCTGATGCTATGTCCAGGTTGCCATTTCCATCACAAGTTACACCCAATAGGGAAGGAGTGTTCTATTTTTCATACATTAATAAGCTGCCAGTCACAGCTGAAGAGTCTACCAAACGTGACCCAGTTATGTCAAAGGTGTATGATTGCATCGCAAATGGATGGCCAAACCAATTATCTGAGGAAGATAGTCATCCATACTTTGTTCACAGGAATGAATTGTCAGTTGATAAAGATTGTATGATTATGTCATCTAAATAACACACTACCCCTTCAATCTCTTACAAAATTTGGTTCATCATCTCCTGGAATATGTTGGGGCAGAAAACACTCTAAATGGTAGCCTATTAGAAACATAGAAACATAGAAAATAGGTTCAGGAACAGGCCATTCGGCCCTTCGAGCCTGCACCGCCATTCAATATGATTATAGCTGATCATGCAACTTCAATATCCCACTCCTGCCTTCTCTCCATACTGCCTGATCCCTTTAGCCGTAAGGGCCACATCTAACTCCCTTTTGACTATATCCAACAAACTGAACTCAACAACATTCTGTGGTGGAGAATTCCATAGGTTCACAATTCTCTGGGTGAAAAAGTTTCTCCTCAACTCGGTCCTATATGGCTTACCCCTTAGACTGTGACCCCTGGTTCTGGACTTTCCCAACACCTGTCCAATCCTGTCAGAATTTTATATGTTTCTATGAGATCCCCTCTCATTCTTCTTAATTCCAGTGAATATAAGCCTTGTCGATCCAGTCTTTCTTCATATGGCAGTCTGCCATCCCAGGAATCAGTCTGGTGAACCTTCGCTGCACTCTCTCAATAGCAAGAATGTCCTTCCATAGATTAGGAGACCAAAACTGAACACAATACTCAAGGTGCAGTCTCACCAAGGCCTGTACAACTGCAGTAAGACTTCCCTGCTCCTATACTCGAATCCCCTCGCTATGAAGGCCAACAGGCCATTTACTTTCTTAACTGCCTGCTGTACCTGCATGCCTACTTTCAATGACTGATGTACCATGACACCCAGGTCTCATTGCACCTCCCCTTTTACTAATCTGTCACCATTCAAATAATAATCTGCCTTCCTGTTTTTGCCACCAAAGTGGATAACCTCACATTTATCCACATTATACTGCATCTGCCATGCATTTGCCCACTTACCTAACCTGTCCAAGTCACCCTGCAGCCTCTTAGCATCCTACTCACAGCTCACACTGCCACCCAGCTTAGTGTCATCTGCAAACTTGGAGATATTACATTCAATTCCTTCGTCTAAATCATTAATATATATTGTAAATAGCTGGGGACACAGCACTGAACCTTGCGGTACCCCACGAGTCACTGCCTGCCATTCTGAAAAGGACCCGTTTATTCCCACTCTTTGCTTTCTGTCTGCACACTAATCTCTTGTGTGGGACCTTGTCAAAAGCCTTTTGAAAGTCCAAATGCACCACATCTCTTGGTTTTCCCTTATCCATTCTATTAGTTACATCCTCAAAAAATTCTACAAGATTTGTCAAGCATGATTTCCCTTTCATAAATCCATGCTGACTTAGACCGATCCTGTCACTGCTTTCCAAATGCGCTGCTATTACATCTTTAATAATTGATTCTAGCATTTTCCCCACTACCGATGTTAGGCTAACCGGTTATAATTCCCTGTTTTCTCTCTCCCTTCTTTTTTAAAAGTGTGGTTACATTAGCTACCCTCCAATCCATAGGAACTGATCCAGAGTATATAGAATGTTGGAAAATGACCACCAATGCGTCCACTATTTCTAGGGCCACTTCCTTAAGTACTCTGAGATGCAGACTATCAAGCCCTGGGGATTTATCGGCCTTCAATCCCATCAATTTCCCTAACACCATTTCCTGACTAATAAGGATTTCCCTCAGTTCACTCAGTTCCTCCTTCTCGCTAGACCCTCGGTCCCCTAGTATTTTCGGGAGGTTATCTGTGTTTTCCTTAGTGAAGACAGAATCAAAGTATTTGTTCAGTTGTTCTGCCATTTCCTTGTTCTCCATTATCAATTCACCTGATTCTGACTGCAAGGGACCTACATTAGTCTTCACTAATCTTTTTCTCTTCACATATCTATCGAAGCTTTTGCAGTCAGTTTTTATGTTCCCTGCAAGCTTACTCTCATACTCTATTTTCCCCCTCCTAATTAAACCCTTAGTCCTCATCTGCTGAATTCTAAATTTCTTCCAGTCCTCAGGTTTGCTGCTTTTTCTGGCCAATTTATATGCCTCTTTCTTGGATTTGGCACTATCCCTAATTCCCCTTAGCCACGGTTGAGCCACCTTCCCCATTTTATTTTTACGCCAGACAGGGATGTACAATTGTTGAAGTTCATCCATGTGATCTTTAAATGTTTGCCATTGCCTATCTACCGTCAACCCTTTAAGTATCATTTGCCAGTCTATCCTAGCCAATTCACGTCTAATACCATCGAAGTTTCCTTTCTTTAAGTTCAGGACCCTAGTCTCTGAATTAACTGTGTCACTCTCCATCTTAATGAAGAATTCTACCATATTATGGTCACTCTTCCCCAAGGAGCCTCGCACGACAAGATTGCTAATTAATCCTCTCTCATTACACAAGACCCAGTCTAGGATGGCCTGCTCTCTCATTGGTTCCTCGATATATTGTTCTAGAAAACCATCCCTTATACGCTCCAGGAAATCCTCCTCCACAGTATTGCTACCAGTTTGGTTAGCCCAATCTATATGTAGATTAAAGTCACCCATGATAACTGCTGTACCGTTATTGCACGCATCCCTAATTTCCTATTTGATGCCATCCCCAACCTCACTACTACTATTTGGTGGTCTGTACACAACTCCCACTTATGTTTTCTGCCCTTTGGTGTTTCGCAGCTCAACCCATATAGATTCCACATCATCCAAGCTAATATCCTTCCTTACTGTTGAACTGATATAAGCCTCGATGAGTATTTATAGTCAAGCATGACTTGGACTCTTCATCTAACTTTGAAAAGATCTCCTCACCTGTCAGCGTTGTAAACAAATCTTCTACATTCGGCAATGTATTGGGTAGATTACACTCCTGAACCTGGTTTACGGTTACTTTATAATCACCACACAACCTTACCTTAGCATCTGACTTAAGTACAACAACAATGGGTGTAGCCCAGTTACATAGATCTATCTTAGAGATAACGTTCTCAGTTTCTAGTTTTTTGAGTTCTTGCTCAACTTTCTCCTTGAGTGCGTATGGTTCTGGACGTGGCTTGCAGTAAACTGGTCTTGCGTCCCTCTGACACTCGCCTTGAAGCCTTGGATCAGACTGCTTGTTTTGCGGAACACGTTCGGATACTGCTTGATGACATCATCTTTCAATACAAATTTCGCTTCCACACGAAAAATCTAATTCCAATCCAGTTTCAGTGATCCGAACCAATTTCTACCTATCAAGGCAGACTTGTCTCCTGACACTACTTCGAGAGGCAAGCTCTGATACTGATCCTTGTATTTCCTACTACAGGGATTAGCTCTCCTGCGTAGCATCGCAGATCTATCTTCGATTTCTCTCGTCGATAATCACGCAAATTGTCGCGATATAGCGATTCTGGTATTACGCTCACGAATGCACCAGTCGATTTCCATGGGTATCCTGGTTCCAGCGACGTCTACTTGGATGACGATACTTCGCGAATCGTTGTGAGATACCCTTGTGCTCCTGATGACATGTATCTCCAGAAACTCCTATTGCTTCTCTTCAATACTATGTAGTGTCTGGTGATTTCTACTGCAGTCGCTTTACTCATCAGCCTTTGCAAGATGCCCAGTCTTTTTTACAGTAGAAACACTCTGCCTTCACATATGGACAACTTTAAACGATGTGTTGACCCAGGCACCGATAGCATGACTTCAATGGACTGTTAACTTGACCAGTTGCTGAGGCTTTGGGGCCCAACTGCCTTTTACTTTTAGCCTGCAGCTGATTCACCTCGGTTGTCTGTTGACTGGAAATGACGTGAAATGACGTAAAATTCTGAGCATTGGTCAGCCATATCCATCGACATAGCTGTCTGACAAGCTAAATCAAAAGTGAAGTTAGGGGTTGTCGACAATTTATTTCTGCTTTGTTCATTATTCAATCCACAAACAAAGCAGTCACGCAAAGCTCGATCCTGAAAGTTTCCGAAATGACAGTGATTGGATAGCTTTTTTAAAGCTACATGTACTCACTAACACCCTTATCATTTAATTGATTGTATGTTCCAAAATGATAACTTTCAGCAATTTCCAGGGGATCAGGACTGTAGTGCTGAATCTCCTTCAGTGGCCTGTCCTTCGGCTTGGCGGGAACAAGCACATTGTTTAGGGTTTCATACAACTTGGGGCCTGCTTCAGTCAAGAAAATAACTCCTTTCATTTCTAAAACCGCCCGGTTTACATCATCGGGGACTTCGACGATACTATTCGCGGTGAAAAACATTTCTAACCGCTTCAAAGTCTTTCGGTCACGATTGAACTCACCCAAGCGCCCTATTATTCCCAAAGGCATGGCCATCTGGACTCTGGCAGCGTCGACAGTTCCGCCACGTGTGCTTGCAATTTACCGTGGAATCTTATGTTTTATTTGCAAAACGAAGAACCTCTAACAGTCCCTCTTTCGGATGGGAATCTAAAAATCATCGCCAATTCTGTGATATCTTGAGACACAGTAAACAGAACTGCACACCATGGCACCCAGTAGAACTGATTAGCACATGGCTTTGTTGTTATGGCATCAGTAGTCCACTAGGTGGCTCTACAACAGTTGTGTAGTTAAGTCACCTCTATTAAGTCACTACGTGTCGGCCGTGGCTCAGTGGGTGGCACTCTCGCCTCTATGTCAAAAGGTTGTGGGTTCAAATCCCACTCCAGGGACCCAAGCACAAAAATCAAGGCTGACACTCCAGTTAAGTGCAGAGGGAGTACTGCACTGTCGGTGGTGCCATCTTTCAGATGCGATATTAAACCCAGGCCCTGTCTCCTCTCTCAGGTGGACATAAAAGATACCTTGGTACTATTTTGAAGAAGAGTAGGAGTTATCTCTGGTGTCCTTGCTGCTCAACCAATGTCACTAAAACAGATTATCTGGTCATTATCACATTGCTGTATGTGGGACCTTGCTGTGCACAAATTGTTTGCTGCATTTCCTACATTACAACAGTGACTACATTTCAAAAAGTACTTAATTGGCTGCAAACTGCTTTGGGACATCTGGTGGTTGTTAAAGGTGCTATATAAATGCAAGACTTTCATTATTTTCTATTGAATTTTATGAGAGTTAAGAGAATCTGTCTTCCCTTCTTGCAATCATTGAAGTATGTTTATTTCAGCTGTTTATGAGGATATATTGAGAATCACACCATTCTATTCATACATTTGGAATGAGTTTGCTGTGGTTTGCTCCAGCCCCATGTTCCATCTTTTGACACTAGCCTCCTCTGCAACCCTCCCCCTCCTCTACTCTGCCATTGGTGGCACAGCCTTCACGCACCCCAGCCCTCCTGTCCAGTATTCTCCTGCTAAACTCTTCCTCCTACCTACCAGCCTTTCGGTCATTTTGCCAAGCTCCTTCACTACCACCTATCGCCTGTTTTCTCCTGTGAAACACCTGGGGACATTGACTACATTAACAGTATTGTTAATACAAGGATGGATTTACTTGTATATCAAATGTAATCCTATGATGGCCGGCAGGTTCAGGAAATGTTCAGCCGAACATTGTTATAATGTAGAACAACCCTAATGTTAAACTAATAAAGCGAATAAATTATCAGGAGAGGCTTTGTAGTTGTTACATCTGTGCAGAATTAATATATTATTACTAAAAAGTATTACCTGGCTCGTCTTCTCCTTTTCCCTATTTTCTCTTCTATTATTCTCTCATCAAAGTCACAAATGACATCCTTTCTGATTGTGACAAAGGCAAACTATCCCTTTTGTCCTTCTAGACATCTCTGCAGCGTTTGACACGGTTGACCACTCCATCCTTCTCTAACACCTCACCACCATCGTCCAGCTAGGTGGGACTGCACTCACCTGGTTCCATTCTTATCTATCTAATCGTAGCCAGTGAATCTCCTGCAATCACTTCTCTTCCTGCCCCTGCATCATTACCTCTGGTGTCCTCCTAAGGATCTATCCTTGCCCCCCTCCTATTTCTCATCTACATGTTGCCCCTTGGCGATATCATCTGGAAACACACTTCCACATGTACGCTGATGACACCCAGCTCAACCTCACCACCACTTCTCTCGACCCCTCCACAGTCTCTAAATTGTCAGACTGCTTGTCCGACATCCAGTTCTGGATGAGCAGAAATTTTCTCCAATTGAATATTGGGAAGACTGAAGCCATTGTTTTCGGTCCCTGCCACAAACTCCGTTCCCTAGCCACTGACTCCATCCCTCTCCCTAACTTCTGTCTGAGGCTGAACCACACTGTTCACGACCTTGGTGTCATATTTGACCTTGAAATGAGCTTCCGACCACATATCCGCAGCATAACTAAGACCACCTATTTCTACCTCCGTAACATTGCCAGACTCCGCCCTTGCCTTAGCTCATGCCTTTGTTAGCTTTAGACTTGACTACTCCAACGCACTCCTGGCTGGCCTCCCACATTCTATCCTACGTACACTAGAGGTGATCCAAAACTTACCTTGGTTTCAAAATTCTCATCCTTATTTTGAAATCTCTCCATGGCTGCCATGGCCTCGCCCCCTCCCTATCTCTGTAATCTCCTCCAGCCCCACAAACCCCCGAGATGTCTGCGCTCTTCAAATTCTGCCATCTTGAACATCCCTGATTACAATCGCTCAACCATTGGTGGCATGCCTTCTGTTGCCTAAACCCCAAGCTCTGGAACTCCCTGCCTAAACCTCTCTACCTCTCTTTCCTCCTTCAAGACGCTCCTTAAAACCTATCTCTTTGACCAAGCTTTTGGTCACGCGCGCTAATTTCTACTTATGCGGCTTGGTGTCAAATTTTTTTATCTCATAATATTCCTGTGAAGCGCCTTGGGACGTTTCACTATGTTAAAGGCGCTAAATAAATACAAGTTGTTATTATTTTAATGTTACTTGACTTCTAAAGTGGAGCACTAGCGGGGCACACAGTTCAGCAGCACTGCTCACTGGGCCGTGCTGCGCTACCGCTGCCGCCTACACAGGGTCCTTCCCTCCCTTAAAGGAAAGGGCCATCACTGCAGGCTCTGCAAGTGAAAAAAACATCTACTTGGACCACAAAGGGAGCGGTGGATTCGCACGATCAGCTTGGCAGATCAAGCAGAGTGTCGGGCTGAACGATCACAGACAGGACCCCGTGAAGAAACCGGCAGGAAATGTCAGCAGCAAAGGTCATTTTTTTTTTTACTTACCTCGGCCACCTCGCCTTTAATGATCACCCGGTAACGGCCGGTCACCCGATCCGTGTCTCCTGCAATTCCCGGTGTTTTCACCCGACATTGCTGCAGGGGGCGAAAGTGAATTTTGGGCCTGGGGCAGTAACGGGACAATGTGGTGATGACGTTACAATCTCTGAGTGCTGGAGATCAGGGCACAAAGCTGTAGTGCTGCCACTAAACACCTGCCCAATATGGCGGTAGTCGTTGTCAGCGCCATGCCTGGTCGCAAACACATTTGCGCCCTGTTAACACCCCGGGGGCACTAACTGGAGGCGCAACTGCACCCATTTTGAGTTTTAAAGATTGGCATGGTCATATAATAATTATACACAGCATTGTCTCACTCGTATGACATAACTCAATAATAATTGATAAATATTTCCTACTGTGCCAATCTTGTGTCCATTAAATGAAGAACTTAATTGTTTCTGATATATCAATTAAGATATATATCTTAAAGCGAATCTGTTTTTAATGTTTTGTGAGGAAAACCTAGCAATCTGCTCTCTACCTGCCTGGACCTAAGGAGAGTGTGTGTGTGAACAGAGCTCAACTCTTCTAAGCAGTGCCTATTTGAGAGAGCTCAATTTTCCGAATGAACGCGTCTGTGGAAATGGATCTCAACTCCTCCGGGAAACTTGTGGATAGGGTCTCAGCTCTCCGGATAAGGGATTCTGTGGCCACATCTCAAACTTTGTGGGCACAGGGGTGCGCTGAGCGGTGGGGTGGATTTTCCACAGATTGGTGGGTTAGTCACAGAGTGAGAACATAAGAACATTAGGAGCAGGAGTAGACCATACGGCCCTTCGAGCCTGCTCCGCCATTCAGTAAGATCATCTTCGACCACGACTCCACTTTCCCACCCGATCCCCATATCCCGCGATTCCCCTAGACGTCCGCTCACCCATGTGATTAGGCCTCTAATCCGCTGCCTTTTCCTGCAGTGACTCTCATTCTGTACGTGGAGCAGCTTTACAATGGCAAACATGCTGATCATTGACTTACTACCAGTGGGAGGGAGGAAATTCCAGTTGCAGCTGATTAAAAGGCCACACGCTTTTAGTCAATTTTGGAAAGGCTACAAGGGTGACTGAAGGAGGAGCAGCCTTAGCGGGGAGGGAGCGGGGAGAGAGAAGGTGGGAGGGAAAGGGATCAGCAGCAGGAAGAACCCCCAGGACCTCTGGTGTATCTGTGGATGTTCTACTCCCTGTGGTGAGGGCTAGAAGGGATGGATTCCTAGGGCCCCGAATTTGGT
The DNA here is from genome assembly GCF_044704955.1 of Pristiophorus japonicus. Lineage (NCBI taxonomy): Eukaryota > Metazoa > Chordata > Chondrichthyes > Pristiophoridae > Pristiophorus > Pristiophorus japonicus. The sequence goes on from NC_091984.1 coordinate 171,993,345, forward strand.
GGACTCACCGCCCGCTGCTGCCGGCAGCCACTGAGTTTTCTGGGCGGTCTCCCCTTGGTGCCAGTTTCCTCTAGGCCTCCTGCCGGCGGCGGGGAAGGGCCATTGGGAACCGCCTGCTGACATCCACTGGCGTGCAAGGCGCATAAGTGTCCTCCCACCCGCCGAGCTGCCAGATTGCTCCGGGCGCGAGTCAGCGGCAGCCTCAATGGTAAGTATGAAGACCTGCAAAAAAAGTTAGTAAACTTTTTTATTTTTTTACAGCGATTCACATGGATGGCATCCCTTGAAGGTGTTTCAGTGGGGTTTTTTTGTGTATAAATTTTTATTTTTGTGTTTCCTCCCCCCCGGGCCCGACTCAATCCTCGGCGGCACTTTGGCAAGGATTGCATTTGCCAACTAGATTGGGAGCTCCCGCCCGCTGCAGGTCTTTTTGAGGAATCTCCCTGCCAAAGTACCGCCAGGTACCTCAGCGGTCCTCTGCGTGGCATTTGGTCGGGCCTTGGCTTTTACCAAACTCGGGGCCCCCGAGAGACTGAGAACAAGAAGCCCTATGAAAAGATAGTACAAGATTATGGAGGATGGTTGCCACACAGTGCAGAAGGACTTCACAAGGCTGGCCATGCTAAGTGCAGGCACTATTTCCCAGGCACATCCTGTAAGAATGATAGACGCACGACTTTCCCACTTATCCATCATGCCCTCTCTGTGTTGTTAGCTAGGTGAAGGAAACGTGCACTATTCACACAACCTCAAATGCATTTTACTCATTCTAGCCTCTTAAAATTGACCGAAAACAGGGCATTTTTCAAAGGAAAACCCGGATGTGTGTTGAATTTGACTTCATCGTGTTAGACTAAGTGGAGGGAGTCAAGGATAAAGGAACAGAGGCAGGAAAGTTTTTTTTTAATCAAATCCAATCTTGTTAATATTAAAATGAACACTGCAACAATGAGTGGGATTTATTGTAAGAATCTGACCACTGGTTTCCCAGTAGCTTTATCTGCCAGTAACTGCATCAAAATGATTAACATTAATGCCAGCTGGAACAGATAACATACTATCCTGCACATAGTTTTCCATAATCTTGGAAGTCACAGTGATAAAACGAGAGAAGCTGAGGTTGTTCTCCTTGGAGCAGATAAGGTTGAGGGGAGATTTAATAGAGGTGTTCAAAATGATTTCCAAGTAAAAGATCCTCTCGGAATGAGTGATCACAGTATGGTTGAATTTATAATACAGATTGAGGGTGAGGAAGTAGTGTCTCAAACGAGCGTACTATGCTTAAACAAAGGGGACTACATGGGATGAGGGCAGAGTTGGCTAAAGTAATCTGGAAACACAGACTAAACGGTGGCACAATTGAGGAACAGTGGAGGACTTTTAAGGAGCTCTTTCATCGTGCTCAACAAAAATATATTCCAGTGAAAAAGAAGCGCGGTAAGAGAAGGGATAACCAGCCGTGGATAACCAAGGAAATAAAGGAGAGTATCAAATTAAAAACCAATGCGTATAAGGTGGCCAAGGTTAGTGGGAAACTAGAAGATTGGGAAAATTTTAAACGACAGCAAAGAATGACTAAGAAAGCAATAAAGAAAGGAAAGATAGATTATGAAAGTAAACTTGCGCAAAACATAAAAACAGATAGTAAAAGCTTTTACCGATATATAAAATGGAAAAGAGTGACTAAAGTAAATGTTGGTCCCTTAGAAGATGAGAAGGGGGATTTAATAATGGGAAATGTGGAAATGGCTGAGACCTTAAACAATTATTTTGCTTCGGTCTTCACAGTGGAAGACACAAAAACCATGCCAAAAATTGCTGGTGACGGGAATGTGGGAAGGGAGGACCTCGAGACAATCACTATCATTAGGGGGGTAGTGCTGGACAGGCTAATGGGACTCAAGGTAGACAAGTCCCCTGGTCCTGATGAAATGCATCCCAGGGTATTAAAAGAGATGGCGGAAGTTATAGCAGATGCATTCGTTATAATCTACCAAAATTCTCTGGACTCTGGGGAGGTACCAGCGGATTGGAAAGCAGCTAATGTAATGCCTCTGTTTAAAAAAGGGGGCAGACAAAAGGCAGGTAACTATAGGCCAGTTAGTTTAACATCTGTAGTGGGGAAAATGCTTGAAGCTATCATTAAGGAAGAAATAGCGGGGCATCTCGATAGGAATAGTGTAATCATGCAGAGGCAACATGGATTCATGAAGGGGAAATCATGTTTAACTAATTTACTGGAATTCTTTGAGGATATAATGAGCATGGTGGATAGAGGTGTACCGATGGATGTGGTGTATTTACATTTCCAAAAGGCATTCGATAAGGTGCCACACAAAAGGTTACTGCAGAAGATAAAGGTACGCGGAGTCAGAGGAAATGTTTTAGCATGGATCGAGAATTGGCTGGCAAACAGAAAGCAGAGAGTCAGGATAAATGGGTCCTTTTCGGGTTGGAAATCGTGGTTAGTGGTGTGCCACAGGGATCGGTGCTGGGACCACAACTGTTTACAATATACATAGATGACCTGGAAGAGGGAATAGAGTGTAGTGTAACAAAATTTGCAGATGACACAAAGATTAGTGGGAAAGCGGGTTGTGTAGCGGACACAGAGGCTGCAAAGAGATTTAGATAGGTTAAGCGAATGGGCTAAGGTTTGGCAGATGGAATACAATGTCGGAAAGTGTGAGGTCATCCACCTTGGGGAAAAAAAACAGTAAAATGGAATATTATTTGAATGGGGAAAAATTACAGTGCAGAGGGACCTGAGGGTCCTTGTGCATGAAACTCTTTTGAGTTAACTTGCAAAACATAAAAACATGTATCCGTGCCACCCGACCTGGATGACACACACAAGACATTTACAAGGCCTTTTTTTTTTTTTTTTTTTGTGGCACTAAAATCAAATTTTTCCTTTTTCCAGTGCCCCCTATAAAAGGAGAGGGGGACACTAAAAGCACCAGCAATGAAAACAAATTAAACTTTAAAACGTAAAATCAAATTAAAATTTGGTTGCCGGGCGTGATGATGCACTCCAGTCCCTCCGGTGCCCACCTCTCGCGGAAGGCCGCGAGCGTACCGGTGGACACCGCGTGCTCCATCTCCAAGGACACCCTGGACCGGATGTCCTTGTGCATGAATCCCAAAAGTTAGTTTGCAGGTGCAGCAGGTAATCAGGAAGGCGAATGGAATGTTGGCCTTCATTGCGAGAGGGATGGAGTACAAAAAAGCAGGAAGGTCCTTCTGCAAATTGGTGAGGCCGCACCTGGAGTTACTGCATGCAGTTTTGGTCACCTTACTTAAAGAAGGATATACTAGCTTTGGAGGGGTACAGAGACAATTCACTAGGCTGATTCTGGCGATGAGGGGGTTACCTTATGATGATAGATTGAGTAGACTGGGTCTTTACTCGTTGGAGTTCAGAAGGATGAGGGGTGATCTTATAGAAACATTTAAGATAATGAAAGGGATAGACAAGATCGAGGCAGAGAGGTTGTTTCCACTGGTCGGGGAGACTAGAACTAGGGGGCACAGCCTCAAAATACGGGCGAGACAATTTAAAACCGAGTTGAGAGGGAATTTCTTCTCCCAGAGGGTTGTGAATCTGTGGAATTCTCTGCCCAAGGAAGCAGTTGAGGCTAGCTCATTGAATGTATTCAAATCACAGATAGATAGATTTTTAACCAATAAGGGAATTAAGGGTTACGGGGAGCGGGCGGGTAAGTGGAGCTGAGTCCACGGCCAGATCAGCCATGATCTTGTTGAATGGCGGAGCATGCCCGAGGGGCTAGATGGCCTACTCCTGTTTCTAATTCTTATGTTCTGATATAAAATCATGAGGGGTTATGATCGAGCCCATAAGGAGAAACTGTTTCCACTGGTACGTGGGTTGGCAACCAGAGGGCACAGATTTAAGATATTTGGCAAAAGAACCAAAATGAGGAGACATGTTTTTACTCAGCGAGTTGTTGTGATCTGGAATAGTAACTTTCGAAAGGGAATTGGATAAATACTTGAAAAGGAAAAAATTGCAGAGGTATAGGCAAAGAGCAAGGGTGTGGGACTAATCCGTAGCTCCTTCAAAGAGCCGGCACAGGCATGAAGAGGCCGAAAGGCCTCCTTCTGTGCTGTATGATTCTATGATGGCATGTAGAGCTGGTTCTCAGCATCAAATATTGGGCACAGAAATTCTGCACTGGTTTTCATGGTGTCTGGCTGTAACTTCAAAGGGAGACTGGCAGAACCAGCAGGGAAATGAGGTATATGACTGAAAATAGCCATTTGTGCTATTTTCCTGGCGATTCTGCCATCTTCCGGTAGTGTTATTCCTGATAGGTATAATGATTCTGTTCTGGTATCATCCATGTAAATCTTGTTTCCACCTTCTCCAGTGCCTATATATCCTTTTTATAATATGACCAGAGTTGTGCGCAGTACTCTAAGAACTTGTTGAAATTGGCAATTAGAACCCCTCTTCTAAAGAGTCCTGTAATGGCTGAGTGGGTAACTACATCACCTCATGTGACACTGAGTCATACATATAAAGGAGATCTCGGGTTTAATTCCTGGTCTGTGCTGAGTTAGCTGATTTCAGCCAGGGCAGCCACATGGTGGAGCATGCCTCAATGTCCTGAGGTGGGGAAAGAAACAAATCAGCCCTGTGGGACTGATCCAGCTCCTGAATGGAATTAGCTGTGTTGTTCCCCAGTATTATACAGCCCGCTGAAACTTACTGGTGAGCCTTGACCAAGTCGCATGCCCAACACAAGACTCCCAAAGCAAGCACTCTATTCAGAACTGCTACATGGCAAGCAAGCCCTAGATGGGCAGAGGAAATGTTTCAGGGACACCCTCAAAGCCTCCCTGATAAAGTGCAACATCCCCACCGGCACCTGGGAATTCCTGGCCCAAGACTGCCCTAAGTAGAGGAAGAGCATCTGGGAGGGCGCTGAGCACTTCGAGTCTCGTCACCGAGAGCATGCAGAAAACAAGTGCAGGCAGCGGAAGGAGCGTACGCAAACCTGTCTCACCCACCCTTTCTTTCAACCACAGTCTGCCCCACCTGTGACAGAGACTGTAATTCCCGCATTGGACTGTACACCTGAGAACTCACTTTAGAGTGGAAGCAAGTCTTCCTCGATTTCGAGGGAATGCCTATGATGATGACTTGGCCAAGACACTGTTGGGCTATCAGCACCGATAGGACTGTGCTCCAGTATTAGTTTCTTTTGTTCATTCTCATGACGTGGGTGATGCTGGCAAGGCTGGCATTGTCCATTCCTACTTGCCCTGAGAAGGTGGTGGTGGGCTTTCTGCATGAACAACTTCAGAGGGGAGTTAAGTCAACTTTGGTGAGGGAATGCAGTTACATATAGGCCAGACTGGGTGAGGACAGCAAGTTTCCCTCCCTAAAGAATATTAATGAGCCAGTTGGGTTTTACAACAATCTAACAGCTTTATTGATGTTCAACTAGCTTTTTATGTCCAGACTTTTTCTGTTAAGAGGAATTCAAATTCTCAAACTGCCATAGTGGGATTTTAACACACATTAGTCCATTATTAGTTCAATCTTCTGAATTACTAGTCTAGTAACATAACCACGACACTACCATACCCATGAGTAGCTAGGTTCAGAAGAGGAGGGAAGAAAACTGGTCTGTCACACTCACTGTCTACGCTCACACAGGCAGTAGGGCCACGTGGGTGAGGTACAGTTATTACAATATTGATTGTACTAGAAAAAATATCACATCTAATGATAGATGTTGAACCATTGCCAGTATGATCTAAAGCAAACAAGGGAGTAATCAAAAGAAATAGCTTGCCTTTCAAATAACATGTTCTTTATAAATATTCTCCTTGTTGTGTAAGTGTTGTTGAAGTTGCTGAATTTTGATTGTCATAGCAGCGCATTTGGAAAGAGGTGACATGATAGGTCCAAGTCAGCATGGATTTGTGAAAGGGAAATCATGCTTGACAAATCTTCTGGAATTTTTTGAGGATGTTTCCAGTAGAGTGGACAAGGGAGAACCAGTTGATGTGGTATATTTGGACTTTCAGCAGGCTTTTGACAAGGTCCCATACAAGCGATTAATGTGCAAAGTTAAAGCACATGGGATTGGGGGTAGTGTGCTGACGTGGATTGAGAACTGCTGGCAGACAGGAAGCAAAGAGTAGGAGTAAATGGGTACTTTTCAGAATGGCAGGCAGTGACTAGTGGGGTACCACAAGGTTCTGTGCTGGGGCCCCAGCTGTTTACATTGTACATTAATGATTTAGACGAGGGGATTAAATGTAGTATCTCCAAATTTGCAGATGACACTAAGTTGGGTGGCAGTGTGAGCTGCGAGGAGGATGCTATGAGGCTGCAGAGTGACTTTGATAGGTTAGGTGAGTGGGCAAATGCATGGCAGATGAAGTATAATGTGGATAAATGTGAGGTTATCCACTTTGGTGGTAAAAACAGAGAGACAGACTATTATCTGAATGGTGACAGATTAGGAAAAGGGGAGGTGCAACGAGACCTGGGTGTCATGGTACATCAGTCATTGAAGTTGGCATGCAGGTACAGCAGGCGGTTAAGAAAGCAAATGGCATGTTGGCCTTCATAGCGAGGGGATTTGAGTACAGGGGCAAGGAGGTGTTACTACAGTTGTACAGGGCCTTGGTGAGGCCACACCTGGAGTATTGTGTGCAGTTTTGGTCTCCTAACTTGAGGAAGGACATTCTTGCTATTGAGGGCATGCAGTGAACGTTCACCAGACTGATTCCCGGAATGGCGGGTCTGACATATCAAGGAAGATTGGATCAACTGGGCTTGTATTCACTGGAGTTCAGAAGAATGAGAGGGGATCTCATAGAAAAGTTTAAAATTCTGACGGATTTAAACAGGTTAGATGCAGGAAGAATGTTCCCAATGTTGGGGAAGTCCAGAACCAGGGGGCACAGTCTAAGGATAAGGGGTAAGCCATTTAGGACCGAGATGAAGAGAAACTTCTTCACCCAGAGAGTGGTGAACCTGTGGAATTTTCTACCACAGAAAGTTGTTGAGGCCAATTCACTAAATATATTCAAAAAGGAGTTAGATGTAGTCCTTACTACTAGGGGGAATCAAGGGGTATGGCAAGAAAGCAGGAATGGAGTACTGAAGTTGCATGTTCAGCCATGAACTCATTGAATGGCGGTGCAGGCTCGAAGGGCCAAATGGTCTACTCCTGCACCTATTTTCTATGCTTCCATGTTTCTATAATACATGCTTTTGGTTGCATAATACTATGCTTCTGTTTATACAATCAAGGATTACGTATGCTTTTTTAACGACCTTCAAAACTTATCCTGCCACCTTCAAAGTGTTGTGTACATCCACCCCCAGGTCTCTCTGTTCCTGCATCATCATTAAAATTGTACCAATTCTGGGCAACCATTCTGGAAGACAGGCTTGCTTCTTCTTAGTCAGCCAGCTTGGACCTGGCCAAATTAATGTCGATTTGTGCTCTGGACTCTCGCCCATTAAAAACTGGATTGAAACTTCCCAAACTAATTTCAATTTAGAATCCTTACAACTATCAGTGAGAGAGAACACTTTAATCGCATTAGTCGGGGGCTCGATCCAAATCCAACCAATCCTCTGCATTCCTCCTGCTAATATTTTATTTCTGGGCTTAAATTAAAATTAGTTAGACATCTTGTCCGGTTCTAAACAATTTGATTTGTAATTGGACAGTTTCAAGTACATTGACAGAAGAACCTCCCATTAGCCTCCATCTGATGATTACACTCGACTTAATAGAAACATAGAAACATAGAAAATAGGTGCAGGAGCAGGCCATTCAGCCCTTCTAGCCTGCACCGCCATTCAACGAGTTCATGGCTGAACATGAAACTTCAGTACCCACTTCCTGCTTTCACGCCATACCCCTTGATCCCCCGAGTACTAAGGACTTCATCTAACTCCCTTTTGAATATATATTAACATATATTAACAAAGGAGTGATATTTAGTAAGATCAGTATCAGCAAGATTGGAATCTGCTAAATCTGCAGATTGTCCATCAACTTCCCACTGCTGAGTTCAGCTGTGCATTTCAACTCTTTTGAAGCATAGATTGCAGTTTGTCCTCCGTTACTTCCATACTGTACACTACATCTTGGGGCCGAAATTCAACCCAGCCGGAAACAGGTCGCTGCTACCATTTTTGTTGTGTTGTGGCCGCCGCGATGGAAGCGGTGGCCCATCCTGTGAAATTCAGCTCTTTGTCATTGTTATCCGAGCGGGGCGGAAGTCGGTCATAATGGGGGCAGAAGTGGGGGCGGGACGGAGTGACCGTCACTAGTGGTGGGGAAGTGGGGAAGGGACAGAGTCTCTGCCACTGTCAGTCATCAATGCCGGGCTGGTGACGTCATCGTGCTGGCGCATCTCCCCTTTGCGAGCTTAGCATGTTTCTAAGTTAGGTTCACTGGGCCACCAGGGAGGGTTTCGGCTGGGCCAGCAGCTTGGCACCCAAGAGGGGGGCCAGGCTGCCTGTTGGCGACCCGGCCGAACCCGGGGGCATAATTGTCGGCTCGACCTGGCAGTCAGCTGACTAAAAAATAAAATGCCGTCGCCGGCAGCGCCACCTCCCCTTTAAGGGCAGCTGTGCTTCCGATCAACAAGGAGTGCACCGACACAAAAGCTGTCGGGAGCACCGATCGGCGGCCGGAAGACCTTTGGAGGTAAATTTCACTCCCGGGACGGCTCCGTTGCTTTAACGCGCATCAGCAGGAGCAGGGTGGAAGTAGGAGGAGAGGGGCGGATCTCCACACCGCAGCAAAAAACCCTGAGCTAAATTTGGCTAATGATAGCTATTCCACTGCAAGTTGGCGGCCATTCCGCACCACCCCGTGGCCAATGCTTTCAGGCGGCCAGAAGCCTTATCGGCAGGCCAAATTTTGGCCCCCTTGTCTTCAGATATTTAACCATATTTCAATTCTTCAAATACTCATGGATATTTCACTGTCTGATTCAGGATTTGACAACATATGGAGCTGTTTAATTTATTGAACTTTCAAAATCCATTAGGGTTTTTGGGGCCAGAATTGCTGACAAGGTCCCTTGGAACTGCTTGTACTGCTGTGAAACATTTTGAGAAGAACTACAGAGACTATTAACCCCATCCAATATCACTCATCCAGCTCTTCTCTTCTTGATCAGAGGAAGCTCCCCTGACTTGGAAATATCGTTGTTCCTTCATCGTTTCTGAGTCAAAATCCTGGAACTCCCTCCCTAACAGCGCTGTGGGAGTACCTTCACCACACGGACTGCAGCGGTTCAAGAGGGTGGCTCACCACCACCTTCTCAAGGGCAATTAGAGGATGGGTAATAAATGCCGGCCTTGTCAGCGACGCCCACATCCTGTGAATGAATTTTTTTAAAAGACGCCAGTGTTGGAGTGAATTCTTCGCTTGTCAGAAGCACCGAACACACAATGAGTCCATTCATGTTTTGTTCCCATGGGTTACCATATACTACGCATCTCAGTCATGTTCAACCTTGGAACTGTCTGAGGTTGAAAAGCATGTTCCGGGCTCCCGTTTACATAGAAACATAGAAAATAGGTGCAGGAGTAGGCCATTCGGCTCTTCGAGCCTGTACTGTCATTCAATAAGATCATGGCTGATCATTCACCTCAGTACCACTTTCCTGCTTTCTCTCCATACCTCTTGGTCCCTTTAGCCGTAAAGCCAATATCTAACTCTCTCTTGAATATATCCAATGAACTGGCATCAATAACTCTCTGCAGTAGGGAATTCCACAGGTTAACAACTCTCTGAGTGAAGAAGTTTCTCCTCATTTCAGTCCTCAATGGCTTATCCCTTATCCTTAGACTATGCCCCCTGGTTCTGGACTTCCCCAACATCGGGAACATTCTTCCTGCATTTAACTTGTCCAGTCCCGTCGGAATTTTATATGTTTCTATGAGATCCCTTCTCATTCTTCTAAATTCCAGTGAATAAAGGCCCAGTCGATCAGCCAAATGCAGGTCGGTTTTAGATAAAAACTGGGCATTTATTAACTGTTTTGAATTGGAAGCTAAACAGATTAGCCACACTTTCACTCATTTTACTGACTTTAATTAGTTTATATAAGGAGAAACCGTTTCCACTGGCAGAAGGGTTGGTAACCAGAGGACACCGAGTTAAGGTTGGCAAAAGACCCAGGCTGGAGATGAGGAGAATTTTTATTAATGCAATGAGTAGTTATGATCTGGAATGTGCTGTCTGGAAGGGTGGTGGAAGCAGATTCAATAATAACTTTCAAAAGGGAATTGGATATATACTTGAAAAGGAAAAAAAATGCAGGGCTAAGGGGAAAGAGCAGGGAAGTGGGACTAATCGGATAGCTCTTTCAAAGACCCGGCATAGGTATGATGGGCTGAATGGCCTCCTTTGCTGTATGATTCTATGCATTTTGAAGTTAGGCAGTCAGTTTCATCCTGAAATCTGTGGTTGAACTGATCATTTCTAAACATCCCATACATTATATGGACAGATTGCCAGGCTACAAGTTGCTGATCAACATTCTTTCGTGGCTTCATTGTCAATATAATATCAAATCATCTTTTTTATGAGATATATTCTTAAGGCAAATATTTATTCTCATCACCATCTCCTCTGTCTCTTATGCTCTTGAGTGCCTAATTATTCATCTCTTTACTTATGTATGATTTTGTATCCAAATTCTGGATCCTGTTGCAAGAAATACATTGCAATTCGCTCCCTGGGGCAGGCTTAATGAGCTGAGTATTTCTGTACCATGTACACTACACCCAGCTGAACTTGCATTTGTCATGCTAATACAGCCTATGTATTAAAAATATATTAACAACAGGTTGGAGCAGAGATAACTGTGACAGCACAGATGTCTCCCTAATTTAACCCTAGGGGTTGCTCGGAGCACAGAACTTTGAAAAAATATAGTGTGATATGAATGAACAATTCACAAGTTTCTCATAAACTGATACCGCTCAACAGATATGGTTGAGTGAGTGAATGTTAAAGTCTGCATCTTAGACTGTTCTCCATCTGCCACAGTTTTTCCAACTTTTCATTCATCATTTGCTTCCCTACCTTGTAAGATGTGTGTGACAGAAATGTGGCCGAACTAAGGTCTTTCTAGTTGAAGGAGTTGGTAGTATGGAATAAAAGTTCCACTTCTATGCTGCACCAGTGCATTCTGTTGCGAGATTGTGAACTTCTGATTACTGTCCATTCATTTTAATGAGCCAGGGGCACAGAAGCGAAGTGTCTACCCCAGTACGCTTACTCTTACCAGCAATAGGATCTGTTTGTTTTAATTTGTCAACCTTGGCCCCATCACGTGGCCATTTCACCTCTAAGTCAGCAGGTTGTAGGTTCAAGTCCCACTCCAGAGACTTGAGCACAAAATCTAGACTGCCAGTCACAGTGCAGTACTGAGGGTGTGCTGCACTGTCTTTCAGATGAGATGTTCAACCAAGGCTCTTCTCAAGTGGGTGTAAAATATATCATGACACTATTTTGAAGAAGAGCAAGGGAATTATCCCTGGCATCCTGGCCAATATTTATCCCAAAATCATCACTAAATCAGATGATTTGGTCATAATCACATTACTGTTTGTGAGAGCTTGCTGTGCACAAATTGGCTGTCGCATTTCCTACATTACAACAGTGACCACACTTCAAAAATGTTTCATTGGCTGTAAAGCGCTTAAGGAAGTCCTGTGGTTGTAACAGGTGCTATAGAAATGCAAGTCTGTTTCTCCTTGAAGCTGTGCCCTTCCTTTCCTGGGGTACTGACCTATGCCAGGGCACAGCTCCACACACATGGGCCATCTTGCAGTTCCTTACTCCTGAAACTATGCTTCACATGTGAGCCTAGACAGTGTGTGTCAGCAGGCTATTGTCCCATGGAAGGTACCACAACCAAACTCAATCCTGTGCTTGCTAGACATGGGTGATTCCAAATTGGTGACCTTGCTCACTTTCTGGAGAACACGAGCTAGTCCAATTGATTTCTTTCTTTACTCTTTTAGTGCCGATTCAGGCAGGTTCTGGACTTTCAGTCACTGAACTTTCAGTGATGTTGATTATCACGTATAACTCTTACAAATCTCCGCCACGTAGAATAGTGATTCACAATCATTGAGTCAATATCTCATAACAGCTTTTGTCACCACAGAATCATCAGGCCGATTTCCCGAGGCCCTGTGTGTTATATATGTAAACTTGTATTTATTCTGTACAGATACCAGAGGGCTCATTCCCTGGAGTCCCAAGGGATCCCATAATCCCTTGAGAACACAGGTATTTAAGGAAGCTTCACAAGTTGGAGAGGCACTCTGGAGACCTGCAATAAAAGACTACGGTCACACTTTACTTTGAGCTCACAGTGTTCAGTCTGACTATTTCTCCATACACAACAACTGGCGACGAGATACAGATAGCGATCCCAAAGATGCAGAGAACAGTGGGCATCCTGGAGAAATTCTCGGAGGGAGATGATTGGGAAACTTTTGTGGAGCGACTCGACCAATACCGTGGCCAATGAGCTAGATGGGGAAGAGAGCACTGCCAAACGAAGGGCGATCCTCCTCACCGTCTGTGGGGCACCAACGTATGGTCTCTTGAAGAATCTGCTCACTCCAGCAAAACCCATGGAGAAATCGTATGACAATTTGTGCACACTGGTCTGAGAGCATTTGAACCCGAAGGAAAGCGTTCTGATGGCGAGGTACCGGTTCTACACCTACTAAAGGTCTGAAGGCCAGGAAGTGGCAAGTTATGTCGCTGAGCTAAGACACTTTGCAGGACATTGCGAATTTGAAGGACATTTGGAGCACATGCTCAGAGACTTTTTCGTACTTGGCATTGGCCACGAAACATTGCTTCGCAAACTTTTGACTGTAGAGACCCTAACCTTGTGTAAGGCCATAGCGATAGCCCAGGCGTTCATAGCTACCAGTAACAATACGAAGCAAATCTCTCAGCACACAAGTGCTGCTACAAGTACTGTGAACAAAGTGATGTTGTTTTCAAATCGTAATGTACAAGGCAGGTCTCACATATCTGCAGCTATACGTCCGCAGATGTCTCAGAGTCCACCATCAAGGGTGATGAATACAAGGCCATTAACACCTTGTTGGCGCTGCGGGAGTGATCATCATTTCCATTCATGCCGATTCAAAGAGTACATTTGCAAGGGCTGTGGAACAATGGGACACCTCCAACGAGTGTGCAGGCGAGCTGCAAAGCCTCTTAAAGCTGCAAACCACCATGTTGCGGAGGAGGACAGATCCATGGAGGACCATGATGAATCAGAGCCTCAGATCGAGGAAGCAGAGGTACATGGGGTTCACACATTCACCAAGAATTGTCCCCCGATAATGCTGAATGTTGAACTATGTCAATGAAGCTGGACACGGGCGCGAGCCAGTCCATCATGGGCAAAAAGACTTTCGAAAGGTTGTGGTGCAACAAGACCTCAAGGCCAGTCTTAACTCCAATTCGCACAAAACTAAGAACTTTCATAAAAGAACTGATTCCTGTAATCGGCAGTGCTACCGTAAAGATCTCCTACGATGGAGCAGTGCACAAGTTATCACTCTGGGTGGTACCAGGTGATGGTCCCACGCTGCTCGGCAGGAGCTGGCTGGGAAAGATACGCTGGAACTGGGACAACGTCCGAGCGCTATCGCCCAGGTCTTAAACAAATTTCCTTCACTGTTCGAACCAGGCATCGAGAAATTCCAAAGTGCGAAAGTACAGATCCCCCTAATTCCGGGGGTGCGACCCATCCATCACAAGGCGAGAGCAATACCGTACATGATGAGAGAAAGAGTAGAGATCGAGCTAGACTGGCTGCAAAGAGAGGGCATCATTTCACAGATCGAGTTCAGCGAGTGGGCCAGTCCTATCGTCCCAGTCAGAATCTGTGGTGATTACAAAGTAGCTATCAATCGTTTCTCCCTGCAGGACCAAAACCCACTACCAAAGGCCGACGACCTCTTTGCAACGCTGGCGGGAGGAAAGACATTCATGAAACTGGATCTGACTTCAGCCTACATGATGCAAGGCCCTCACCTGCATCAACACGCACAAAGGTTTTTTTGTTTATAATAGATGCCCGTTTGGAATCCGATCAGCAGCGGCGATATTCCAGAGAAACATGGAAAGTTTACTGAAGTCGGTCCTGCACATCGTGGTCTTCCAGGACGACATCTTGGTACATGTCGGAACACAGTCGAGCATCTGCAGAACCTGGAGGAGGTTCTTAGTCGACTCAACCGCGTGGGGCTCAGGTTAAAACGCTCGCAGTGCGTTTTCCTGGCACCTGAAGTGGAGTTCTTGGGAAGGAGGATTGCGGCGGACGGCATCAGGCCCACCAACACGAAGACGGAGGCAATCGAGAACTCACCGAGGCCACAGAACGTGACGGAGCTGCAGTTGTTTCTGGGACACTTGAAGTACTTTGGTAACTTCTTACCGGGTCTCAGCACACTGTTAGAACCACTGCATGTCTTACTATGAAAAGGGGGTGAATGGGCTTGGGGCAAAAGCCAAGAAAATGCTTTTGTAAAAGCGAGAAAATTGTTCTGCTCAAACAAATTGCTTGTGTTGTATGATCCATGTAAGCGTTTGGTACTCGCATGTGATGCGTCGTCATATGGCTTCGGGTGTGTATTGCAACAAGCTAATGATTTTGGAAAACTGCAACCAGTTGCTTATGCATCCAGGAGTCTGTCTAAGGCTGAGAGAGCCTACAGCATGATTGAGAAAGAAGCATTAATGTGTGTCTATGGGCTAAAGAAAATGCATCAATACCTGTTTGGGCTAAAATTTGAATTGGAAACTGACCATAAGCCACTTATATCCCTGTTTTCCGAGAGAAAGGGATAAATACCAATGCATCGGCCCACATCCAGAGATGGGTGAACACGTTGTCCGCATAAAATTATGCCATCCGCCACAGACCAGGCACAGAAAACTGTGCCGATGCTCTCAGTAAGCTGCCATTGCCCATTACGGGGGTGGAAATGGCGCAGCCCCCAGATCTAGCCAGGGTTATGGAAGCATTTGAGAGTGAACAATCACCCATCACTGCCCGACAGATCAAAACCTGGACAAGCCAGGACGCCTTATTATCTCTAGTCAAAAGCTGTGTTCTTCACGGGAGCTGGTACAGTGTCCCAGTGGAAATGCAGGAAGAGATAAAGCTGTTCCAGTGGCGCAAAGATGATATGTCTATACAGGCAGACTGCCTTCTGTGAGACAATCGAGTAGTGGTCCCCAAGAAGAGCAGAGACACCTTCATTAATGACCTCCACAGTACCCACCCAGGCATCATAATGATGAAAGCGATAGCCAGATCCCACGTGTGGTGGCCCAGTATCAATGCGGACTTAGAGTCCTGCGTTCACAGATGTAATACATGCTCGCAGTTAAGTAATGTACCCAGAGAGGCACCGCTAAGTTTATGGTCTTGGCCTTCCAAACCGTGGTCTAGGATACACGCCTACTATGCAGGCCCGTTCTTAGGTAAAATGTTCCTTGTGGTTGTAGACGCGTACTCCAGGTGGATTGAATGTGAGATGTCGGCTAGCACGTCCGCTGCCACTACTGAAAGCCTGCGGGCCATGTTTGCCACTCACGGCTTACCCGATGTCCTGGTGAGCGACAACGGGTCATGTTTTACCAATGCTGAGTTCAAAGAATTCATGACCCGTAACGGGATCAAACATGTCACATCTGCCCCATTTAAACCAGCCTCCAGAGGTCAAGCAGAGAAAGCAGTGCAAATGATCAAGCAAGGCTTGAAGAGGGTAACTGAAGGCTCACTGCAGACTCGTCTATCACGAGTCCTGCTTAGCTACTGCACGAGACCCCACTCATTCACTGGGATCCCACCTGCTGAACTGCTCATGAAAAGAGCACTTAAGACAAGGCTCTCGTTAGTTCACCCTGATCTACGTGAACAGGTAGAGAGCAGGCGGCTTCAACAAAGTGCATACCATGATAGCGCAAATGTGTCACGCGAGATTGAAATCAATGATCCTGTATTTGTATTAAATTATGGACAAGGTCCCAAGTGGCTTCCCGGCACTGTTGTGGCCAAAGATGGGAGCAGGGTGTTTCGGGTCAAACTTTCAAATGGACTCATTCACCAGAAACACTCAGATCCACCTTGGACCCTACCTTTTTGGATACCCCCAACAGACACACCAGTGGCAACCGGCACCATGGTTGACCACGAAGCAGAACCCATCATCCACAGTAGCCCAGCAGGGCCCAACAATGATTCAACAACACCAGCTTTCACACCGAGATGATCAACCAGAGCAAGAAGGTCCCCAGATCGACTCACAATGTAAATAGTTACACTATTGACTTTGGGGGGAGGAGTGTTGGTATATATGTAAACTTGTATTTACTCTCTGCAGAAATCAGAGGGCTCATCCCATAATCCCTTGGGAGCACAGGTATTTAAGGAGGCTTCACAAGTTGGAGAGGCACTCTGGAGACCTGCAATAAAAGACTACGATCACACGCTACTTTGAGCTCACAGTGTTCAGTCTGACTCTTTCTCCATACACAACACTAAGTACCGAAGGTACTGTGGGCCCCACTTGCAGATGTTAGATATCAAAGACATCCATTCCCACCTCTTACATAATGGAGGAGGGGCGTAAAGGGCTGAATACCTGGCAGAAACTGGTTCCGCCCTAAATTCCTCCTTTCCACCTAGATTGCATGTTTTTTACCACAGGAATTTTTATTTTATGCGATTTACATTGTGCTGTATAGGAAAAGGAGTAGGCCATTAATACATTTACCTAACAAAAATCTATCAATCTCAGTTTTGACATTTTCAATTGACCCTCCAGCCTCAACAGTTTTTTGGGGGAGCGAGTTCCAGATTTCTACCATCCTTTGTGTGAAGAAGTGCTTCCTGACATCACCCCTGAACGGTCTGGCTCTAATTTTACGTTTATGCCTCCTCCTTCTGGACTCACCCACCAGAGGAAATCGTTTCTCTCCACCGACCCTAAATCCTTTTATCATCTTAAACACCTCAATTAGATCACCTTTTAATCTTCTATATTCAAGGGAATACAAGCCTAATCTATGCAACCTGTCCTCATAATTCAATGCTTTTAGCCCTGGTATCATTCTGGTGAATATGCGCTGCATCCCTTCCCAAAATATCTTTGCTGAGGTGGGGGTTTTATTTGTTCCGGGATGTGGGCGCGCTTACAAGGCCGGAATTTATTGCCCACCCATAGTTGCCCTTGAGATGGTGGTGGTGGTACCTTCTTCAACCGCTGCTTTCCTTGTGATGAAGGTACTCCCACAGTACTGTTAGGGAAGGAGTTCCAGGATTTTGACCCAGCGACGATGAAGGAACAGCAATATATTTCCAAGTCAGGATGGTGTGTAACTTGGAGGGGAACTTGTTGTTCCCATGCGCCTGCTGCCCTTGTCCTAGCTGGTTGAGGTCGTGAGTTTGGGAGGCGCTGCCGAAGAAGCTGTGGCAAGTTGCTGGAGTGCATCTTATACATGGTACACATTGCAGCCACGGTGCGATGGTGGTGGAGGGAGTGAATGTTTAAGGTGGTGGATGTGGTGCCAATCAAGCAGACTGTTTTGTCCTGGATGGTGTTGAGCTTCTTGAGTGTTGTTGGAGCTGCACTCATCCAGGCAAGTGGGGAGTATTCCATCACAATCCTGACTTGTGCCTTGAGGATGGTGGAAAGTCTTTTGGGAGTTGGGAGGTGAGTCACTCGCTGCAGAATATCCATCTTTGACCTGCTCTTGATGCCACAGTATTCATGTGGCTGGTCCGTTAAGTTTCTGGTCAATGGTGATCCCCCAGGATGTTGATGGTGGAGGATTCGGCGATGGTAATTGTCACGTATTTAACCATCTTGCAATGATATAGTCATGTAACTGTAACTCATGTACACTGCACCTGTACCATAGAAATGCACACCCTGACCACAAGGGGTGAACTTGCGGGAGACACTCCTCAGCTGGGTTTCCAGGTATAAAAGGGGAGGTCCCACCCAGGGTCAACACTCCTTGGTCCTGGCAAGAAAGGTGAAGATCACAGAGTGACCGTGTCTGATACATCCATGCCTCGTGTGAGTTTGTAGTAAGGTGTAGGGACACTACATTTGGCGACGAGAAACGGGAATCACCGAACCACGAGGATGGACACCAGTGGCACAGAGGAACGTTACTGTGTGGGTGAGGACTGGGATGACTTCGTGGAAAGAGTCCAGCAGAGCTTTGTCACAAAGGAGTGGCTGGAAGAGACAGCGGCTGACAAGCAGAGGACGCATCTACTGACCAGCTGCGGACCACAGACGTATGCGCTGATGAAAGACCTGGTCGCACCCGAAAAGCCGACGGACAAGTCCTTTGAGGAGCTCAGCCAGCTGATCAGTGAGCATCTCAAGCCGGTGAGTAGCGTACACATGGCCCGGCACCTGTTCTACTCTCACCGGCGTCGGGAGGGACAAAACGTCTCGAACTTCGTGGCGGAACTGCGGCGCTTGGCATGTCTCTAAGTTCTCTGATGCCTGCAGGGGGGAGATGTTAAGGGACTTTTTCATCGAGGGCATTAATCATGCCGGCATTTTCAGGAAGTTCATAAAGACCAAGGACCTGACTTTAGAAGGGGCGGCGTTGATAGCTCAGACCTTTATGGCAGGGGAAGAGGAGATCAAGCTAATTTACATGCTCAGCCCTGGTCCAAAAGTGGCAACGGACCAGGGAGTTAACATGGTGAACGCGGCTCGGGACCCCGCAGGCAGGCAAGGCCATTTCAAAATCGCCCAGGCAGCAACAGGCTCTAGGGTAGGCCTGCAACAAGGACAATGGAAAGGGGATCGGCAATTCACGCCATCTCGAGGAACAATGCGTCCCGCGATGGGACCATTAAACCCACCACCAGAGTGCTGAGAAACAGCCAAATGGGCAATCAGAGAGGAATGCCTGGTAATAGTCCTTTTATTAACAGCAATCTCAATCTCAGCTCATGCTGGAGGTGCGGGGGTAGACACACTGCGAGAAGCTGCAGGTTCCAGCAATATACCTGTAGGATTTGTAATGTCAGTGGACACTTGGCCAGGATGTGCAAAAAGGCTGTAGCGAGGCTAATCTATGAGACAGAGGAACCAGACGAGGGGTCTGCAATGCAGGATGAGGCCTGGGGTAATGCCATAGATGCTGAAGTTCAGCAGGTTCATGTGGCTGATGTCCACAGCTCATACACTAAAACGCCAGCCATGATGATGAAAGTCTTAATGAATGGCACCCCGGTGCACATGGCGCTGGATACGGGAGCTAGCCAGTCACTCATGAGTGCCCAACAATTTGAGAGACTATGGCCACACAGAGCTAGCAGGCCCAAACTGGAACGCATTGAGACGCAGCTACGGACGTACACCAAAGAGATCATCCCAGTGCTGGGCAATGCGAACTTGGTGGTAACACATAATGGATTACAGAACCAGCTGCCACTCTGGATCGTTCCGGGAAATGGCCTCGCGCTTTTGGGGAGGAGTTGGCTAGCTGAAATGAATTGGAAATGGGGGGATGTACACGCCATTTCATCCGTGGAGCGAAGTTCATGCTCGCAGGTCCTGCAACAATTCGGGTCACTGTTTCAACCTGGTGTCAGAACATTCAAGGGCACTAAGGTAGTGATACGCATCACTCCGGACGCCAGACCAGTGCACCACAAAGCCAGAGCGGTGCCATATGTGATGCATAAAAAAATTGAATGTGAACTGGACAGGCTGCTCAGAAAGGACATAATTTCAGCCATTGAATTCAACGACTGGGCGAGTCCCATCGTTCCCGTCTTCAAAGCACATGGCTCGGTTAGGATTTGTGGCGACTACAAAGCCACCATCAACCGAGTATCGCTGCAAGACCAATATTCGTTTCCGAGAGCGGAGGACCTTTTTGCCACGCTGGCAGGTGGCAAGCTGTTCATGAAGTTGGACCTCACTTCGGCCTACATGACTCAGGAACTGGCTGAAGAATCCAAGCTTCTGACCACCATCACGACACACAAGGGATTATTTGTCTACAACAGGTGTCCGTTTGGCATTCGTTCGGCAGCAGCCATCTTTCAGGGAAACATGGAAAGCTTGTTCAAATCCATTCCAGGAATAATCGTATTCCAAGATGACATTCTCATAACAGGTCGAGACACCAAAGGACATCTCCACAACCTGGAGGAAGTGTTACGCCGATTGGATCGGGTAGGCTTGCGGCTGAAAAAGGTCAAGTGTGTGTTTTTGGCCCCAGAGATCGAGTTTTTGAGCAGGAGCGCTGCCGCAGACGGGATCCGGCCCACTAAATCAAAAATGGAGGCGATCCGCCGGGCGCCCAGGCCCGGCAACACGTCGGAGTTGCGATCATTTCTGGGACTTTTGAACTATTTCGGAACTTTCTGCCGAACTTCAGCACATTGTTGGAGCCGTTACACATGCTCCTGCGTAAAGGTTGTGAATGGTTTTGGGGGGACTGTCAAGAACGGGCTTTCAATAAGGTGAGGAACCTGCTGTGTTCTAACAAACTGTTGACTTTGTATGACCCTTGTAAAAAACTGGTTTTAACATGCGATGCATCATCCTGCGGTGTTGGGTGTGTGTTGCAGCAGGGTAACAATGACA
The DNA here is from genome assembly GCF_044704955.1 of Pristiophorus japonicus. Classification (NCBI taxonomy): domain Eukaryota; kingdom Metazoa; phylum Chordata; class Chondrichthyes; family Pristiophoridae; genus Pristiophorus; species Pristiophorus japonicus. The sequence goes on from NC_091984.1 coordinate 172,014,046, forward strand.
TAGAAACATAGAAAATAGGTGCAGGAGTAGGCCATTCGGCCCTTCGAGCCTGCACCGCCATTCAATGAGTTCATGGCTGAACATGCAACTTCAGTATGCCATGACGGCTGACTCCAACCGGTGGCTTACGCCTCCAGGTCGCTCTCCCAGGCAGAGCGAGGATACGGCATGGTTGAGAAGGAAGCACTCGCATGTGTTTACGATGTGAAAAAGATGCACCAGTACCTTTTTGGTAGACAGTTCGAGCTATAGACGGACCACAAGCCGTTAACATCCTTGTTGTCTGACAGCAAGGCTGTCAACGCCACTGCGTCAGCTCGCATACAGCGCTGGGCCCTCACGCTGGCTGCGTATGACTACACCAAACGGCACCGGCCAGGCACCGAAAATTGCGCTGACGCGCTCAGCAGGCTCCCACTGGCCACCACCGAGGGGGCGTCGGAGGAGAGCACCGAGATGGTC